>NC_064626.1:25980803-26607594 GCF_023864275.1 Schistocerca cancellata | reverse complement strand
TACAGCTTTCCATTCTCTCAACCAAACATGCATATCTTTGTTTCCCACACCTGGCTTCCGCCCTTATCATTGTGAAATGATGAACTGCATGCTTTGGTATAAAAAGGCACAAATTAAGGGTATAAACTCTGCAGTTTTACACAAATGTATGAGAAACACCTTTTTATAAATATAAGGTGGAAACACTGTTACCCTCACTAATATAGTAGTATCAGCACAATACATGTTCAAAAAGGACATTATTTGAAAGCTAAGTTACAAGTTCTAAAGCTAGCTTTTGTATACGCACACCACTCAGAGCCTCAACTATAAGATGAATGGTTATTTTTATTTTTTCCCATTGTGTGTATTCCACTCAGCACTTTAGAGTACCATATTAATTTCCATACAAAATTTACTTCTCTTGCTTAATATTCAGTTCCAGATTTGCACTTTTAATACAGAAAGTTGAAATTTGAATTTTTGAATGCCCCAAAGAAATGTGTTTTTTCTCCCTCTACATTCTGACCTGCAATTTACACAAGCAAGGCTCCACCATGTTCCATGAAGTTATAATTCTGAGAAGCAAACTCACACCCATTACACTTGATAACAGTTAGTCCCCGGACTGATATGACACAACACAGGAAGGAAGGGAAGAGCTGCACTATCTGTGTCCTGTGTCAACAAGAGATGAGGCAAGAGCACACCCAATGCTCTGGCAATCCCCCGGTGCAGCTGAGCATGCAGTCTCCCATGGAGAACCTCTGGGACAGGATGCATTACTCTCCATCTACCGTAGTTTCTACAGATTCGTACCTCACAAGTGTAATGTCACTTGCTGGAATGTTAGAACAATACACTACAAGCTCCAGTTTTATGGATTTAACACAAAATATCAGTGTTATAGCTAATAACAGTGTCAGCACAGATCAGTCACTAAATATCACCATAGTAAAGAGTGCTACAACACAGCTGCTGCTCTATGATTACCTCATCCCTCTAATTGGAGCACTCATCATCATACTGAATTTGGCTGTTGTGGTATCGTCTGGGTTAATAATACGAAGTGGTGTGCAGCCAAAAACAACATACTTGTTTTTGGGGAACATTGCAATGGCAGATCTGATCACAGGAATTGCAGTTGTCTTTGGGCAAGCATTCCCAAAAAATCTGAGAGATGAGACAACTTGTTTCTTCCAGTTAGGTAAGTTTTTTAATTTCTCTTAACTTTTATCAGTGAGTTGCTGTTACTTCAGCTGTGACAGCACCTAATTTCAGAAGTTCATATGTTAGAACAATTAGTTACACATATGGTTCAAATAAAAACCTAACATATATTCAAGATCAGCTTCATCTCTGCCTAGTGTTTCACAACTTTTTGATAGAATAAATATATTATTTTCAGCTTGTTTCAAGTTGGAGGCATGCTTTTATTTTCTTTGCGATTCATTTGGTCATTTAATTTCCTATGTTAGTTGCTAAATAATAAAACATTTTTATTACTAAATTAAATGGAATATTTATCATTTTCTTTGACAATGGTATAATAAGTATGTTCAGAGTTTCTCATAACAGTAACTATTAATGAAAAGTCCACAGCACTTTTGCTGCAACAAATAAAAATCAAAATTCAAGTTACTGTCAGCTGCTGTGACTTGTGGGGATTACTACCCCAAGCCCCCCCCCCCCCTCCAAACCCCCCCCACCCCCACCCCCACCCCGCAGGCATTTGAATTACAATTTTCTTCAAGATTTTTGCAGAGGGGCTACAAAAGTCATGAGTAACACGAATTTTTAAAATAGTTCACAAATAATAAATTGACAAAAGTTTAAAAGAACCCTTTTGAACCTTGCATCATCCTGTAATTTAATGTCTGAAGTAAAATCTGCTACCCAAGTAACAGAAACTTGTCAAATTTTCAATGAAGGTTTTAGTGACCCACTTGCTCAAATATTAAGCTTAAAAATCAAAGGGATTGTTATTAACAACATCAATATGCATTACAGTTAACAAAAGAATGATAATTATAAGAGTAGGAAAAAAGAGAGGGCAAAGGTGCACATTGACAAACTATTTATCGATTGTGCTCATATCCAATAAATGGGGTAGTGTAGTACATAATTAAAATCAACACATTTCTTTCACAATACAAGACAAGAATAAGAAGCACAAAGAAAGCAGTATATACAAATACATTGAGAAACTTAAAGAGACAAATACCATTTACGTTATTGTTAGTGTATGGTAAAATCTGAATTGATAGTCTAGATTACATTTACATAGTCATACGTACATTAGTTTTGAATGTGTATTATATATACTCTATTTTACTATACTAACTTTATAATATTCTTTCCTTTATAAAATGTAAGGCATATTGATTTTCAGTTTTATGTAATGCAGCATGACAACTGTGCCACCCAGCTTTCTACACGTTGCCCCACCCCTGTCCTTAAACTTGGATTTCAGTTTTATATTCATTGTAATTCTCTTGTTTTGGCATATTTGTAATGATGTATTACTTCCTTTTTAATATGCTTTGTTTCTTAAACAATTTATATCTGTATTTAATCTGTTGAATGTTTTCAGTAATGTATTGTGCTGCCATTTTTATTACTTTGTATGTAATGTGAAATTAATTTACTCAGTTTTACTACAAAATTGGTCACATGTACATGACCTCATAGCATGTGTATGGAGCCCCTTACCTCCTTCGGTATGTTCATTTTAATTCATGTTCTTTGAGACTTCTGTTAATTTATTCCTTAACTTTTTTAAATTGCCATGTTACTCGTGACTTTTGTAACCTTACTGAAAATGAGTTTACTCCATACACATGAATAAACTTGAGTTGTTGAACATAAAGTGATTAAATTCTTCCCCAGGGACCAACGCAGCAGTTAATAAATTAAAAAATCAAAGATTAATATATTCACAATGGGCCTTCATAACATTGACGAGTGTTTCACAGTTTGTTGTTGTTGTTGTGGTCTTCAGTCCTGAGACTGGTTTGATGCAGCTCTCCATGCTACTCTATCCTGTGCAAGCTTCTTCATCTCCCAGTATCTACTGCAACCTACATCCTTCTGAATCTGCTTAGTGTAGTCATCTCTTGCTCTCCCTCTACGATTTTTACCCTCCACACTGCCCTCCAATGCTAAATTGGTGATCCCTTTATGCCTCAAAACATGTCCTACCAACCGATCCCTTCTTCTAGTCAAGTTGTGCCACAAACTTCTCTTCTCCCCAATCCTATTCAATACCACCTCATTAGTTACGTGATCTACCCACCTTATCTTCAGCATTCTTCTGCAGCACCACATTTCGAAAGCTTCTATTCTCTTCTTGTACAAACTAGTTATCGTCCATGTTTCACTTCCATACATGGCTACACTCCATACAAATACTTTCAGAAACGACTTCCTGACACTTAAATCTATACTCGATGTTAACAAATTCCTCTTCTTGAGAAATGCTTTCCTTGCCATTGCCAGTCTACATTTTATATCCTCTCTACTTCGACCATCATCGGTTATTTTACTCCCTAAATAGCAAAACTCCTTTACTACTTTAAGTGTCTCATTTCCTAATCTAATTCCCACAGCATCACCCGACTTAATTTGACTACATTCCATTATCCTCGTTTTGCTTTTGTTGATGTTCATCTTATATCCTCCTTTCAAGACACTGTCCATTCCGTTCAACTGCTCTTCCAAGTCCTTTGCTGTCTCTGACAGAATTACAATGTCATCGGCGAACCTCAAAGTTTTTACTTCTTCTCCATGAATTTTAATACCTACTCCGAATTTTTCTTTTGTTTCCTTTACTGCTTGCTCAATATACAGATTGAATAACATTGGGGAGAGGCTACAACCCTGTCTTACTCCTTTCCCAACCACTGCTTCCCTTTCATGCTCCTCGACTCTTATAACTGCCATCTGGTTTCTGTACAAACTGTAAATAGCCTTTCGCTCCCTGTATTTTACTCCTGCCACCTTCAGAATTTGAAAGAGAGTATTCCAGTTAACATTGTCAAAAGCTTTCTCTAAGTCTACAAATGCTAGAAACATAGGTTTGCCTTTTCTTAATCTTCCTTCTAAGATAAGTCGTAAGGTCAGTATTGCCTCACGTGTTCCAACATTTCTACGGAATCCAAACTGATCTTCCCCGAGGTCGGCTTCTACCAGTTTGTCCATTCGTATGTAAAGAATTCGCGTTAGAATTTTGCAGCTGTGACTTATTAAACTGATAGTTCGGTAATTTTCACATCTCTCAACACCTGCTTTCTTTGGGATTGGAATTATTATATTCTTCCTGAAGTCTGAGGGTATTTGTTTCACAGTAGCCCTTATAAATGACATGTAAACAAGGAAACCAATAAGTAATAAGCAGTTTTGACTCTAGATGAGTCAGTATAAGTAGCCACTGCAGATACTTGGCAATATTCCTCTGTGTAATGTATTGTTACCTTTCTGCCATGAAGAGTTAAACATACTAACTCCTCAAATAAAAGTCCTCCTGAGCTACAATACCTCACAGTAATAAAGTTACATCTGCCTACAAAAGCTATGCATAACAAATATTGTAATTCTACAGTTAGAGACAAGTACAAAATATAAAATGGTGATCACATATCATATTTAGTTTGATGGTTTTATGAGTTATATGAAAATTATGAGGAGCTTCTCTTATTTTATGAAAGTTGCTCATAAACTACATTACAGAGATGTGTATAGCAGCAAACACAACAGTAATTACAGTGTAACATATAGCTTCCATCAGTCATACGAGTCTGCAGAAAATAAAATACGCAACTACTGGTCAAGTTAAAGAGAATTATATGCACACAGTGTTCAGTTTTATCTGTATGGAAACACTATGCATGTTTTGTATAGTTTTCACAAATCTGGTGTAGTTTTTGGAATGAATTGTTTTTACCTTCCCTACTTTGCTCATTACAGGGATAATCTTGTCTGATGTGACACATATGTTAATTAAACAAGCTTATCACGCTAAACTGTTGCCATATGTTCTTAAACCCTGTTATCAAACTCCATACCAATCTACATATTGTAATAAAGGTTGCAACTTTTATGGCTCGTTTCACTGCAAACATAGTGTGAGCAGTGAGCACAAAGATAGCAATTTAATTTGAAGTTGCTGTTATGGAGAAACTCCTCAGTCCACAATGACTGATGAGCATAAGTGTCATTTTGATTAAAAAGACACCTGAACTGGTTTTTCTAATCATGTGTCTTTCAATACTGAACACAGTATAGTCCTCAAAACAATTTCATAGAATGCAGCTGCCATTCTTGTGCCAGTAGAGATACCCAAGCTGTAGAAATTGCTTTTTTAATGGTTTATATCATTTCAAATGTTATACAATGACATCTCTGAATAGTATAGTATTACCATTGGTCTGCTAAGCCCCTTCAACGGAAAACATGATGCAATATTTTAATGCAATTTTGCAAGAATCAAAAATATTATACATAAAAAGTATCAAACTTCCAGAGAGATTAGCAAACACAGACCCAGCAGGAAGCTTCAATCTGTGAGTACTTCTTTTGCTCTCCTTCCCGGAGAAGCCAGTGGGAAAAAGTACATGGTGGGAAATTACTTGTTTTTCTGGTACATGTTTTCCCCTCTGAAGAATGCCACTGCCTAGATAGTTCAGTAAGAGGGGCACTTCCCGCAAAAGGCAAATGTCTGGGTTTATGGATATCACTTAAATCTGTTAGAACCTGCCTACTGCATTCAAGCCTAAGTCTCCCTTTGTAGTTTTGACCTTCACAGTTCCTCAAATTCCTAGATGCCACAGGATATGGCCTATCAATAGATCCCTTCTTTTAGTCAACTAGAGTGACAAAGCTATTTTTCCCCAAATTAGATTCAGTACCTCTACATTAGTTGTCTGGTCTTACAATTTAATCTTCAGTATTCTTCTGCAACATCACATTTCAGAAGCAACCATTCTCTGCTTGTCTGTATGGCCCCATTGTACAAATTTCAATTCTGTACAAGGCTGCATTGCAGGCTTCCCAGCCCTTAAATTTATATTCAGTGTTAACACACTTTTATTTGGAAACACAATACTGCTGTTGTCAGTCTGCATTTGCTCTCTCTACTTCAGTCATCATCAGTTATTTTACTGCCCAAACAGCAAATTTATCTACTTCTTTTAGTGTGTTGTTGTGGTCTTCAGTCCTGAGAGTGGTTTGATGCAGCTCTCCATGTTACTCTATCCTGTGCAAGCTTCTTCATCTCCCAGTACTTACTGCAACTTACATCCTTCTGAATCTGCTAAGTGTACTCATCTCTTGGTCCCCGTCTACGATTTTTATCCTCCACACTGCCCTCCAATGCTAAATTTGTGATCCCTTGATGCCTCAGAACATGTCATACCAACCGGTCCCTTCTTCTTGTCAAGCTGTGCCACAAACTCCTCTTCTCCCAAATTCTATTCTATACCTCCTCATTAGTTACGTGAAGCTAGTACTGGAGTGGAGTCTGAGAGAGCACTGGAGGCCTAGAGCAAGACCACCACACAGATGGGACAAAGACATCAAGAAGATCGCTGGTAACACCTGGCAGAGAACTGCCCAAGACCGTCCCACTTGGAGAAGACTTCTGAAAGCCTACCTGAATCCATGACTTAAAGAGGCCACATCATCTAATGATTGAATTGGCTGATGATGATGATGATGATGATGATGATGAGTTACGTGATCTACCCATTAATCTTCAGCATTCTTCTGTAGCACCACATTTCGAAAGCTTCTATTCTCTTCTTGTCCAAACTAGTTATCGTCCATGTTTCACTTCCATACATGGCTACACTCCATACAAATACTTTCAGAAACGACTTTCTGACACTTAAATCTATACCCGATGTTAACAAATTCCTCTTCTTCAGAAACACTTTCCTTGTCATTGCCAGTCTACATTTCATATCCTCTCTACTTCGACCATCATCAGTTATTTTGCTACCCAAATAGCAAAACTCCTTTACTACTTTAAGTGTCTTATTTCCTAATCTAATTCCCTCAGCATCACCCGACTTAATTCGACTACATTCCATTATCCTCGTTTTGCTTTTGTTGATGTTCATCTTATATCCTCCTTTCAAGACACTGTCCATTCCGTTCAACTGCTCTTCCAAGTCCTTTGCTGTCTCTGACAGAATTACAATGTCTTCGGCGAACCTCGAAGTTTTTATTTCTTCTCCATGGATTTTAATATCTACTCTGAATTTTTCTTTTGTTTCCTTTACTGCTTGCTCAATATACAGACTGAATAACATCAGTGAGAGGCTACAACCCTGTCTCACTCCCTTCCCAACCACTGCTCCCCTTTCATGCCCCTCGACTCTTTTAACTGCCATCTGGTTTCTGTACAAATTGTAAATAGCCTTCGCTCCCTGTATTTTACCCCTGTCGCCTTTAGAATTTGAAAGAGAGTATTCCAGTCAACATTGTCAAAAGCTTTCTCTAAGTCTACAAATGCTAGAAACATAGGTTTGCCTTTCTTTAATCTCTCTTCTAAGATAAGGCGTAAGGTCAGAATTGCCTTACGTGTTCCAACATTTCTACGGAATCCAAACTGATATTCCCCAAGGTCGGCTTCTATCAGTTTTTCCATTCGTCTGTAAAGAATTTGCATTAATATTTTGCAGCTGTGACTTATTAAACTGATAGTTCGGTAATTTTCACATCTGTCAACACCTGCCTTCTTTGGGATTGGAATTATTATATTCTTCTTGAAGTCTGAGGGTATTTCGTCTGTCTCATACATCTTGCTCAGCAGATGGTAGAGTTTTGTCATGACTCGCTCTCCCAAGGCCGTCAGTAGTTCCAATGGAATGTTGTCTACTCCGGGGGCCTTGTTTCGACTCAGGTCTTTCAGTGCTCTGTCAAACTCTTCACGCAGTATCGTATCTCCCATTTCATCTTCATCTACATCCTCTTCCATTTCCATTATATTGTCCACAAGTACATTGCCCTTGTATAGACCCTCTATATACTCCTTCCACCTTTCTGCTTTCCCTTCTTTGCTTAGAACTGGGTTTCCATCTGAGCTCTTGATATTCATATTCTTTCAGTGTAACATTTCCTAATCTAATTTAGTCAGCATCATCTGATTCAATTCGGCTAGAATTCTTTACCTTTGTTTTACTTTTGTTGCTGCTCATCTTATAACTTCTGGCCTTTCTGTTCAAGTAATCAAAATGTATTCCCATCTCTGCCAGTGACACTGTAATATTGTCAGTGTTTGTAAATCTTCTCCCTGAATTTTAATTCCCTTTCCAAATTTCTCCTCAGGATCCTTTATTACTTGCTCAGAAACTTGCCTCTCTCTCTTCCCAGTTGCTGCCTTCATTTTATGTCTTTCGACTCTTATAACTGAAGTCTGGTTTGTGTCAAAGTTACAGATAACCTTTCACTCCCTGGATTTTACACCTGTCAATTTCAGAACTCCAAATAAATCATTCCATACAATATCATCAAAAGCTTTTTCTACATCCTCAAATGCTACAAATGGGGGATTGGTCGTGGAGGTGCATTCAGTAATTCCATAGAATATTTGAGTAAGAATTTTTGCGAACCGTAATTACTTAAACTGGTGATTTGTTTGCGCAACTATCTGCCTTTGCCTTCTTTGGAAGTGGAATTATTGGTCTTCCTGGGTTTGAGGGTATCAAATCAATAATGAATACTGTTGAAACAGAGGCAGGTAAAAGCCACAGAAGACAACATTATTTTTGTTAAAGAGAAAGAGAGCATGTAAAAAAACAGTTCACAGACAGCAGATATTTTTAACAATTACCTTTTACAAATAGTTGAGAAAACTGGTTCAAATAGTTCAGAAAAGAAAGCAAAACAGTACACAAATGGTACAGAGGAACTTTAGTGAAATCAAAATTAATGTCATTTCCATACTTAAATAAGGAATCGCACTGTGACTCTAAAAAGTAAAGGTTCATGTGGAGATGGATTATATCTCCAATAAAACATGAAACATTAATTGCTGCCCAACAAATTTAATGTTCTTACTCTTGCATGTACTGCACCATTAATTCAGGGTGTTTACCCATGTAGATTTCAATGTGCCACTGTTACACATTCCACAGATGTCAGTAACTACTGCCTAGTGTCACTCCTTACAACATTTTCTAAACCTTTTCGGAAGATAATGTGCTCCATAGTTGTCATCCACCTGTGTAGTAATTGGATACTTAGACAATCACAGTTTGGTATTCAAAATGGCTACTCTACAGAGACAATAATTTATAGATTTACATCATCAGATATCATCATTTGGGATCATCTGTGACTTATTGACGACACTGGATATATATTAAGGAATATACTATTAAGGAATTGAAGTTTTTATGGAATTCGTAGTACAGCACATGCCCAATTTAGTTCTTATTTTAAGGAACAGAATGTAGCAAGTTACCTGAGGCTGTATGAGTAAAACAAAGAGACACGCCACATCATTTGCATGAGGAGCAATTACAGTGGAAGCCCCACAGGGTTTATACAATGGATGTCCCACAGGGTTTAACCATTGAGCCATCTTGCTTTATGTTAATGATCTACCACTTGACTCAAATCTGAAGGCAGAATAAATACTAATAGTGTACTTCCAGGAGTTTTGCTGACTTTTCATTTCCACACACAATATTTTTATGACACACACAGTGACCTTCTTCAGATACTGCAAGTTTTTTTGTTACATATACTCGATGCCTGAACTCTGACAAAACTTTGAACTACTGTTGGACTCACACCGCTATTTACAGCTGATCCTTTCTGCAGAGTATACGAGCATTTTTGTGAAGCTGAGAAAAGATGCATTTTTGTGAAAGTTACTGACTAGTTTTGCAGAAATGGGCTAGCTTTAAATTTTAAAAAAGACACAGCTCATCCAGTTCTGAAATGGCAAAAATATCCCACTTCCTGTTGTCCTTGTATAAGGACAGCAGAAAATTCTAAGTTCTTAAGTGTGCATATTGATGCAAGCTTTCCCTGGTGAAACCATGCAGTATCACTGCTAAAACATTTATGTTTCATCAGTTTTGCCATAAGAATAACTGCCAACTTTGGGGACATGGAAGTCAGTAAGTTAACATCTTTTGAATATTTTCATTCCCTGATGTCTTGTGGGATAATCTGAGACAAACCCTCAATTTAGTCATTTGCACAAAAAGCTGTAAGTGGCCAGCATGTACTCAAACAAACATTTTTTCATCTTTTTGTGAGTTCATCACGTTTGTCATGAATATGATCTGTGAAACATTTTATTAAATAACTAAGCAACTTACAATGCCTGCCTCCTACATCCTACATCATAAGTGGAAGAGTTTTCTGATGGTTGATTAATCAGAGGATTATAAAAAATTCTGGTGGAGTGTCATCTACTCACGATGCTTTGTTTCAACTTAGAATTTTAGTGTTCTGTCAAATTATTTTCATAGTATTAGGTCACCAATCACATCTTCAGCCACTTTCTCAGCTGTTTTCATAATACTGCCATTAAGATTCTTCCATTTGTAAACAATAAAATATGTATGCTACCCTAATTCACCCCAGATGGAAAATAAATGATGGTATGAGAAAGGAGACTCATTCACTGTGTAGAGAGGGTGTTCAAATGTTCAGCAATTGATGAGCACAAAAACAAAGTGGTTATCATTCTGGGTATCAACACTTCATTAGTAGAATGTCTTACCTTTGTACCTATGATGACTGTTAGTTACACATTTTGGAACTCTCTCTTCTCAAGTAAGCAGGAAAATGAGGAGAGGAGGTACTGGCTGAAGTAAAGCTATGAGTCATGCTTGGGTAGCTCAGTTGGTAGACCACTTGCCCGCGAAAGTAAAAGGTCCCAAGTTCGAGTCTCAGTCTGGCACACAGTTTTAATCTGCCAGGAAGTTTCATGAGGGAATAATGTCTGAGTTGCATTATGCATCACCTTCTTGTGTTTTTCTCTTTATACACTTCCTCCATAAGTGTGTTTGTCATTCCCCATATCAATGTTATACTACATGTTAAAGTACAATAACTCATATAAGTTACCCACTTCTTTCAAGCCTATTAGAACTCAGGGGTAGCACATGGTTTTGAAAGTTGATTATAGGTAATCACCAAGCAGTCATTTTTAATCCCAGAGGAACCTACGCATGTGATGTTTTATTACTAACATTATAATTTTAAAATACTTTATTGCCAATCTGCTATTTTTATAGCTTTTTTTCTTTTATATCCTCATTAGAGCAAGAAACAGTTTTGAAGTTTTTTCTTTTACACCTTCATTAGGACTAGAACCAGTTTTGAAGAAAAAATTCTCAGATATCACAATGGATCTGAGTATCGAAATGCCGTGTTACTTCTTTGTCAAACCAAAACACCATCATCAGATGATGTGACATAGTGAAATACATACTCACTGTAATATAGCTACCCATTTACTGATGTCTGGTGAGCCAGAGTACCTGTAACACATCTCATGGTCATCATGTGCGGTGGCAATAGTTCTTTATTGTGCTCAAAATGACTATGTGCTAATCGGTCAAAATATCAGGCTTGTCAAGGGTTTTACACAGCTGAACTCCTACAAGTTATGTGAACATTTGGCATGCCAGGGGAAGCTCAAGTTCTACATCATTTAAAACAAGTTGCAATTTTTTTCATCACTTTGAAATCTCAAGAAGATCTGATGGGATATTTATGCAACTCTTCCAGACAGTACTACTGATATTGTCTGTAAGGTCACGAATACACAGCATGAAGAGCAAGGGTCTGCCCGGTTGTTAACATATGACATGACAAACAAGGCTACAAAAACACTTTTCTGGATGACACTTTTAACTACTACATCTGTTGACAACTCTCCATCTGAGATAACATGTTGTGTTATCCCTACCAAGAAATTCTCAATCTAGGAACAAATTTCATTTAATGCCCCATATGTTCACAACTCCCATCTAAATACTGAAGCATGCCAGATGCTTGCAGAGAAAAAATAAAAAGAAAAAAAACTTGTTATAGCTGCTGATTTTAAATTGATACAAAATTGAAAGCAGTTATGCTTCAAGATTCAGTACTAAAGTCATGTTTTCAAACTGAATTTCTTTGAATCTACCAGATAAAATGCCCAGTGAGCAAACTGTTTCAGTAAAGTTTCAACTAATATGTATATGAAGATGTGTGTAAATTTTGAGTAAATTTGGTTATCTCAGCTCATTCTGCATTATTTACTGAGCTACCACAGACAGGAGCAGTTCAGGTATAGAAGTAAACATTGAAAGGAACTTTGGCAAAGCAAGCTTGTTCATATTTTGTAATAAAATAAAAGAGAGAAAATGACCTTTTCATCACTGTACCTCAAGTACTATAAAATATCACAAGTTCATAAAATAGTTTTCCTGAGATCTTCAATGAAATGTTTCTACCCTGAAACCTGTGGCAAAAAAGTAGCAAATAAATTCAAGTGGATCATACAGGACATAAAAATGTCCAGAAAATTTCCCGTTAAGGAAAAGGCAGCTGCACAGTGAACTAAAATACAACACAAATACTGATTTCATTGAATACGTCAGACTTCAAGAAATCATATTTAACTCACGAGATGACTTTTCTGTAATGTATACTATAAGGTGTGGTCCCTGAGATTCCTATCTGTAAACCAAGATTTAACCTGTAAATCATTTGAAAATTTAATTTATGTCATATAACATTCATGGTTACAAATATACAAGTGTTGTTTAAATACTCCTTTCTGATTTTATTGCACTAACTAAAGCCAAAAGTATTTTATTTTTGTATCAAGCAAAAATCACATACTTCTGTGAAGTTTTTTCAATAGTACACAAAAAAAACTGTTGGCGAACTGAATTTTATGTACTGAAAAATTATGGTATCTCTCTAGAAAGCAAATTTTTGCATAAAACTAATTTCTGGGGTTTAAACTTGCATATAAAAACTGAACTCGATAGCCAGAAAAAGAAAGGCTGCAAAATTAATATTCAGTACTGAGATCTACATCTTTCTTTACCACAAGTCGGAACACATTTAATTTTAACTAACACTAAGTATTTTGTTGGAGAAAAAGAAAGGTCATCATTACTACTGTCTTGAAGTTCTTTCTCTGAATGGTCCTCTTGTTCGCTAGCAGAATGATGACCACTGGCTATTGAAAAATCGTTGTTTTCTTTGTCTACTTCTTGTTCTATATCATTGACATCATTCTCCACCCACCGACAAAAAATTTCATAGAGTGTGTAAAATCGTCACATTCTTGCTAACACATATTGTACTGAACTGACAAAAGCAGGTACGTAGTTCACAAGACGTGATCTATGAGACCCAATCACATGTCAACAACACTCAAATAAAGCAATAACGCAACTGGCAATAATAATCTGGAGGATCGGTGATTAATAGAGCGTATGTGGTGTATAAAAATGATCTGCCATAATTGACATACGAGAGCGATTTGTAAAGTTCTGGTGCGGTAAGAGAGACCACACCTTGTGAGTTAAGGGTTTAAAAGAGTTACAGAGGCAATAAAACTACTGGCAAACAATAGGATAATTGGAATTCATAATAAATTTCAAAAATTTACCTGAAAGAAACACTATTGCAAACCAAATTCAAATATGTGGGCACTTCAATGGATTATTTATAAATGCAACAGAATCTGACATCATTGCAACCAAATAAATCCATTTGACCTCAATGCAAATTCTGAACACCTTAAAAATTTTCAAAGCTGCCATGAAAGCTGTAGAAGATGTAATCTCAGCATTAAAAAAGAAAAATGCTGCATGTAGGATGCAAGTTATTAAAGCAACAGACAAGTCAATAACACACTCACTGTCTCCAGTAAGCAATTTTTTCAAAAGGCCTGCTTGCCAGAGGTACTGGGGTGTGTTGAAATTAAATGAATTTTCATAAAGGGAACCAGAGAGGTCACAGGAAGTTATCATCCTCTTCTAATAATTTCCGGGTATGCAGCCGGATCCCGTCGACATTCTGCCACGATATTTCGGCCCAGAGACGTCCGGCCATCATCAGGTGAGTACACAACTACTGAAGAGCCCAGGTGCAGTCGCGGTATTTATGCCGAATCTCGCGCGAGATTCGGCATAAATACCGCGACTGCACCTGGGCTCTTCAGTAGTTGTGTACTCACCTGATGATGGCCGGACGTCTCTGGGCCGAAATATCGTGGCAGAATGTCGACGGGATCCGGCTGCATACCCGGAAATTATTAGAAGAAGAAATACGCCGGGAAAATTTCAGAAGTCACAGTTATCATCCTATCTCAATTCTTCAAGCCATCTCTAAAATATCTGAGGCAAAACCAAAACATTATTACAAAATACTCTATGATCCAGGAACAACAAGAGAAAAAGCATTAAAGAAGCATTTAACATTTTTGTTGAGAAACTAAACACATAATTGGGCAAGGACAACAAGATTGTAGGAATCTTCTGTGACCTCATACTGTAAATTATGCCTCGCTTATTAAGAAACTTAACAAATATGGCATTACAGGCAATTTCCTTAAATAGTGTAAGTCGTACTTATGGAACAGAAACAAAGAGTTACTGCTCTTTATTATTATTGTGACTGGAAAAGTTTGTTACTGGACTGAGGATTTCTTGCTAACAAGGGAGCCTCCCCATTGCACCCCCCTCATATTTAGCTATAAGTTGGCACAGTGGATAGGCCTTGCAAAACTGAACACAGATCAATCGAGAAAACAGGAAGAAGTTGTGTGAAACTATGAAAAAAATAAGCAAAATATACAAACTGAGTAGTCCATGCAGAACATATGTAACATCAATGAACTTCTGAGCACAGCATCGCCGTGGTCTTGTGGTTAGCGTGAACAACTGCGGCGCGAGAGATCCTTCGTTCAAGTCTTCCCTCAAGTGAAAATTTTAATTTTTTATATAATCAATTTCGCTCTCCAAAATTCCAGGACTTGTTCATATTTGCTCGGACATTTGCGGGATTTGACGGTCTACACACGGAAAAATTTGAAAACGTGAAAAACACATGTTTTGGCAGAGCACAGGGAAAACTGTGCGACTATGAAACTGTTGCATTCATTTATTGCAGTTTATGTGACAAACTATTATGTTTTCATTACTTTTTTGGGAGTGATTATCACATCCACAAGAAAACCTAAATCGGGCAAGCTAGAAGAATCTTATAACCCATTCGCCAAGTGTACAAGTTAGTTGGGTCGACAATATATTCCTGTCATGTGACGCACATGCCGTCACCAGTGTCGTATAGAATATATCAGATGTGTTTTCCTGTGGAGTAATCGGTTGACCTATGACTTTGCGATCAAATGTTTTCGGTTCCCATTGTAGAGGCGTGTCCTTTCGTCTACTAATCGCACGGTTTTACGGTGCAGTCGCAAAACACAGACACTAAACTTATTACAGTGATCAGAGACGTCAATGAACGAACGGACAGATCATAACTTTGCGAAAATAAAGAAAGTAAACTTTTCACTCGAGGGAAAACTTGAACCAAGGACCTCTCATTCCGCAGCTACTCACGCTAACCACAGGACCACGGCGCTCCTGAGCTCTGAGTTCTACTTGATGTTCCCTATGTTGCGCATGGACTACTCAGTTTGTATATTTTGCTTATTTTTTTCATAGTTCCACACAACTTCTTCCTGTTTTCTCGATTGATCTGTGTTCAATTTTTCAGGGCCTATCCACTGTGCCAACTTATAAATAAATCTGAGGGGGGTGCGATGGGGAGGTTCCCTTGTAAGGAGGACGCAGCATGTTATCTCAGATGGAGGAGAAGTAACATTGGATTGTAGTGACACAGAACTGTTGACACAAGCATTCGTAATATTGCCACTGGCACAGTCAGAGGGTATGTTTAATTTAGCTACACTATGTGATATGTATCATAAAGTTGATACACACATCTATATGTTTGTCTGCTGTCCATCATGGACTGGCCACTGTTGAGCCTACTAAGCGTGTCAAAGATGTTTAGAGGATGAACCCTAGTCAGCTGTGCGACTTGCTCGTACCACATAATGAAGAAGAAAAAGAAGAAGAAGAAGAAGAAGAAACAAAATAACAAAAACAACAAGAATCAAATATATGTGAGAGAAAAATTAAACAAATTAAAATCATAGTGCACCAAGAACACAGTATATATCAACTTTACAAGACATAGCTAAATTAGACTTTACTTGTGACTGCACCAGCAGCGGGAGTACAAATGCTAGTGTCAACAATTTTGTGACTAGTGTGTCGGACTGTCGCTATTCGTGTCGTATTTAATGACCTTGCAGGCAATATTAACACACAGCTGCCAACCTTGAGAAGATGCTGTCAGTAGTCACATGCCAAAAGTGGAGGGCGGTCCAGGAGGCCTCCACCCGAAAATTTTAAAAATTAGAAGCCTGATTTAGGCCTTTAAACATTACATTCAGACACTGTTTCATTTAATATTATCATTTGTGCTAGGCTGGTTTTTATGGAAAATCATCAGTTGCCAAAGAAACAAAAAAGTTTAATTCCTTGCTTTTTGTTGAAGCACTCCTTCCCCTACCCATATGTGAAGAATAGGAGCCGGCCCTAACGATGGGACATATCCTCTGCCATACACTTCACAGTGGTTTGGAGAGTATGGATGAGGATGCAGATAATAACACTTCAGAGTGCCCCACAAGGCCCCAGTCCTATTCTGCTCCAAATGAATGATTTCCATTAAATATCACCTATCCATCAATTATACTTGCAGACAGTACTTCTGTATTAGTTGAAAATCAGAAAAATTCTGAAATCACTAATCAGTATCTTCAGTAATGTAGAAACTTGGTTTCACTTAAATAGGATGAATCTAAACATATCGAACACTCACATGATGCAGTTCAAAACCAAACATTCAAGACTGTGCTGAATTGTTGTGATTAAATTTGGATAAAAATTTGAGCTGGCAAACACACATTGAGTATCTGGACAACAAAGTGACCGATTTTTCAAATGCAATGGAAATATCAACTGCAACTGTTATGGACACACAAACAGCAGTATTTCATAATATTGTTGTTTGTGTGTCTGTAACATAACAATGGTGTAGTGGGTGGGGAGAAGGAATGGCAAATGGTCAGTCTCACTGCTATGTATGCAAGCACAATGATAAGTAAACTATTCATCCAGACGAAAGGCAAACCGAGGCCAGTGGCCGAGAACACCACGAATTGGCACAGATTTAGAATGCCTCACTTGTGCAAAGTACAGCTCACCCTTTTTACACACAATAGCCAATTTCCAATTGGATGCAGGCAGGTCATATATCCATACACATCTGTCCCTGTCCTAGATCACTAAGTAGCTGCAATTTTCTACTCCAGATGCAATGTATTCACAATTCATGAGATCAGGTGTATCTGCATGTACATTTACATCTGCACAGGCTTAATATGGCCTCAGTTTACTGAATTTTAACAGTGAACCTTCTAAACCAGCAAAAAGATTCGAGAGACGATGCAAGCCTGACAGCTTTAAACTACAATCTTCAACAGCTTTATTGTTTGAAGACAGAGCAAAAGTTACAGGACTATATCAATCTAGACACCTCTAATATACTCATTGATGATGCAGAAGGTTACAAAACAGACTAATGACTTCAAAAACAAAATAAAAACAGAGAATTTAGATTAGAAAGGAATAAACCGATAAGACTTGTCACAGGAGAGGAGTGTTATAGGTAATTTTGAGTAATGAACACAAGATTATTAGTGTTTTGAAGCAAAGTGTAGTGTTCAGCATTATCAAATGTGGTTTATGGTCTGAAAATTATACTAGGCACATAGGTGACACTGCTCCTCATATTGATATAACACAGTGTCACTGTGCAAGCAGTATGAAGAGTCATGAGCGCAGCGTTCTCTGAAACATATAATGCAAAGCTAGGAAAAGTAGTCAATAAATAATAGCATTCATAATTTCATTGACTATATTAACTATCACCCATCATTAAACAGCTCTGCTCTATTTCTGTGTATGATGGCTCTAGTGCAATATTATAAAATTGGCAGCAAAGCCTTCTACTGATTACTACTCATTCAACATTCACTCAGTTACACAGATAATTGCTACAGGATAACTGTTAATTACATTCTGCTTGAGTGGAGGTCTGTACACTTGAACGTATTTATATAGTATGCTCCTTTGAGAAGAAACAGTCAAGATATGAGTCAGAATCACAAATAGATAACAATAAAAATAATGGAATTCCAGAACTAACAATGTGAGGTATACAGAGCCAAATGAGGTATTTAAGAAAGATAAAGGGCAAGAATTGATGCTCTTCATTTTGAAATTATTACAAATGAAGGAAACTTTATACAAAAGAAACTTGCTAAATTATGTATGAAATGTCTTTGTAGGAGGACAATTCTGCAAAACTGGAACAACACAGAGATTTCTCATTCGATATTCATTCAGACATTCACAAAGAAGGCGACAGACAACGAGGGGCAAAAAGCTATACACATATCAGCATACTTTCAGTAAGATACAAGATGTTCACAGAATTATCACGAACCACACAGGGTAAAAAACAAAGTGGCTGAACCATCTGCAAGTCATGATGAATTATAAAGTAAAGAGAGCAGTATGAAGTACCATTATATCTGGCATTTATAGAATGATACAGGTTTTGAAGCAGAATTGACAAAGTCTGTACTGATAGCTCTAGAAAAATTAGGCTTAGGTCCAATTTATGTTGGTATACAGAAAAACGTGTACTAAGTATTTCATTGCACTTCATCAGGACAGTTGGAATTCAAAGATGAAAGAGGAGTCTGACAAGATTTCGTACCACAATCTTGTTAGTGGAACCTGTCTGAGATGACTTGGTTTTGCTGACAGTGATGTACAGCCTATCTCCAGTGCCACAAACCTTGACAACAAATAGAACTTAATAAAGTGAGTCAGAAATGAGGTTTAAACATCATTTAATTATCAGAAGGCAAACACACTGAAAAGAAAACAGTACAAATTAATAGTGGGTCCTTTATGGACAAGTTCCTATATTTAGGGCAGATGAAGACAATGACTGACAGACAGTGAAAGAAATGGACAGAACAATAAAAATGCACAGAAGCACTTTTGGTAAACCTACTAGGCCTGTCAAAATTAAGCTTCCTGCATATCTGAAAAGCAAAGTGTGCAGTACCAGTTGTGACTTTTTGCTGAGGGTCTCTAAGCAAACAACAGAAACATACAAGACAAAAATTATTAGGAGAGACAGGAAAACAAGGGAATGGAGCAGGAAACAGACTGGATAAATAATTATGACCATTGTGATGAATGCAAGTGGACAGGAATATAGGTAAATAATGGTAGATGGATCGACAACACAAGAAAGTCTACACCTGATCCCGAGTGATGAGAAAAGTCTGGGTTGACAACCTAATGGAAGATGGATAGAATCAATTTGAAAAAATACAGGAGCAACAGGGATGCATATGTGTCAGGACATAATGATAGAAAAAGCTAACAAAAGGCATTATATGGGACCTGTTAAAAAAATTCCAGAATTTTCTCCACAAAAGTTTTCCATCCTTACCTTTTACTTATTGTGCATTATCTCATTCAAAATACTCTCCCAGACAATTGATACACCGATCCCAACACCATTTTCATTTCTGGAAGCAGTCTTGGTGAGCCCCTTGTCGGATCGCACAAGGTGCCGTCTGCAAATTTTCTTTTATCTCATCTATTGTTGCAAATCTTCATCCTTTCAATGGCATTTTCAACTTTGGAAATAAAAGAAAGTCTGCAGTGGCCATGTCCCATGAGACAGCACAGTGACTTCGTTTTTTGTGCAATAGTCACAGACCTACATGGATGAATGTGCAGCCTGCGTTATTGTGATGTAAGAGGCATGAATTGTCTCTCCATACCAACCAGCAAGGATTCTGAAAACATCTATCACGCAAAACACAAGTCACACTTTTCCCACATGGCATACTGGAAGCTTTGGATCAAGGCAGTCAGGTTGATGCAGCATTTCTTGATTTTCAAAAAGCATTTGACTCAGTACCACATCTATGCTTATTATCAAAATTATGATCATGTGGGGTAACAAGCTAAATTTGTGACTGGACTGACAGTTTTTCGGTAGGGAGGATGCAACATGTTATCTCACATGAAGAGTCATTATCATCATCATCACAATCATCATCATCATTATCCACGTGTTATTCACTGCTTGCCCAAGCATAACCTTTTCCAGTTATACGCATCCCTGTTTTCTAATGTCACTACATGCCCGTGTATTAAGATGTGACCACAGTCCTCTCTTGTGTCTTCCATCATTTACCTCTCATATGTCTGGTCACAACTCCATCACTGTTTATTTTCCTATCTCTCTTAACAGTTTCAAATACAACTCTGTCCTCTGCGCACTAACTCTGTCCTCTGCGCACTGAATGAACACAGTTTCTGGATGGTTTTCACATTAGACATCTGTGCCTCATTGTCACGAGTTGAAACTGATAAACACATAGGTTGCAATCTTCCTCTTCTGACACTTAGTTTTGAAAACTTTACTTAGTTTAGAAAAAGCACCACAGGTCATATTTTGCTGTCAACAGACTCATCTTCAACTGCCTTCAACTGCTCTAAATAAAAATATTCATTAAATGATTTTATGACCCCACTACTAATGTAAACTATTTTCTTTTCTATGTATTCACAGAAAATAACTTCAGTCTTAATATACCATATTTTAAGGCCTACTTTCATTTGTTGTGGAAGTTTACCTCTTCACTAGAGGCAAACAGTACAATGTCAGGATCAAAATGTTGGTTTACTTATTTTCCATTAACACTTATTCCCTGTTCCACTTTACTAGTACAAGTTTTGAAAACATGTCTTGCAAATGTTGAGGATAGTTTCAGCAACAGGAATTTTCATGCCTACTGGACACTAGATAACAGATGGAGCAGAAGTTTTAAGCAGCTATGCGTACTAAGAGTTAATATGTTAGCCAATTAAAGAGTGTCACAAAGTAACACTTCTGTGACATCCTTCATGCGTACTTTCACATAAACGCAGCAAACATTAACTTCAGATATGGTGCATAGTTATTGCAAATATTAAGAAAAATATTTTTTATGTATACTCCTTCACTTTGGTGGTTATTGTTAGCTAATGATAATAAATCCAGAAATTACTGCTGTTAGCATATGGTGAAGTGTGTTTCTTTCTACAATTATTGACCTATTGCTATGCACAGTTGCTGTCACTTTTTGTATCATTTATAGGTATGATTCTATCGAGTACCCTCTCATCAGTATGGAGTGTGGGTCTGATTGCTGTGGACCGCTTCCTTTACATCGGTTACGGCCTGCAGTACCAGCGTTGGCTGTATCCGAGAAGAGCTCGACTACTGATTGCGAGCACCTGGGTTCTCGGAATAGTTGTCGGATTCCTTCCTGCTTTTGGGTGGTCTGGTAATACTAATAACGGAAGAGTCTGTTGGTTCATTCGAATGCCAGCCGGACTTGTCTTACTGGTAACATACCTTGGCATAATTCCTGTGATCACTGTAATTATACTTTATTCTATCATTTTGTACCGTGCCTTAAAAAAGGTCCGTCAGCTGCAAAGAGCTGATGAAGAAGCTAATACAAATGGTTCAACTCAGAATCAGAGATCACCCAAAAACAATGTAAAAAATATGCGCATCTTTCGA
Source organism: Schistocerca cancellata (assembly GCF_023864275.1). Taxonomy (NCBI): domain Eukaryota; kingdom Metazoa; phylum Arthropoda; class Insecta; order Orthoptera; family Acrididae; genus Schistocerca; species Schistocerca cancellata. Next base: position 26,585,841 of record NC_064626.1, on the reverse strand, counting down.
GGAGGAATGAGTACACAAATGGAACCAAAGTCAAAACCTAAAAAGGCAAAAGCTGTTAAAGTTGTCCTCTTTACCACAGGTTCTTTTGTCATAACATGGGTGCCGTATTTTGTCGCCTGTGTCATGTATCTTTTGTGTAAAGATGAGAAAACGTGCAAAACTCTAAGCGTTATCATTGCAGCCCCGCTGGCGATTCTAGGGTTTTTAAACTCGCTAATCAATCCTGTAATCTACGCGTGGTGGCACAATGGTTTTAGGACTTTCTTAAGAAAGAAGGTCAATCAGTTACAAAAATACAGAAGTGATCGAAGCAATAAGAGCTCGACAACAGGGAGTCGCAGCACGCGAACGACGTCGGGCAGGAGCAGTGGCAAGTCCAGCGCGTGCAGAAACTCTGGCAGCAGGGAAACAGGTGCACTTGCCCCAATGGAAGCAAGCAGAGATGAAACACACTTATAGAAACTGCACAGTTCTTACATCTAAGACAAGATCTGCATAAACTATGTTTGGTACTCTGGACAGGAATGCTTACTTAGTAGTGTTTATAGCATTCAGCCAGTGAAAACCCTAAGTTCAATTTCAGTGTTGTGCTGCTCTACAATTTTAGTTCCTTCTTTTAATATCACTATGTTCTGTTCACAAGGGCAGAGATGTATTGTAAAGGTATGAGAATAACTTTTAGCTGACCTATTTCTATTTTTTGATTACTACATCACAGACTCCTAAAATTATCTGCATGTATATTTTTTTTTAATTTTGCACTTCCCCAAGAATTGGGAAGATGGAGAATATTTTGTTTGGTCAATCAAGAACAAAAATCTTGTGACTTCATTTGCCTCATCCTTCAACAGGTTTGTAATTTTCATGTGTGAAATGTGTAATTACAGTGAAAGCAAGAATTTATTGAAACTGAAATCAAACTGGTAAACAACAGCACTTTTTTACATAAAAAAACATAATTAGCTGTTCAGGGAGTGACAGAAACAGTGTATATAGGAGAGAGGGAGGAGAAGGAAGGCATCCGCCACATAAGAGATTGCAGGGATGAGTGTTACATACTCAGTGCAGAAATACAACAAGTAAATGATGAAAGTTAAATTCAAAGACCCAAAACCAGCAAGCCAGCAATTTTGGTACAAACACCTTTCACTGCTGGTCTTTAAGGGTGACTGCAAAATATTTTTAAACAAGAGAAGATAAATGAAAAAAGGAAGGAAAAAGAACAGAAATACAACTGGCAGTCACATCAAAACAGTAAGAAATTTAATTCCTTGTCAAGACAAAATGAACATCCTAGGTAAATAAAGAATGCAGAGCTGATACATGCACCTTCATTCAATCAATCTTGTGGTGTAGTATTTCCAAGATGGTCTACTGGATACTGCTAAGTACATCGATATGTGATGTTGACGTGCAAGTTGTTTGGTTTGTGTCAGTCTGAGAGACTTGTCTTGGGCTACACACAGATGCTTTGATTTGGCTGTTAGGTCATTGTCCAAAGGTTTTCTCTGAATATGAATTAATATTGCCAACAATGAGTCACAGCATAAAGGAAACATATGCAAGAGCTAATTGCACCCACTGCTAATCAACTAACAGCAAACACCAAGAGTAACATACAGTAGCCTATGGAATGTGCACTGCTTTCAAAAAAATGCATACATTCCCTCAAAAGTTCTGTTATACTTGGAATTATATGTCTGTATTTACACAGGATGAACCAACTTCTTTATTTATCACCTATCAGAAACTAAGTATTGTTATAACTTAATATATTTCATGTCAGTGAGCATGTTAAATGATCTCTATTTTTGGTAGACATTTTTATTTGTGAATCTCTTGTCGTCAAAAGGATTTGACATAAATGAGTTCTCTATATCATTCTCTCTTTTTTTCAAACTTTTTAAGTTTTTACACTTCTATAAGTTAAGTGTTTTGTAACTTCAATTTTGTTAATAAAAGATTAAGATTAAGTAAATGTGTTTATTTTTGTGACTGGAATATAACCCCCCCCCCCCCCCCCCACTCCACACACACACACACACACACACACACACACATTATTCAAATATAAACTAAACAACTAAATATTTTTAAATTTTCGCATAGCACAACTCATTGCTATATCACTTTTCAACATATAATTTCCTCACACAGTTAAGTTCACCAGTGCTTACAAAGAATTTGTTTGGGCTCTGTCCAACTGTGTATGAAATGCATAATTTACCTCTCTATTACATCAGAGCTTCTTGGTACCCAATGCTTCTTTGAGCCATCTGAACATAACTGAAATTGCTTGGAGAAAGGTTTTTTGAGTACGAAGTCTGTCCAGCGATAGTAGCAGCTCTTAAATGAGCCATAAGGGGTCATACATTGTCAGGTTGCAACAGAACACACATAAACAGCAACATATGATTTAATTTTGATTTCAGAAGAAAGAGATTTTTATTTACTTTTTGTTTCTAAGGAATGATACTGAATTCTTGTAAATGCTCCAAGCTGGTATTTTTTTGTGTCAAAAGCAGCTCAGTATAACATTTACTGCAGATGCTTTGGTTTAGAATTTGTTCAGTACTGATGACACAAAACTGGCGCTTGTCACTCATTCTCTTGCTTTTTAGTTTGTGGTGGTGGACCCACTGGGTCTGAGGCCAGTGGTGATTCGTACAGTGAAGACATCAATCTCTGGCTGAATGTGTGCACCAGTCGCCCAGACGGAGGCGTCAGCTCTGGGGTGGACACCTTTCCACACACTCTGTGAAGCTGGGCCACATCATGTGTCACACATTGGCTAATGTCCCAACATAAGTCACTGGCACTCGACAGTTTATCATCTAGTGGGCTCTGACAACTGCAGTTTTTTCTGAAGTTCGCGATGCAACGTGAACTTCCTATTTCATTCATAGGCATACTGCTGCAGTGCTCATGCAACACAGAACTGGGCTTTTATCCTCCACTAAATTTTGATACATTTTTCAACTTCACTGTGCAGAAAACACAATTACAGAACATTCTCAGTTCCTGGTGTGACTAACTACTCGGGTGGCCATCTTTGCACTGTTCCTGTGTTGTACTTTATTAGTGTCCCCACATTATTTTTTAATATTATTTTTAAGTGAATTCAGAAAATATAAAAACAATACACAAAAACTTCTCTTCCAAAGAAGAGAAGTTCTAAAGAATGCTCAGATTACCGAAAAATCGCACTTATTTCACATGCTAACAAAGTTATGTTGAAAATCTTACAAAATAGACTTCGCCAATATCTAGATCGAGAGCTACCAGAAGAACAAGTTGGATTTAGGAAAGGAAGAGGAACTAGAGATCAAATTGCTAACATTCGGTGGATTATGGAAAAAGCGAGAGAATTCCAGAAAGGTGTGTACCTCTGCTTTATTGACTACGCCAAAGCCTTTGACTGCGTCGATCACAACAAATTGTGGAACATACTGAAAAACATGGGTGTACCAGATCACCTCATTCATCTGATACAGAGTTTATACCTCGACCGAGAAGCCACGGTGAGAACTATGTACGGAACAATGAAATGGATAAAGATTCAGAAAGGGGTCCGGCAAGGCTGCATACTGTCACCGTACTTATTCAATCTGTATGCAGAAGACGTTATGAGGAATGCGAGGCTAGATGAAGGAGAAACAGGAATTAAAATAGCTGGAATAAATGTAAACAAAATGTACGCAGATGATACGATCCTGTTGGCAGAAAGTGAAGAAGAATTGAGAACACTCTTACTGAAGGTGAAAGATGAAAGTGAAAAGGCCGGTCTTATGCTGAATGTGAAGAAAACGAAAATTATGGCAACTACACCTACCAATTCGTGGGATATAGCAGGAGAAACCATGGAGGTAGTGACCACATTCAGTTATCTCGGTTCCCAGATCTCTGCTGACGGCGACTGCAGCCACGAAATCTGGAGACGTCAAACCTTGACAGGGTTATAAGGTCCAGAGATATAACACTAGCAACAAAGATCCATATTGTGAGGGCTACTGTCTTTCCAGTCGTGATGTACGGATGTGAGACCCGGACCATTAGAAAGGCCGAACGGCAAAGAATTGACTCTTTCGAATTGTGGTGTTGGAGGAAACTTCTTAGAGTTCCGTGGACTGCAAAGAGAACCAACAGATCAATATTGGAGCAAATTAAACCAGATTTCTCCCTGGAAGGTCTAATGTTAAAACAAAAGCTGACCTACTTTGGACACACAATGCGAAGGCATGCCTCGCTGGAAAAACATTAATGCTGGGGAAGATTGAAGGAACTAGAAGAAGAGGATGTGAGAGGATGAGATGGATCGATGGCATCACAGAAGCAATGTGTTCCAACCTGGAAGGTCTACGGGAGAAAGTGCAAGACAGGAAAAAGTGGTGTGATTTGGTTCATGGGGTCATGACGAGTCGGAACTGACTAAACGAATAGAGAGAGAGAGAGAGAGAGAGAGAGAGAGAGAGAGAGAGTGATACAGGTAATAACATCTGACAAATTCTGCATATGGTGTAGTTAGATAAAGGACAATGCAAAACTTTTCTGCAAATTAAAAGGTGCATTCCTTAACAGAGACTGGCATCATAAATACTCATGATGAAAAAAAGAATTTTAGCCATAATGTAGTTGCTTAAATTTAGACCAAATAAAATCAATGCAGGCATCAGTAAGCATACAAAGGATGTGTGGGACGATGTCACAATCTCTGAAATGGCACTCGCCCCCCCCCCCCCCCCCCCCAACCAAAAAAAAGTAGATTCACAACAACTGTGCCTGCTATACGCATGACAGCAATGTATATGTGAATGAACATTGTCCAACAACATGTGAAAAATGACTGTCCATAGGTGGAATTACAACAGCTGAACAAGTGTAGACAGACAACTGCAGTGCAAAATAAAACTGCTCATCTGCACTCAGCAGGGATGGACAAGAAACAGCACACGATCCCCAGTTCAGACGCACATGAAGAACGGGAAGTGCTGCACCAAAACCGGTGATACTGTAACTACAATTCATTTCATCAGGAAACTAATATCCTACCAACAAAAATGGTCAGTCTTTCCTAAATAAAAATGTCAAATATGAAATTCTACTACTTCTTAGTGATACATCAGATTTAAATTATGCGATCACTGTCCTAGAATTAACATCAATTTTAGAGGATAAGCAATGTTTAAATTTCCACATCTACATATATACTCCACAAGACACCAAATGGTGTATGGCAGAGGGTACTTTGTACCACTACTATTCATTTCCTTTCCTGTTCCACTCATAAATAGAGTGAGAGAAAAATGGCTATCTAATTGCCTCCATATAAGCCTTAATTTCTCTTATTTTATTTTTGTGGTCTTGCATGAAATGTATGCTGGTAGCAGTAATATAGTTCTACAATCCGCCTCAAATGCTGGTTTTCTAAATATTCCCAATAATTCTTCGTGAAAAGAACATAGCCATCTCTCCGGAGTTTCCCATTTGAGTTCACGAAGCATCTTTGTAATACTTGTGCACCCACTGAGCCTGCTGGTAACTAATCTAACAGCACACCTATGAACTGCTTCGATGTCTTCCTTTAATCCGGCACGGTGGGAATCCTTCACACTCGAGTGGTGGTTGCTGCGGTGTTCTATACACTGTCTCCTTTATAAATTAGCTACACCTTCCTAAAATTCTGCCATGAAATGAAGTGAGCCATTCGCCTTGTCTACTACCATACGTATGTGCTAGTTCCATTTCATATTGCTCTGCAATATTATCCCTGCGTATTTTATCATCACGGCTCCCCCCCCTCCACCATTCATTCGCATTAGCTTAGATTTCTCTACATTTAGGGCAGGCTGCCACTCATCAAACCAATAAGAAATTTTGTCTAAGTCATCTTCTATTCTCCTAAAGTCACTCAACGATGATAATATTGCCATACACCACAGCTTCATCAGCAAGCAGCCATACATTTCTGCTCACCCTGCCCATTTGATCATTTATGTATACAGAGAATAAGAGTGATCCTTTCACATACACTTAACATGGCTTTCCTGACAATACCAATGTCCCTGATGAACACTCACCATTGAGGACAATGTACTGAGTTCTATTACTTAAAAAGTCTTTGGCTTACTCACATATTTGGGAACCTATTCCGTATGCTAGTACCTTCATTGACAGCTTTAATAGTGAGTTTATTATATTTGCCACATACAGACATCTAAATGATAAAATATATTAGTTTTTATAAAGCTTCAAAAAGTTCCTGCTACCCATTACTCTGCACTGGGTAACTTTGAGCTGCTTCTAAGTGCCTCCTAATGAAAATAATTAAATGGAACTATGACACAGTGCTCCTTGAGGACTTGAGTTGACTTTGCTACTAAAAGTTAAAACAAGGATGCACTTTTTAAGTCTGATGAAAACATTTGCTTTATGTATGAGGCAGAATAGCTAAATGGGTTAAGTATCAGACTGCAAATCTTAAGGCCACCATTGGACGAGATTATTTTGAATTACACTAACTGTGTAATTGCAAGATTCAGAACAGGATTCAGTGAGCACCTTGCACGAAAACTGAAGACTAATATAGATCCTGTGGTACCAAACGGAATTGCAAAAAAATCAAGTTGTGATTTTTGCAATGAGGAGAATATGAACTTTTTTAACTGTTAGTTGTACAGAGAAAACCTGACAAATATTTCTTTCAATAAATTCTGAAATTGAAAAATTTAGCAACATCTTAAAAGATCTTATCACATTACTTCCAAATGAGATTTCTCATAAAAAGTGTCAACAGAGTGAACAACACTGGTAACAATAACTGGATCATATCAGCAGTAAAATATTTCTTTCAGAAAAACAAACTTCTGCACAAAATTCTTACACAGATGTGACCATCTTTAGAGCCTAAATGTTTACTATGAAACATTCACTGTCATTCTAGAAAAGCAATGTTGTCAAAAGAATGCACACTAATACCTACATAAAAAGTCTGATGAACAACACAAAGACCACACGGAAAATTTAAAAAAAGGCAAATCGTGAAATTAAACATTCATTTACAAACATTACAGCGATACAAGATTACAGAACAATAGTATTCTTTCAAGAGCAGGAGACTGTATACTTAAGCAGAATTTTATAATGAAACCTATTGATCCCAAACTTATATTGGGAACACATTCCGAGATAATGTTTATTAGTACCGTCACCCGAGATGAAGTTGTAAATGCAATATGAGAACTACAAAGATCATACTCAGCTCAGTATTAATGGCATTCATCAATGTTTGCATCCGTAATGTGCAATCCATCTTACAATGCATGGCAGAGGCTGCCATGTACTGCTACTAGACATTTCCTGTCCTGTTCAGCTTGCAACTGTCTATATGCCTCTGTATGAGCCCTAATTTCTTGTATCTTATCTTCAAGATCCTTATGTGCAATGTATACTGGAGGCAACAGAATCATTCTGCAGTCAGCTTCAAATGCTGGTTGTCTAAATTTTCTCAGTAGTGTTCTTCAAAATGAATATCACCTTCCCTCCAGTGATTCGCATTTGAGTTCCAAAAGTACCTCCGTAACACTTGTGTGTTGTCTGAAGCAACCACTAATTTAGCAGCCTGCCTCTGAACTGCTTCAATGTATTCCTTTAATTTGACCTGATACAGATCCCAAACACTCGAGCAGTACCCGAGAAAGGTTGCACGAGCATCCTATATGCGGTCTCCTTTACATGTGAAACAGACTTTCCTAGAATTCTTCCAATAAACCGAAGTTGACCATTCACCTTTCCTATCATAATCCTCACATGCTCATTCCATGCTTCACAACGTTATGCCCAGACAGTCAAATAATGTGACTGTGTCAAGTGGGACACTACTAATGCTGTATTCAAACATTACAGTTTTGTTTCACCTACTCATCCACATAAACTTACATTTCTCTACATCTCAATTTAGCTGCCATTCATCAAACCAACTAGAAATTTTGTCTAAATCATCTTCTATCCTAATACAGTCACTCAACTTCGACACCTAACTCTAAACCATAGCATCATCAGCAAACAACTGCACATTGCTGCTCACCCTTTCCACCAAATAATTTATGTATATAGAGAATAATAGGGGTCCTATCACACTTCATTAGGGCATTCCTGATAATACTCTTGTCTCTGTTAAACACTCAAAGGACAACATAGTGGGTTCTGTAACCTAAGAAGTCTTTGAGCCACTCACATGTCTGTAAACATATTCTGTATGCTCATACCTTCTTTAACAGCCTGCAAAGGGGCGCCACATAAACGCTTTCCAGAAATCTCTGGAGTAATTTTGAAGAAATGTGCACAAAATGAAATTATTACTTTAACATACTCCATTGGCTGTTCTCTACAAATGAGCACTTTTCCAGGCACATTGAAAACACTAAACTGATTCCCATGTATGAAGGGAATGGAGATAGATTGAGAAGGAGAGAGGGGCCATGATTAACTATAGGCCTATCAATACTTTGCCAAGTATATCTCCAGTTTTATAGAAATTTACGCATAAGAAACTCACATCATTTATGATTATATCTTATTACATTTAACTATTTACAAAAATCAGACTAGTGTTTAAGAAAAGGGATAAAAATATCATATCAAAATAAAAGGAGATGTTATGAATCCTCTAAGCAAACTACTAATCATGATTTCATTATCTACATCAAAAGACACACACAAAAAGTAACCAAAGCTATTTCAGAATTTGAAAAAATAGCCTCATAAGCAAAATTAAAGCAACCAGGCAACTTCCAAAAAGAGAAATAGGACCAAGGTCAATCAATCTTAGTGATATAGAACTGTTTAAAAATAACAATAAACTAACTGACCCCACTTTAGTGGCTAATGTATAAGAAACTCATAATTTATGCCTGATGAACATTAATTAGTAACAGTAGGGATCTGCCTAAAGCTTATGTCAAGGAAGATCTCATTTCTCAGTAATAAGAAACTGTTGCCACCAGTGAGGTACAATGACAAAAGTACGAAGCAGCCACTCTAATGCTGTCAAGTGAAGACATAAACAAACCCAACATGCCCAAAGGGTCAGTTATGCACCCCATCTCTTCCTCCCGTGCATCAACAATGTGAGTGTACATCTGGAAACACCTAACATTGTCTTACTTGCTAAATAGAGAGAACATATCGCGTGCAGCAACTGGTAAACTGTTCAAAAGAAGCAGATTGATAGCTGGGTAATCTACAATCAAGTCATTGTAAGGTGCAGTAAGACATTCGTAACAAAATTTGTGTGTATGGCTGCAAGACCTAACACGGGTTAAACCTATTGAGTACGATAATTGTGAGTTACTTTAAGAGGAGAGGGAAACCTGACACCATTTTCGATACTGTTGTGGGTACTTCCCCAACCATCATCAGGCAAAATGATGCTGAGTGTTTTTTAGGACTGTGGTGCTAACAGATCACAGTCATAAGGAGCAAACTATCGCAGGATTATACTACCAAAATCACAGGTTCAGGTAAAGTAAATAAAGCAGAAGTGAAGAGGACGACTAATGTGTAAAGTAGATAACTGAGAGTCTTTCACAATCCTTTTTGAGGACCTCAGAATTATAACATTCACTTTGTAATATATAGCTTTTGTTCCAAACAATAAATATCGGTATCAACTGAACTGTGACCTGCGCAATTACAGCACAAGACACAAAAATGCCTTTTATGTAGACTTCACCTCCTTGTCTACAGTTCAGAGTGGAATTATATACTTTGATGGTGAGATATTCTCATGTAACATAAAGCAAGAAACTGAGCCTCTCAACCAACTCAAATGAAAAATTAGAAACATATTTTATTAGCCTCTCTTTTTATAAAATATCTGAATATGTAAAGTCAGGGATTGGAAAATTCTGTTAATTACAGTGTGTATGTGTAAGTGTGTGTGTGTGTGTGTGTGTGTGTGTGTGTGTGTGTGTGTGTGTGTGTGTGTGTATGTGTGTGTGTGACAATAAAAAAATGAATACACTATATGTGTCACACTTTCTGGCCCTTACTGCCAATGACATAACCGGAGAACTGAGAACAGTCTGCATAACGGCAGCATCCCGACAACCTGTCTCACGTGGCATCAGCATCACTACATGACGCCACCATTGGAAGAAGAAAAGAAATTTTGATGTGTTATTTACACACTCGCATCCAGTGACCGAGGTGGGCATCATTGAGTCAAACAATTTGGCCTCCGTGCTTGCACAACTGTATTTGCTCAGTATTTGTCCAATTGTACGAGACAGTGCAGAGTTCGGAGGTACCTCTGCTGCTCGGGCTCTCCGCCTCCCCACTACCTGCATCGCTACAGGTGACAGCCTGTGATGCAAACGGCAGTGAGGAGTGAGGCCGAGGCTGTGGCCGCTGGCACCGCTCGTGGTACTGGCACGAGCCGCCACCGAGTCGATGCTGCTTTCCGGACTGGGTGCTTCTCTGTGAACCACCACCGGAACGGCACTATCCGCGAGTCGACACCGAACCGAGCTCTGAGGACAAACTGAAAGTTCTGCAGTCGATTAAATAGGTCTCCTCAGCTACTAGTATCTTGCTGATGAGTTCCTGCCCCCACAGCTGCCATTTGAACCTCAAACCCTCTGGTGGTGAGCAGCCACCCCATCCTGCCAGATAGAAGACCAGGTTCCCACTCTTCCAGTAGCAGTCGTACAAACCCGACTCGTTACAACAGTCGAATTTTGATACTGGTAGTGATGGCTCAGTTGGTATAACACAATGTAGCATTACGTATAGGCATCATTTTGTCCACATCTACACCCTGTAATCCACTCTGAAGTGCATGGCACAGGGTAGTTACTAGGGTAATAGATGTTAGTGTTTCTTCCCATCCCATTTGCATAAAGAACAGGGAGATATTGCCGACTTAAATGTCATAATATCCAAAAGTGCAGGTTTGTTTTCCTTTCAGTTTATGCTTGAATAGGCTATGAACCATTACTTACAGATACTAAATACATCACATTATGCAGACTTTACATAGAGTTGGTGACTTTCTAAACTCAGTTATAGTGACATCATCAAGGTTATACATATTGCAAACATTATCATTCATTTATTTCCTATTCATTTGGAGCAGGAAGCACTCACTCATACTCTCCCTTGATATCAATGGCTGTCAAGTGTTTCTGTCATGTTGTACTATTGAGGGCAGCATTTTGTACTCCAATATGGATTTCAAATACACTGAGAGTCAACTCGACTTCCTTCCATACTAGATTTTGCATTCATCCCTTAACAATTTTTCAAAATTTTTTTACATTCTTGTTGCATTAATAATGCCATCAACTTTATTCCTGATTTCGTTAATGTTTCTGGACACAAAATTACCAAAAGTTTCAGTTGCGACTGTCTTTATAACTGTAGGAGGTAAGCGTACCTGCAAGAATGCATTTATAACTGCATAGGCAAGACAGTACATTGTTTACAACTCAGACATGTATGAACATAGAAAGAAGGATCCTTTATTGTATGATTATATGATAGCGGAACAAACACTGGTAGCAGTTACTTCTGTAAAATATCTGGGAGTATGCGTGCGGAACGATTTGAAGTGGAATGATCATATAAAATTAATTGTTGGTAAGGCGGGTACCAGGTTGAGATTCATTGGGAGAGTCCTTAGAAAATGTAGTCCATCAACAAAGGAGGTGGCTTACAAAACACTCGTTCGACCTATACTTGAGTATTGCTCATCAGTGTGGGATCCGTACCAGATCGGGTTGACGGAGGAGATAGAGAAGATTCAAAGAAGAGCGGCGCGTTTCGTCACAGGGTTATTTGGTAACCGTGATAGCGTTACGGAGATGTTTAACAAACTCAAGTGGCGGACTCTGCAAGAGAGGCGCTCTGCTTCGCGGTGTAGCTTGCTCGCCAGGTTTCGAGAGGGTGCATTTCTGGATGAGGTATCGAATATATTGCTTCCCCCTACTTATACCTCCCGAGGAGATCACGAATGTAAAATTAGAGAGATTAGAGCGCGCACAGAGGCTTTCAGACAGTCGTTCTTCCCGCGAACCATACGCGACTGGAACAGGAAAGGGAGGTAATGACAGTGGCATGTAAAGTGCCCTCCGCCACACACCGTTGGGTGGCTTGCGGAGTATAAATGTAAATGTAAATGTAAAAACATTGATACATACACTCCTGGAAATGGAAAAAAGAACACATTGACACCGGTGTGTCAGACCCACCATACTTGCTCCGGACACTGCGAGAGGGCTGTACAAGCAATGATCACACGCACGGCACAGCGGACACACCAGGAACCGCGGTGTTGGCCGTCGAATGGCGCTAGCTGCGCAGCATTTGTGCACCGCCGCCGTCAGTGTCAGCCAGTTTGCCGTGGCATACGGAGCTCCATCGCAGTCTTTAACACTGGTAGCATGCCGCGACAGCGTGGACGTGAACCGTATGTGCAGTTGACGGACTTTGAGCGAGGGCGTATAGTGGGCATGCGGGAGGCCGGGTGGACGTACCGCCGAATTGCTCAACACGTGGGACGTGAGGTCTCCACAGTACATCGATGTTGTCGCCAGTGGTCGGCGGAAGGTGCACGTGCCCATCGACCTGGGACTGGACCGCAGCGACGCACGGATGCACGCCAAGACCGTAGGATCCTACGCAGTGCCGTAGGGGACCGCACCGCCACTTCCCAGCAAATTAGGGGCACTGTTGCTCCTGGGGTATCGGCGAGGACCATTCGCAACCGTCTCCATGAAGCTGGGCTACAGTCCCACATACCGTTAGGCTGTCTTCCGCTCACGCCCCAACATCGTGCAGCCCGCCTCCAGTGGTGTCGCGACAGGCGTGAATGGAGGGACGAATGGAGACGTGTCGTCTTCAGCGATGAGAGTCGCTTCTGCCATGGTGCCAATGATGGTCGTATGCGTGTATGGCGCCGTGCAGGTGAGCGCCACAATCAGGACTGCATACGACCGAGGCACACAGGGCCAACACCCGGCATCATGGTGTGGAGAGCGATCTCCTACACTGACCGTACATCACTGGTGATCATCGAGGGGACACTGAATAGTGCACGGTACATCCAAACCATCATCGAACCCATCGTTCTACCATTCCTAGACCGGCAAGGGAACTTGCTGTTCCAACAGGACAATGCACGTCCGCATGTATCCCGTGCCACCCAACGTGCTCTAGAAGGTGTAAGTCAACTACCCTGGCCAGCAAGATCTCCGGATCTGTCCCCCATTGAGCATGTTTGGGACTGGATGAAGCGTCGTCTCACGCGGTCTGCACGTCCAGCACGAACGCTGGTCCAACTGAGGCACCAGGTGGAAATGGCATGGCAAGCCATTCCACAGGACTACATCCAGCATCTCTACGATCGTCTCCATGGGAGAATAGCAGCCTGCATTGCTGCGAAAGGTGGATATACACTGTACTAGTGCCGACATTGTGCATGCTCTGTTGCCTGTGTCTATGTGCCTGTGGTTCTGTCAGTGTGATCATGTGATGTATCTGACCCCAGGAATGTGTCAATAAAGTTTCCCCTTCCTGGGACAATGAATTCAAGGTGTTCTTATTTCAATTTCCAGGAGTGTATTTTCAGTGATCGTCTTTTTATTTTTATTATACAGGTCATGTGACACCTTCAAGTTACATGTGAAGCGTCACACAAAACATAAAATTATATTCATGGCTGAAATTCTCAGCAACTGTAGTATTATTAATCAGGATAAATGTCAGTCATCAATTGCACATAAACTTTATTAAGCTTCACCAGTTTCGACAAATTAATTTGTCATCTTCAGACGCTTAGTTTAGCCGATACACAAGTGTGATTTGTTATTGTAAATTGTCAAACAATGTTTAAAATAATCATGTACAATATGTAAGTATCTGAACATATCATGGTATTATGCTTCTATGAAGAAGATATTGACTGTCTGCTAAACTAAGCTTCTGAAGATTGCAAACTAATTTGTCGAAACCAGTACAGCAAAATGAAATGTATTTGCAAAACAAAAGGAACATAAAGAGTGACAAATGTTTGTTATAAAATGCCAGGCTCCAAAAAATTTAAAATGTTAAAAAATATTTCAAACGTTTCACTCACCAAAAAACTTTGATCTTGTGAAACAATGTTCGGTGTCAATATCGAAAGCTATAATTAATTGAGACATCAACTAATAAGTAGTTTAAATGTTATATGAAGGTATAAGTTACAGCCGACTGGTGACATTAGCGTGGAGAACGCTGCCTTCAAATTTTACGTTTTTTTTTGTTATTATTCTGCCTTCCCCCTTCCATTTATAATTAATTATAGACATCCATACTTTAAATTATGAATACAGACAGTCAAGTTAAAAGACAGTATTAAAATAAGTATAACTGTATGCTACTGGCATTAACTTTTCAGATGGGGACATTTAGCCCACGTGGCGTTTTACCTAAACTTGATGCCAGGTATTCATCGAATCTCTTAATAATAACTATACAACAGCCACATGAAACTTTAGTATTAAATACCTTCAACATTACCAGAAAGTTGTGATTACAGGAGTAATATTTGCTGTTATAATTAAACATATATAACAAGTAGCTTTCATCCGATCTATGATAAAAAGAATCTAGAAGTTGCCTTTGGATGATGATTAAACTAAGGAAGAGCTTAAAACTATTATGCAAGTATGTCAAACAGATTGGTACAGAAATAGTGATGTCGTGAAGATGTATAAGAAAATTAAACAAAGGAAAAGTGCCTGGCAAATGATGCATCAGAGTAATAAATGATACACAGTGTTAACATTCACCAGCTCGCGTCCTGAAAGTATTGCTCACAGCCTCAAGAATGTTATGTCAACATAGGCTTTTAAACCAGAGGTAGCCTGTGAAATAAGCTGCACTACAAGAATGGAAAAAAAAATGCAACAAATATTGCAACTCAGGAATACACCAAGAAAACTGCAACGATTGTGACAAGTTTTGTATAGGACAAACAGGAAAGCATGGAAGTGTTGTATAGAGCCCTAAAGGGCATGCCTTAAACATACTGGAGGATCTAGAAATTCTTACCCACCACAAAAACAGAGCTCCACAAACAATATCACACAAACATATTGAAATCAGCCCTAACTGGTTTTTCGATATTTTCAAGAATTGCTGGTGTGACATAAGGTGACTGTGGCATGCTCTCCTGCTGACTGTGGTAAACCTCACCTCACCTCACTTCTACGGGCCACCAAAGCTGCCACTGATTGCATGGCAAACAACCTAACTCGAGAAGCAAGTTGCTAGTTCTTCCACAAGACAGGATGGCCTTCCAAAATATTTGAATTTAACAATCAAATTGTTTTATTTTTTACAAAATATTTTGTCAAATTTTACATATTTTAGTGCATTCTTTGGTGAAGTTTCAGTTCATTTACTTATTAAACACATGCAATTATAACAGAAAATACTGTTCTTACAATCATAACTTTCTGTTAATGTTAATGGTATTTAATACTGAAGTTTCATATGGCTATTGTATAGATATTATTAACAGATGCAATGAATACTCGGTGCCACATTTAAGTAAACTATACACGGACTAAATGTCTGAATCCAATACGGTAATGCCATTACTATACAATTAAGTTGGGTGATGCGGAGGGAATTAGATAAGGAAATGAGACACTTAAAGTAGTAAAGGAGTTTTGCTATTTGGAGAGCAAAATAACTGATGAGGGCTGAAGTAGAGAGGATATAAAATGCAGACAGGCAATGGCAAGGAAAGTGTTTCTGAAGAAGAGAAATTTGTTAACATCGAGTATAGATTTAAGTGTCAGGAAGTCGTTTCTGAAAGTAATTGTATGGAGAGTAGCCAAGTATGAAAGTGAAACATGGACAATAACTAGTTTGGACAAGAAGAGAATAGAAGCTTTCGAAATGTGGTGCTACAGAAGAATGCTGAAGATTAGATGGGTAGATCATATAACTAATGAGGAGGTATTGAATAGGATTGGGGAGAAGAGAAGTTTGTGGCACAACTTGACTAGAAGAAGGGATCGGTTGGTAGGACATGTTCTGAGGCATCAAGGGATCACAAATTTAGCATGGAGGGTAAAAATCATAGAGGGAGACCAAGAGATGAATACATTAAGCAGTTTCAGAAGGATATAGGTGGCAGTAGGTACTGGGAGATGAAGAAACTTGTACAGGATAGAGTAGCATGGAGAGCTGCATCAAACCAGTCTCAGGACTGAAGACCACAACAACAACAATATGAATTAGTGCAACTTTTTTCTATGGGCCCCTGGACCCTATACTCATTATCCCATTGGTTCTGGCATATAGTGATCTAATTTACACACTAGAATGCAATGGCACCATGTGAAACCAGTGGGCTTCCATGGATATTGCAGAAATATCTAAAACCTGTAATGGATCCAAATGGACCCATTGGGCTGGAAAGGGTTAAATAATTTTTCAGATATCATGTTTCCACAATGTGATGAAAAGAAACATCAACAACATACAATTATACTCATTTTCATAAGGTTTTCTAACTTGACAGTGTATATTTGTAATTTAAAGTATGCCTGGCTTTTATTAATTATAAATGCAAGGAGGAAAATAGCACGGAAATAAAATAAAATAAAAATTTAAACACAGAATTCCTCACACTAGTGCTAACTGTTGGCCAGAATTTATATCTTTGTATAACCTTTAAACCAGTTGTTAGGTATAGATTTAATACTGACACTGAACCTGACAAGTTTCATATCAGCGCACACTCCGCTGCAGAGTGAAAATCTCATTCATACTGAACCTTGTTTCGCAAGTTTAAAGTTTCTCGGTGTGTAAGCATTTTAACTTTTTTTAAAATGTAGACTGGCAATGGCAAGGAAAGTGCTTCTGAAGAAGAGAAATTTGTTAACATCGAGTATAGATTTAAGTGTCAGGAAGTCGTTTCTGAAAGTATTTGTATGGAATGTATGGAAGTGAAAGATGGATGATAAATAGTTTGGACAGGAAGAGAATAGAAGCTTTCGAAATGTGGTGCTACAGAAGAATGCTGAATATTAGATGGGTAGATCATATAACTAATGAGGAGGTATTGAATAGAATTGGGGAGAAGAGGTGTTTGTGGCACAACTTGACGAGAAGAAGGGACTGTTGGTAGAACATGTTCTGAGGCATCAAGGGATCACAAATTTAGCATTGGAGGGCAGCGTGGAGGGTAAAAATCGTAGAGGGAGACCAAGAGATGAATACATTAAGCAGTTTCAGAAGGATATAGGTTGCAGTAGGTACTGGGAGATGAAGAAACTTGCACAGGATAGGGTAGCATGGAGAGCTGCATCAAACCAGTCTCAGGACTGAAGACGACAACAACAACAAGCATTTTAAAATATTATTTGTATTTTTTAAATTTTTTGGGGTTTGATGATGTATAGCAAGCAAATGCCCGTCACTCTTTAACGTTCCTTTCATCTTGATTCCAGATACCTGTCAATGGCATATTCTGATACATTGAGATAAATAAAGACATTTTATTTAGTGATCTACACAGTTTTAGTCATAAAATCTTCACAATGATGGTGGACTTGTATGGGAAATTTGTTTCCTTTATTTGCACTTTTACAGAGCATGTTAAACCAATACATCAGCTCTTCCTTTCTTCCTTTCTGCTCGTGTTAATTTCATGTGTTCTGATCTCTTTCTTCAGAGCTCCTCAATGTTATGAGGCTGCTTTCTCTTTCTCTCTTGTTCTTCCCTGAAGATTACCTTCTGAATTTTGTTCCTGTATAAGTTTCTGTTGTGTGTGTCCTTTATCTCAATGTTAGCATCTTTGATGGCATTTAAAGTCATTGTAAACCATACTGATTGTCCTTTAAGCTTCAAGATTTGTTTTGTGAGCCTGACATTTTCCAAGCTCATCAAATGTCCAAAGATTGACATTCTTCTTTTGCACATAGCATGTATTATGTTCTCTATTGTTTGTAGATTTCTTTGTTGGGTTGTGGTCTACTGTATTCTGTCCCTGTTGCCCTTGGGCCAAGTATCCTTCTAACCAGTCTCCTTTCTACTTTCATTACTTTATTTATCCTATATTTTTGTACTAGGTTTAATGTTTTGGCATCATACAGAGCCTCTGTTCTCATCAGTGTATTGTAGTGCTTAATTTTGGTGTCCCATGATAATGGCTTCTTCTTCTATATGTTTTTGATGATCTGGAATACAGTGTTCATCTTTTTATTATTATTTCTAGAATTTCTTGCTCATTACTGTTTATAGTTAGCTACTCACCTAAATGTTTGAATGAATTGACTTTCTTGATTTTGATTTGATTTATGAGTAGCTTATCGGGCAATTTTTTACATTTGTTAAAAACTCTGTCTTTGTGAAAGAAATTTGTAAACCAACTTTCCTTGCTTGCTGAGTTAGGTTTTCTATTTGGATTTTAACGTTCTCGTTATGTATGTGATCAGGGCAATGTCATCTCTGAATGCCAAGTGATCTAGGAATCATTTATAATACGTTTCAGTCTCAAAATAAGAAGTTAGAACAATTATTATCAGTGAAGGAGAGAACCTTAACCCCAAAAATGACAATCCACTTTGCAGATAGAATTGTTAATTTGTCAACATTAACCCTTTCAGAACCAGAAGAAAAGTTATTATCAAAAGGCCACAAATACACTCCAGACATGATAACAAAACCTCAAGTGTTTGACCATCTTAGGGTAGATCTGGAACTAGCTCTACAGAAAGGTATAGTAACGAAAGTGTAGTGTGTAGAAGACATCAAGCGGGCACAGAAACAACAACAAGCACAATATCAGAAGAACAATGATTTCTTAGTCACGAAGGAACTTAAAACTAGAACTGAAACCAGTAATGTAATTGTGACTAGGGCAGATAAAGTATGGATTGTAGTGCTGTTAAATAAAACAGATTATACAGGCAAAGGAGAGGATTTTTTCCAGTCAGTGCAGCTACAAAAACTACAGAGAGACCCAACAGCTAGTTACAATGATCAGGCTAAACAGGTAGTAAACAAGTGCTCCAACATCTTTCCTGCATATGCATGTAAGATCATGCTGCAAATCAACCCCAGGGCATCACAGCTATATGGTTTACCGAAGCTCCACAAAGCAGAAGTGCCAATCCGTCCTGTGGTATCTGCAATACAAGCTCCAGTACACAAGATTACCAGCAGAATGAATACCATCTTGAAGAAGAAACTGAACTTCAAAGGGAAATTTAGCATTAAGAACAGTTTAGATTTAGTTATGAAGGTAATGGACATTTAGGTTCCAACAAATGCAAAATTAGTCTATTTTGATTGCATAGCTTGTTCACATGTGTCCCAGTGAAAGACTGTGTACGTATTGCATCATCAAAATCATTGTATTCACACAACATAAATCCTGAAGAGCAGCTGAGCATTGTTAGTGCAGTGAGATGTTCTTCAAATCAAAATTACTTCTGCTTTCAAGGGAGCTATTATCAGCAAGCATATGGTCTGGCAATGGGCTCACCATTATTCCCCTTACTAGCTGAAATGTTCATGGACAAGTGGGAGACTGATTTTCTTAAAAGAGAACCGCTGGAAAAACATGTTAGGTATTGGTACAGACATATACAGGGTGAGTCGCATAAGATATAACACCCCCATTATTCCGGGGCGATTGCACGTATCGATAAGTGGTGTTCGGCGAAACATAGCCGACTATGGGGCACATACTTTGGTACACGCACAATAATCACAATGTTTATATTGACCAAGATAATGAGACAAGTACATGTTTTTTAAATGGGATGCTATACTTTTTTTACCATCATTTGAACGCTCTGGAAAAGATGCGTATAGTGATGTAACGCATGTTGCTACTGTGATTCAAGCTTTGCTTAAAAGATGCTGGGAAATATTGTATGATTGAAGGTCGAGGCGGTCGGAAGCGGCTGCAGACTGTAAACATGCCTCACGCGACTCACAGGCCGAGTTGCTGTGGTCTATGCAGCATGCACGGCCTACGCTATGTAGGTAAATCCTCATCCGCACTCTTCACGATACAACATAGGTACAAGTGTGGCAAGTCGCATTCTGTATTTAACTGTGGCACATGCTAGCTAATTGCATATCAAAAGGGGTTTATGAGAACTATGCCAAATGCATGGACATTCCCAGGCTGAAGTGAATAGTTATTGTGTGAACATAGCAACTGCTTTGTCATACCGTTTCTCATTTAAGCTTTGCCCCCTTCCTGCTTACATGACACACCTGATGCACAGTAAGCCACTGATAATGTTATTGATGGATGCGTCATGGGAAACTCTTCACCGGGTAATGCCTGAGTGTGTCTGTGGGGTAACAAAGTGTCTGCTGTGAAACTACTGTTTCCACTGACGGTATTGGACATTATAATTAGAGAGAATACACATTTGATAAGATAATCATTTTATTCACATTCATATGCTGACCACCTCCCACCAAACAATATGACAGAAGGACAACCTACCTGGTATACACACTGTCCACACATGTATATTTATACTTCAATGATGCTACTGGTCATTGACACATATCGTTTAATAATACTTTGGTACCTTCACAATTCATAGATTTCTTAACAAAACACGGTGTTGTACTTTACTTAAGCATGTACTCAAACGGTTTACCCTCGACTGCAATTTCCTGAACATTACCTTAAAGAAGACAGTAACCACAAATTTAAAATTTATCGAAAAGATTCCTTCATGGCCACTTTAATTCCAGCTTTCTCCTAACATCCTACAACCTACAAACATGCAGCATTCCATGACATGATCCACCGTCTCCTTTCTATCCCTATGTCCCAAGGAGAATTTGACCAGGAACTTAACACAATTAAAACAATAGCCACAAATAATGAATTTGACCCCAACACCACAGTAAAATTTTAGGTAAAAAGATGAAGAACAAACCAGGTCACTAATGTTCCCAATGAAAAAAACAGACAAACAGGAAAAGAAATGGTGCAGATTACCTTTTATAGAGAAAACATCAAATAGTATAAGTAACATCTTGAAGGCAAAGGGTTTCTCTGGGTTTTTCTATGTCCCTCAGACAATAGATAGTTTCCTGTTCAATGCAAAAGACAAACAACAATCTATCACATACAGAGGGGTTTATAAAATCACATACAATGAGTGTCAGTCTTGATACATAGGACAGACATGAAAATAAATTTGTACCAGGCTTAACGAACACCACACTAGCTGGAGACTGAAGAAGTCTGATTCAGCCGTTGTAGAATATTGCCTGAACAATAACCATAAATACACAATAGATGTATAAGTCCTACACAGAGAGGAAAAGGGGGCCAAACTCAACCAATTAGAAATTTTAGGAATTAAAAGACAGATGTCACACCTACTGCTAAATGAGCAAACCCAATTCAATTATTCACCTCTGTTCGATGAGATATATTTTACCTTACTGTCACACATCATGACTCAAAGGAAGATCACAAATGGAAGATCTACCTGGGATGCTTTGTTACACACCGACTCAAAGAGGCCACATCATTAAGTGATAGAACTGGCTGATGATGATGATGATGATGAAATGAGATCAAAATCCCATGACAGAAGCAAAACTTTGGGCTCCAGTCCATCGGAGTTAAAAAGTTCTTGGCAATGCATAAGTTTAGTCCAGTCATTGTACTGTAATTGCTGAATGTGTAATAATGTATGTAATTTGTTAAAAAATGGTCACTGACA
The DNA here is from genome assembly GCF_023864275.1 of Schistocerca cancellata. NCBI lineage: Eukaryota > Metazoa > Arthropoda > Insecta > Orthoptera > Acrididae > Schistocerca > Schistocerca cancellata. The sequence goes on along the minus strand of NC_064626.1, from coordinate 26,564,071 downwards.
TAATTGTACATTAAGCTATGAATTGATACCTTCAGAAGTTGAGATGATTATCTTTGCATTGTCATTATGTTTATCTGTGCATTTTAATCTTTGGGAATCAGTAATTACTTGAAAATGGGTTTGTAACTCGAAACCTAGGTTGTGCAATAACATTAACAATAAAATTGTGAAGTAATGCCAAAAACAATGTTTCCCTAGTTAATCTACATAGATGTTACCTTTCAGTTTCCTAATTTGATACCTTTCGTATTGGATTTTCTCTGCTATCTAATCACTTTTCCCAGGGCACAAATAAAAAGTATAGGAGACAACCCGTCTCCCTGGCAGACTCGTGTTTTTATTTCAAAAGCTTTTGGAGAGTTTTCCACAGAACCTGACTTTACATGAGATGTTTGTCAATGCGTCTTTGATAATGTTCATAGTTTTTGGATCTACGCCAAATTCTTTTAGAATACTGATAGAGGATTCTCTATTAATGGAATCATTTACTTTCATGAAATCTACAAAAGTAACAGTTGTGTTTTTGTTTCTCAGTTCTCTCATTTCAATAATTGTTTTTAGATTCCAAATCTGTTCACTGCACGATCTATTTTTCCAAAATCCAGTTCAATATTTCCCTATTTGTCGGTCTATTGATGTTCTGCCCAACTGAGTAGTGCTTCAGATAGGATTTTATATGTTAGAGGCAGAAGCAATATCTCCCTATAATTGCCGGCCGAAGTGGCCGCGCGGTTCTGGCGCTGCAGTCTCGAACCGCGAGACCCCTACGGTCACAGGTTCGAATCCTGCCTCGGGCATGGATGTGTGTGATGTCCTTAGGTTAGTTAGGTTTAACTAGTTCTAAGTTATAGGGGACTAATGACCTCAGCAGTTGAGTCCCATAGTGCTCAGAGCCATTTGAACCCCCTATAATTATTGGGATCTGTTTTAGGGCCTTTCTTCTGCAGAAGGTATATGACATGAGTTTCCCAGTCTTCCAGAATTTCTTCTTTCTCTCAGATTTTATCTATAATATTTTTTAAGTTTAACAATCATGTCAGTATCTAGAGCCTTCCATAGATCCGCCTTAAACCCATTCGCACCAGCTGCCTTATATATTTTTATTATATAAAATGTAACTATCAATTGTGATACAGCCATAGCTGTTAAATTCAAAGCTGCTAGATTTTAGTACAGGAGGTGACAATATAACACAATCACATCAACAATATTACGAGAAGGATAGATTGCTATTTATCATTTCACCATAAAGATGATACATTGAGATGCAGGTAGGCACAATGAAAAGACTGTGACACGATCAGCTTTTGGCCAAAGCCTTCTTCAGAAAAGAAAACACACACACACACACACACACACACACACACACACACACACACACACAAATACACACACACTCACACACATTCACACAAACAAGCACACCTCACGAACATGCGACCGCCATCTCCAGCAACTCGGGCCAGACAATGATGCCACTGCTTCTTTAATTGAGCAGCTCCTCATTTGGCCTCACAGTGGCTGAGTGTAACTCGCAACAGACCTCCCTAACTAAGGAAAAATTTGAGGAGGTGCCAGGAATTGAACCTGGTTCCTTCAGCATCAAAGGCAGTGGTGCTAACTGTTTGGCTAAAGTGGCAGTACTCATACATTTCCAGAACAGTTTTAAAATTAATAAAGAAAGTGAACAATCAATTGATTGCCTCATTAGAGGAAGTAATGGTCTCAATGTGATCTGTGAAAGAATATGGACGTCGTGACATCGAAAGACCTCCTCATCCAACTGCAGTCTATTTTTTATGGTGACACAGAGAGAGTGGAGTTACCACTATCGTCAGTGCACGAGAGCCACTCCACCTCGGCTAGGTCCACAGGCCGAGACCCACAGCTGGTAGCAGTTCAATGACAGTTAATTACTAACCCTCGAGTGGGCACAACGTTTTTCATAACACGAGTTGGTGTGCAGCGCACTTTGTACACGTGTTTAGAATACATTACCAAGGTAAACATGTAATATCAAAATCACAGTTTATTCTCAGTTTATTTCAACAATGAGAAAATAAACCTACATAATATGAACTAAACCACTATTCTATTGAACAATAATGAAATAAACTTTCACTATAAAATTCTGTTGCTAAGGACAGGCGTTACAGAGACAGTAAAGATCCACTCTAAGCATTAAGCAGTGCAGTTGCATCAGATCCTAGCCAGCCACTTATTTGATCACTAATTATCTCGTACACAACTGCCTCAATGTGGGATTATGTTGCTAGTTCATAATCAGGGTCATTTTTTCCCACGAGTCGAAAATTTTTTCTTGCCTTGCTCACTTTGTATTTTATATAACTGCTGCTCACTTGGACGTATGACAACACAATTTACCGCTGTTGTACCTCCAGCAATAACAAAGGAATCTTTCTGGCAGATTAAAACTGTGTGCCAGACCGAGACTCGAACTCGGGACCATTACCTTTCACAGGCAGGTGCTCTACCATCTGAGCTACCCAAGCGCGACTCACGACCCGTCCTCACAGCTTCAATTCTGCCAGTACCTCGTCACCTACCTTCCAAATTTCACAGAAGCTCTTCTGCGAACCTGCCCATTAAAGAAAACGGTCCCGAGTTCGAGTCTCAGCCTGGCACACGGTTTTAATCTGCCAGGAACGTTCATACCAGTGCACACTCCACTGCAGAGTGAAAATCTCATTCTGGAATAATGAAGGAATAGGTATGGGTTTGCACTTCTGAAACAATAAAGGAACCGTGCAGGATAATTTTATTTTTGATTGGCGCACTTTATACACAGGCACGCCCGCTTGAGGGTTAATAAAATCTCTACCAGCTGCTTCTCTTTGCTGATGTGTACCGTGACACTTTCCACATACTTAGCAGTTTTACTTCATAGTGGGAGCTATAGAGCAATGTGAATGAGTGTAGTGTCTGAACCTCTGTACCAAATTAGTTGATAATGTAAAATAAATAATGATAATTGATGAAATGGTAAAGTGAGGAAGTACTAACACCGCGGTGGTGAAACCTGGGACATGAGCTGGTCATCTCCAGAGACGTCGGAGCACTTGCCGGTTCCGCAGTCCTGCTGGCGGTCTGCCGCAGAGGAGGGCAGGTGGGGGTGGGGGTGCGGGTGCAGTGACCGCTCCCACTCACGCTCGACGTCATGCCGGTAGCTGCCGGCGCCCACGTGGGCCAGCGCCGGCGGAGGCGGCTTCTCCCTCTCGAACCTCTGGGACACCGTGTACAGTGGGCCCACTTCGTCGAACTTCGGTTCGGAGTTTATGTTGTAGTCGCCACGTACGTATTCATCACGACTCCGATCCCTCAAGTAGTCACTGTAACAGCACATTCGTCTCTATTAAAATCAGTCTCGTATCGGAACCAACCGCTACAACTTACAGACTCCGCAAGATATCTCGGGGTATTCCTGGACAAACACCTGAACTATAAGAGTCATCTTCAGCACCTACTAAACAAAACAAGATGAAGACAAAACCTCAACAGACAAGTCCAAGGCCAACTGTATGGATGTTCCACCAGGACAGCCATACACACGTACAAAACATACATCAGACCTATTTACGAATACGCCTCAGCACCACTAGGCGGTATACCGAAGACTATAGCAAATAACTACACGCAACAGAGCGACGACTATTGCGCAGCATCGCAAAGCTACCACCTCGCACCCCAATCAACGAAGTATACCATATCACAGACATGACACCGCTCCAGACAAAGCTCGCCAAACTCAGAGCAAGATATGGATCCCATATCCCCCACAAAAGACCAGGCATGGAAGATATACTGACAAACAAGCCACCAACGACACAACGACCAAAATTAAAATACATCTATCCTGCGCGTACAGTAGCTCAAAACACCTCCAGAATATTCCCCGACCTAGCACCAACAATGACACAACTGACTCATCTTGAAACAACCCCACCTCACCTAGACGAAAGTCCATAACAAAAGCCCATGACATGAAGTATAACGCACCAAAACCCACATCCAAAACACCGCAACGGCTCCGCACCGCACAAAACACACAAGTATCACACAGAAAAACACAACATCAACACACACAAAACACAACAAAAGAGAACAAGAACAATCATGTTGTTGTTGTGGTCTTCAGTCCTGAGACTAGTTTGATGCAGCTCTCCATGCTAATCTATTCTGTGCAAGCTCCTTCATCTCCCAGTACCTACTAGATTAGATTAGATTAGATTAGATTAATACTAGTTCCATGGATCATGAATACGATATTTCGTAATGATGTGGAACGAGTCGAATTTTCCAATACATGACATAATTAGGTTAATTTAACAACATACTTAAGTTAATATAACAACTTTATTTTTTTGTGTGTTTTTTTATTTTTCTTTATTTTTTATTTTTATTTTATTTTTATTTTTTTTATTTTTTAATAAATTTTTTTTTTCTTAATTTATATCTAAAAATTCCTCTATGGAGTAGAAGGAGTTGTCATTCAGAAATTCTTTTAATTTCTTCTTAAATACTTGTTGGTTATCTGTCAGACTTTTGATACTATTTGGTAAGTGACCAAAGACTTTAGTGCCAGTATAATTCACCCCTTTCTGTGCCAAAGTTAGATTTAATCTTGAATAGTGAAGATCGTCCTTTCTCCTAGTATTGTAGTTATGCACACTGCTATTACTTTTGAATTGGGTTTGGTTGTTAATAACAAATTTCATAAGAGAGTATATATACTGAGAAGCTACTGTGAATATCCCTAGATCCTTAAATAAATGTCTGCAGGATGATCTTGGGTGGACTCCAGCTATTATTCTGATTACACGCTTTTGTGCAATAAATACTTTATTCCTCAGTGATGAATTACCCCAAAATATGATGCCATATGAAAGCAATGAGTGAAAATAGGCGTAGTAAGCTAATTTACTAAGATGTTTATCACCAAAATTTGCAATGACCCTTATTGCATAAGTAGCTGAACTCAAACGTTTCAGCAGATCATCAATGTGTTTCTTCCAATTTAATCTCTCATCAATGGACATACCCAAAAATTTGGAATATTCTACCTTAGCTATATGCTTCTGATTAAGGTCTATATTTATTAATGGTGTCATACCATTCACTGTACGGAACTGTATGTACTGTGTCTTATCAAAATTCAGTGAGAGTCCGTTTACAAGGAACCACTTAGTAATTTTCTGAAAGACAGTATTGACAATTTCATCAGATAATTCTTGTTTCTCAGGTGTGATTACTATACTTGTATCATCAGCAAAGAGAACTAACTTTGCCTCTTCATGAATATAGAATGGCAAGTCATTAATATATAATAAGAACAACACAGGACCCAAGACTGACCCTTGTGGAACCCCATTCTTGATAGTTCCCCAGTTTGAGGAATGTGCTGATCTTTGCATGTTACGAGAACTACTTATTTCAACTTTCTGCACTCTTCCAGTTAGGTACGAATTAAACCATTTGTGCACTGTCCCACTCATGCCACAATACTTGAGCTTGTCTAGCAGAATTTCATGATTTACACAATCGAAAGCCTTTGAGAGATCACAAAAAATCCCAATGGGTGGTTTTCGGTTATTCAGATCATTCAAAATTTGACTGGTGAAAGCATATATGGCATTTTCTGTTGAAAAACCTTTCTGGAAACCAAACTGACATTTTGTTAGTACTTCATTTTTACAGATATGTGAAGCTACTCTTGAATACATTACTTTCTCAAAAATTTTGGATAAAGCTGTTAGAAGGGAGATTGGACGGTAATTGTTGACATCAGATCTATCCCCCTTTTTATGCAAAGGTATAACAATCCTTCTGAATCTGTTTAGTGTATTCATCTCTTGGTCTCCCTCTACGATTTTTACCCTCCACGCTGCACTCTAATACTAAATTGGTGATCCCTTGATGCCTCAGAACATGTCCTACCAACCGATCCCTTCTTCTAGTTAAGTTGTGCCACAAGCTCCTCTTCTCCCCAATTCTGTTCAATACTTCCTCATTAGTTATGTGATCTACCCATCTAATCTTCAGCATTCTTCTGTAGCACCACATTTAGAGAGCTTCTATTCTCTTCTTGTCCAAACTATTTATCATCCATATTTCACCTCCATACATGGCTTCACTCCATACAAATACTTTCAGAAACGACTTCCTGACACTTAAATCTATACTCGATGTTAACAAATTTCTCTTCTTCAGAAACGCTTTCCTTGCCATTGCCAGTCTACATTTCATATCCTCTCTACTTTGACCGTCATCAGTTATTTTGCTCCGCAAATAGCAAAACTCCTTTACTACTTTAAGTATCTCATTTCGTAATCTAATTCCCTCAGCATCACCCAACTTAATTTGACTACATTCCATTATCCTCGTTTTGCTTTTGTTGATGTTCATCTTATATCCTCCTTTCAAGACACTGTCCATTCCGTTCAACTGCTCTTCCAAGTCCTTTACTGTCTCTGACAGAATTACAATGTCATCGGCAAACCTCAATGATTTTATTTCTTCTCCCTGAATTTTAATACTTACTCCGAATTTTTCTTTTGTTTCCTTTATTGCTTGCTCAATATACAGATTGAATAACATTGGGGAGAGGCTACAACCCTGTCTCACTCCCTTCCCAACCACTGCTTCCCTTTCATGCCCCTCAACTCTTAGAACTGCAGTCTGGTTTCTGTACAAATTGTAAATAGCCTTTCGCTCCCTGTATTTTACCCCTGCCACCTTTAGAATTTGAAAGAGAGTATTCCAGTCAACATTGTCAAAAGCTTTCTCTAAGTCTACAAATGTTAGAAACGTAGGTTTGCCTTTCCTTAATCTTTCTTGTAAGGTCAGTATTGCCTCACGTGTTCCAACATTTCTACGGAATCCAAACTGATCTTCCCCCAGGTCGGCTTCTACTAGTTTTTCCATTCGTCTGTAAAGAATTCGTGTTAGTATTTTGCAGCTGTGGCTTATTAAACTGAAAGTTCAGTAATTTTCACATCTGTCAACACCTGCTTTCTTTGGGATTGGAATTATTATATTCTTCTTGAAGTCTGAGGGTATTTCGCCAGTTTCATACATCTTGCTCACCAGATGCTAGAGTTTTGTCAGGACTGGCTCTCCCAAGGCCGTCAGTAGTTCTAATGGAATGTTGTCTACTCCCGAGGCCTTGTTTCGACTCAAGTCTTTCAGTGCCCTGTCAAACTCTTCACGCAGTATCGTATCTCCCATTTCATCTTCATCTACATCCTCTTCCATTTCCATAATATTGTCATCAAGAACAATCATAGACTAAGGAAAATATTGTAATACCCAACTCTGAGTACTGTAGTAACAGGAAAGGAGAACCTGTAACGTAGAAGTAAGTGAAAACACAAAAATACGAACACCACAACACATAACACTCCTGCACAAGCAAGGAGGGAAAAAAACAATGTAAACCTCACTCAATGACATCACTTATCTATTTTTATTTATATTTCAATTATTTTAATTTATAATGTTACCAATCAGCTATTTATATGTTAATGAACCAAAAAAACAATATTATGTATAGCATGTATTCAAAAATATAAGTTATGTACAATAAAGAAAATAAAGATGTAAACCTCTGGCTGATGAAGGGCACTGAGATAAGCCTTAAAACAGCGTGCCTTCTCCCCTCAGGAGAAGGAATGAAACGTGCTAAAAAAAAGGTATACTGCTGTAAAAAAATTAGTACACCCTTTTATGGAATTCTAATTACTCACAATCTACTGTTGTAGTGGTGCATATGGAGTACACGAAATGATTGTATTCGCACATCGACAGCACAAGCAGTCAGCAGGTATCGAACCCTGCCGAAACACCCATTTAGTACGTGGTGTAGCTTCCGTGGGTAGCAGGCACTGACTCTGACATCCAGTCAGTCGTACAGAAGGCGAATCGGTCGATTTGTTGGTGCCCTTCTGTGAGAATTGTTGGTCGATGAGTCTCACAAGTCTCTTCTCGTCCCAACATATCCTACACGTGCTAGAAGGGAGACAAAACTGCAGATTGCGCTGGCCAGGGAAGTTGCTGCATATCCTACACAGCGTGTCGAGTTTCACAGGCTGCGTGTGGGTGTGTATTACCCTGCTGGAACAACTCATCACCTTTGTGTTGCAAGAACGCGACTAATAACAGGCCATACATATCTCCAGAAATACCAAAGGTGAAAGAGAGTTGCAGACTATAAGGCCCGGGGTGTGGCCAGTGTACCCCGGGTATGTGACAGCGCTCACCAGGTCTATGTCATACGCATAAACAACCGTCACTTGCGTACAAGCAGAATCTGTTTTCATCGGCGAAGACTTCAGTGCGTCATTCCAAACAGACACCGTAACACCACCAGTCGAGCCGTGTATTCCCTATTAAAGAGTAGACACAGATGGGCCTCTGGTAGCTGCGCCACTATGCTATGTGTCGGCAGACAACATCGACACCATTACGAGCACATCAACTATCCTCCTGGTGGCACATGTCGTCATCGGATCAAAATCTATGTCATCTTTCCAGATGTACTCATTTCTTTTCCATCAGGAGTGTATGTAGACTTTTCAAAAACAATTTAACTTGACACTTGCTACATAATTAGACTTGCATGGCTTAAAATGATGCCATAAACAAGAATGGACATTTGACAACCACACTGAGTAGCTTTCTAAAATTTTTATGTGGCTGTCTGCAACTTGGAAAGCTGTCAAATGGAGAGGTGACAACTTTCTTTATAATATTTGTATATTCAACTGGTATCAGAGACACAAAAAACTTTTAAAGATTCAACCACACAAATGCGTACTGTCAATACCCTAACAATTTTCAGTTGTGTGCTCAAGTTACAGGCACAAATAATGGGCCTTGTTGGCCAGTGAATACCCAACTGTTCTTAACCGTTTGTTAACTAATTATTTTGTGTGCAAGTGGTCCAGAACAGTTCGGGATTTTTGCACTGTCTCTTATTAAGAGAAACAATGAGAATCTTCCAAAGTACTTATTCATTTTGCTTATGGAACAATAGTCAAGTGATAATGGCTGGACAGATAAGGCAAATGCTATTGCTGTATACATAATTCAATATTTTGACCACTTTTTTGATTAGAATTCGTGGCAGAGTGCAAACTGAAAGAAAGATCCAGTTCATTATATCATACACTAGAAAGTGTAAAAAATAAATCTACGTCCATAATCCTAGTCAAAACTTTTATCAAAGCAGTATGTTGACAGTCCTCTTCGGCAACCAACCATAATTTGGTTTTGGAAAAGCACCTTTACCAGTTTTGAATGTGCACATGCACTGTCTGATGGGATGAGTGCTTTTATTGAAACGCACAGGTACAGTGGTTACCCGTACATAGATGAGAGATGGCTGCCCAGAACACATGTTTCCAAAATCTTTATATCTCCTCTGATTTCGTTCACATTTTTGCAGTGATACAATTCAAGATTGTCATTTGATGACACATATTACCTACACGTCACATATTTTGACTCACTTTCAAACATACAAATACAGTGTAATTGTGAGGCATTTGAATGTCAAAAGTGGTGTGGTACAGCCGTACAACACAAATTCATGACGATTCAGGAAATGGAGGCATACATTACTGCTAATATATACGTAACAACATTTATTTAAGTATTCATCATTAATAGATATATTAATGTGTGTTATTATGTACAAAGGTATATTATATGTAAAACTGTTAATATTAGCATGTTGTTGTTGTTGTGGTCTTCAGTCCTGAGACTGGTTTGATGCAGCTCTCCATGCTATTCTATCCTGTGCAAGCTTCTTCATCTCCCAGTACCTACTGCAACCTACATCCCTCTGAATCTGCTTAGTGTATTCATCTCTTGGTCTCCCCCTACGATTTTTACCCTCCACGCTGCCCTCCAATACTAAAATGGTGATCCCTTGATGCCTCAGAACATGTCCTACCAACCGATCCCTTCTTCTGGTCAAGTTGTGCCACAAACTTCTCTTCTCCCCAATCCTATTCAATACTTCCTCATTAGTTATGTGATCTACCCATCTCATCTTCAGCATTCTTCTGTAGCACCACATTTCGAAAGCTTCTATTCTCTTCTTGTCCAAACTATTTACCGTCCATGTTTCAATTCCATACATGGCTACACTCCACACAAATACTTTCAGAAATGACTTCCTGACACTTAAATCTATACTCGATGTTAACAAATTTCTCTTCTTCAGAAACGCTTTCCTTGCCATTGCCAATCTACATTTTATATCCTCTCTACTTCGACCATCATCAGTTATTTTGCTACCCAAATAGCAAAACTCCTTTACTACTTTAAGTGTCTCATTTCCTAATTTAATTCTCTCAGCATCACCCGACTTAATTCGACTACATTCCATTATCCTCGTTTTGCTTTTGTTGATGTTCATATTATATCCTCCCTTCAAGACACCATCCATTCCGTTCAACTGCTCTTCCAAGTCCTTTGCTGTCTCTGACAGAATTACAATGTCATCGGCGAACCTCAAAGTTTTTATTTCTTCTCCATGAATTTTAATACCTACTCCGAATTTTCCTTTTGTTTCCTTCACTGCTTGCTCAATATACAGATTGAATAACATCGGGGAGAGGCTACAACCCTGTCTTACTCCTTTCCCAACCACTGCTTCCCTTCCATGCCCCTCGACTCTTATAACTGCCATCTGGTGTTTGTACAAACTGTAAATAGCCTTTCGCTCCCTGTATTTTACCCCTGCCACCTTCAGAATTTGAAAGAGAGTATTCCAGTCAACATTGTCAAAAGCTTTCTCTAAGTCTACAAATGCTAGAAACGTAGGTTTGCCTTTCCTTAATCTTTCTTCTAAGATAAGTCGTAAGGTCAGTATTGCCTCACGTGTTCCAGTATTTCTACGGAATCCAAACTGATCTTCCCCCAGGTCGGCTTCTACTGGTTTTTCCATTCGTCTGTAAAGAATTCGTGTTAGTATTTTGCAGCTGTGGCTTATTAAACTGAAAGTTCGGTAATTTTCACATCTGTCAACACCTGCTTTCTTTGGGATTGGAATTATTATATTCTTCTTGAAGTCTGAGGGTATTTCGCCAGTTTCATACATCTTGCTCACCAGATGGTAGAGTTTTGTCAGGACTGGCTCTCCCAAGGCCGTCAGTAGTTCCAATGGAATGTTGTCTACTCCCGGGGCCTTGTTTCGACTCAGGTCTTTCAGTGCTCTGTCAAACTTTTCACGCAGTATCGTATCTCCCATTTCATCTTCATCTACATCCTCTTCCATTTCCATAATATTGTCCTCAAGTACATCGCCTTTGTATAGACCCTCTATATACTCCTTCCACCTTTCTGCTTTCCCTTCTTTGCTTAGAACTGGGTTTCCATCTGAGCTCTTGATGTTCATACAAGTGGTTCTCTTATCTCCAAAGGTCTCTTTAATTTTCCTGTAGGCAGTATCTATTTTACCCCTAGTGAGATAAGCCTCTACATCCTTACATTTGTCCTCTAGCCATCCCTGCTTAGCCATTTTGCACTTCCTGTCAATCTCATTTTTGAGACGTTTGTATTCCTTTTTGCCTGCTTCATTTACTGCATTTTTATATTTTCTCCTTTCATCAATTAAATTCAATATTTCTTCTGTTGCCCAAGGATTTCTACTAGCCCTCGTCTTTTTACCTACTTTATCCTCTGCTGCCTTCACTACTTCATCCCTCAAAGCTACCCATTCTTCTTCTACTGTATTTCTTTCCCCCATTCCTGTCAATTGTTCCCTTATGCTCCCCCTGAAACTCTGTACAACCTCTGCTTCTTTCAGTTTTTCCAGGTCCCATCTCCTTAAATTCCCACCTTTTTGCAGTTTCTTCAGTTTTAATCTACAGGTCATAACCAATAGATTGTAGTCAGAGTGCACATCTGCCCCTGGAAATGTCTTACAATTTAAAACCTGGTTCCTAAATATCTGTCTTACCATTATATAATCTATCTGATACCTTTTAGTATCTCCAGGGTTCATCCATGTATACAACCTTCTATCATGATTCTTAAACCAAGTGTTAGCTATGATTAAGTTGTGCTCTGTGCAAAATTCTACCAGGCGGCTTCCTCTTTCATTTCTTAGCCCCAATCCATATTCACCTACTACGTTTCCTTCTCTCCCTTTTCCTACACTCGAATTCCAGTCACCCATGACTATTAAATTTTCGTCTCCCTTCACTACCTGAATAATTTCTTTTATTTCATCATACATTTCTTCAATTTCTTCATCATCTGCAGAGCTAGTTGGCATATAAACTTGTACTACTGTAGTAGGTGTGGGCTTCGTATCTATCTTGGCCACAATAATGCGTTCACTATGCTGTTTGTAGTAGCTTACCCGCATTCCTATTTTCCTATTCATTATTAAACCCACTCCTGCATTACCCCTATTTGACTTTGTGTTTATAACCCTGTAGTCACCTGACCAAAAGTCTTGTTCCTCCTGCCACCGAACTTCACTAATTCCCACTATATCTAACTTTAACCTATCCATTTCCCTTTTTAAATTTTCTAACCTACCTGCCCTATTAAGGGATCTGACATTCCACGCTCCGGTCCGTAGAACGCCAGTTTTCTTTCTCCTGATAACGACATCCTCTTGAGTAGTCCCCGCCCGGAGATCCGAATGGGGGACTATTTTACCTCCGGAATATTTTACCCAAGAGGACGCCATCATCATTTAATCATACAGTAAAGCTGCAAGCCCTCAGGAAAAATTACGACTGTAGTTTCCCCTTGCTTTCAGCCGTTCGCAGTACCGGCACAGCAAGGCCGTTTTGGTTATTGTTACAAGGCCAGATCAGTCAATCATCCAGACTGTTGCCCTTGCAACTACTGAAAAGGCTGCTGCCCCTCTTCAGGAACCACACGTTTGTCTGGACTCTCAACAGATACCCCTCCGTTGTGGTTGTACCTACGGTACGGCTATCTGTATCGCTTAGGCACGCAAGCCTTCCCACCAATGGCAAGGTCCATGGTTCATGGGGGGGAGGAATATTAGCATAAAAATCCAAATATCTCTTGCACACTGTGCAGCTGTAGATGAAAATGGATCAATAAATCTAATCTAAATCTAAGATGGCAGAAGGTACACAGGCTGTGGCAAAATGCTCCGCATTTATCGATAACTTTATCTGTACCAAGAGTCTTTTGTGATCTGAAAAAGTTATAAAAGGACTCCCAATATGCTCAACATTTCAGAAATGGAGCCACTATGAATGTTTCACGCGAGCCGATAATAAGGAAATAACGTGTGTCAATGTTACGAAGTGTAATGGTCGTGAGTCGGCAATTCAAATGTGCATTGAAGGTGGCAATTCAAATGTTGCATTGAAGGTGCGAATTTTCTGTGTCAGAATCACTGTTCAGTGAATTAAAGGACGCCACAAATTACGTCAAGATGCGTGAAGATACATTAATCTATATTACACAAAACTCTGTGAAATCGAGAAGTAATGAACCGTCGCAAGACACTGTGTGCTATTCAAATTTACGTCCTATGCTTAAACTGATGAATCATCATGTACCACCACGCAACTTCGACGCGTAGTATAACTAATTCAAAGCTTATAAAGAACACAAAGAATGACAAGGCAGCACTTGCCTATGTAAAGAGCCGAGGAATAAACGTGAAATCAGTATAAATTCCTACAGTCATGACAGAGGAATCACGAACATTTTACGAAATGATCACAGTGTAAACGCCACCAGTGTCATCAAACCAGAAGCTCCTATGTGTGAAGTCGTTAAGAATTGCTCCAATAAAGAATGATGCGCGGTAGTAAAAGCAGGTGCTAGCGACGTGTACAAAAATGAACTCAAAGAAAAGAAGCCACTAGATGCTTAATGAAAACACTGAGATCACGGGACAAGCAAACAACGATTGTTGTGGGAATTCCACACAGGCACGACCTTCCAGATTTCTCCTGCCGAAGAAAGAGATCCAGAAACCTAACAGATTGTACTACAAAATCTGCCAAGCTTTTCAGAACGCATTATTTCTCCCTACAGGGAACATGGACCGTGAATTCTTTACCAGACATGGCATGCACTTTCAATAGGAAGGGAAAATCATTCCTCAGTAAAAAAAATTGTGGAAATTTTGAGAAGTGCACACCTGATTTAACAACCATTCCTCTACCTCAGACAGTACTAACAGTTTCACAGAATGCTAATCATAGTCATTAAAAGTGCAGTGAAGTGTCCCAAACCACAGAAACAGAATCAGAAGATTACTCCCACACTGACAGTAGGCCTACATAATCAGTGTTAACACCAGATACCTTTCAAGGAAGATACCCAAGAAAAAAGCATTGTGAATACAGGTGCAGAAGTCCCAGCTTCTGTTATAAATACAGAAGAAACAACACCAGCAGGGCAGAACGAAAAGTGTACCGCCTTCCCATCTGAATGACTTTTTAGTAGAGAACAGAGCAAAAAACAACAACACAAGATAAACAGGGTCGGGACTTTATTTGAGGTGAGTGGTTCATCAGAAATGACTAAAAGCAGTAGCTGGAGTAAGTAAATTACAGCCAACCTTCTGCCATTTCATATAATGTATCATAATGTTCAGTCTCTGACTAACAAATTGCAAGAACTAGAAATAATACTGTGTTCTAACCTAAATGTTGATGTTATCTGCATAACAGAACATTGACTAGAAGAATCGCAAATAGAAACACTAAAGATCCCTGCTTTTTCCCTAATAAGTTCATTTTGCATGTCTTATTATATCTTTGAAAAGCAGAATTTAAGGTATAAAGCAATCCAAACATACCCTGAACTGAATAAAGAAAAAGTCTTTGAAATGGCGGCTACTGAACTCACTGACATTTAACTACTTGTTATAACTATATACAGATCCCATGATACTGACATAGAATTCCTGTGTAAATTTGAAATGATTTTAAATATTGTACAACTGAAGAAAAATAAAATCATTTTTGGAGACTTCGACATAGACTTCTTGAAACCCGCAAACTACAAAGATGAATTACTATATATGACAAAGAGTTAATCACTCGGCATAGTAAAACTGCACCAGACCAAATTTTTATTCAAGAAACCTTTTCTCCATATAGTAGTGAAGCAGTTAAGATAGGACACAGTGATCATGAGGCTGTGTTGTTATCGCTGGAATTATGTTCAGAGAAAATATCTCCTACTAAGATAACTGAGTGCAAGGATTTCAGCGATGGCAGCATAGCAAACTTTTGCAACATATTAAGCTGAGAAACATGGGATGAAGTGTTCCATGAAACAGATGAAAAAAGAATGTTTGATAACGTTCATGGATCAAATAAGTACTATTTTGACATAGTCTTCCCACTAAAGCAATGTAAATTAAAACCAACCAGGAACAAAAGTTGGATTACTAAAGGCATAAAAATCTCCAGTGCAAGGAAAAGATTTCTAAATTCGTATAAAAAACAACATATCATTAGAAATGCAAAATTATATCAAAGAATACAGTAAGATCTACCACAAAGGTATTAAAGAGGCAAAGAAAAGGGGAAATGATGAATATACCCACAAATCAAAAAACAAAACACTGACCGCATGGAATATCATCAGATCTGAAACACACATAAAACCAGTGGCAAAAAATATTAACTTAAATCTGGAAAAGAACCAAGTATCTGATGCTACCTCGGTAGTTAATATTTTCAATGAGTACTTTGGTAAAGCTGCAAATGATCTTGTCCAAAATAACTTTCAGAATACTAATATGCACTACATTGAGAACTGTAAACCTCCCATAGGGTCTATGTTTCTCAAGCAGGTCACACAGAGTGAGCTCATACTGGCAATGAGCTCATTAAAAAAACTTTCATTATGGTTTTGATGAGATTTCAGATTGTATTATAAACCAAACAAGATATCATATTATAGAACCTGTAAAGCATATTGTTAATCACTCCTTTTCCAGAAGTACCTTTCCAAATCTTCTAAGGATTGCAAAAGTAACCCCCTTGCACAAACTGGGAGCCACAGACAATGTTAACAATTACAGACCTGTAGCACAAATTAGTTTGCTATAGTTTGTTAACAAAAACTCATTGCTGTCAAATCATCAGCATGGCTTAAGGCAAACTAGATCCACAACCACAGCAGTCTATGAATATTTGCACTCCATTCTAAAAGCTGTAGATGAAAAGGAAATGGCCACTGGAATATTCTTGGGCCTATCCAAAGCATTTGACATTTTAGATCATGGTATCCTACTATGTAAGTTGGGAAGAAAGGGAATTAGAGGTATTCCAAATGAATGGATTAGATCATATCTTACTAGCCGGCAACAAAAAAGTTGTTCTCAAAGAAGACACAATAACTGAAAACATTTCAAGAAGAACTACATACACATCAGAAGAAACTACAATCAAATATGGTGTGCCACAAGGATCAGCATTTGGACCTATCCTCTTTCTTTTGTATAGTGATGACCTGAATGACACTGTCCATGCCAAACATAAAACTTTATTTTCAGATGATACCGGTATTTTGATTACAGGGTCAGACCAAAAAGAGCTTCAATTAACTACAGATGCATCATTGCTGGAGCTAACACACTGGTTTGAAAAAAAATAAACTTATGATTATCACTGGGAAAACGGCCATGAACTTTCATATATCCTACTATAAACAACAAAATGAACATACATTGAAAACAAACAACAAAATTGTAAAATTAGTTGATGATGTTAAGTTCCTAGGAATATATCTACAGAGTGATCTCAAGTGGAATACACACATTAAAGCTCTTACAGCCAAGCTATCATCAATCTGTTACATGCCATGGATACTAAGCACAAGCTGTAGTACAGAAATAGTAATACAGGCATATCATGCGCATTTTCAGTCAGCTGTCTGATATGGAATGATATTCTGGAGAAATGCACCCGGTAGTCAATCTGTTTTAAAAACCCAGAAACGAGCTATCAGAATCATCTGAAACACAAAGAGGCAAGGCTCATGTCACTCTCTTTTTCCTACTCTAAAGATACTGAACCTTCCATGCCTATATATATTTGAAACAATAGTCTTTGTAAGAAAATATCTAAAAACCTCGAATGTTTATCAGCTGAACAGCTCTGTGCACAATTACACAACAAGAAATGGCAATAACATTCATGTCTCATATGCCTGACCATCAGCCTACCAGAAGAGTGTATAACCACCTTCCTAACAACATCAAGTTGGTAAAGCAAGACAGCTTGTTCAAAAAAAAAAAAGCTGAAGTCATATCCGATGGACCACAGTTTCTACTCTGTAAATGAATACCTCTCAGGATGCAACAGACTTTTATAATGTTAAATTAATTAACAGTTTATGGAAATTATTTGTTTATTAAAGTGTACTAGTTGTATATGTAACATTGTATTAATGTAGATATTTGTAGTCCACAGCATTGTATTGATATTATTTATGTGTGTGTGTGTGTGTGAGTGTGTAATTTTTAACCTTTTGACCTGTCCTATATTTGTACAAGATGTCACAGGATCAAAACTAAATAAATAAGTAAATAAAACATAACTGCGGCTGGTAGGTACCTTCTGGAGGTGACGCATTTAGTACTGCCAATACAAACACTTAAAGATAAAAGTGCTGACATTATCCTAGCTTTTGCAGTTGTTAGTTCTTTCACAGGAAGGAGAGAGGGCTACAGCAGGAACGATAAAAAAGAAAGCGAAGGTCTCTGAGACACCCTGGATGAGAGGACAAGGGCGTAAGGGGATGTGAGTGGGTGTAGGGATGGGGTGGAGAGGGTGGGGGGAGCATCGGAGAGAGTGCGAGGTCCGAGGTGGTATGCTGGTAAGCACCATCAGCAGCTTCGACCCAGAGAGGATAAGGGCAGAGTGAGATGTAAATACATGTTTAGGGGATCTTCATTCATCCTCCCTCTGTCCTACTGTCATGCACCCTTCCTTACCTGTATAATTGTTTTTCATTTTATTAGCTCTCATTTTGTGAAGAATGTACACCTGATAATTTCACAAATGGCTAATTTTTTATTTGTGCTCTATATTGATAAATTTTATTATTCAGTGGTCATTTCTTAATTAATACTGACAATCTTTCAGTTCACCTGGAAACAGGTTAGTTAAAAAATGATAGTCAGTATTTTTGATCGCCAAAGAAAATGCCAGGCTGACAATTTTAGTGAGCAAAGACCAGTATGTTTCAAAATTGATGTAGCTCATTGAAAGCCCTCATTTTCCTCTTTTCAATAAAAATTTTATTTTTTTTCAAAAACTTCTGATTTAAAAAGTTACTGCTACTGAAAAAGTTTGTGTTTCAGATAGCTCAGATCTTAAATAATGGCTATTTCCACAATTCTTTATATTAGTCTTGTAGTTTTCCTAGTTACAAAAATACTAACTTCCATGCAAATAAGTTGTCAGTTTGCTAATTATTTGATCTGATCACTTGCATTTTTTTTGGGAATGTTTGGCAGGCTTGTGAATCATTGCAGAAGCAGAAATCATTTACACAAAAGAGTAACAATAATTTTGTCCTTTTTCTTGTAATAGCAGTCACAGTTAAATGAACTATTCTTATGCTTATTATACTTTTCTACTCTCTTCTTCTGCTTTCTTCTATGTTAATAAAATAAGAACCAATTTCGATTTTTAATCCTAAGCATGTCTAATAAGTAGGTGTACACGGCAGTCTGCGATAAGCTGCCAAAATGTAAACTTAGTGTTATAAGACAATGATCTGTAATGTCAATGTATCCAAGTCGCTACCAGTCACTTGGAAGATAACTTATGTTATGCGAATGTTGCACAGTCAGTTTTGAGTTAAAGTATATACAATCAGTTCACCAAATATGCAACGTGAACAGCCGTTATGTACAGTGACTAACTATTAGGCTGGTGCATAAGTCTGTGGCACTTTTCCGTTAGTTTAATAAACACAAGAGTCAGGAATAATATATTATGTTCACAACAATCTGCCAATGCGTTGGTAAATTTTTTATTTGGCTGTGGAAATCAAGTGCTTTTGAGGCAAAAATCTCGTCGAGCCACATTCCGAGCACATTTTCATCTGGAAAGGAAGTTCTTTGAAGGTTGTTCGATAGAGAGTGAAAAGGGTGAAAAATCTGAGGGTGCATGATCAGGTGATAAAGATGGGTGTGGAATGACTTCTCAAGCCTGTACTTCTCCTGTACAGCACTTCTTGTCAGTGCAGCAGAACGCGGGCGCGTGTTACCGTGGAGCACCATCACTTCACACGGTCTTCCTGTTGTGGACAATAAATGTCAGCAGTGATGGTTACACCTCGGAAAATCAAATTGTAGTATACCACACCGCTGCTGTTCTCACAGACGCATAACATTATCTTTTGCAGACACAAGCAGGTTTTTGTACACAAAGTTGCTGCATTGATTGGGTTCAACCATTCCATTCTTTAACTTACGTAAGCATAAGGGTACCATTTCTCATCACCAGTAATGATACCCAGTATGTTCACGAGGCAGTTGATGACGAGCAGGCAGAGATGCACATGTGGCCACCTGCTGATTTCTGTGATTTTCGCTTAGAGCATGTGGTACCCACAGACCAGTATTAGAGCCTTTCTCACTGCATGCAAATGTCGTACAATTCGGAATGACAGCTGTTCACATTTTCCAGTTCTCGAGTACACTGACGTGGATCATTGTCATTTAATGCTTTTAAATCATCTCCATCAAGCCCCAAAGGTAGTCCTGAATGTAGAGAGCGACTAATGTAAAAACAATCCTCCTTAAAATGAGAAAACAATTTTTTTTGCCATGTTCTGTCCAACGGCATTATTCACTTACGTCGTGCAAATGTCTCTGCCTGTCTCCATTGCTCTCACCCCTCTGTCTAACACAAACAGAAGAATATGTTGAAACTGTTACAATTTCCCCACTTGACACACCATTTTTTAACGTCCACAGCTCCACTCGCTATCGACGGATATCAAAATGACAATATATAAACTCAAATAGCAACAGTGAACAATAACAAACGATAAGTAAGCCCATAGCGAATGAAATACCAACATGCAAAACAAAAATGCTATTGACTTATGCACCAAAATGATAATTAAAACTGACTTCAAGGTACTCGTCAGTCAGAACTTGGTAATGAACGAGTACAATAAATGCATTTGTAGTTTCCGCGGAGTACTGACTTATGATAAATTAACTACCTACATTCTTGATTAAGAACCACCATCGATATATTACTAATGTTAATAAATGTGAAAACACTACAATTTATGTTATTCAGTGTTGTGTTCATCATTAAAAAAAAACTTGTCACTAATCCAAATAATAACAGGAAGACAAAAACACCGAAATGAAGCATCACTATTACCGAGGTAAAACCTAGGTCAGTAACCTTACACCTATTCCATCCCTCTCTCCACCCCAAGGGAGGAACTGGCAGTTCGAAAAGCTCGGCCTCTGCTGCCACTTTCACTTTTACACGTGTGTCTATCGGCGGTTCTTTACGTTTTACCTCCTGAAAGTGCTCCTCTTATCTTCAAAGATATCTTAATCTTGTCTTCAAAGATATCTTAATCTTACTACAGATGAATCCATGAATCCCACAACAATACATGCTTCTACGGTCTTGCATTTGTCTTGTAGCCATTCCTGCTCAGTCATTTCGCACTTTTTATTAGTTTCCTTCATAGACATCTATATATTCCATTTTTCTGCTTCATTTGGTGCTTATCTATATTTTCTCCTTTCGTCAATTACATTCAATATCTTCAATGTTACTGAAGGATATCTACTAGGCCTTTTATCTACTTGATTATCTGCTGCCTTTAATATTTCAGCCCTCATAGGTACCCATTCATCTTCTATTATAACATTTCCCTCTGTTTCAGGCAATTTTTGTCTTGCAGTGCTTCTGAAACTCTCAACAACTTCTGCTTCTTTCAATTTACACTGGTGCTATCTTCATAATTTCATCATCGTAGTCACTTTTTATGTAATAGTCATACACAAAACATGAGAACTCCTAATACAGATGGCAAATGAAACACTCAAGTATTGGACATTTCCTGCACATTACAAATTTCCAGTGGGCATAAATAAAAGAAATAGTGTGCACTTCAGCATAAACAGGGACCATACTCCCCGACACCAAGCTGAGATGTAGCCTGTATAATATACAATATTTTTAGGGAGAAATACTGATTGTCAGTTAACATGGGCTGGACAGAGAATTATACTAGCAAAAAAGAATATCATCAGCACGTTATGCTCTCAAGAGTTCTACCAGCATGTAACAGCCAATGACTTGTGGTAAATACATACGTACACTTAGTTCTTAACTATGGGATCTTTTCTCGGGGTCAAAGGCACGAAATACAGGCATAATTTTAAACTGCAGAAAATTACTGTAAGAATAATACTGTAATTAGAGGTTGAGCTCATTGTAAAGAGCTATTTAAAAAAATTGCATATTCTTAATCCACCAAGTGAGGTCATCTACCAATCCGTTACACAACTCAAGAAAAACATAAGTAAGTAATTCAATAACAGCTCTATACAGAACCGGGGAATGAGAGGCAGTTTGGACACATATTCGACAGAGAAAAGTAAACAAATATCTCAAAACAACATTTTCTATTAGAGAATAAAACGGTATAACAAAATTTTCCAAAGAAATAACAAAAGACTGCTTAAACACATGTATTTATACAGGAAGCTGAAACATGCTTCATAAATATTGTGTACTATCGACTGCTGCCTCGGGCATGGATGTGTGTGATGTCCTTAGGTTAGTTAGATTTAAGTAGTTCTACGTTCTAGGGGACTGATGACCTCAGATGTTAAGTCCCATAGTGCTCAGAACCATTTGAACCATTTGCTAACAGTATTACAGATGAACCGAAAGGAGAATGTGGAGGTATGCACAAGGACACAGTAGTATGTCTGTGGTCGTGGCATCAGTGTTCTGGACAGACCGAAGTTTGTGCAAAAGGTACAGTATCACATTCGTGGTTCTGGATTAACTGGCAGGTACGGATAGTGAGTACTGTTTTCTTACATCACTTCAGGTAAATAAATGGCCTTGGGTGGTATTGTCACGTAGAAAAAGGTGTAATTAAATGAATGACGAACACTAACTTCACTTAATGAAGGATTATTCAGTACCTACACATACAAGAGCACAGAGCGAACTGCCTCCAGCCAGAACACATAGGATATACATACAGTTACAGAACATTCCAGTAGAATGATTCTTGACATTTGTGGATACTTCTAGAATGTACTCGAACCGAATATAGAAATTAAAATTTTACAGTTTAGGTGAGTTTTGAACTCACGACCCTCCATGCAACAGTCTAGGATCATAACCACTACACTACGGTGAAATGCTCCTCAGCTTCTTCTGTGACATTGCTCCTTCCTTAAGAGAACAGCGTCTCAGAGTTACGTCACACTGGACTCGCATTCGGGAGGACGACGGCTCAATCCTGTCTCCGGCCATCCCGATTTAGGTTTTCCGTGATTTCCCTAAATCGCTTCAGGCAAATGCCGGGATGGTTCCTTTGAAAGGGCACGGCCGATTTCCTTCCCCATCCTTCCCTCACACGAGCTTGCGCTCCGTCTCTAATGACCTCGTTGTCGACGGGACGTTAAACACCAATCTCCTCCTCCTCTCCCTCAGTGTTACGTCCTTCTAGTTCAGGAACGAGTCATCAGTCCTGCATACTCCGACTCCCGATGACTCATGTTCGCCCTGGCGGTGATCTTCTTAGAGCCTACCTTGACATTACACTGCCACCTTTCTGCTTGTTGCCTGTCGCTGGGGCTTCGAATTTACCCCGGGTTGCAGGATCCTTAAGGGCTTCATTCGAAGGACGTGTACCATGTGTCGAAGTCTTCAACTTCATAAGTAACATCAGACAACTGTCTTACAACCTTATAAGGTCCAAAGTTTCACAGGAGCTTCTCAGAGAGACCAACCTTCCAAACAGCAGTGAAGATCCAGAAGAGGTCAGCAGGCTGGTAGACAACAGGGCGCTGGGAGCCTATTCTGTATCTTTCCGCCATTGTGCCGATCGTTTCGGTACTCAAGAGCACCGAATGGTCTAGTACTCGAGTTAGAGCCCCTGTATTATTCAGTATGCATTTCGGAAGCGATACCGTTCGGGTCTAGAGAACCGAAGCGCTGTTGTCGGTTCGCGTCGTGCAAGCCAATCAAAAGCAAGCGGCCGCAGATCTGCGCATGCGCACTGCAGCGCACACGGCGCCACCAACACACAGCGTCTAGCATACGACACAGGCGCGCGCTAGTCTTCTTCGGAGTACCGAAAATTGCGTTTAGGTTGCCATAACGCATGACGCCGCATTCCGTCGAGCTGACGTGCCCGCCTTCATCGCCCTTGCCTCCTCCTTAACTGTATCAGGCGCAGTATATCCATTTCCATGATTCTCAGCTGAAATGCATAGAAATTTTTAGTTTCCCTGACCGCATGTTTCCATGCATGCTTAATAACGGTAAAGTATTTGACTGTATTCTACAGATTGTCGTAAATGCCGTGCCGCATTATGTCATCTTATTCTCATTCGCACTGACATAGTGTTTTAGATTTTACGTTTCGGAAAATGAGTTAGGAATAGTGTGTAGTACCACAATGTACTAATACATCTATAAAAACACCCGAAAAATTGATTCTGAGAGTTTCAAAGAATAAGAAGATAAACAGAATGTAGTTATAACTCGTTCCTAAGATCCAAATGATTAAGTAGCCAATTTCCCTATATGATACGTCAACGATTTGGGCCTTAAAAACAAAATTGAAAAAACGCATTTTCGAGAGCTCCTGCAGTTCGTCGAAGTTTATAACATGCACCACATGAATGAAAATGTTTGGTATATGGTGCTACAGTCTAAAAATATTACGGCGGAGATCTTTCATCTCTGTCTACTATTGTTGAGGATCCGATCGCAGTTAAATACTTGTGACAAGCAAGATTATGAATATGACTGTTGCTAGTTACATTCCCAGTAATTTAAGTTGTGCTCTTAGATTCCTGTCTAACCGCATACTCGGAAATCGCTACATATTCGGAAAAAAATGTTGAATTATTTCTGACAAGAAAAAATATAAAGATCACTGTCGGTTGTTTCACTCACTGCAAATTTATCTCCAGCAGTTTCATATTTCGTTTTTTAAACACACAGAAATCACGAAATCATTACTGAGGAAGTGCGCTCTTACATGTGTAGGCGACTTGCCTACATCAAATAATCGCATAGCCGTCCAGTATAATGAGTTAACGGAGTACTGTTGCCGGCCGCGGTGGTCTAGCGGTTCTGGCGCTGCAGTCCGGAACCGCGGGACTGCTTCGGTCGCAGGTTCGAATCCTGCCTCGGGCATGGGTGTGTGTGATGTCCTTAGGTTAGTTAGGTTTAAGTAGTTCTAAGTTCTAGGGGACTTATGACCTAAGATGTTGAGTCCCATAGTGCTCAGAGCCATTTGAACCATTTTTTTGGAGTACTATTTATTCGTGAAAACTCACACTGAGAAGAAAACTAAAAACAACAGAGAAGTAACAAAAACTAGGAGATTCTATAGTCTTACGGCAAAGATAGAAAACAACACATGACCAAAAAAAACTCTCGCGCACTTTTGATCTCACTTTGCACTAGACATAAAAACTATCACTGCCACACAGCCCCCTCCCCCCCCCCCCCCCCCTTTAAAGTGCGGAGCCCCAGGGATATGTTGATACTTGAATTTTATTCGACGTCCAGCTCTGGTGTGCGTCGGGTGTCTCGGGGGCGGTGACGTTGTTGTTTGCGGTGGTGATTCACCTGTCTCGGACGATGTACTGAGCGGTGTTTGGGTATGCTCTGCGTCCATCATGTGTCGATGCACAGGCGTGGTGTCAGAGGTCGGAGAGGGTAAAACCCATGCTGGCTTGACACGTTCAATCGATACCTTTGTCGGAACATCATTGTACATTATGTCCACGGTATGCTTATTTCTACTCAGCACCTGAAATGGGCCCGTATATGGTGGTTGTAAAGGCGATTTGACTGAGTCTGTTCGCAACATTACGTGAGAGCAATTGTACAAGTCTTTGTGTACAAACACCTTACGGTTACCATGGCGAGAAGGTGGCGGGCAACGTATATTTGTGCAGTGACGTTTTAGCTGCTGCACCCAGTGTGTGAGGCTCTCTGACTCCAGATCAGAAGGTTGCGTGTTCATATCACGTCGGGGTCACCAATTATGTAGGCGACTTGCCTACATCAAATAATTGCATAGCCGTCCGGTATAATGAGTTAACGGAGTACTATTTATTCGTGAAAACTCACACTGAGAAGAAAACTAAAAACAACAGAGAAGTAACAAAAACTAGGAGATTCTATAGTCTTACGGCAAAGATAAAAAACAACACATGACCAAAAAAAACTCTCGCGCAGTTTTGATCTCACTTTGCACTAGACATGAAAAATATCACTGCCACACATGTAAGTAATGACGAATATTGCAGAGAAATCTTAACTCACACGTATAACAATGTCTCAGAACGTGTTGTATATATGAAGAGGGAAAAAAATATTTTTTGCACCCATCCGTGCGCGAACCCGTGTCCTTTCGTACCGCATTCCCGAGCGCTAACCACTTTTTTTTTTCGGCACGAACGATACAGAATAGGGCCCCAGGTGTTACCAGAGCTGAGGAAGCTCGGCAGATAGCTCGATTCCACACGCTGCAGGCTCAAAAAACGATCGCCGAAGGTATGATGTGAGCCAGGGCCCCTATCCTGTATCATTCATATCGATCGGTGTAGTAGGTTAGTCTCGGTAGTGACATCATTTTTGATTCTTTATCCAAATATCCTATTCAGTAAGTTTCTGAGACCTGTTACCGAATGGTCCTCCCACCGATTTTACGACAATTGTACCGAGAGGTTTTGGATTTCGGTGTGGCCCTGTCGATCGGTGAGCTGTGGCTTATGTACACCTATAACTTATTTTAAACATATTTAGCGGTGTTAGCTTTGTATTTAGTGATAGTGTTACTAAAGAATCACCAGAGGACACATCCGGTTGGAAAGTGAGTTCACAATAGACTATTTTCCTTTGTTAGAAATATGGTTACGTTAAGTTGTTATGGTGAATGATTACATAAAAAAAAAAGTTTTCGGTCAATATTCTCTCAAAATACGTGTTATTTTTATGCAGATACGAGTTTAAATATAATTAAATATAAAGACATCGGCACTGCTTAAATATATTACATGAGTGTGAAGTGACATTACTAGTGACTGTGAACTTTTCCCCACAAATGGTTTGGTTAGTAATTATCGAAACGTGTTTACAACTTTCAAGTAACAATGGAAAGCAATTATGTAAAGCCTGATATTCGAAACATTCCAAACTATCACGCATTTGTGACTTCCGCAGCACCATTTGGCAACGAAGTCGGCCTACGATCCTCTACGCAATAGTACAAGACTTGAGCGCTTTGTTCCTGTTGTTTGTCGTGGCCAAGTGGTTAGCGCGCGGCAATGCGGTACGAAATGAAACAGGTTCGCGCGGGGATATGAACAAAAACTTTTTTTTCCTCTTCATGTATGCAAAACGTTCTGAGACATTGTTATTCGTGAAAGTTAAGCTTTTTCTGCAATATTTGTTATTACTTACATTTAAGAGCGCACTTCCTCAGTAATGATTTCGCGATTTCTGTGTGTTTATAAAACGAAATATGAAATTACTGGAGATGAAGTTGCTGTGAGTGAAACAACCGACAGTGATCTTTATATTTTTTTCTTGTCAGAAATAATTCACAATTTTTTCCGAATATATAGCGATTAGACAGGAATCTATGAGCACAACTTAAATTACTGGGAATGTAATTAGCAACAGTCATATTCATAATCTTGTTTGTCACAAATATTTATCTGCGATTGAATCCTCAACAATAGTAGACAGAGATGGAAGATCTCCGCTGTAATATTTTTAGACTGTAACACCATAAACGAAACATTTTCATTCAAGAGATGCATGTTATAAACTTCGACGAACTGCAGGAGCTCTCGAAAATGCGTTTTTTTCAATTTTGTTTTTAAAACCCAAATCGTTGACGTATCGTATAGGGAAGTGAGGTCCTTAATCATTTGAATCTCTAGGAGTGAGTTATAACCACATTCTGTTTATCTTCTTATTCTTTGAAACTCTCAGAAACAATTTTTCGGGTGTTTTCATAGATGTATTAGTACAACGTGGTACTACACAATATTCCTAACTCATTTTCCGAAACGTAAAATCCAAAACACGATGTCAGTGTGAATGAGAATAAGATGACATTATGGAGCATTTACGACAGTCAAATACTCTATCGTTATTACGCATGCAGATGGCAGTTATAAGAGATGGCAGTTATAAGAGTCGAGGGACATGAAAGGGAAGCAGTGGATAAGAAGGGAGTAAGACAGGGTTGTAGCCTCTCCCCGATGTTATTCAATCTGTATATTGAGCAAGCAGTAAATGAAACAAAAGAAAAATTCGGAGTAGGTATTAAAATCCATGGAGAAGAAATAAAAACGTTGAGGTTCGCCGATGACATTGTAATTCTGTCAGAGACAGCAAAGGACTTGGAAGAGCAGTTGAACGGAATGGATGGTGTCTTGAAGGGAGGATATAAGATGAACATCAACAAAAACAAAAGGAGGATAATGGAATGTAGTCGAATTAAGTCGGGTGATGTTGAGGGTATTAGATTAGGAAATGAGACACTTAAAGTAGTAAAGGAGTTTTGCTATTTGGGGAGCAAAATAACTGATGATGGTCGAAGTAGAGAGGATATAAAATGTAGACTGGCAATGGCAAGGAAAGCGTTTCTGAAGAAGAGAAATTTGTTAACATCGAGTATAGATTTAAGTGTCAGGAAGTCATTTCTGAAAGTATTTGTATGGAGTGTAGCCATGTATGGAAGTGAAACATGGATGGTAAATAGTTTGGATAAG
This sequence comes from Schistocerca cancellata, assembly GCF_023864275.1. Classification (NCBI taxonomy): domain Eukaryota; kingdom Metazoa; phylum Arthropoda; class Insecta; order Orthoptera; family Acrididae; genus Schistocerca; species Schistocerca cancellata. Next base: position 26,536,038 of record NC_064626.1, on the reverse strand, counting down.
AAGAGAATAGAAGCTTTCGAAATGTGGTGCTACAGAATAATGCTGAAGATTAGATGGGTAGATCACATAACTAATGAGGAAGTATTGGGTAGGATTGGGGAGAAGACAAGTTTGTGGCACCATTTGATCAGAAGAAGGGATCGGTTGGTAGGACATGTTCTGAGGCATCAAGGGATCAGCAATTTAGTATTGGAGGGCTGCGTGGAGGGTAAAAATCGTAGGGAGAGACCAAGAGATGAATACACTAAGCAGATTCAGAAGGATGTACGTTGCAGTAGGTACTGGGAGATGAAGAAGCTTGCACAGGATAGAGTAGCATGGAGAGCTGCATCAAACCAGTCTCAGGACTGAAGACCATAACAACAACATTACGCATGCATGGAAACATGCGGTCAGGGAAACTGTAAAAATTTCTATGCACTTCAGCTGAGAATCATGGAAATGGATATACTGCGCCTGATACAGTTAAGGAGGAGGCAAGGGCGATGAAGGCGGGCACGTCAGCTGGATGGACTGTGTCTGCAGCTCGTGGTCTCGTTCTCACTTCCTGAGCACACTATACCGCGTTCGATTTCTGGTGGTGTCAGGGATTTTCACCTGCCTCGAGATGACTAGGTGTTTGTGATGTCCCCATAATTTTATCATCATTCATGAAAGTGGCGAGATTGGACTGAGCAAAGGTTGGGAATTTGTACGGGCGCTGATTACTGCTCAGTTGAGCACCCCACAAACCAATCATCATCATCATCGATGGAATGCGTTATGGCAACATAAACGCAATTTTCGGTACTTGGAAGAATAGCGCGCCTGTGTCATCTGCTATCCTCTTTGTGTTCGTGGCGCTGTACGCGCTGCAGTGCGCATGCGCGGATCTGCAGCTGCTTGCTTTTGATTGGTTTGCACGACACGAAACGACAACAGCGCTTCGGTTCTCTAGACCCGAACGGTATAGCTTCCAAAATGCATACTGAATAAGGCAGGGGCTCTAATTCGAGTACTAGACCGTTCGGTGCTCTTGAGTACCGAAACGATCGGCACAATGGCGGAAAGATACAGAATAGGCACCCTGGCCGGTGTAGTCGTCGTCCATGTCATCATGTAACGGAAACACAGTGTCCATCGTCGTCGTCGCCTCACGCCCATGCACCAGGAAGAATGGAGTAAATCCTGTGGTGTCTTGTTTGGCGGCGTTGTAGGCAAATATCAAGAAAAGTAGCACCTCATCCCAGTTGCTCTGCTCAACACTGCTGAACATTGATAGCATGTCGGCCAAGGTCTTATTAAGGCATTCAGTAAGCCTGTTAGTATACAGATGGTAGGCAGTCGTCTTGTGATGAGTAATGCTGCACCGCAGTTTGTCTGTGTCCCAAGGTTCGATTGAAAAACTTTCCCTCGATCCGTAACTAACGACCTTGGGGCACCGTGTTTTAATACAATGCCTTCTACAATGAATTTGGCTACCTCGAATGCTTCGGCTGTTTTCACAGCTTTTGTAATGGCACAGCATGTGAGATAATCAGTGCAAACAATAATCCATCTATTGCCACTAGCAGACGTTGGAAATCGTCCGAGGAGGTCAATCCCAACGCTCTGGAATGGCGTTTCGGCAGGTGGAATTGGTATGAGCTGGCCGGGTGGTTTCTGAGGAACTGCCTTTCTCCTCTGGCACTCTCGACAGTGTGAAATATAGTGGCGGACACTCCAGAAAAATCTTTTGCGGATTCTATCGTATGTCTTAATAAATCCTAAATGTCTGGCCTCAGGTGTGTCATGGAATTCCTGTAGAACATCTAAGCGCATGTGCTTAGGAATCACTGGTAGCCATCTCTTTGTTGTGACTTGGCAAGACAGCCAAGCTACTATGATTGGTAGCCGAAAGGCACGCGTTAAGCTCACGCAGGCTGGCGTGAGGTCTGGAACAGTTATAGGAGTTGAGTCTAGTAAAAAAGGTACGTAGCTTCTGGAATACTTAACTTTAATCCATAATTGGTGAACATCGGTCTGACGGTACATGCATCACAAGATAAATAGCAAATGATAATGGCGCCATGCTAGGTCGTAGCAAATGACGTAGCTGAAGGCTATGCTAACTATCGTCTTGGCAAATGAGAGCGTAATTTGTCAGTGAACCATCGCTAGCAAAGTCGGCTGTACAACTGGGGCGAGTGCTAGGACGTCTCTCTAGACCTGCCGTGTGACGGCGCTCGGTCTGCCATCACTGATAGTGGCGACACGCGGGTCCGACGTATACTAACGGACCGCGGCCGATTTAAAGGCTACCACCTAGCAAGTGTGGTGTCCGGCGGTGACACCACACTCTTTCGAAACGAATCAAAGTTTTTCTTACAAAGTAATCTATTAACTACCTTAAATTGTCCTCTCAGTTCCTCTGGCCGATTTAAGGCAAGCATAATTTGAGATATCTTGGCGTCCTTCTTCTTCTCAGCTGAGAGACCCTGGAGTGCAGCGAGACAGACACTATCTTCATCAAAGTCTTGATGGTCTTGCACAGGATTTCCTGAGAGACAGTCGGCAACTTGGTGTTTTCTTCCACTTTTGTATACGATGGTAATGTCATACTCTTGAAGTAGTAGTGCCCACCTGGATCCTGTTGGATCCTTAAGACCTGTCAACCAACAAAATGAATGATGGTCTGTAACAATTGTGAATGGCCTTCCATAGAGATACAGTCGAAATTTGAACATGGTCCAGATCACAGCAAGAGATTCTCTTTCTATAGTTGAGTAGTTTCTCTCGGCTTTTGTAAGTGTCCTAGAAGCATAGGCTATAACCTTCCTTTTTCCATCCGAAATTTGCACCAGAATAGCACTGATACCATACCCATTGGCATCTCTGTGTAGTTCTGTAGGTGCTCTCTCACCATACAGACCAAGTACAGGGCCAGTCGTCAGAGCTTTTTGCAGCACATCGAAAGAATCTTGTTGAGCACTACCCAAGATAAATTTAGCATCGGCTTTCAACAACTCTTGGAGTGGCCTGGCTTTGATACAAAAGTCTTTGATAAAACGATGGTAATAAGAACATAATCCGAGGAAGCTTCTCACATCTCTAATACTTTTAGGAATAGGTAATTCAGTTATAGATCACAACTTTTCTGGGTCTGGCCGCACACCTTCGTTTGACACTTCGTGTCCAAGTATATTGATTTCTTTTGCTCCAAAGAGACACTTTCTTGGATTAAGTTTCAGTCCACCTTGTTGGAGGCACTTAAGAACGGCCCTCAGTCTTTTTATGTGATCATCAAATATCTCTGAGAACCCTATAATGTCATCTAAATAACAAAGACACATCCTCCACTTCACATGCCTTAGATGATTATCCATCATCCGTTCAAAAGTTGCTGGTGCATTACACAAACCAAACGGCATTACCTTAAACTCATACAGGCTCTCAGAGGTAATGAATGCAGTTTTCTCACCATCAGCCTCATCTGCTTCGATTTGCCAGTATTCCGAGTACAAGTTCATGGTTGAGAAAAACATAGCCCTCTTCAGACAATCTAGTGTGTAGTCAATTCGTGGAAGAGGGTAAACGTCCTTTTTAGTATCTTATTAAGCTTCCTGTAATCAACACAAAAGTGCCAATTGCCATCCTTCTTTCTGATGAGAAACACTGGTGACGACCATGGGCTCTGCGACGGCTGAATGATGTCATTCTTCATAATTTTCTTTACCTCGTCGTGAATTATTCGAAGTTCCGTTGCTCTCTGGCTTATTGGTTGATGGTCTCCAGTGCTAATCCGGTGCCTCGCCGTCGATATGTTTAATTTACTCTTGACCTGTGGATTGAAGCATCGGAGAACTCTTGAAGAATAGCAAGTAGCTTCTTCTGTTGTCCCTTAGTGAGATCTGGTGATAGTCGAGCTAGAAGATCTTGTCTCGTAGTGGTAGAGCTACTTTCGCCCACAGACTCGGCATGGGAGGTTTCTATGACGCTCAGCTGTTGTGCAATTAACGGCTCAGCGTTTGCTACGCACATGCGTCTTGGAAGGACCTGCGGTTCTCGGCGACAGTTAACTATCCAAATTTCACCGAATCCGTTCTTAAACGAGACGACAGAGGCTGGGATGACTAAGTTATTCTTCAGTGGTATGCTTCTCTTACATTACACTACAAGGTCCGTGGGTTGGTGCACGGCATGACACACGACAGGTACCTTTCTAGTGCTGACTGCAGGAATGATCACTTCATCCAGCACACACAGTCTCCACACACTCGGATGCGCATATTCCTGTCCGTAGTACCTTATCTCATCTAGCATAATCTTAGAGCGACCACAATCTATAATTGCCTGAGAAGCTTTCAAAAAGTCCCATTGGAGAATGACGTCATGATTACACTCTTGTGAGACGATGAATTCTAAGGGCTGTGTATGGTTACTTATACCCACATGAATGACACATCTTCCTGTAGGTTTTACATATTTCCCATTAGCCACCTTTAGCATAGATGTTTTGTTGTCGACGAATACGGTTTTCTGCAACTGGTGATGGTACTTTTCCGACATGACTGAATATGATGCTCCAAAGTCCACAAGAGCTTGGGCTGGTCGGCCATCCATGCGGATATCGAAGTAGTTTCCTATCATTTTTGTAGTGATCGATGGCGGAGGATTGCTCCAAAGAAGGTCGCACCCTTTAGTTTTCCAGGTTGCGGCGGCTGGGTGATCGGCTGGAGCTTCCAAACGGCGATGGAGACCTTGATCGGCGTGTTGGGGAGCGTCCTCTCCAGCGGCTAGCTTGTGGCGATGGTGACCTACGTCGTCCTGCACCCACATCTCTTTCTTCATCTTCGTCGTCCCGTAGTTGGCGTCGGCTAAGATCGGTCTGCTGTCTTCTGGCGCGGGCGTCATCAAATATCCGCCGCCTTTCTCGACAATAGCGCAGCGCACCACATGTCCCAGTCGTCCGCAGTTGAAACATACTGGTTGGGTATCCTGGGTCCTCCAGACGTCACTCTTCTTGGTGCCCAAACAGGTTCCTCATGCACCATTCTAGGAACGTAGCTTTGCCTGGGTCTTGGCTTTGTCACCGTTTTAAACGGAAATGAAGGACGAGAGATTGGGTTCTCTTGAAGCGTCTCGGTTTTTTTGCTCGCCGTGCAATCCAAGTGTCTTCTGAACTTCCTCTCTCGCTATCTGACGAAGAACACTTGTGAAACCAGTTTCTTCCTCCAACACGGACATCGATACTACGTTGGGAAGTCGTTCGAACTTCTTGCATGTAATTCTTTTTTGATGCATTGTCTCGATATACTGGCACCATTTTATGAAGTCGTCTGCTGTCGAAACCTGCTTCAGGAGTAGGGCTTGATACCTGTCCTCAGCAACACCCTTCATGTGCAACTGTATCTCCCTCCTCCATTCTAGGATCCACTATTTTACAGCTCCAAGATGTACTGAACTTAGGATGCTGTCGTTTCTCCTGGACGTTGTGCCCTGCATTTTAATTTATCTTCAGCCTTGCACATCTGTCGTTGTGTGTCGCCGAAATACTTAGGCAGTTCCACCTGGAATACTTCCCAGATTGTGAACTTCTCCTCGTTTTTCTCACACCATTGCTTGGCAGTCCCCTTTAAGTAGAAAAATACGTTAGCCAAACACAAGGTGTCATCCCATTTGTTGAATTTGGCTATACGCTCACATACCTTCAGCCACTTGTTTGGGTCTCGACCATCGTCACCAGAGAACCCGGGAGGATGTCTCATGTGGTGGCACATAGTTGCTGTCATCGTAACGTCCTCTTCTTCTTCTTCTGTCTCCGATAGACTGCGATCTGCTGAGTATGGCTGGAACTCGGGTTTCTCGCCTCGTAAACGGCGGCTCTGTCGTGGCCCGATGGGAGCCACTGTGTCGTCGATAATGTGCGCCGTCACAAGTTCCAATACGCGGCGCCTCCACCAGAATAATGTCACATACAGGAAGGTGAAAGTAGATGAATGACGAACACTAACTTCACTTAACCAAGGTTTATTCAGCACAAGGGCGGGGAGCGAACTGTCTCCGGCCAGAACACGTAGGGTATATATACAGTTTTAGAACATTCCTGTACAATGATTCTTGGCATTTGTGGATACTTCTCGAATGTTCTCTAACCGAATATAGAAACTAAAATTTTACAGTTAAGGTGAGTTTTGATCTTACGACCACTCCGTGCAACAGTCTAGTATCATAACCACTACACTACAGGGACTGTGCTTCTCAGCTTCTTCTGCGACAGTATAATGAATACATAAAACAAATGGAAGTGGTTTCTTCAGAATAAAAAATTAGGAGGAGAAAGGAGGGCTGCCAATACACATATAAGACTAATTCTAACATTTGGAAACATCAATTTTCTCGTAATAGGAAAAAGAGGCAATTCACGGGGGAGGTAGTGGTGGGGGGAGGGGGGGGGAGGGAGAGAGGGGGAGGAGAGAGAAAGAGAGAGAGAGAGAAGGAAGGGAGGAGGCAAAGGTGACGTTGAAAAAAAGGCGAAAAGGAAGAAGGGGTAAAAGGGAAAATAAGAGGAGCCAGGAGAAAAAAATGAAAAATAAGAGAAATAGAGCAAAGAGTTGCGTAACTAACGAAATACGTAAATAATAAGAAATATGAGAAAAATACAAATAAATAAATGAAGGAAAAGGTGTGTAGTGGAATTTAAGCCCAGGAGGGTGGAGAGTAAGTTCCTGTCTCTGGAGTTAAGGAAAATACACTCCTGGAAATGGAAAAATGAACACATTGACACCGGTGTGTCAGACCCACCATACTTGCTCCGGACACTGCGAGAGGGCTGTACAAGCAATGATCACACGCACGGCACAGCGGACACACCAGGAACCGCGGTGTTGGCCGTCGAATGGCGCTAGCTGCGCAGCATTTGTGCACCGCCGCCGTCAGTGTCAGCCAGTTTGCCGTGGCATACGGAGCTCCATCGCAGTCTTTAACACTGGTAGCATGCCGCGACAGCGTGGACGTGAACCGTGTGTGCAGTTGACGGACTTTGAGCGAGGGCGTATAGTGGGCATGCGGGAGGCCGGGTGGACGTACCGCCGAATTGCTCAACACGTGGGGCGTGAGGTCTCCACAGTACATCGATGTTGTCGCCAGTGGTCGGCGGAAGGTGCACGTGCCCGTCGACCTGGGACCGGACCGCAGCGACGCACGGATGCACGCCAAGACCGTAGGATCCTACGCAGTGCCGTAGGGGACCGCACCGCCACTTCCCAGCAAATTAGGGACACTGTTGCTCCTGGGGTATCGGCGAGGACCATTCGCAACCGTCTCCATGAAGCTGGGCTACGGTCCCGCACACCGTTAGGCCGTCTTCCGCTCACGCCCCAACATCGTGCAGCCCGCCTCCAGTGGTGTCGCGACAGGCGTGAATGGAGGGATGAATGGAGACGTGTCGTCTTCAGCGATGAGAGTCGCTTCTGCCTTGGTGCCAATGATGGTCGTATGCGTGTTTGGCGCCGTGCAGGTGAGCGCCACAATCAGGACTGCATACGACCGAGGCACACAGGGCCAACACTCGGCATCATGGTGTGGGGAGCGATCTCCTACACTGGCCGTACACCACTGGTGATCGTCGAGGGGACACTGAATAGTGCACGGTACATCCAAACCGTCATCGAACCCATCGTTCTACCATTCCTAGACCGGCAAGGGAACTTGCTGTTCCAACAGGACAATGCACGTCCGCATGTATCCCGTGCCACCCAACGTGCTCTAGAAGGTGTAAGTCAACTACCCTGGCCAGCAAGATCTCCGGATCTGTCCCCCATTGAGCATGTTTGGGACTGGATGAAGCGTCGTCTCACGCGGTCTGCACGTCCAGCACGAACGCTGGTCCAACTGAGGCGCCAGGTGGAAATGGCATGGCAAGCCGTTCCACAGGACTACATCCAGCATCTCTACGATCGTCTCCATGGGAGAATAGCAGCCTGCATTGCTGCGAAAGGTGGATATACACTGTACTAGTGCCGACATTGTGCATGCTCTGTTGCCTGTGTCTATGTGCCTGTGGTTCTGTCAGTGTGATCATGTGATGTATCTGATCCCAGGAATGTTTCAATAAAGTTTCCCCTTCCTGGGACAATGAATTCACGGTGTTCTTATTTCAGTTTCCAGGAGTGTAGTAGTGGGTGGGAGGTGGCAGCCCTCTGAATGTGCATCAACTGGCTACTATGTTTTCCTGAGACAGATCATTCTGCCAGTATAGTGGTGGTCATTCTTATACAAAAGAGTGCAGAGAAAACATGTTTGTGGGGGAATGACATACGTCGTTTCCCGTTGATGCTGTAGGATTTGTGAGCGGTAGAGCTCCTGTAAGTAGTTGTGGGAGAGCAGGAGTGGGGCAGGCTCCTCAGCACTGTCAACTGCGCGGTATGAACCTCGGTGTACAGTGGACTGTAACCTGTAATTACACGGTTACTCTCAAGTGAATTCGCTATTCAGTACAATTAGCTGTCCTTTTTGAAGTACCACATCTGCGATATCGTGACGATGGTATCTTCGCAGTAAGAATAACATCCACTGTCACTGCCATGAAAATGTGGACACCTGTTTACTACGTTCTTTTTCACTTTATCTCCAAATATTACACTTTGGGACATACGTTCATAATAAATATTCAGTCCCATAGAAAGATTATCTGCATGATCTACAAAGTCAATTCCTGGGCTGCCTGCTATTCAAATGTGATTCCAGAATCAGTTTACATATTCTCCTTCACATAAAATGTATTCAAACAGGACTGCAACACTCGACCAGTGAACAGTGGATACAAAATTTGTGTTTCTCTAACTACTGCACAGAAATGTGTGCACTATTCCGAAGGTTACATTCTTGACAGACAACTTGGAAAGTGGTAAGTTCCATATTTTCAAATTTCACTGGTGGCATACTCCCTCAACTCGAAACAGGACACTTTTGCAGCGTTTCAGAGACTTTCACTGCAATGTGACACAGTGTCAGAATAAATGTGCAGCTTTAATTTTAATTTTAGATTTCAAATTTTTTTAAAGATTCTGTTAATTGTATATTGACTTCTTTCTACGATTAATTTGCCTCCTACAGATATCTGTCTCCTTCTCTTGTTTTTAAATATCCTAGATAAAAGAAATGTGTGACTAGGGCCTCCCGTCGGGTAGACCGTTCGCCAGGCGCAAGTCTTTCGATGTGACGCCACTTCGGCGACTTGCGCGTAGATGGGGATGAAATGATGATGATTAGGACAACACAACACCCAGTCCCTGAGCGGGATTCGAACCCGGGCCCTTAGCATTGACATTCTGTCGCGCCGACCACTCAGCTATCGGGGCCGGACAATATCCTAGATGCTCATAAAGAACAGAATTGTGTACATTCTAATAAACTTTTACGTTTTTCTCAGTAGCTAATATTCAGGCATACAGTTGATTCAGTCAAAGAGAATAATTTTACTTAATGGATCAGGGTTTATAACAAGCTCGTCTAGCGAGCACAAAGCATTAATTTAATTACACAGGGTGTATACGTGGACAAGGAAAAAAATTTCCTGGACTTTCCACTTAAAAATAAACTTTTCCCAAGGTGAACGTATACTTTTTCCGTGATAACTGACTGTATACTTTCCCTCGGAACTTTACGTGGTTAAGATTTTATACACTGGTGTAGAACTTCTTCCTGACACTGTAGAAAAAGAAACACAGAAAGAAAAGACAAAATCTCATTTAGGAAAGACCTTTGATGTGCAGCTAAATGAACGCTGCATATTTTCGTATTACGAACGTATAAATTCGAATTCCACCAAACACAGCACAAGTTAATGTTTAAATTAATACACGTAGTGTAGGTACAAGAAAAGCTAAGCTTGAAGATTAATAAATTGCAAGGAAAGCTAAGCTTTCACATGTAATACTGGTATTTTCCTTTGCATGTGTGACACTTTATGATACATAACACAAATGTGCCAGTAAAATTTTAAGTAATGACGTAAATGTCTGGTCTTCCGGGCACTAAATTCTTCTAAGGCTGCGGTCGGTGGATTTTGCCGACGACCCACATCGGCCGAAGACGGCCGATCGTGTCAAATCAGTACGCCACTACATGCGCGGTCACAACGTAGCCGACCTCATCGTCCGAACGTGCATATTTCGGATGACAACCGGTGAAATTTCTTTTTTTTTTTTTTCCCCTGCCATAATGGCCGACCCAACAAGACACGGCACGAAACATGAGCTAAACCACTAAGTTTAGTCAAAAGCGTTCGTGGCATGTCATAATTGGGAGTTCGGAATCAATGGACTGAAATCGCATGTTTATTGGAAGCCGCGAGTGGGCAGAATCTGTAGCAGTAATTTTATGTGTGGATTATAACCTGGTTAAAATAATCTGTTAAAGCTACGCGGAGTGGCCGCGCGGTTTGAGGCGCCATGCCACAGACTGCGTGGACACTCACCGCCAAGGACGATTATAGAAGTCGGTCAAGGGGGGGGGGGGGGCTAATGGAGGGTGGGGGGATGGGGTTTGAGGGAATGGAATATCGCTTAACAAAAGGTGAGTTGGGGTCCTTCACCGACAAATTGGTAAAATTTGGTGTTGCTTAAAGCAGCTTTTGGTAACTGTTTTGGAGTTCCGGGTAAAAAAATTTATATTAATAAATGATAAGACGCCCATTTTAAGTTAAATGATATTTATTCGTTTAGATAGTAAGCTGTTTGCCGCTCTTATTCTTTTGTTAAAATGTGTTTGAAATACATTCAACCTGTATTGCTACATAATTACAAAAAATGATCGAATCTGTTGGAGTAATATACTCGCTGATTTCTGAAGTCATTTTATCCAGTGTAATATGATACTCCCTTGCCACCGCCCCTGCCTCCCGCCGGAGGTTCGAGTCCTCCCTCGGGAACGGGTGTGTGTGTTGTTCTTAGCATAAGTTAGATTAAGTAGTGTGTAAGTCTAGGAACCGATGACCTCAGCAGTTCGCTCCCTTAGGAATTCACACACATTTACACATCTTTTAATTTGGTCAAGTGACGAGGATGGTTTATCTTTTGCTTGAAGTTGCTGTAGTGGATCTTTTTGGGTTGTGGTAGGTGGACACCCGCTACTTCCTCGCGTTGTTTTTACGGTAGTAGGGCGGTGATGGTGTTTGCAAACATGGAGTACAGATGTGTTTCCACTTTTCACTGCGTCCGGTGTTCAGCGTAGCTTTCACTAAACTTTGTCTTTCACACGCATACTGAATGACAGTCATTGGAGGTAAATCGACATATGCCTGTACAATGTTTAATCAATTCTGCAAAACAGATTTCGAGTAGGTCCCTACTTGTACAGGTGTGATTCGAAGTCTGTTTTAAAAAGATCTGATTCTCACATTAAAATGCAGTTCTGGTCAAGTAACATTAGAAGTGACACTTCTGTATTTGACATCTGTCGATTGCATCTTTCTAATAATTAGGCCTATACCACGTTCTGAAAAGTACGGCTTCTAAGTTTTTGTGTGATATGTTGCATGTTATTTACGATGCTGTAAAGACTAATTTAAAATGTAATATTTTCACTCTTGCACTTCAAATACCTGTACTACGAACTTTTTAATTTATTGTATACCGAATTTTGCAGCTGTGCAAATGCACTAAAAGACACTGTAATACTGTTGATTTTCCTTATTAAAAGCAACACTCAATCTGAAATAATATTGCCCCCAGGAATACTGTTACTTCCTTTCTCAAATCCACAGGGTAGGTGCGTAGAGACCAGTGTGGTGTACCACTGAAGTCCAGCCAGTGCTGCATTAATTTTTACAACTTTTAGAACGTAGTTACCTGTCGTGAAACCACAGGTCCACCTTTCATTAATTACATAACATTTACTTACATACACTGATTTTATCCGTGCATCATATAATAGAAACATGTACTTTCACCACGTTATTTGGGCCGGCCGCGGTGGTCTAGCGGTTCTGGCGCTGCAGTCCGGAACCGCGGGACTGCTACGGTCGCAGGTTCGAATCCTGCCTCGGGCATGGGTGTGTGTGATGTCCTTAGGTTAGTTAGGTTTAAGTAGTTCTTCGCAGGTTCGAATCCTGCCTCGGGCATGGGTGTGTGTGATGTCCTTAGGTTAGTTAGGTTTAAGTAGTTCTAAGTTCTAGGGGACTGATGACCTCAGATGTTAAGTCCCATACTGGTCAGAGCCTACTCACCACGTTAATTAACCATTATGTGCTCATAACATCGAAGTCGCACATCTTGCCACTCTAAGCGCAATAAAGCAAATACTGAAAAACGTGTTTTGGAGAGATCATTAGTGCAGTGTATCATCGAACCTACATAATTTCGTAATACACGCGTAGAAATATGAAAAAAAAAAAATTACGGCCGGTTAATTTCTAATGTATGGTCTTTTCTGACGCTAATAGCTGGTGATAAAAGGAAAGCGGCTTCACGAAGTTAAAGCGTTTTTAACTTTTGAGACATTGTATTCCTACCTTCATCTATGTGAATGTGTTTTAATTCACTTCATAGCTCCCGGCCACAGAAATTCGTTTTGTTTTCATTTGACGTGAGAGCTGTAAACGAAAAAGAAATAGAGAGCCAGTATACGGAGAGAGTGGTCAACCGGACGATACGGCGGCCATTTTTCTGCCAAACTGCGGGCAGGACATTAGAATGGCCAGTAGTGGAGTAGTGGAGTACACACTCACCGAATCAAAAGCACAGGACAATATGGCGAAATCATTCGTTAAATGCCTTTCTTTACAGCTATAATATACTCATAGTAGCCTACTAAGTACAGCACAGGAAAATTTGATACATTGGCTGTAAAAATTATTCGTTACTTGCATCTATCTCCTTTAAAGTTCGTTTACTAGGCATATTACAATGAAAGTAACGTAAATAAAAAAAAAATATAGTGTATAGCATTTGTTTTGAATCGGAAGTGCATAACGCTAAAGATTTAACGTACCTGTATTACGTCAGATGAATGAAAGTCGTAAGCAGTTGTTTGCTTGCGACATGCAAAAAGTGTGAGACGTAGTAGTACTTCTTGTCACGACTTCAAACTTTTTGCATGTCACAAGTAAACAACTGCTTACGACTTTCTTTTATATATATATATATATATATATATATATATATATATATATATATATATATATATATATAGAGAGAGAGAGAGAGAGAGAGAGAGAGAGAGAGAGAGAGAAAGATTACAAAAATCAGGTAATGTTAAATGTAGGCTACTGTAATAACGACCAAATATAACAAGAAAACTACCGTATCCCTGCTACCCCACAGTAAGTAGGCCTATTAAAAACTGTCTTCAAGAGTACCTACAATTATTTACTTCCAATAATGTTTCAGCAACCACGACAACTGCGGAAACGTGCTTACAACTTGCCTGCGGAACAGTCAGGCAATATATATATATATATATATATATATATATATATATATATATATAGAAAAAGATTACAAAAATCAGCTAATGTTAAATGTAGGCTACTGTAATAACCACCAAATATAACAAGAAAACTACCGTATCCCTTCTACCCCACAGTAAGTAGGCCTATTAAAAACTGTCTTCAAGAGTACCTACAATTATTTACTTCCAATAATGTTTCAGCAACCACGACAACTGCGGAAACGTGCTTACAACTTGCCTGCGGAACAGTCAGGCAATAATACTGACACCTAAATAATGCCTAGTGTTCTGATTTGGAACGAAATAAATTTTGACGCTATAAAGTCGAATGAGCATGGCACAACAATTAGAGGAAGTTTGCTTTTCCATCAAGGACTGTCAGATATTGGCTTCAGAAAAGCTTGTGATGCTACCAGTATGGACGCAAACGCTAATTACGTACTAAAAACGATGTACAACTAAATCGAACATGCATGCACAACGCGTAACAAGTTTCTCAATAATTCAGATACCTTTTAATCGTTTCCAAAAGTCCTCTGAACTTCAAGTCAAAATCACGGCGAACATAGGAAGCGCGAGAGACGTTTGCCAGAAAAATGGCGCCAAAGCTAATCAAGCAATCACGGGCAACTTCACCTATGGCCACTCTCTCTCTCTCTCTCTCTCTCTCTCTCTCTCTCTCTCTCTCTCTCTCTAAGAAGAAACAGAAAAATCCATCCCCCCCTACCCCCTTGCGCCTGAAAACAGCGTTGCCAACTTGACGGATTTCCCTTCAAATTTAACGGATTTTCATGTTGTTTGCCTGGTAAAATTTAGTTTTAACGGTTAACGGATTTTTTTACGGATATTATTACACTTGGGCTCTTTGACGAGTTTCTCTGGTTTCACTAAATTTAGAAAAAAAAAACAAATCTTCGATAAAACTATGATGAATGCAAATCTTTGTGCACGTGCAAGACAGTGCCATGCATGTATTGCACTGACACTCTAAGTTTTAGTCAGTGTGCTGTAAAAATGGGCTGTATTTCTGATCTTTTCATTCAAATTAAATACACGAAGGATATAACCGGAAATCGAACTGAAATTAACACCTTAGATTTCCTTTCTATAGAGTAATTTACACGGCTATTTTTTAGCTAAGAGTGTCAAATACCTCTGATGACTGGGAAACCCAGTAAAGGAAGTACAATGCAGTGGCAAATGGCTCTAATTTCGGTTGTAAGTAAAGATACAATAGCAAGTAAGAGTCCCATACCCAGGTGAGGGAGCAGGAGCAGGAATCCTGAAACGCCATCGAGGGAAGGGTCCGAGTGGAGGTGGCCTCCTACGCCCCGTTACGAAGTGACGCGCGTGTTCCTGTACACGGGGGACGGCCGTGAGGAGTGCCGTCGTGTTTGTGTTTTTACGGACGAGCAGGGAGAGGCAGCCACTCGGTGCCGGCACCGAGCATCGAAGGGGCCGCCGAGCTTGACGCGCCCGTCACCATAAACAGTGCCACGTGTCCTCTCTTCGCGAGAGATTGTGCACAGGTCTGTAATTTAATCCGGGACATTGGCGCAAAAACTGGCGATCGGGAAGTTTAAACTACCATCTCTCCTCCCCTGGCCAGCCAAATACTGGCAGCGAAAGTATGATCCGCCACCACGTTTCGAACTGGCTTTAACTATACGACACGTGCCTCTAACACCAGCTGCACACTGACAAAAATACGCTTTGCTCTACGAGTTAATGCCGCTAATTCTGGATAGTGAGCAGAATACGTTAGTGTACGGTACTTCTCGCGAATTGTAACTTGGCATCTTTTGATCGGAGTTTGTCGGCAGAGGGGATAGCGGACAAGCTGTGCTGCGTGGAGTGATGGGTTGCGTGGAGGGGAGGGGGTGGGGTTCAAAATGGTTCAAATGGCTCTGAGTACTATGGGACTCAACATCTTAGGTCATAAGTCCCCTAGAACTTAGAACTACTTAAACCTAACTAACCTAAGGACGTGACACACATCCATGCCCGAGGCAGGATTCGAACCTGCGACCGTAGCGGTCGTGCAGTTCCAGACTGTAGCGCCTGTAACCGCTCGGCCGGCTAAGGGGGGTGGAGAGTGAGAACAAACTGCACCTCCGTGTGTTACAAGCACCCAGTACAGGCAACAGAAACCTGTGAACTGAGCTTCCACGAGCTCCCGATAACCGGCTTTCTTTTCTGAAATGGACTGGAAGATAGCCTCCGTGATGAGCCAGCAAGTGCATCATCACTCACTTTCCTAAAAATCACAATCAATACAGCGCAATAAAAGACAGACAGCGACAGGCAGGTCAGCTCAGCAAACGAGAAGTCGACAAATGCTGCGCTGTTCGCAACGATCACCTGCTAATCACTAGGGCACGAATTCTCCAGGCTGCTATCGATCGTAAGTGGGCAGCAGCGTAGTCAGGTTACAGACTACCGTGTTGTAGCGACATACTGTGTGGTTAACACATATGGTGGGCGCGCGCCCCTCATTACGGGCCCCCACGCCACCTACGCCGCCCCCGCCACTCGGCCCGCACACTATTCGCTCGTTTCCTTCCTCAGTCGACTCGACTGAATCGAGTTATCGAGTACTTGTACTCTCCTATGTAACACGCGCGTCTGCGTCATCGTATTTTATACGTTCCAGTCTGGCACATTGATAGCTAACACATACCTACGAAAAAAGTCGCGGCCATTCTAGTGATTGACGATGTAATTAACCAATTTGTCAGGAAGAATAGGCTCATAGAATTCATCATTTAAGGAAGAGAACCACAACTGTAACTTTTTTATATCATAGTAAGATGGCATTGTCTTCTATAAGTGTATAATCAGTTTAAATAACACTTTCTTAAACTTTTCATCTGACTTGATTATTTTTTCTACATCTACATCTACATTTATACTCCGCAAGCCACCCATCGGTGTCTGGCGGAGGGCACTTTACGTGCCACAGTCATTACCTCCCTTTCCTGTTACAGTCGCGTGTTGTTCGCGGGACGAACGACTGCCAGAAAGCCTCCGTGCGCGCTCGAATCTCTCTAATTTTCCATTCGTGATCTCCTCGGGAGATATAAGTAGGGGGAAGCACTATATTCGATACCTCATCCAGAAACGCACCCTCTCGAAACCTGGACAGCAAGCTATATCGCGATGCAGGGCGCCTCTCTTGCAGAGTCTGCCACTTGAGTTTGCTAAACATCTCCGTAACGCTATCACGCTTACCAAATAACCCTGTGACGAAACGCGCCTCTCTTCTTTGGATCCTCTCTATCTCCTCTGTCAACCCGAGCTGATACGGATCCCACACTGATGAGCAATACTCAAGTATAGGTCGAACGAGTGTTTTGTAAGCCGCCTCCTTTGTTGATGGGCTACATTTCCTAAGGACTCTCCCAATGAATCTCAACCTGGCACCCGCCTTACCAACAATTAGTTTTATATGATCATTCCACTTCAAATCGTTCCGCACGCATACTCTCAGATATTTTACAGAAGTAACTGCTACCACTGTTTGTTCCGCTATCATATAATCATACAATAAAGGATCCTTCTTTCTATGTATTCGCAATACATTACATTTGTCTATGTTAAGGGTCAGTTTCCACTCCTTGCACCAAGTGCCTATCCGCCGCAAATCTTCCTGCATTTCGCTGCATTTTTCTGATGCTGCAACTTCTCTGTATACTACAGCATCATCCGCGAAAAGCCGCATGGAACTTTCGACACTATCTACTAGGTCATTTATACATATTGTGAAAAGCAATGGTTCCATAACACTCCTCTGTGGCACGCCAGAGGTTACTTTAACGTCTGTAGACGTCTCTCCATTGAGAACAACATGCTGTGTTCTGTTTGCTAAAAACTCTTCAATCCAGCCACACAGCTGGTCTGATATTCCGTAGTCTGATATTCCATCAGGCGACAGTGCGGAACAGTATCGAACGCCTTCCGGAAGTCAAGGAAAATGGCATCTACCTGGGAGCCTGTATCTAATATTTTCTGCGTCTCATGAACAAATAAAACGAGTTGCGTCTCACACGATCGCTGTTTCCGGAATCCACGTTGATTCCTTCACAGTAGATTCTGGGTTTCCAGAAATGACATGATACGCGAGCAAAAAACATGTTCTAAAATTCTACAACAGATCGACGTCAGAGATATAGGTCTATAGTTTTGCGCATCTGCTCGACGACCCTTCTTGAAGACTGGGACTACCTGTGCTCTTTTCCAATCATTTGGAACCTTCCGTTCCTCTAGAGACTTACGGAACACGGCTGTTAGAAGGGGGGCAAGTTCTTTCGCGTACTCTGTGTAGAATCGAATTGGTATCCCGTCAGGTCCAGTGGACTTTCCTCTGTTGAGTGATTCCAGTTGCTTTTCTATTCCTTGGACACTTATTTCGATGTCAGCGATTTTTTCGTTCGTGCGAGGATTTAGAGAAGGAACTGCAGTGCGGTCTTCTTCTGTGAAACAGCTTTGGAAAACGGTGTTTAGTATTTCAGCTTTACGTGTGTCATCCTCTGTTCCTTGCCATTATCATCCTAGAGTGTCTGGATATGCTGCTTCGATCCATTTACTGATTTCACGTAAGACCAGAACTTCCTAGAGTTTTCTGTCAAGTCGGTACATAGAATTTTACTTTCTAATTCACTGAACGCTTCACGCATAGCCCTCCTTACGCTAACTTTGACATTGTTTAGCTTCTGTTTGTCTGAGAGGTTTTGGCTGAGTTTAAATTTGCAGTGAAGCTCTCTTTGCTTTCGCAGTAGTTTCCTGACTGTTGAACCACGGAGAATTTTTCCCGTCGCTCACAGTTTTACTCGACATGTACCTGTCTAAAACATTGTCAGTGACGGAAAAGAAATTTTCGTTTTGATCTGTTAGGTAGTCTGAAATCTGCCTCCTATTACTCTTGCTAAACAGATAAACCTTCCTCCCTTTTCTTATATTCCTATTTATTGCATATTCAGGGATGCTGCAAAGGCCTTATGATCACTGATTCCCTGATTACGGTAAAAGTAAAGGTAGCTCAAGATATCTTTGGGGCCCCCTCCTTGAAGTTTTTCTGTATCCGCCACTCGTTTAACAACTAGTGTCTAGTGCTCTTTTTGTTTGTTTTTACGACCGACCGAACATGTCTGAAAAGAATGTCAAGCGGTATGTACGACATTTTAGGAAGAGTGGGTAAGTGATACACAATTAAAGGATTGGATTTTAGAATATAGTAGTGGCCGGTGTAAATATTCCCAATCCAACCTGAATGTGCGTTTGTCAGATTTACTTCTGCATGGAAACAGTAAGAAAGCAGCTGAACCTTTTTCTTCCTCCTCACGACAGTCACATTGCCATCTCAGTCTATCAAACGCACGCACGAACGTGCAGCTGCAGAAGCTTCTCTTACCTTGTTTGTACTTAATCATTGTGCAATTAGATCCGTTGGTCACCTTTCAGATCTAACCAAGAAATTTTTTCAACATGCTGACCATATATCTCTTTTACGGCTGTACCGTAAGAAGAGCAGTGTTTGATCATGAACATTCTCTTCCATTACTTTAAATGAGAACTACAGAACGATGTTGGTAATGGAGGGGTTGGTTGAGGGGGGGGGGGGGGTTGGCTTTGGGGGAGGAGACCAAACAGCGAGGTCATTGGTCTCATCGGATTAGGGAAGGACGGTGAAGGAAGTCGGCCGCGCCCTTTCAAAGGAACCATCCCGGCATTTGCCTGGAGCGATTTAGGGAAATCACGGAAAACCTAAATCAGGATGGCCGGACGCGGGATTGAACAGTCGTTCACCCGAATGCGAGTCCAGTGCGCTAACCACTGCGCCACCTCGCTCGGTTGGTAATGGACATTTCAGTCTTCTTACAGATGAATCCATAGACGTTTCTGTCACCAAATTGTTGGCGGTGTGCACCGCATGTTTTTCAAAACAACAGAGCAGAGATATTGTCACCTTTTTAGGAATTGTTGAATTAGAACAGGGGAATGCTGAATGTATTGCTACTGCAGTAAAGTTATTACTTTCAGATTATGGTCTAAACATTAAACAAACGAGAGCAATTGGTACGGGTAATGCCTCAGTAATGGTGGGTATTAACATTGGGGTTTATCTGAAACTGAAATGTATGGTCCTGGATTTTGTATTGATCCCCTGTGTTTGCCATTCAGTTCAGTTCATTCTGCAGTGTCCTCTGCTGCCCAAATACTACCAAGGAATCTTGAGTTCTTAATTTCGGAAACTTATTCTTGGTTTTCTAAATCTTCTTCTCTACAAACCATTGTTTAAAGCAATAAATGATGGAGACCAACTCATTAGAATTATACACCAGTCAGAAACAAGGTGGCTATCGATCGACGTTGCTGTTAATCGCATTTGATGTCAGTGACTTGAACTACAGACACATTTTGAAATATCCAGATATCAGACAAAGTGCTACACAGCTGAACTATTATATAGTATATACTCTGATGCCATTAATAAGCTTTATCTTGTGTTCCATAGACCAACTCTAGAAGAACGTCAAAAGGTCAATAAACCATTCCAATCGATTACAGCAAACCGTTCAAAGCTTCTGTAAGACGTAAGTTCTTCGTGTTGTATGTGTTACGGCGTAGATTGTTGTCCCCGGTTATGAGGGGGATTTGGTTAACAGTTGATTTTAGAAAATATAAATCCCCCAATATTTATCTTATGCATTAAGTAGGGGTTTCATTGGTAAATGCAATGAAATAAAATAAAATTAACTCAGAAAGCGAAAACGTTTTTCGCAGTAGATGCGAAAATTTTCTGCTTTGCTTAACAGATGATCACTAGAGGCGACTGCCGAATAATGTCAAGATTTCGCAAAACGTGTGCCTAATTGCTCCAGTGTTTGAGGGTGGTGAAAGAAAGTAATATTCCGGTAGCTCACGATTTTCAATTACCTGACACAGAAAAAACAAAAATTGACTTTCAGTGGTCAAAATTAACTAATGTTCAATGCAAAAATGTCGACAATACAGTAGAACTTCGGCAAGAGATCGCATCATATAGAGACGCTAGTTCCCAAAATTCATTTCAGGAGCTCTCAGATTATGCAATAATGTTTTTGGCGTTACCTTGGTAAAATACTGGGGCCGAAAGTGGATTTAGCATGCTAAACAGTGTGAAAACCTCCCGCAGGAATAAACTTGAAACCAGTACGGCAAACGCAGTTCTCACTGTGCGGGCCAGCGTTAGGCGTGTGAACCAGTGCTGCCACAATTACGACTTACCAGAGCCTGCTTTGAAGCAAATTGGCATAGTGGCTGCGTAATGAGGAGCACGTCAACTGCAGAAGAGGCATACGACGATGTAGATGAGCTGTTATTATTTTCATCAACACAGTTGAGTAAATATCTTTAAATTTGCGCATTTTCACGTTTTCATGGCATCCATTAAATTTCGGGCGTGCTGCGCATAATTCCGGCTTCTTCTTCTACTATTTCGGGTGTATACTGTCCAGCCATCTTGTCTATCGGCTGATTCTGAAGATGACTGGACTTTATACAGCCGAGATGTTAGCAGTACACGTTGAATGTGTGCAACTGCACGCTCGAAATTTAATGGAGCGTATTTAAATATGCTTGTTACTGTTCCATTAAAATGTGATGTAGTTACGTATATAATAATATATATTTTATATTTTGGCCGAGTTCTTCGGATTTTGTCGGTCTCGCTAGCTACTTTTGAGTATAATGGTTAAAATAAATTTTAATTTCGTCTTTTTATTTGCCAGAAAATGCGGGAGATATCTGATTTTGACGGATTTTTAAATGTTTGCTCGATGCGTAAACAAAGTAATGAGTGTACTGTTTTAAAATAAGTTTCTTTTTCTTTATTTTTGCAAGAAGATACGAAGATATTTCATTTTGAGGGAGTTTTGGGTGTTGGTTTGACGGAAAAAATAATCACGTGTTGGCAACATCGCGTGAAATTTTTTGTAAGTAGACAGAAGAGGGAAAAGGTAGTGCTCGTACGCAAATAAACTGTACATGCGCATGAGCTCGCTGGTAACCGCTGAAACGAACCTAATGCAAACAGTTGCGACTTCACGCTCGTAGGAAGCAGTTTGTTGATTGAAGTATTGTATAGTCTTCATCCTACAGCCTTTGACACATTTTGCTGTTGGCAGACGCCTGTGTTGTGTACACTGTTTTGTTGTTGTAACTTAAGTTTTATTTATTTTTTCCTCTCGTTTATGTTCTATCGCTGGAGTGTTATTTTTCAGTAGCGGGATACAGTAAAATTATTTGCTAACAGTATCAGTTCTTACCAATCAAAAATACAAAAATTTAACTGTAAACTAAAACAATGAAAAATTCCCGGACTCCTAAAAATCTCCCGGGTTTTTCCCAGTTTACCCCGTTACAGAAAGCTTCTTTAACTAACATTTCAATTTGTTGCAGGAAAATCTAATTAGGTATTTAAAATAGAGGTGGGCAAAACAGTTCTCTTCAGAGATCGGATCAGAACTGGTCACTCACTGGAATGAACTAGCTCTTTTTCATGACTCAGCATTCAACATTCACTCACAGGAATAAGTAAAAGGAAAGTACATTGCCTTTTTTAATTCAGGCCACTAAACTTGTATTTTTATATGATTTGCTCCTATTTTGAAAGAACATATAAAGATAAGTAATAATCTTGTGTTATGTCCCTCGTAATTTTCAGATACGATAGCTCTAAATTTCATCTGATGTAAAAATTATAAATATTACAACAAAATCTTAAATATTTTTTATAAAGTGGATAAATTTTAAGAATGAAGACAGATTCTTGTTATATTTTGATGCTTTTATTGGAAAAAATATAAAAGTTATAACAACTGTAATTGAAATGTATCTGCAGTTATCACTTACAGTCAGTTACTTCATGGGAACATTTCCATAAAAGAAACATTAACTAGTATTGTCATTTATAAATAAAATTGGACCCATTTTACATGACGCGAGTCTCTTTCTCTTCTTGGTGCACATTTGTTCTGCTTTTGGAAATATTCGTTCACAGGCCACTGATGATGTTGCTGTGATACATAATGCTTTTAGAACCAGTTGATACAGCGCCGGCGACAGCAATTTTCTTGTTTCCCACCAGTTTGAGGAATCGCTGTTTCCTTCCACTAAATATTTGTCCTGCTCGACAACTGACACAGTTTCTGAGCTGCGACTTGCTCGAAACTGACAACAGTTTTATTGAACTCCTCCCAGACAGAAGAAGTGTCATGTGTCACAGTGGTAACCGGCTGAAAAATCAGCTCTGTTTTTTCTTGTAGAACAACCAACGCTTTCCTTTTTACAATATGCTTCATGCAGCAGTACTGAAATGTTTTGTCGTCTGAAAATCCTCGCCTTTGAATCGCGTGCCCAGTAACGCTGCCTGGAGATAACACCCAACTATTCTGATAACCCTTTGCGCAATTTATGAACCAATCACTCTACTTCTTGAGGATATTCTTTATTTTTATCTTTAAAAGATTTAAGTTACCGCTCCATTAATCTTGGCAAGATTTTCCTTTTTAAAAGTGGGACTGTTTTCCCAGAGGATAATTCTTTGGTTGCCTCATCTAAAACTTTCAAAATCCTTAAAGCCCGTTGCAGTATCTCCCATTCTGCGCCTTTTAAGGCGATCGATTTTCCACCTAAAGTAGCGAGGCAAGAAATTATGGGCCCTTTATTTAACGTAAATCTATGCAACATTTCGTAAGTAGAATTCCATCTGGTTGCGACATCTTGTTTCAATTTCAGTCTGTCTTTTTTTTTTTTTTTTTTAATTTTCTTGCATTTCAGAAAGTTTGCTTATAGCAAAGGGTCTCTCCTTCCGAAAAATAACAACTCATTTGACATCGTCAACGGCCTTCTGTACGGACCTCCGAATTGTGTGCTGCGCAGTGAGGTTTACGGAACGTGCAAGGTGTGGCTATGTGGAAGCATGACAGTTAATTTCATATTTGACGCATCTTCTGTTATTATGGAAGTGATTTTAAAATTGATATTGTATTTGGTATAACAGACTTAACTCAGTTTGAGATGTTTTCTGCACTGAGTCCGTCTTCGAATTGTGAGCACTCCAAAAGTTCTCTCTTCTCATCTATGAAGTGCGCAGTGAGTGCATAGAAACTAATGATATTTACACTCGTCCATGCATCGGACGAAAGGCAGGCTGCCTTTGGGGTGGCCAAATCATTTTTAATTTTATCAAATAACTCATGATGCAGACTGGGCATAAGAGATATATGTTGACTCTTACACAGAATATTACAGCAACCAGCGACTTTTTACAATGCTATTTATTTATTTAAATGGCGCCGTTACCGGTTTAGAACCGACAGGTTTCACACGGCTAGTTCACGTTTTACATTAGATTTCGCCTTTTGTTTCCCCAGCTGACGAAACTTCCTTGTGGTGGTGGTGCCGATGAAGAATCCGTGCCATTATGAACCAGAGCCCGCAGCTTATCGTCTTGCAGCACCGAAAACTGTATAATGCACATTTTTATGTTACAGTCGAAACCCGTTTTTAGTTAGAACACGTTCTTACTAATTAAAACTAGTTTTTACTGAGCCATTCGTCAAAACGCGTTTTGCCTAGTTAAAACTAGTTTTAACTGACTTTCGCTTTTGATCAGCAGTAAATTCTAGTTGTAACTAAGGCTATCAGTACCAACTAGTTTCAACTATAAAGAACGCTTTCTAACTAAACTAGACAGAACTAGTTTTCACTAATTTTATTTAGGGGCAAATATTAAAATTAAGAGCAACTACATGGTGATTGAAATAAAAAACAGCATTTTTGTTTTGTGCAATGCAATATTTATTGAGAATATTGATCATACTTCTAAGACACTAATATTAACTGCAGTAACACAAAAATAACCATACACTGAAGAAACATTTTAAGGAACATTACAGAGCCATGTTAACAGTATTAGTTACGAAAGTGGAAACAAAATAATCATACAGTAAAGTATATTAATTACTCATACATTTGACAAAAGGTGCAACAGTCTTAATAAAAGAGAAACGTACCAACAAAATTTAACAATTAAATTTCGATTTTTTGTTGTTGGGAGGCTAACTGTCATGACACTTTGAGTTTCAAAGGTTTCCTTTTTTCCTGCAAAAGGACCTTTTTGAAATACAGTACATGCCTTCTTACACACACAGCGAACAAATCCTTGCCCTGATCCTACGGCTGCCATCTTGGCAGCAGTTCTTAATCATCCCTTTGTCTCTGGCACGTCTTCAAGCAGCAAGAATTTCTCTTTGGACACGTCGAATTCGGATCTGGACGAGAACTTTTAATTAGCTTGTTTGAAAGGCGATTAGGTACTTAATGCATATTATAAAATATATTACAATGTAAGTATTAAAACTTAAAATATTAATTAATTGAATAGTTAGCAACATTTTCAGAGCATTAAATCAATGAAGTAACGAATATGTCTGACTTTTGTCCTTAATTATTGAAATCAATTCAGTAATACATACCTGCAATACAAGTTGTCGAGTATCCCATATTTCGTTCCAGTTTTGTGCAAGCCCTGTTCATCTTTCTGAAGAACAACTCCAATAATATTGGGGAGATCTGCTTTTGCTCTGTCGATAACAGGAATCGGTATAATTATATTGTCAGTTATTTCTACAGTGGCGTATATTGAATCTGAAGCGATCTTCATTCTTTTGGATTATTTCGTCAAGTTTTCATGCGCGTTTTCTCTATCTGTTCGTATTTGAGTCGTTTCGTAATAGCTTCAGCTTCTGGATCTTCGTGACAAGCTGTAGTTATTTGAGGCTCTGCACTCGTACTACTTACAGCTTCTAGATCCTCTTGGTTGGCTGCTGCTGTTGTTGGAGACTGTATACTTGCAATGGGCAAAGCTTCTGCATCTTCTTGTCTGGCTGCAGCTGTAATCTGTCCATTGCTACTAGCCATAACCGCTGTCTCCTCCGAGTCGTGTGATAGTTCCAGTTCATCAGGTGTCTCATTTACTGCGTCTACCACATTAATTTTATTTAAAGCCTCTTTAAGATCATCTTCATCTTGTACCTCTTTAGTAACATCTAGAGGCAAACTCGAAGTCATAAGCCCTATTCGTGGTTCTGTGCCAAACATAGCTTTGTAAAGTATTTACTTGATACCAGAATATGTCCGGTTTTTCATAAACTGTAAAAAGCGAAGACCGTTTGACCAGTTGGTGGTAATTCTGTCTTCCACCCACGAAGCCAGTATTTTTTCAACGTCTTGGTTGGCACGTTCAACAGAACCTTGGCTTTGGCTGTGCCTCGGTTTTCCGTGAACCAGTTTGCACTCAGGCCAAAATACAGCCAGCTCGTTTATGACAGAATTAACAAATTCTCTGCCGTTGTCAATACGAGGAGCACCAAATGTCAAAAAATATATCTGCTAAATGATGTGCCACTTCCGCTGCCACCTTTGTCTTTGCAGTGCATATAACAAAACAAATTTTGACAAGTGGTCCTGATACACCATTATATAGGTAAATCCATTATATAGTTAAATCCACGACTTTGCATGTCGATCAGATCAACTTGGCAACGACTGTTTGTTTCTGAATGAAGTATAGGTTTCGAAACATGCCCCCTTTTCTTAGTGCTCCTTTTGCGCTGACAAGTTTCACACATAGACAGATAAATGTTTGTCATCTCCACTGTTAAGTTTGCATATTTTCTTGAAGTTTCAACCTTTAATCTGTCTCGACCCCCATGACCAACGGCCTGATGAGCTGCTTCAATAATGTCGAAAATTTCTTCGACACATAAGTAGTACTTCACAGGCTCTTTTCTTGTCACTAACTTCCAGGCCCCACAAATATCAATAACCCCGAATCGATTTAATCTTCTGTACTGCTTCTGTGTCTTTCTCTCAGCTGACTGTGCTTTTTCAATTTCGTCCACTAATTTATCGTACGCTTCTTTTGTCATAATATTTTAGTGGTTTCCTCTTTTGTCGTGTTCTTCAATCTATAACATCATCATCATCATCATCATCATCAATATCATTTAAGCCTGATTATGCCTTTCAGCGTTCAGTCTGGAGCATAGCCCCCTTATAAAATTCCTCCATGATCCCCTATTCAGTGCTAACATTTG
Organism: Schistocerca cancellata; assembly: GCF_023864275.1. NCBI lineage: Eukaryota > Metazoa > Arthropoda > Insecta > Orthoptera > Acrididae > Schistocerca > Schistocerca cancellata. The sequence continues at coordinate 26,509,486 of NC_064626.1, read as the reverse complement.
TGCCTCTTCTGATGTTAAACCTATTACTTCAAAATCATTCTTAACTGAATCCAGGTACCTTCTCCTTGGTCTGCCCCGACACCTCCCACCGTCTGCTGCTGAACCCATGAGTCTCTTGGGTAACCTTGCTTCTCCCATGCGTGTAACATGACCTCACCATCTAAGCCTGTTCGCCATGACTGCTACATCTATAGAGTTCATTCCCAGTTTTTCTTTGACTTCCTCATTGTGGGCACCCTCCTGCCATTGTTCCCATCTACTAGTACCTGCAATCATCCTAGCTACTTTCATATCCGTAACCTCAACCTTGTTGATAAGGTAACCTGAATCCACCCAGCTTTCGCTCCCATACAATGAAGTTAGTCGAAAGATTGAACGGTGCACAGATAACTTAGTCTTGGTACTGACTTCCTTCTTGCAGAAGAGAGTAGATCGTAGCTGAGCGCTCACTGCATTAGCTTTGCTACACCTCGCTTCCAGTTCTTTCACTATGTTGCCATCCTGTGAGAATATGCATCCTAAGTACTTGAAACCGTCCACCTGTTCTAACTGTGTTCCTCCTATTTGGCACTTAATCCGTTTATATTTCTTTCCCACTGACATTACTTTCGTTTTGGAGATGCTAATCTTCATACCATAGTCCTTACATTTCTGATCTACCTCTGAAATATTACTTATCAAACTTTCAATCGCATCTGCCATCACAACTAAGTCATCCGCATATGCAAGACTGCTTATTTTGTGTTCACATATCTTAATCTCACCCAGCCAGTCTATTGTTTTCAACATATGATCCATAAATAATATGAACAACAGTGGAGACAGGTTGCAGCCTTGTCTTACCCCTGAAACTACTCTGAACCATGAACTCAATTTACTGTCAACTCTAACTGCTGCCTGACTATCCATGTAAAGACCTTTAATTGCTTGCAAAAGTTGGCCTCTTATTCCATAATCTCGTAGAACAGACAATAACTTCCTCCTAGGAACCCGGTCATATGCCTTTTCTAGATCTATAAAGCATAGATACAATTTCCTGTTCCACTCGAAACACTTCTCCATTATTTGCCGCAAGCTAAAGATCTGGTCCTGAGAACGTCTAAGAGGCCTAAACCCACACTGATTTTCATCCAATTGGTCCTCAACTAATACTCGCACTTTCCTTTCAACAATACCTGAGAAGATTTTACCCACAACGCTGATTAAAGAGATACCTCTGTTGTTGTTACAATCTTTTCTGTTTCCATGTTTAAAGATTGGTGTGATTACTGCTTTTGTCCAGTCTAATGGAACCGTCCCGACTCCCAGGACATTTCAATTATCCGCTGTAGCCATATTCCACTGTATTTGATGAGTTCTGACTTAATTTCATCCACCCCAGCTGCTTTATTGCACTGCAATCTACTGACCATTTTCTCCATTATAACACCCTTCTCTTAAATTCTTCTTTCCATAGTCTTTCTAGATTTAGACCTCCCATGATAAATACGTACAAGTTGATCTGCGCGTGCTTAATCCCTTGACCGTGTGTTGTTGGTTGTGGCGACAATAGCCCAATGGCGGGCTATTGTCGGCCGCTGCAGCGCTGCTCAGGCGGGGAGTCTTGGCGCCGTTTTTTGTTTGTTTTTTTTTTTTTTTTTCCGGAACTGTTCCCGCGCGTGTAATTCTTTCCGCTCCTCTAGCGCTTATTGTAGCGGCGTATTTGACACGCTTATGTGCGATTGTTGTGGGGGCAAGTGATTATCTAACAACTGAATACCTAACAATTCGAAGGTTTTCACAGTAGCAACGCTTATGCAGAATTAAACATTATTTATTATTGATTTTTATATAACGAGGAAGGGTTTTAGTGGTAGATCTCAAGGAACCACAGTTTCTTGAAGAATATTTATTAGAAATGGCTCTTTGTATGGTATAGCTTAAAGCACGGTATTGCGCACAATCCAACATCGCACTCTTCACAGTACACACGCGTTTCTCTAATTATATTTTTCCCGTTGTCATCCAGTTTGCAGCAACGCTCGTCAATTTCGTGTCGGCGCCTTCTTGTTTTCACTATCTGCAATGTGTTTGGCTGTATGATCAATATTCCAATAAATATTGCATTTCACAATACAAAAATGCTGTTTTTTATTTCAATCAACACGTAGTTGCTCTTAATTTTAATATTTGCCCCTAAATAAATTTAGTGAAAACTAGTTCTGTCTAGTTTAGTTAGAATGCGTTCTTACTAGTTGGAACTAGTTGATACTGATAGCCTTGGTTACAACAAGAATTTACTGCTGGTCAAAAGCGAACGTCGGTTAAAACTAGCTTCAAATAGCAAAACGCGTTTTGACAAAGTGGCTCAGTAAAACTAGTTTTAACTAGTAAGAATGCGTTCTAACTAAAAACGGGTTTTGACTGCAACATATATGTGCACATAATGTAAAGCCACCACTCACACACTAAGAAGTTTCATCACATGGAGGATTCTATATAAAGATCCTGATTGATTACAACCATAACTGCACTGGTACAAAATGGCGCGGATTTTTCATCGGCACCACCACCCGAAAGAAGTTTCGTATGTTGGGGAAACAAACGGCGAAATCAAATGTAAAAGGTGAGCTAGCCGTCTGAAGATGAACCTGTCGTTTCGAAACCGGAAACGGCGCTGTTTAGATAAATAAATAGCATTGCAGAAAGCAGCTTGTTGCTGTAATCTTCCATGTAATAGACAAAATATATTTTGTACACAAACACGGGCTCAAAATGTCAGTTTCTGACAAAATAGCAAACTGGCATTAGAGAGTTTTACAAAGTTTTTCGACTTGGTTAATTATAATCTGTGCTAAGTATATACACTAAATTCTGTCTCTTCAGCTATAGACAAAGGATGGTATTCTCTGCAAACCATTTTTAAAAGCTGACATCCAATGCCATACTATTATTTAATGTGAGCGGCTTTATAATATTTAAAAAAATTGCTTATTGGTTGTTGTAAATGAAACACAGTTGAGGGTGATGGCACGAACTTGTCTATTCATGCAGCCACAAGTTCTACCAATGTGTCTGTTGTGTTGTTACTGTAGAACATAGGTGGCCATCACCTTCAACGCATTTTGACGGATTCACTGCTGCCGTGCACTCAGTAACAGCAGATAGCTCTCGTGTGTGTTGAGACAAGTTTGGTAACCGCGTCGATGTTTGACGTGCTGCCAACAGTGGCCACATTGAACATTTATCACATTTCTAATTATTAAATAATTATTAAAAACAAATTAATTACAAATTATTAAATTTATCAGTTGATATCAAACATTATGAAAAATACTTTGAAACTTGCTCTTTTCATTGGTATAAGGCTTGTTCATTTTGGATTTGTACTTGAATAAGAATGAAGTTTTGAAAATGGGTCCATCATTTAGAATAACCATGTATATTTGTCACGAAATCCACAAGCAAAGAAATTCGTCCCGGGAATATCAGCTTACAACATAATATTCAGGACTTACTCTCTAAAATATGCAAGGAATAAATTGTGTAACATACATAATGTGAAAGACCAACTCCATTGATTTACTACCAAAGTAACTCTATTACACAATAAATATGCTCCACCAACGACCGGAAACCTAAAGGGAAAAGCGAACCTGCACCTTGGCTAATGGAAGAGCGAAAACAGTGCATGCATCTTGGAGACACTGCACATCGGGCTTACAAACGAACTCCTATCCTGGAAAATAAAACTGATTACGAGCAGAAAGCAGAGTCAATCAGTCTGAGAGAAATGATAACAAAGATATGGAAATACATTACTCAAAAACATAAAGACGGGATGCTCTATGGAAAAGCTTCTGTGCTCTAGGGAAGAGTAGGCAAAGCAGACGCTGCAGCTGATCCCGTTGTCCCAACTAAGGAACTAAACCAGTACTTGACTTTAGCAGTAACCTTTATTGAACCGTAAACAAAACATTGAGTTACTGATTATTTCGCGGAGGTAAATGATAGTAGTATCGAAAAATTCTTTGTTGAATTGACAACCCTGACGAAAACTCCTTCAGCACAGCATCTGCGGTACAGGACGGTGTCGCAGTCCACATGATCAAGCTTATTGTTAATCCACTGGTGCTCCCTGGACCTTGAAGATCTTGCCTGGACAACACAGCAGAAGCACTTGTTCCCATCAGAATATAAGCACTGGTGATTCGACAGCTAAGAAGAGTAGCTGGCTAGATTCTGTCAGACGGGAGATTGAATGTGGGCTCGGAAAAGAACTGAGAGTGGAAAATATAAATGAGCAGATTAAAGAATACAGAAATAACTGGAAGGATTACATAAAATGTAACAGACAGCCAACTGGTTCCACACAACGTCTTTTACAAAACTCCACGACTAAGCTCTAAGACTATCATCACCAGAATGCAAAAAGTTAACTAGAAAAATTTACAAGGTGCAGGTAATACACATCACAAAGTCACATACAGGGTGTTACAAAAAGGTACGGCCAAACTTTCAGGAAACATTCCTCACACACAAATACAGAAAAGGTGTTATGTGGACATGCGTCCGGAAACGCTTAATTTCCATGTTAGAGTTCATTTTAGTTTCGTCAATATGTACTGTATTTCCTCGATTCACCGCCAGTTGGCCCAATTGAAGGAAGGTAATGTTGACTTCGGTGCTTGTGTTGACATGCGACTCATTGCTCTACAGTACTAGCACGATGGAGGTCCTGCACATTTCAGTCGAAGTGTTCGTACGCTTCTCAACAACAGATTCGGTGACCGATGCATTGGTAGGGGCGGACCAATTCCGTGGCCTCCACGCTCTCCTGACCTCAACCCTCTTGACTTTCATTTATGGGGGCATTTGAAAGCTCTTGTCTACGCAACCCCGGTACCAAATGTAGAGACTCTTCGTGCTCGTATTGTGGACGGCTGTGATACAATACGCCATTCTCCAGGGCTGCATCAGCGCATCAGGGATTCCATGCGACGGAGGGTGGATGCATGTATCCTCGCTAACGGAGGACATTTTGAACATTTCCTGTAACAAAGTGTTTGAAGTCACGCTGGTGCGTTCTGTTGCTGTGTGTTTCCATTCCATGATTAATGTGATTTGAAGAGAAGTAATAAAATGAGCTCTAACATGGAAAGTAAGCGTTTCCGGACACATGACCAAATAACATATTTTCTTTCTTTGTGTGTGAGGAATGTTTCCTGAAAGTTTGGCCGTACCTTTTCGTAACACCCTGTATGTGAAAATTCTCCAATAAAAACCAGAAAACTGTACTTACGTGAAATCACATGTCAACTTTTAAATTTTCAGCAACAGTGCTATCGTCAAATGACATGTTTTTGTTCCATGAGTCAAGAATACAGGTCATAATAAAACAGATTGACAGTTATCACAGAATAGTTAAACCATAGTTGCAAGCGGCAGCACAAGTTAACTCCTGTAGTCCGCTAAGACCGGCAAAGACACAGCGCAAGAGGTATGAGACTAAACGGCATGTAAGCCGACACTGCCAAGAGATGGGCACGAGGATTAGTAGTGCCATCTAGTAACCAAGCGGCAAACTTTCAAATATCTGCGCTAAGAGCAAAATTACATAGCTGATGGATGATGATGATGATGTTGTTGTTTGGTTTGTGGGGCACTGCCGGCCATGGTGGCCGAGCGGTTCTAGGCGCTACAGTCTGGAACCGCATGACCCCTACGGTTGCAGGTTCGAATCCTGGCTCGGGCATGGATGTGTGTGCTGTCCTTAGGTTAGTTAGGTTTAAGTAGTTCTAAGTTCTAGGGGACTGATGACCACAGCAGTTGAGTCCCATAGTGCTCAGAGCCATTTGAACCATTTTTCGTGGGGCACTCAACTGCGCGGTCATCAGCGCCCGTACATACCTGAAGGTATACTTTAGTAACATATAGTAGGCCTACCCAGATAACAGGCAATACGAAAATATGCAAAAATAGTAAATAAGCCTCTTTACAGGTAGTTTTAAACAAAGTAGAAGACTGACAATGACAGTTGAATAAGGGAAACCGACATTACCGACGCCACTGTGAGGAAAATTCCGAAAGTCAAGCCGTTGTAAGTAACGGCTCTAAACACTGAAAGAAGTTTTTATTGCGCAACTGCAATTGTTCGTTAAGAACAAAGCCGTATTTAAGCGACAGATGTTTGAAAATATCCAGCTCTTCAAGGATATCGAGTCGGGGACCTTTTCTGAAGCGGAGGAACTAAAGTTCGATTCTTGGCTGGGTCGAAATTTTCTTTTTTTTTCTTGGAGACTGGGTAAAGCGTTGTGTTTACTTTCATGTCGTCATAATTAGTATTACTACTGAGATGGCTGAATGGATAGTACCCACCAGCCAATAAATCGAAAAAAAATGGGACTTTCTTTGTTTTCTGTTTTCGTGGAAGAGAAAAGCTTTAGGCACTCGTAATGCATGCAAATCCACATGTGCACATGGTGTACACATTTTTTGTAGCGTTGGAAACGTTTTCTTAAGGATGTGGGGTGGGGCGCCTTTGAAGCAGCCTACAGTGGAATTTTCATCCCGCTCGTACCAGTCACCAGAGACATATAAAATCAGGAGAGCTACCACTCATATTTTCTTAATCATCCATCATCCAGTCTTTATAAAGATCTGGCTCTTTCAATCAGTTCAGGAGCCAAGTGCCCATCTCTCTTTTAGAGACGATAAAAGAAATTTTTTTCGTCTTATGTGATTTGTATCTATAACTGTAATATTGATAATAACTTAAAATATGTAATATCAAAATATGAAGCAGGAAAATGTTTGCAAAAAAATATGAAAGAAGGATATTTACATATATAGTTGAAAGTAACATAATCTGCACAGTTCGCAACTCTACCTGCGACAAACTGCCTGTTGGCTTCTGTCTGGGGTTCTTAAGTCGACGTTCGTCTGATGATTTTTCTGACGTTCCGCCAGCATGATTGACTGTCATTCTCGAAGTTTCATCCCCCATTGCTAGTGGTGGACTGGAGTGGGGCTCCCGGCCACAGACTATATGTATCTGGCGCACCAACGTCCGACGGCTTCTCCGTAGTCATTTCTGGTGAAAAGCTTTCTTCTTTCTTGTTGAAGCTAATCCCGTGTTTGAGTATTTCCACAGCTTCTCTGAAAAAGCGGGTGTGACAGTGCTTCTCCATAACCAGCACTTCCGTGTCGGTGAATTTTATTACACGGTCGGCGTCACTCAGCGCGTGCTCTGCCACGACCGATTTCTCCACCTGCACCAACCTGCAAAGCCGCTTATGTTCTGTGATCCTGGTGTTGATCGGTCGTCCAGTCATTCCGACATAAACTTTTCCGCATATGCCTGGTATGCGGTATATTCCCGACATTGCAAGTGGGTCCCTTTTCCCCCTCTGCCGATCTGAGACACTCTTTGATCTTTGTCGGTTTGTAAATACTCTTTACGCCGTGTTTGCGCTTTATACGTGCGATTCTGTCCGTCACTCTCGGAATGTGTGGCAGAAAGGCCGTAGCCGACATTTCTTTTTCTGATGTCATTTCGGCGAGTGTTTGACTCTGTTATACTTCTGATATAACTTGTGCAGTACCGATTGCTTCTCAGAACACTTTCCAGGTGTTGCATTTCACGTCTGAGTTGCTGCGGCTCACATGCTCGTGTTACGAACGTACTGATCGTGCCTCTTTTCTGGCTCGGGTAATGATCTGATAATTCGTGCAGGTCTCGGTCCGTATATGTCGGTTTTCGACACATGCTGTGAACCAGGTTTTCAACATCCCTTGTGACCACCACGTCTAGAAATGGTAGTTTGTGGCCTTTTCTATTCCATGGTAAATTTTATGTTGGCATGGAGGCTGTTCAAGTGTCTTACGAAGTCACCGAGTTGTTCCTCACCACGGCTCAACACAACGAAGGTATCAACGACGTTTCTTTACTACATTTTAGGTTTACAAGCTGCTAAGTCCAGCGCCTCTGCTGCAAAGCGTCCCATGAAGAAGTTGGCCACCACTGGATTAAGAGGACCCATGGCGATGCCTTCCAGCTGTTTGTAGAAGTTGTCATTCCACGTGAAATAGCTCGTGGTGAGACGTGCATAAAGACCTTTGTGATGTCTTGAAAGAAAATGGAACCGACGTGCTCCAGAGTGTCAGCAAGTGGAACTTTCGTGAACAAAGAAACAACACCAAAGCTGACCAGAACGTCGTTTGGTGCACGTTTCAGTTCCTTCAGATTAGCAATGAAATGTCCTGAGCCCTTTGAGCATGTGTCGGTGTTCCCCACGTGCGGCTGGAGCAGAGAGGCCAAGTGTTTTGCCAGTTTATACGTGGGTGAGCCAGGAGCGCTGGCAGTCGGTCTTAGTGGAACGTTATCCTCATGGATCTTAGGTAATCCATACAGCCGAGGTGATAGGGCGTCTGTGTAGCGCAGGTTCCTCCGTATGTGCGCTGGCAGAGCAGTCGCCTCGATTAACTGATTCGTATTCCGTGTGATACGCTACGTCAGACTTGCGCTTTGTTTTCAGTACGTCTGCGGGTCTAATAGGTCCTGGATCTTCTGCGCATAATCTTCGGCCGATTGTCGCATCCCCTTATCGGCAGGCAGTACCGATACACTCTTGCCGGCGTTAAAATTGTTAATAGCTTGAACGTCTTCTTCCTTCCAGTAATTGCGCACCTTCTAGTTTCTTCAGCTTCTCTGTGAAATGGCCTGATTCCTTTGTGTACGTACCAGTCTTCCCCACGCGTGACTGGAGCAGAGAGGCCAAGTGTTTCGCCAGGTTTGATGTTCTTTACGGAAGTGTCACTCGGTGACTCTGTGGAGCACATGGGTTGCATTTCCCCCCCAAGACATAACAAAGCTCTTTCATGCATGTCTCGCACGAGCTATTTCCCGCAGAATAGCAACTTCTACAAACAGTTGGAAGGCGTCGCCATGGGTATTCCTTTAGACCAGTGGTAGCCAGCTTCTTCATGAAACATTTCGAAGCAGAAGCATTGGATTTGGTACCTTGCAAACCTAAGGTGTGGTACAGATACGTCGGTGATACCTTAGTTGTGTCGAGCCATGGTGAGGAACAGCTCGATGACTCCTAAGACACCTGAACAGCCTCCATGCCAACAAAAAATTTACCATGGAATAGAAAAGGTAAAAAAACTGCCATTTCTAGTTGTGCTGGTCACAAGGGATGTTGAAAACCTGGTACACATACGGACCGATACCTGCACAAACTATCAATTCACCACCGAAGCCAGAAAATAGGCACGATCAGTATGCTCGTAACGCGAGCAAGACGAAAATATGAGCCGCAGCAACTCAGACGCGAAATGCACACCTGGAAAGTATTCTAAGGAGCAATGGGTACTCCACAAGTTATATTAGAAGTATAACAGAGCCAAACACGGGCCAAGTGACAAATCAGAAAAAGAAATGTCGGGTACGGGCTTTCTGCCGTACATTTCCAGAGTGACGGACAGAATCGGCCGTATATCGCTCAAACACGACGTACAGACTATTTACAAACCGACTAAGAAGATCAAAGAGTGTGTCAGATTAGCAAAAGAGAAAAGGGATCAACTTGCAATGTCGAGATTACACCGCATACCATGCACATGCGGAAAATTTATGTTGGAATGACTGGACTATCGATCAATGCCAGGATCACAGAACTCAACGGCTTTGCAGGTTGGGGAAGGTGGAGAATTCGCCGTGGCAGCGCTGTGTGAGTCCGACACGGAAGTTCTGTCTGTAGAGAAGAGCTATCACACCCGCTCGTTCAGAGGAGCTATAGGGCCACACAAACACGAGAATAGCTTCAACAAGAAAGAAGAAAGCCTCAAGGTAAATGGATCCTGGCTTCCCGTGCTGAAGCGAACGACCGTCGCAGGTAACAAGAGGAGAACCGCACCGGAAATGAACGTGGAGAAACCCTCGAACGTTGGCGCGCCAGGTACATACAGTCTGCGGCCGCGATCTCGACTCCAGACCACCACCAGCAATGAAGGGTGAAGCTTTGACAATGGCAGCCGCTCGTGCTGGCGAAATGTCAGGAAATTCATCAGACGAACGTCGGTCGAAGAACAGAAGCCAACAGGCAGTTTATTAACAAGTGGCCACGAATGCCTTAACAATTTTGTAACTTTACCTGTACTGATCGACCACATATTCCTGTGTTTGAGGGTACACCCTGCTTCTCGGATACTCAATAGGTATGACGGTGATGTAATTCTGGGTATTTTCAGTTTGATGAGAGTCCATCCTGCATATCTTATTAATGGATGATGTCACAGTAACAAGTGGAACCATCTGAAACGAAAGCAAAAATAAGTTAGACAACACATATCTTTTAAGGAACCATTTAGCAAACAATAAATTTAGTATTTAATGAGCCGATTAAAAAAAAATTAGGATTGTAGTTAAACGCAGTAGTACAAAAAACTATTTATCAATATCACATTAGCTTCCTCGTGCACATTGAACATTCATTCGGTCTGCGTCTACCACATAACGTGCGTGCTTTTACAAACACTGCATCATTAGTTGTGTGTACACCCAAGTAACAGTTCCGAGCTCTGAAGATATGTCATAACAAACACAGTTTCAATTAATGGAAGTAATGCAAAAATAAGATCGCGATACTTCGATCAGTAATATAGTCTCTGTCTTCTTATGGTCTCTGTCTTCTGGAGGCAGATCACTAGCTAGCTGAAATTTGGTTGTAAATAATAGACACCTGTTAAACGTTTCGACAAGTTTATCTCTGTTGAATCTACAGTTTAACCCTTTGACGAAACTCATTACGCACAAATTAAAATTTAACACAATTTGAGCTGCAATTTAAGTAGAGTGCTAAAAACTCAGGTTAGGAAAGACAACTGTTGAAATTTTCCAGGGCTGCGATGATACTAGTTGATGAAATTTCCTCACGGATTAAAATCATGTGTCAGTTTGGGACTTGAACCAACTCAGCTAGCGAGTCACGGCTCGTGATTCCCCCTCACGGCTAAAATTATGAAAGTACAGCTCTTCTAATTCCCAAACCTCACAGAAGTACTTCTGCATACCTAAGTAGGATCATGCTCGGATGCTCACAGTCAGTAAGATCGCTCATTGGCCACAAAGAACACTTCCCACGTCCGAATACTGATCCGTCTAGAAGCACTGAAACAGTGTATATTTGAGTGCAGGGTGAAGGAGTCATTCTGGTACAAATGAGCAAATTACATACAGATCAAATAAGTGATGTGCACTGCCCAATATCTGGTGTACAAATATCGAACCAAGGGCTTTCACACAATGAGCAGAGGAAAATGCAGCTCAGAAAGGACACCGGGAAATGGAATCTGAAGTTCACAATAGGTCACGCGCTTCTGGTACGTGAGGAGAAACTGAGTCTTAAATATGGTAGCCTAAGTTGATCCACATCTTTCATTCATAGATTATATGTAAAGAATACAGAAATATTGATCGTATCAAACATAAACAAACAGCTGAACATGGACAAAGAGACAAAACAGGAAATTATTTCTGAACATTTAAAACAAGTTGCCTAACATTATCAAGCTCTGAGAGGATATTTGTAGAGTATTTGTTCCGTAGTATTTGATAAAAGGTCTCGAACAGACATCCCCGAGCCATACTTGAGGCTAACTTTCCTTTTTTTCATAGTTACAGTGTCTGTGTTTATACAGTATCTGTATCTTCACATTACAATGTCCTTTCGACATGCCGGCATGTCTGATTGAACAGAGACTATTCTGACGATTACAGTTGCCGTAAATAATGCGAAACTGATTTGCAGAATCCGTATTGACGTCTGCTGTTTGTGACAAATGATAATTTGTGCCGAACTGGAACTCAAATCCACGGGCATTGTAATTTGAAGATACAGACACAGTATTAACACAGATATTACAATCATCAAAAACGTATCCATGACTCAGCAGGCTAAATTGACGATAAAATATTTGTCTGTCCCTGTAAGAGTATAAGGGTTGTGGACGCCACGAGATATGTAGGCGTGCTCGGGTAGCCGAAGTGGTTGGGCGACCGCTCGCGATAAGTGGGAAGTCTGGGTTCGAGCCCCAGTGCGTCACAAATTTTCATTTGTCACAAACATCTGAGATCAATCCAGAGTCGCGAAAAGTGGATCAGTTTCGTAGCACTTCTACTTCCGTTGATGACTCTCCACTTAAAATAACATGTTGGGTCCCGCCTGCAAAGAAATCCTCAATCCAGTTACAATTTTTGTTTGATGCCACATACGACCCTGCTGTTGTTAATAACCTTCAGTGTGGAACAGAATCAAATTCTTCCCAGCAGTTCAGAAATACTGCATAAACCTGGTTGCCCTCAACAGCGCCTTTCAGGTCATGCGAGAAAGTGCAGACCGGCTTTAACTTGATCGGTATTTTCGGATTCCATCTTGGTTGGCAGGGAGATGAATTTCTGTGAGACACACCTCATGATGTCTGAGCTCTGAATACGTCCTACAGTACTACAGCGTATGGACTATGAGACTGGACAGTAATTCTGTATATAACTTCTGCTGTAACTACTATAGCGAAAGTTTTAACTGTTTCTGGCAACGCCACAGTTAGCCTTACGTAAACCACTCAGTGGTCGTATTACTACTGCCCACAATTAAAGTTCACGCATGAACCACTGACACACAGTCTAGTCGTTCTCTAAAGGAGCAACTATCGATTCTGAGGTGGGCAATGGTACTCCAATATGATTACATCCTCTATAAATATTTATTATTATTATTATTGACTTTTTTTTCTCAGACTTAAGTCTGGTTAAAAATGGAACGTGACGCGGACCTCGGTCAAGCGTGACTTCCTTGTAACTGTATGGTATATGTTATATTGCATTTAGGAACTTTCGGGTAATTGAACATGTATCAATAATTACAGATTTTTGTAGTTGTATATATATATATGTTTGGATGTAGCTGTATTGCATTGATGTACTGGTGGATATTGTGAGGTATGACTCCTGTAGTTGATAGTATAATTGGGATAATGTCGACTTTATCCTGATGCCACATGTCCTTGACTTCCTCAGCCAGTTGGATGTATTTTTCAATTTTTTCTCCTGTTTTCTTCTGTATATTTGTTGTGTTGGGTATGGATATTTCAATTAGTTGTGTTAATTTCTTCTTTTTATTGGTGAGTATGATGTCAGGTTTGTTATGTGGTGTTGTTTTATCTGTTATAATCGTTCTGTTCCAGTATAATTTGTATTCATCATTCTCCAGTACATTTTGTGGTGTGTACTTGTATGTGGGAACGTGTTGTTTTATTAGTTTATGTTTTATGGCAAGTTGTTGATGTATTATTTTTGCTACATTGTCATGTCTTCTGGGGTATTCTGTATTTGCTAGTATTGTACATCCGCTTGTGATGTGATCTACTGTTTCTATTTGTTGTTTGCAAAGTCTGCATTTATCTGTTGTGGTATTGGGGTCTTTAATAATATGCTTGCTGTAATATCTGGTGTTTATTGTTTGATCCTGTATTGCGATCATGAATCCTTCCGTCTCACTGTATATATTGCCGTTTCTTAGCCATGTGTTGGATGCGTCTTGATCTATGTGTGGCTGTGTTAGATGATACGGGTGCTTGCCGTGTAGTGTTTTCTTTTTCCAATTTACTTTCTTTGTATCTGTTGATGTTATGTGATCTAAAGGGTTGTAGAAGTGGTTATGAAATTGCAATGGTGTAGCTGATGTATTTATATGAGTGATTGCTTTGTGTATTTTGCTAGTTTCTGCTCGTTCTAGAAAGAATTTTCTTAAATTGTCTACCTGTCCATAATGTAGGTTTTTTATATCTATAAATCCCCTTCCACCTTCCTTTCTGCTTAATGTGAATCTTTCTGTTGCTGAATGTATGTGATGTATTCTATATTTGTGGCATTGTGATCGTGTAAGTGTATTGAGTGCTTCTAGGTCTGTGTCACTCCATTTCACTACTCCAAATGAGTAGGTCAATACTGGTATAGCATAAGTATTTATAGCTTTTGTCTTGTTTCTTGCTGTCAATTCTGTTTTCAGTATTTTTGTTAGTCTTTGTTTATATTTTTCTTTTAGTTCTTCTTTAATATTTGTATTATCTATTCCTATTTTTTGTCTGTATCCTAGGTATTTATAGGCATCTGTTTTTTCCATCGCTTCTATGCAGTCGCTGTGGTTATCCAATATGTAATCTTCTTGTTTAGTGTGTTTGCCCTTGACTATGCTATTTTTCTTACATTTGTCTGTTCCAAAAGCCATATTTATATCATTGCTGAATACTTCTGTTATCTTTAGTAATTGGTTGAGTTGTTGATTTGTTGCTGCCAGTAGTTTTAGATCATCCATGTATAGCAAATGTGTGATTTTGTGTGGGTATGTTCCAGTAATATTGTATCCATAATTTGTATTATTTAGCATGTTGGATAGTGGGTTCAGAGCAAGACAGAACCAGAAAGGACTTGATGAGTCTCCTTGATATATTCCACGCTTAATCTGTATTGGCTGTGATGTGATGTTATCTGAATTTGTTTGGATATTAATTGTGGTTTTCCAATTTTTCATTACTGTGTTTAGAAACTGTATCAATTTAGGATCTACTTTGTATATTTCCAATATTTGTAGTAACCATGAGTGGGGTACACTATCAAAAGCTTTTTGGTAATCAATGTATGCGTAGTGTAGCGACCTTTGTTTAGTTTTAGCTTGATATGTCACCTCTGTATCTATTATCAGTTGCTCTTTACATCCTCGTGCTCCTTTGCAGCAGCCTTTTTGTTCTTCATTTATAATTTTGTTCTGTGTTGTATGTGTCATTAATTTCTGTGTGATGACTGAAGTTAATATTTTGTATATTGTTGGTAGGCATGTTATGGGGCGATATTTAGCTGGGTTTGCTGTGTCTGCTTGATCTTTAGGTTTCAGATAGGTTATTCCATGTGCAAGTGTATCAGGGAATGTGTATGGGTCTGCAATGTAACTGTTAAATAATTTAGTTAGATGTGAATGTGTTGAGGTGAACTTCTTTAGCCAGTAATTTGCTATTTTATCATTTCCAGGGGCTTTCCAATTGTGTGTAGAATTAATTGCTCGGGTGACTTCATGTTGCAAAATTATCACTTCAGGCATTTGTGGTATCATCTTGTATGTGTCTGTTTCTGCTTGTATCCACCGTGCATGCCTGTTATGTTGTACCGGGTTTGACCATATGCTGCTCCAGAAGTGTTCCATGTCTGTTATGTTTGGTGGATTGTCTATTTTAATGTGTGTGTTATCCATTGTTTGGTAAAATCTCTTTTGGTTTGTGTTGAATGTTTGGTTTTGTTTCCTTCTATTTTCACTTTTTTTGTATCTTCTAAGTCGTTTGGCCAATGCTTGCAATTTCTGCTTTTTTTCATCTAATTGCTCTATTGCTTCTTGTTGTGAGATTTTACCTAACCTTTTTCGTTTTTTGTCTGATATTTCATTTCTTATAAATTGTGTTAACTGTCCGATGTCTCTTCTCAGTTTTTCTATTCTGATCTGTAACCTGTGTTGCCATGCTGGTTTTGTGGGTTTCTTCTGTGTGTTGGTTTGTTCTGATCTCTGCCTAGTGTGTATATTTAGTGTAGTGAGTGCTCCTATATAAACCAGTAGTTGTAACTCTTCCATAGTTGTGTTTTCATTTATTTTGTTGTGTATGATTGTGTTGATAGTTTTTATTGTTGTTTCGACTTGTGGGTTATTTGGCGGTCTATGCAAGAATGGTCTAATGTCTGTATTTGTGTCTTTGTATTCTATATATGTCAGCTGAAATTTCTCTTCTATATCTAACACGTGTCTCTCTTCGTGTTCTATTTGTGCTTTTTCTGGTGGCTGTCTTAAGATTTCGTTTTCCTCTGATTGTTTAATTGATGCGTGTTGGTCTTTGTTTGTTTGCTCTGGGATGTTTGAGTCCATTACTGTGTTTTCTTCCTCTTCTGATTGCACATTATTTTGTTCCAGTATTTGTTGTACTTGTTGTTTGATGTTTTCTAATTCTGACTGGGGTATCCTGTTATTTTTGATTATTACACGGATCTGATCAGCTAGTCGTTGTTCTGTTAAAAAATTTAATTCTGGGTATCTGGTAATAAATGTTGTGTATACTTGTGATCTGTATCCAGTTGTGTTGGTTCCTAGGTTTGTTGCTTGGTAATAACAGAACATGAGGTGTCGATTAACTTCATCTGACCATCTCATCCTCTGTCTTTGTTTTCCTTCTAGGGTGGTTGCAGGAAGCATATCCTGCAAAACACCTCTATTCGGATTTAAATCCTTTTCCAGTTGGCTAGCAGTGTCGTTACCATTGTGGGCGGGCATAGGGTTCAAGCGTCGTCCCCGACCATGACGGCACTTGTCCGAGGCTTCTTTAGTTCTGTCCTGAACCAAGTAATCACACTAAAAGGGGGGTTAGCCCTATTAGTGGTTTGTTCTTTTCGTCGCCTTTTATGACTGGCAGAACATACCGGAGGCCTATTCTTCTCCCGGGCCTCCACGGGGATTATTATTATTATTATTATTATTATTATTATTATTAGCAGCAGCAGCAGCAGCAGCAGCAGTAGTAGTAGTAGTAGTAGTATAAACAAAGACCAAACTACTTTAAATGGATGCAGCACTTGCTTCTTGTAACAACAACAACAACATCATCATTTCTGAGTGTCACAACCTCATTTCTTTATTAATTTCTTAAGTAAATGAATCTTCGATCACACATTGAGTAAATGAATCTTCGATCACACATTGAGTAAATGAATCTTCGATCACACATTGCCATCCACAGCAATCTTCCACTCTTCTTAAGATAAGATGAAGCAGCAGACCGGCACTGTTCTTTGCTTGATCCAGCGATCTACTTGCTGCTCTTTATTGTTGACTTTTGCCTTACATTTTGCCTTGCAAGATGATCTTTTTTTAAATTATCCCCCTTCTACCGTTAAAATGTTCCCAAGGGAGTGGAAGTATGTTTGACTAGCACGCGATGATACACTACGTCTGGTACTGAGCTCTTCCATAATGGAAGCGTTATTTCTTCTTTCTGTCCACAGTAAGCGTAACCTTATGCCATCACCTCATCTCAAAGGCATGTTTTTTTTCTCGCCTCTAGCTTTCATGGTTCACGTGTTGCAGCTGCACAATAACGCAAATTCCACCAAGAATATTTTTGTTGTTTCGGATGTTACCCAGTTCTGCCAGACCTTAGTGAGTTTAACCACTGCGACTAAGCCAAGGCTGATTTGTCTTTTTATTCCCTTATCACACTTTCCTGTGTCACTGACGAGGGATCCTAGGTATCCACAATCATTCCCTATTTCCAGATCATTTAAGGAACCTGTAAGAGCATTTAAGGGACCTGCAAGCGGCATTTGATTTAAACCATGACAATTAATAACCATCAGTTTCATCTTCTTCATGTTTACCTCTAGACCAAAATTAAAACAAATAGTTTTAACTCTGGAGAACAGATCAGGAAGCTTTCTCTCACTTCCTGCCACAAGGGTAGTACCACCAGCAAATTTCCTTGTGGCTAATTGAAATTTCACCATCCCAGCCACCAAGTGCACCCCTGATGACTAACTCTGCGTGGATGTTACAGAGTATACAGAGCTGACAGCGGACAACCTTGTCCGACTGCATTTGTCACATTCAAAAACTGCGAGTACTCACCATGCACCTTTATTGTTGCAATGTGACTGTTGCAAAGACGTTTTAAGGTGTTTAGGAACTCAAAACTCATTGAGCACATACCACAACTTGTCCTAAACAACACAATCAAAGACTTTGAGATCTATGAAACGAATGAAGGCAGGGACGCAGAAATCATGACGTTTTTCATTTATCTGCGTCAAATTCAAGACTGTCTCTCAAGCACCTTTATGTGTCACAAAATCTACTTGTTCTGCTGATATCTGAGATTGCAGGAATTTCTATAGACATTGGTTGATACGTTATGTACATGAGGACTTTGCTAACAAGTGATATTATTACTATAGTCCATTAATTGGAGCAGTCCTTAGGTGACCCTTTTTGTGAAGAGGAATTAGGACAGATATAGCCCAGTCTTTACGCCTTTCACCAGTTTTCTAAACCATATTACATATTAAATGTAAAACATGTATGCCTTCTTCTCCCATCACAGTTAGCATTTTCTGGGAGCGCTATCTATAACTGCGACTTTGTTGTTTTTCAAAAGCTTGATGGTATTTTCAATTTCACTGAGTAGAATATCAAGTTCCGTATCTGATTCCACGTAAATGTTTTCCTCGTAAATTTTGTTTCTTTTGCAATACGGGGTTTCACAGAGTTGTTTTCACTCATCGTTTCTTTCATGTCAGTATTGAGATTGCCGTTTACATCTTCTATGAACCACGTGCGCGCTTTGAACTCTCAGGTAAGTCTGTTTACACTGTTGGAAAGGCCATGCTTTTGCTTTACCTCATGATGCTGGTCTGCATTATTACAAATAGCGGTGAGATACTGTGTCTTGAAAATTGATCAGCTGTGCTGTGGTTTGCAAGTAAGTACTCTGTACACTTCTTCAAGCTGAGCAGCATGTGTGCCGTGTCTGTACAGTGCGCTCCTCTCTCTGATCAGCAGTAGAGTGCACGAAATCTGGGGGTGTTTTGCTTGAGCGATCTATGAGGAAGAGACAAAGTGTTTATTTCCTTCATTGTGTCTCACGACTGGGCGGGGGGGGGGGGGGGGGGCGGGGCGGGGGGCTACGTCATCTTCCATTACTTGCTTGACTTTTGGTCTTATTCTTTCACGAAAATCTTAGAGACTGTTTTTTTCTGTAACATGAACTTGTCTTACTCTCACCTTATTGATCAATTTCAATGGATAGCGTTGTATGGTCACTGATACAGGACCAAACGCTGGCAATTTTGCCTCACCAAAATGAAATCACTGGTCACTGATACAGGACCAAACTATGGCAATGTTGCCTCACCGAAATGAAACCAGTGTGATTACTGTCGCTATCGCCAGAAAAAATGTATATGCGATTACTGTCGCTATCGCCAGAAGAAATCTATATGAATGACATTGTGGATGATGTTGGAGAAAGGTATTCGGATGGATAAGTTGTTGTTAACACAAGATTCCAGTATCCGCTCCCCACGTTCATTTCTCAGTCCCGAGCCGTGAAGCCCAGCCACAAGTCTCATATGCCCAACGTATACAATCTCCCCTATCTTCGCATTAAAATCACTCTGGTAGTCTAATATTTCCTTTTTCGGTATCTTTCTGATGGTGATCTAGCAGCTCACGAAATTCATCGTTTTCTATGTTCGATGAAGCTGCTGTAGGAGCGTAAACCTGAATGATGTTGATGATGTAAAGAGAAGCATTAATTTTAGTGGAAATTATTCTATGACAAATGGGCTCGTAACAATGACTGCATTACCAAGGTTTTTTGGAATGATTATGCAATTTATACTACCACCGTCACTTCCAAAAAAGTACACCGTATTATTTACATGAATCACAGTGACCACACCATTTCCAGTGTGTCATGCTGATTTCCAGTACATCTACGTCACGAGCATGCATTTCTCCCTCCACTATAGCAAGCTTACATGTCTGCACAATTCAGGGTGCTATGCGATTAATGATTCGCAGATGGTTTAGGCCGATCTGTGCATTCTGAAGAGAGGCTCCTATCAGTAACCCCCCCCCCCCCCCCCCCGGAGACGCAAGTAACAGTCTTCGTTTCCCGTTGCCTTGCACTGTTAACGTCATGCCGCTCCCAAGATGGAGTCCGAAGCCTTTGCAGTGCAGACGCCACGGGTCTTATGCCAGCGACACTGTATCAAAATCCAACTTCTCCGTGGTAGTTGCTGTTGAGGTCTGTACTATAATGCTATGACAGTGTGCTGCCATCCCGAAGGAAACAGACTGTGGTTTTTTAATGAGCTGCTCCCACTCACCCTTCCTCATCACTTGCAAGATGAAGTCCCGTGTTTCCTGCTGGTTACTTAATACTAGCATTCACAATTTTGTAATCAGGTTTTCACAGTATAACTGTTAAGCGTTTGCGGAGTCGCGTTTTCAACATTTCCTCAATGCTGTTCCATGAGTGAAACAAAATTATTAACAATACACGCCACCCTTCTTTGTACGTGTTCGATGTTCCATTACGTCCTCAGTATTGCTCACACACACAAGATCAGTATTCTAAGGTAGGATGCACAAGTAATTGCTAAGCAATCTCCTCTGTAGGCATCTAGTATGCAGTAGCTAACCATTCCACAGCACTGTCCTCGTTGGCCTGTGTCCACAGTACGGCACATATTACGAGCGCCCGTTTCCCAGCACGACAGTGTACCCGGACTAGATCATCGAGCTGATTCCTCCAACCAGGCAAAACATTTCCATCGGTCCACGGTCCAGTCTTGGTGACGAAGTGCTCACTGCAGTTAGAACGAGGCGGGAGCACGTAGGGGCCACCTGCTGCACAGCCTACGTGTGTGTCCGACAGCGTGCTCCGAGGCGCTTGTGCCTGCACCAGCCGTCATCAGGCCTGCCCCGAGTCACACCTGTCCTGCTTTACACAGTGGCGAGTCTCCCACCTCAACATTCGGCGACGAGACGTGGACGTCCGACATCTTGTCGCTTAGGCCGGTATTACACTATCAAATTTCTTTGTCAAAGATTTGATCAAAGATGTGATCCAATATTCCGTCCAATATATTTGACAAAGATCTTTGACGTAGCGCTAGAATGGGTATTACACTGTCATCAAAGTTTTCGTCAAAGTTCAAGATGGCTGACAACAACTTGTAATTAACCGCAGGAGTTGTATGTACCCCAATTGCATTGTGTGCACATGCGGAAAAGAAGTGGGGGGAAAATGGAACCATACATACGAGGTTGACAGTCTTAAAGTCCTGGGATTACAACTTGATAATAAATTCAGTTGGGAGGAGCACACCACAGAACTGCAGAAACGCCTTAACAAATCTGTATTTGCAATTCGAGTGTTAGCAGACATAGGCAACATAAAAATGAAAAAGCTTGCATATTTTGCCTACTTTCATTCCATAATGTCATATGGGATATTATTTTGAGGTAAAACTTGAAGTCAAACAAAAGTTTTCAGAGTCCAAAAGCGTGTAATACGTATTATTTGTGGAGTAAATTCACGGACGTCCTACAGAAACCTCTCCAAAGAACTGGATATACTAACTACTGCCTCTCAGTATATTTACTTCTTAATGAAATTTGTCGAAAATAATATATCTCTTTTTCCAACAAACAACTCAGTTCAAACATGATCTGCACAAGGACTTAAAAGCACTTACTATAATTCAAAAAGGGGTCCACTACTCAGGAACACTCATCTTCAATAATTTGCCAGGAAACATAAAAAATTTAGTTAGAAATAAAGATCAGTTTAAAAGGAGCCTGAAAAACTTACTACTAGCCAACTCCTTCTACTCCATTGGCGAAATTTTTAATAGAAACAAATGGTGTATTGTATTTATTCATACTATTAGTATTGTTATTTCAGCTTAAAAAAATCGACATGTTCCACATCCACGAGGATCTCCTCAGCACGGATCTATGGAACGAAAAACTAATCTAATCTGGGTGAAGCCGTGGGTTTTACGACGACACGATAAAAGCATTCAACAAAACGTGTTACGTGAGCTTACAGTGGAAGACGTCAAGTCGTACATCAATTACTTAAGAATGGATGAGCATACATTTCTGTATGTGCTCAATGAAGTGTATCCTCATATCACAAAGCACAATATTCACTTAAGAACTGCTACATCTTCAGAAGACAGGCTCGCTGTAACACTCCGATTCCTTGCTACAGGAGAAGGTTATGTTAGGTTAGGTTAGGTTAGGTTAGGTTAGGTCAGGTCAGTTCTGGCCAGGTCTCCAATCTTCTTAATCTATTTTTGTATTCAGGGTGCCTCACGTTGTAAAGCACCTCATCAGCTTCAGACATCTTTATTAATTCTGTAGTTGTCGGCACACACCAATTGTATTTACCGGCAATGGTTATAAAAACACTACAGACGACAGAACGCTGCAGCGATGCTAGCGCTCCATATGGTAACATGTCACATTACAGTGAACAGAAGACAAGCGGTTTCTTTGATCAAATATACAGCGAGGCCCTAGATTTGATCAAATATTGGACGACATTTGACAAAGTCCCTATTACACTATCACATATCTTTGACAAAGATATTGGACAAAGAAATTTGATAGTGTAATACCGGCCTTACTTGCTGTTTCGACATCGTTTTACGACTTTCAACAGATTCTCTCGACAGCAGCGCTTGCAGAAACGATCTGCTTCACCATTTCGGAGACGCTCGTTTCCACCTGTCACAGTCGCGTATGTCAGAGGTTTTCCCCATTTGTGCTGCATATCTTGTCTTGTGACAGCGAGAGCGAGAGCACCAGCAGCAGCACAGTACTGTTTGTATAAAGCGTTTATTTTGCATTTTGTTTACGACCTTCCACTAAGGAAGGGATTCTATTTGTGTTTATCTGCTCTGCATAGTAACTAACAGTTCTTGATAAAACTTTACGTAGTTTTCGTGTTAGATTTCTTAGTGTTTTCTTGATCGTTTAGAACAGAAAGCGCCCTAAAACCGTCATTTGTTTGTTTCGCGGCCGTTAGCCACTAGTCACTTGAATCAGCAGTTGTCTTGTGACAGCGAGAGCGAGAGCACCAGCAGCAGCACAGTACTGTTTGTATAAAGCGTTTATTTTGCATTTTGTTTACGACCTTCCACTAAGGAAGGGATTCTATTTGTGTTTATCTGCTCTGCATAGTAACTAACAGTTCTTGATAAAACTTTACGTAGTTTTCGTGTTAGATTTCTTAGTGTTTTCTTGATCGTTTAGAACAGAAAGCGACCTAAAACCGTCTTTGTTTGTTTCGCGGCCGTTAGCCACTAGTCACTTGAATCAGCAGTTGTCTTGTGACAGCGAGAGCGAGAGCACCAGCAGCAGCACAGTACTGTTTGTATAAAGCGTTTTTGTACTTATTTGCTGCGCTTAGCTTTTAAATAGTTTTTCTGGGAAAACCTAGCGTAGTTTTCGCGTCTCGTATTTCAGTGAGTGTTTCTTGATTATCAGAGTAGCTCATCAGAAGATTATCTTGGGAATTTGTCACCGTATAGGGTAGGGTAAACATAGTCATGTGTAGGGACTGTGGTTGTTGTGAGCGGACGCAAGGAGAATTGGCCACTCTTCGGGGGCAGGTGGAGGCTTTGTCTGTTAGGCTCATCGAGCTCGAGGCGCAGGCGTCGGCTCGTAGTGGCGTTGGGGCAACTGTGGTGAGACCTATGCCTACTTCGGTGGCCTTGGAATCACATGGAACCCCTGATGTCGCTGCGTCTTCCGGCAGTGAGCATCTTACCGGTCAGCCATCACTCCAGGGTGAATGGCGGACAGTGGTGGGCTCTCGCGTGCCTGGCCGAAAGGCGAAGGTGGGATCTGGCCGCGTGGCAGCTGCCTTACCCCTTTCCAACAGGTACGGGGTGCTTCATAGTGGTGATGACATCGTTTCCGAGCCACCACAGGATGCCTCGCCTGTTGGGCCAGTGGCCGATTCTCCGGCAAGGTCCCGACAGTCACAGAGGGCGGGCCTATTAGTTATAGGGAGCTCCAACGTTAGGCGGGTTATGGAGCCCCTCAGGAAAATAGCGGGTAGGTCGGGGAAGAATGCCAGTGTGCACTCGGTGTGCTTGCCGGGGGGTCTCGTCCGTAATGTGGAGGAGGCCCTTCCGGCAGCTATTGAACGCACTGGGTGTGACCGGCTGCAGATAGTAGCACATGTCGGAACGAATGACGCCTGCCGCTTGGGTTCTGAGGCCATCCTTGGTTCCTTCCGGCGGCTGGCTGATTTGGTGAAGACAACCAGCATCGCACGCGGAGTGCAAGCTGAGCTTAATATCTGCAGCATAGTGCCCAGAGTCGATCGCGGTCCTCTGGTTTGGAGCCGTGTGGAGGGTCTAAACCAGAGGCTCAGACGACTCTGCGACTATAATGGTTGCAAATTCATCGACCTCCGTTATTGGGTGGAGAACTGTAGGGCCCCCCTAGACAGGTCAGGCGTGCACTACACACCGGAAGCAGCTACTAGGGTAGCAGAGTACGTGTGGCGTGCACACGGGGGTTTTTTAGGTTAGAGGGACCCCCCCTTGGGCGAAACGATAAAATACCTGACGGCTTACCAGAGAGGACATTATCATCGTTGATAAAGAACGTCCGTCCTCAGAGACCAAAAACAGGAAAAGTTAACGTAATATTGGTAAACTGCAGGAGTATCCAGGGCAAGGTTCCTGAATTAGTATCTCTTATTGAAGGAAATAGTGCGCATATAGTATTAGGAACGGAAAGTTGGTTAAAACCGGAAGTGAACAGTAACGAAATCCTAGACACAGAATGGAATATATACCGCAAGGATAGGATAAACGCCAATGGTGGAGGAGTATTTATAGCAGTAAAGAATTCAATAATATCCAGTGAAGTTATTACCGAATGCGAATGTGAAATAATCTGGGTTAAGCTAAGTATCAAAGGTGGGTCAGATATGATAGTCGGATGCTTCTATAGACCACCTGCATCAGCAACCGTAGTAGTTGAGCGCCTCAGAGAGAACCTGCAGAACGTCGTGAAGAAGTTTCGTGATCATACTATTGTAATAGGGGGAGACTTCAATCTACCAGGTATAGAATGGGATAGTCACACAATCAGAACTGGAGCCAGGGACAGAGACTCTTGTGACATTATCCTGACTGCCTTGTCCGAGAATTACTTCGAGCAGATAGTTAGAGAACCAACTCGTGAAGCTAACGTTTTAGACCTCATAGCAACAAATAGACCGGAACTTTTCGACTCCGTGAATGTAGAAGAGGGTATCAGTGATCATAAGTCAGTGGTTGCATCAATGACTACAAGTGTAATAAGAAATGCCAAGAAAGGAAGGAAAATATATTTGCTTAACAAGAGTGATAGGGCACAAATCGCAGAATATCTGAGTGACCACCATCAAACGTTCATTTCTGAGGAAGAGGATGTGGAACAAAAATGGAAAAAATTCAGAAACATCGTCCAGTACGCCTTAGATAAGTTCGTACCGACTAAGGTCCAAAGCGAGGGGAAAGATCCACCGTGGTATAACAATCATGTACGAAAGGTACTACGGAAACAAAGAAAGCTTCATCATAGGTTTAAGAGTAGTCGAATCATAGCTGATAAGGAAAAGCTGAACGAAGCGAAAAAGAGCGTAAAGAGAGCAATGAGAGAAGCATTCAACGAATTCGAATATAAAACATTGGCAAACAATCTAAACAAGAACCCTAAAAAGTTTTGGTCATATGTAAAATCGGTAAGCGGATCTAAATCCCCTATTCAGTCACTCCTTGACCACGATGGCACCGAAACAGAGGACGACCGAAGAAAGGCAGAAATACTGAATTCAGTGTTCCGAAACTGTTTCACTGCGGAAAATCGTAACACGGTCCCTGACTTCAGCCGTCGCACGGACGCCAAAATGGAAAATATTGAAATAAACGATATCGGAATTGAAAAACAACTGCTATCACTTAGTAGCGGAAAAGCATCCGGACCAGACGAGATACCCTTAAGATTCTACAGTGATTATGCTAAAGAACTTGCCCCCTTTCTATCAGCAATTTATCGTAGATCGCTGGAAGAACGTAAAGTACCTAGCGACTGGAAGAAAGCGCAGGTCGTTCCCATTTTCAAGAAGGGTCATAAATCAGATGCGAATAATTATAGGCCTATTTCGCTTACGTCAATCTGTTGTAGAATAATGGAACATGTTTTGTGTTCTCGTATTATGACGTTCTTAGATAATACAAATCTCCTTCATCATAACCAACATGGATTCCGCAAACAGAGATCATGTGAAACTCAGCTCGCCCTATTTGCCCAAGAAATTCACAGTGCCGTAGACACTGGCGAGCAGATTGATGCCGTATTCCTGGACTTCAGGAAGGCATTTGATACGGTTCCGCACTTACGTTTAATGAAAAAAATACGAGCTTACGGAATATCGGACCAGGTTTGTGATTGGATTCAGGATTTCCTAGAAGAAAGAACACAACATGTCATTCTTAACGGTTCAAAATCTGCAGATGTAGAGGTAATTTCGGGAGTACCGCAAGGAAGCGTGATAGGACCTTTATTGTTTACAATATACATAAATGACTTAGTTGACAACATCGGTAGCTCCGTGAGGCTATTTGCAGATGACACGGTTGTCTACAAGAAAGTAGCAACATCAGAAGACTCGTACGTACTCCAGGAAGACCTGCAGAGGATTAATGCATGGTGCGACAGCTGGCAGCTTTCCCTAAACGTAGATAAATGTAATATAATGCGCATACATAGGGGCAGAAATCCATTCCAGTACGATTATGCCATAGGTGGTAAATCATTGGAAGCGGTAACGACCGTAAAATACTTAGGAGTTACTATCCGGAGCGATCTGAAGTGGAATGATCACATAAAACAAATAGTGGGGAAAGCAGGCGCCAGGTTGAGATTCATAGGAAGAATTCTAAGAAAATGTGACTCATCGACGAAAGAAGTAGCTTACAAAACGCTTGTTCGTCCGATTCTTGAGTATTGCTCATCAGTATGGGACCCTTACCAGGTTGGATTAATAGAAGAGATAGACATGATCCAGCGAAAAGCAGCGCGATTCGTCATGGGGACATTTAGTCAGCGCGAGAGCGTTACGGAGATGCTGAACAAGCTCCAGTGGCGGACACTTCAAGAAAGGCGTTACGCAATACGGAGAGGTTTATTATCGAAATTACGAGAGAGCACATTCCGGGAAGAGATGGGCAACATATTACTACCGCCCACATATATCTCGCGTAATGATCACAACGAAAAGATCCGAGAAATTAGAGCAAATACGGAGACTTACAAGCAGTCGTTCTTCCCACGCACAATTCGTGAATGGAACAGGGAAGGGGGGATCAGATAGTGGTACAATAAGTACCCTCCGCCACACACCGTAAGGTGGCTCGCGGAGTATAGATGTAGATGTAGATGTAGACACTGATTCCCGTCCCTTCATGACCCGCTTACGTACACCCCTTACCGTGTAATGCACGCACCCGCAACGCCACTGACAAGGGAATGGTCAGACTTGTCATGCCGAAACATGTATTGCTTTTTTTAGCACTTATTTAACTGTGCAAAAGGTCCGTATGCAAAATTGTAGCTACTGACATGAACTGGAAGTCACCTAAAAAAAATCACGAACATGGCTGTGTTTCCTGCTTGGCGCTCGCAGTGACAGCTGGCCACCCCTGGAAATGGCGAGTCGCGAGCGTTGTGCGCATGGCCGGGAAACGCGGCCGTCTTATCGCGGCGTTCACTAAAGAGGAATATCGCTGCACGGTTTTGGTGGAAAGGGGAAACGAATATTCGTTTCTGTGGCATGCACATCCTTTTAATTTCTGGTACGTATTTCGAAACATACCGTCCTGAAACTGGCTAGAGATGTGAAAGATGTTCTGTACATGTTCATCTATACTCCGCAAGCCACTTTACGATGAACATTCAATCTCCCCTCACAGGTGATGGCGAACCCTGTAAATGTTTTGCAGCTTGCCATGGAGATATACCACAGACGCCAAATGAAGCAATCGACAGAAAACACGCGTGAAGACTATGTGTTGTGCGACATGGTTGTTAAACTTCTAGACGAGCATGTAAATGGCGCAGACATGTGGCTATAAACAACTGAAACACTCGATATTGCAGACTGTGAATCTACAGACGGCGAAGACACCGACGAAAGTTGCACTCGTGAAGACTCTTCGAGTGATAGTGCCACGTACCATCATCAATTGTCTCCGAAAGTAACACCAGCAACTACAGTTACCTTTTCAGACAAAGAAAAAGCGGTGACGTATTGGTTGAACGAAAGTGGTAAGAAACGCCTACGTGTCAGTACTGTTCAAAATAAGTATCGCTTTGTCCGTTCTGAACGTGAATTGTATAGATGGAAAAAGTAAGTCGCTGGACGACGTAAGAATAACTGGAAATTGCGACGGAGATAAATGCGCGACTTTTTGAGCTATTTTCCGATGCCAGACAACAGTCATTTAGTGTCAGCGATACAACTTTGCGTGATTGGGCGTTAGAGATTGCCAACGCGATAGGCGCTAAAGAATTTACAGCTTCTCGAAGTTGATTAGTCGCTTCAAAAGATCACATAAAATTGTGGCAAGAAAAATAACAAAATCTGTATCGAGCTTTTCTTACAAATGCAAAAAATGAGATCGCTAGTTTTAGTGAATCGTACGTGTACAATGCAGGTCAGTCAGGTTTTCAAAAAGAAATGCGTGCGGAAAGAACACTGTCATTCAAAGGGGAAAAACATATTGAGGCGATTGCGCAGTCCACGACTGCACTCACCCATTCATATACTACAATGCCCATAATTAGTCTGGATGGTTCATTGCTGCCTCAACTATATGTGTGTCTTCAAGAACCAACTGGACGTTTTGGACCACGTGTCAAAAGAACAATGTTCTACGCAAACAATCTTCTGGTAGACGCATCGAAGTCTGGAAAAATTGGAAATTAAAATGTTACACGTTTCATGCGTCATGCTTTTCTTCCGTTCTGCGGGAACAAATCTCTTCTTCTAGATTCGTAGTCAGGTCATAAAAGGTCTGATTCATTAAAAGCTATATTTCGAGCCCACCCTGACAAAGAAGTAGAGATACTTCAGATTCCACCCGGCACGACGAACGTAATTCAACCTTTAGACAGAATTTTTCCGTCAGTGGAAGTTTTTTTGCAGAAAACTAACAGAAAATTATTGTCTGCAGATAATTGCAATTTCCTGTCTATCACCGTGACAATATTCTCAAGCTGCAGTCAGTGGTACATTATCAATTTTCCTCCCCACGGTTTCAGAATTTGATTAAATATGTGTGGCATTCGTCGAAATATACTGATACTAGACCTGATTCATTCCAAACACCAGCCCAGTTTTGTCTACGGACATCTAACAACGGATGTGATTCGCAGGGCTGCCATATGTAGTCTTTGCTTGTATGTTCTTGGTGCACAAAAAACCTATGTTTTGAACATTGTATCAATATTTCGCATTTTTGCGGTAATTACAAGAAATAAAATTTGGACGTGTTCTAAACCGTATATTTATTTGTGTCTATTTCATAGCTATTTGGAAAGAATGTCGTAGATAACATATCAGCCATATTTGTCAACGAATGTTTCATTATCATACGATCGCTTTCACTGGGGGAATCAGCTCTCTCACTGCTGTGGCGAGAGAGCGGCGCGTAGCTAACGCCACCTTGTCCCTAGATGGCGTTGGTATAACGTAGCGAGAGAGGTCAGGGTTGTACAAGACGCAGTTATAAGCGCGGAAACCATGCGACAGTACTGTCTTACTTCATAAAATTGTTTACAGACTTCCAGGTCATGTCAGCAGCTAAAATTCTGCATACAGACTTCTTGCAATGTTAACTCACAGTGGTAAAAAAAGCAACACAGGTTTCGACATGACAAGTCTGACCATTCCCTTGTGAGTGACATTCAGTCTGTTGGCGGTGGTGGAGGAGGGGGGGGGGGGGGGCGGTCATCACGTTTCGGCTCATCAGTGCGTGTTCTGCCATCATCGGAGGAGGAGAGCTTAATGATCCTACAATCAATTGGAATAATTAAATTTTTATATGTGGTAAGAGTGACAAGACACCCCGTGAAACGTTGCTAAATGCTTTCTGTGAAAGCTATCTAGAACAGATACTTTGGAAGTGCGTTCTTGATGGAGATATATTGGCTCTAACGGCAAAAATTGCAGCTGACCTCCTGGACGATGTCCACACAGGAACTGGTATAAGCGACCGTAAGACACTCGTAACAGCAATGATTAATGAAGTACAAAAGGCAGCCGAAACAAGGGAAACATTTAGGTCCTTAACCCAATACACAAAGGGGTAGTAGTGTTACATTTCAATGAGGAATGTGAAACATTCAGAAAGTTCAGAAGACCAGATGACCAAGCACTGGATGCATATATACTTTGTTCACATCCGTACCTGCAGTCTCTAATAGGAGCAACTGCCCATTGTACACTTCCTCTGTAAAGAAACTTCCGTTAAAACAGTGGCTACTGCACAACAGATGTAAAACATATGATAGCAAAGATAAGGAATTTCTAGCTGTCAAAAAGGAAGTGGGCGAAGCCATTGACAAAAAGATTCTTGGCTTATGTAAAGACTGTCGGTGGTGCCAACGTACAGATAACACAGGAACTGATATTCAGTGCAGCAAAGCAAATGCAAAAATGCTAAACCCCATTTCCAAATGTCCTACTTAGAGGAAAATTTATGAGTTTTATGTCACTTTTGTTTTTACACCATTGCACCAATGAATTATATATACTACTAATGGTAATGGCGTTGACAAACAGAAGGAAGCACTAAAATTTAACAAAGCTCCAGGGCCCCGCAAAATCCCTATTAAATTTTGTACAGAATTAGTTCCAGAGTTAGCCCTTGTTATAACCTTAATGTATCGCAGATCCACCGAAGCAAAAACTGTGCCCAGGACCTAGAGGAAGGTGCAGGCCACACCTGTCTATACCAATAGTAGCAGAAGCGATCCACAAAAGTACCGGCCTATATCTTTGAATATCCTTTGAGCTCAAATGTAATTGGGTACTTCAAACAGAATAACCTCCTACATGTCAACGAGCATATATTCCAAAACATCAATCACGTGAAACCAACTTATACACCTGGAATAGCAACAGTACAAGAGCTCACAGCCATGTGGCTCCACATTCATTCGTTTTGCAGCACAGTTAACCAAGGCTGACCACGGTGCCACAGAATCTCTAGAAAACCCACGTTCACGTGCTCAGTGGCTGCTCCAGGTTACACCCAACTTCATTTTATATATTTTCAACCAGGCTGTTACCTCCTTCACCAACACTCATTGAGGTAACAAAACTTTCAGGCAGTCTTCATTCTAGACAACTGCGTCATCTGAGCTTACTATTAGTATTGTCTGCATGGCCACTAATAACATGAACAGCAAGAGTCGCCCTGGGGTGCAACTAAAGATACTTGTACACCTGCCAATGAGTTTCCATCCAACATGACATGCTGCATGCTCAATCCTACCGCATATTTCACTCGAAGTTACACAGGACTGAACTTTTGATGATACCCATCAATGCGGTATTGAGTCAAGCACTTTTTGGGAGCCAAGAAATACGGCATCTTGCATCCACCCATCTGAGGGCTAGAATTGCACCGTGTATGTTGCAACATGCACTACATCACAAAGTCTCTTTTCCATAGGATTATCTTGCCATTAGGTTAGTAAAGTTTCTAATCTTTAACACACGTGCCATCTAGTGACAATTTGAAGATCTACTGGTACTGCTGTTTTATTTAAGGACATATAAGCAAAAGAACAGTAAATGGCAAAATACATGCGAAAAAATAAATTTAAAACCTTAAATATCACGTGCTACAAAATCTTCAAAGAGAGATTTTGGATTCTGCACACCAAATTACACTGGCTGTTTCAGATTCATCCAGCACAGTACCTGTTTACTAATGCAGCGATAATATACCTGGAATGAGTACACTGATACGGTTGGCGCTCGCTAAATAGCGATGGGGTCCTCAGTATCCACAATAAACTTATTTGGAGTGAGTTTAATGCACCTACCACATTCACTGATGCTCATCATGTGCGGTACTGTGTGAATGTGTGGGGGTAGGTGTTGTTAGTGACTGCTTAATTAGGCCATATCTCCTACCTAGACCATTAAATGGCCGAAATTATTACAATTTCCTCGTCACAGCATTGCCAGAATTGCTGGTTGACATGCCACTAGCTACGAGACGGCGGATGCGATTCCAGCACGACGGCACACCAGCACTTTTCAGTCGTCCCGTGCATCGATTCTTGAACCGAGAGTTTCCAGAAAAGTGGACAGTCAGAGATGGTCATGCACCATGGCCTACTCGATCCTCTGATTTGACACCTCTGGACTTTTTTGCATCTACAAAACCCGTGTTGAATCAAAAGAGAAACTGGTTGTCCAGATAGTAGCAGCAGCAGCAGGAAAAATTAGCGACACTCCTGCAGTCTGTGATTGTGTCAGAAAGAACATGGCTGAGTGGTGTAACCTTTGGTTACAAGTCAATGGAAGTATTTTTGGAGTAATTGAGCTGTGTTAATGCTGTTTTCTCTTGGTAATAAAGAATTAAAAATTGTGTGTGTTACTTTTTGTCTACTGTAAGTAAGATCTGAAGTCCTCATATAAAGGTGCTTCATAGGAAAACACGTTAGAATGCGACCGCACAGAGTTTATTTTAATTAATTTTCATCCAGAGAAAACTACTCCTACCGTTTTCAGAAATCCTCTCAGAAAATATGGCATTAGAGAAAAATATCTGTTCTGGTATCCAGAGCAACCTCCAACAGTGTTTTTCACCCTGTATAAGTCGCACTGCACAGCTTAGCCTGCAGTTGTGGAGTTCATGAGCTAAGAGATCGCCGAGAGCCATTCCAGCGAGAGCCTCTGAGTGGGCCCACAGCCGATCACAATCGCCCCAGTCACACGTGTGGTGCGTCGGACTGAAGTGGGACACTCTTCAACAGTGTCTACAGCAGGATAGGGACTGCAGTGTGAGGTTGGGCTTAGTCCCTGACAAGACTCCCACTGTACACTGGACTTGAATAATGTTGCTTAAAATCCGTCTTGATTGCAAAAAATTTTTTTATTATTCATATGACCGGTTTCGGTTCATTCAGAACCATCTTCAGATCTGTAAAAATAATTATATTAATTTACCATTTCACGGAAGCAAATGTTTTTCATCTTATGTAATCAACATCAAATGTACCAGATTAGATAAGATGAAAAACATTTGCTTCCGTGAAATGGTAAATTAGTATAATTATTTTTACAGATCTGAAGATGGTTCTGAATGAACCGAAACCGGTCATATGAATAATAAAAAAAATTTTTGCAATCAAGACGGATTTTAAGCAACATTATAAAATCACTGATTGCTGTTATCCCATAAGACATTATGTCTGTTTTTGCAAAACTGGACTTGAAGTTGAGCATTTGAGTTCTCGTAATAAAATATGTAATTGGAACATTGCGCTTTTATCGTTCTGGTACTTGTGTTTTGGGCAGCATGGCTAATGTGTAGTTGGGAGTAACGCCCCAATCACACTGACGCTGGCAGCACCTTGATGAAGTAGACACCTCGGAGTGGATATTTCAGAATGATAATTTGCAGCATGTCACAGCTCTGAATTCAATGTTTTTCAGGACACTTTGATTTGGTGTACTACAAACCCATATCTCAATACTGCTGCTGTTCAATTTATTAAGACAGAAGCTCCCAAATACAGTTAGGTCCAGGATAAAAACTAAAACAAAAAATCCACCGTGGCTATCGCTTATTTTCTAATAGAAAAAAAAAATAGCAACATCTGAGCTCTCATGCTTGCGCACAAGTAACTTGCCCTTGTATTTATCTCTTCATAGCTTTGCACAAGTTTCATTACAGATATCCAATGCAAATAATTAAGATGCTTAAGAAACGCATGTGCTTTAGAATAGTTTTTGTCCTTACTGCCGTCCGGTGTGGCCGAGCGGTTCTAGGCGCTTCAGTCTGGAACCGCGCGACCGCTACGGTCGCAGGTTCGAATCCTGCCTCGGGCATGGTTGTGTGTGATGTCCTTAGGTTAGTTAGGTTTAAGTAGTTCTACGTTCTAGGGGACTGAGGACCTAAGATGTTAAGTCCCATACTGCTCAGAGCCATTTGTCCTTACTGGCAATGTAATAAAATTCAAAATCCGCTGAGCACCATATAAGAGTGACAAACCCTGAGTAGCAACGTATGCCCGTTCTGGATATTCATTGTGCAACCCAGTGGCATTGCTTCGCTACGCCATCTTACTGCGATTGTACTGGCTGAAGAGGATTACATGGGAGATGTGGAGGGCCATCACCACTACTGGAAAGCAGCACTCATAAAATCTGCTCCTGTAAGCTCGAATGAAGTCTCCCTGCTGAACTTAGAATTTCCCTCGGCCTTCCCACTCTACACAGACCTCAGCGCTCCCTCTCTTTTCCGTGCTGCTAACTATCACCACAGACCGATGATCCTTATCACTAAGAAATTAATTAGCCAACATAATGCATTGATATTTTGGTCAACTGCCACGAACAGCACATTGTATATAAATACCCATTTACGGATGAAAAGCAAATTATTTACAATTTATTTTGTAAGAGACTGGTGTTCACTTCAGTAGCTCATAACTGGATAACAGTTGAATAGCACCGATAAGACGACAGTACACATCTGAACCAATGTTTAAAACCTTGGAAGTAACAATGGGCTGTGACTGTGGTATCGAGGCTCTAAAAACGTGAACTAGTTTTTGTATAATTTCTGACCTATTGTTACGACAGACACTATGGACTTTGTCGTATCTGTAGTTTTCAAAGTTTTGTTTATTTGCATGCTAACGTCTTTATGGATACTAGTTAGTATTTACTCACAATGGCTCATGTGCTAACAACTGGTTTGTAACAAAATACACTCTTGCAATACATCACAATTTATGAACATAGTTAACTACAAATCACTGTTTGCATGTAACTAACTAATAATTTCAAAAAATTGGAACCTGAGAACTCAAGTAATGTTCAGCAAGTCTACTAGAACATCGTAAGCCTGACTCCCTTCACTTCACAGTGGCAAATCGCTAGTATGATAATAGGACGTGCAAACATCTAGCTACCTCCAGCTAACTAAAAGTTATTTCACGGAATGACAGAAGAATCTGTTAAGACGATAAGACGCATTTACATCCACGATGCTGTTCACTTCCTGAATTGAGTACCGGGGCCATCCTGGCAGGTTGCCTCCTGACGCCAGACTACTCGTCAGTAGTATTCCATAACTAAGATGACTGTTTGATGAAATGAGAGTATATAGATCAGAAACTAAAG
The DNA here is from genome assembly GCF_023864275.1 of Schistocerca cancellata. Classification (NCBI taxonomy): domain Eukaryota; kingdom Metazoa; phylum Arthropoda; class Insecta; order Orthoptera; family Acrididae; genus Schistocerca; species Schistocerca cancellata. Next base: position 26,474,407 of record NC_064626.1, on the reverse strand, counting down.
TTCCGCTTCATTCATTCAAAACATAGACTGGAGTCCAACAGATATGTTGTCTTTCAGCACTTCTCTTTACAATTGTGAAGGGCGAAGATTTAAAAACAGTCAAAAGAAAAGACGCAACGGCTGACAGCTTAGTCTCTGCCAACGATATAATGTTTAAGGCATGATATAAGTGGCAGTGCAAACAAAATTCAATCTTTGGCATAACGAAATCATGAAAATGGATCTCGAAATTGGCAAATCCGAGACAGCAGGTTTGGGGTCGATTAGTAATTCACGCTTACTTTGACCAAAACATGCCATGTAAAAAGGGACTGAGATAAAGGTTTCGTGACAGCTAGGAGAAACAGATTTTCACATTCTCAAAATTCAATGTGCTACCTGGCAACAAATAAATGAGCAGACTGACATGGAGGGGCAAGGTAAGTTGAAAGTGGCTTATGTACACACAGCTTGCTACAGCGGAATATAATGACGATCTTAGTTGCATTTAGTGTTGTGCATTTATGTCTGTTTGTGGTACAAGTAAGTCATTTTATCTGCCTGTAATTGCATGTGTTGTTGTTGTCGTTGTCTTCAGTCCTGAGACTGGTTTGCTGCTGCTCTGCATGCTACTCTATCCTGTGCAAGCTTCTTCATCTCCCAGTACCTACTGCAGCCTACATCCCTCTGAATCTGCTTAGTGTATTCATCTCTTGGTATCCCTCTACGATTTTACCCTCCACGCTGCCCTTCAATACTAAATTGGTGATCCCTTGTCCCTTCTTCTAGTCAAGTTGTTCCACAAGCTCCTCTTCTCCCCAATTCTATTCAATAGCTCCTCATTAGTTGTGTGATCAACCCATCTAATCTTCAGCATTCTTCTGTAGCACCACATTTCGAAAGCTTCTATTCTCTTCTTGTCTAAACTAGTTATCGTCCATGTTTCACTTCCATACATGGCTACACTCCATACAAATACTTTCAGAAACGACTTCCTGACATTTAAATCTATACTCGATGTTAAATTTTTCATCTTCAGAAACTCTTTCCTTGCCATTGCCAGTCTACATTTTATATCATCTCTACTTCGACCGTCATTAGTTATTTTGCTCCCCAAATAGCAAAACTCCTTTACTACTTTAAGTGTCTCATTTCCTAATCTAATTCCCTCAGCATCACCCGACTTAATTCGACTACATTTCATTATCCTCGTTTTGCTTTTGTTGATGTTCATCTTATACCCTCCTTTCAAGACACCATCCATTCCGTTCAACTGCTCTTCCAAGTCCTTTGCTGTCTCTGACAGAATTACAATGTCATCGGCGAACCTCAAAGTTTTTATTTCTTCTCCATGAACTTTAATACCTACTCCGAATTTTTCTTTTGTTTCCTTTACTGCTTGCTCAATATACAGATTGAATAGCATTGGGGAGAGGCTACAACCCTGTCTCACTCCCTTCCCAACCGCTGCTTCCCTTTCATGTCCCTCAACTCTTATAACTGCCATCTGGTTTCTGTACAAATTGTAAATAGCGTTTCGCTCCCTGTATTTTACCCCTACCACCTTCAGAATTTGAAAGGGAGTATTCCAGTCAACACTGTTAAAAGCTTTTTCTAAGTCTATAAATGCTAGAAACGTAGATTTGTCTTTCCTTAACCTTTCTTCTAAGATAAGTCGTAGGGTCAGTATTGTCTCACATGTTCCTACATTTCTACGGAATCCAAACTGATCTTCCCCGAGGTCGGCTTCTGCGAGTTTTTCCATTCGTCTGTACAGAAGTTGCGTTAGTATTTTGCAGCTGTGACTTATTAAAGTGAAAGTTCGGTAATTTTCACATCTGTCAACACCTGATTTCTTTGGGATTGGAATTATTATATTCTTCTTGAAGTCTGCGGGTATTTCACCTGTCTCATACATCCTGCTCAACAGATGGTAGAGTTTTGACAGGACTGGCTCTCCCAAGGCCGTCAGTAGTTCCAATGGAATGTTGTCTACTCCCGGGGCCTTGTTTCGAGTGAGGTCTTTCAGCGCTCTGTCAAACTCTTCACGCAGTATCGTATCTCCCATTTCATCTTCATCTACATACTCTTCCATTTTGTAATTGCACAGAGTAACAGTTAGGCTGTTTGCTGTGAACCTGTTGTAACTCCACCCACTCCCATCACGCTGTATGTGATCCCTCTCTCTGTCCACTACTCGCTTCACACGTGCACGTGGCCGGCAGTTCCCGCACTCTGTATCACGCGCTACCCTCTCACTGCGTGCTGGGCAACGAGTACATGGTCTGTGCTGGCGTAAGCTGCCGCCAGCACACCAGTCGGCAAAGATGAAGCAAAGGTCGGTTAGTAGCCACTGGTTCAAGCACACCTATCACGATAGAGGCCAGAGACAGACTGACAAGTAACAAGCCAGCAACGCCCTCTCCACAGGAAGTATTTAGGCCACCGCTGCTGACTGAAGGGACTCACTGACTCACTCATCCAGTTTAGACCTGTCAGTATAATCGGAGCTGGTTTAATTCGACACAGGCAACGAGAGTACATGGCGACCAGATTAGTGACTATAGCGGGACCAGCAGTGAGAACTAAAGTTTGTAATAGCAAGATTACCGATATCGTCTACAAGAGGACTTGAAGAGCTTGTACGACAAAACATGGGCTCTATTCAAGTTACGTTTCCAGTTCATGTAAATAAAGAACTGTATTAATCCGAGTGTTCATTTGTGTTGGAGACAGAGGATACCGGCCACCCTTAACAACATCCTCTCCCTCGCTTTCTTGCTGTACAAAACTCTACATGGTCCTCCCCTGTTGCCAGAAAATATTAACTCCATACAGCTCTGTCACAATGCAATGCCACTAATGTATCCGACAAGTGTTGGAATGCATTTAGGATTACACTTTCTTTTTAGCAGTCGATTTTCCGTATTATCTATGGAGAAAGTGAATGCTGTATAAATGAGATTCATCAACTATTACCACAGCGACTGAGTAGGAGTACGTACAGTGATACGTAAAGTGGCAATCGAATAGTGAATGTTGTCTAAAGTCATTGATTTAGCTGTGGAAATCTAAATTAGTGTCAATGCAAGTTGATGAAACACTGCTCACATTCAGTTTGTCGCTCAAATTGCTCTGACATTGAGACACATTATTTTGACGGACATGGCAACTGGTTATAATTGTCTACTTTGCTTATAAGTCAGAAAAAGTTTCAATCCAGCTACAGTGTAGGCTCTCGAGAGTGAATCGAGCAAATGGACTAATAGGACTCGTTACAATTGACAATATGAACCGCAGTGACCACAAAGTGGAAGGACGTGCAAGGTATTTTGGATAATATACTACTAAGTACATCATTCAAACAAATTTATTTGCCAAACAATTATTTGGAACTTAAAGAATAACATATAATATCACCATATTTTCCTTGTTTACTTGTTCTACAAGAACAAACTACGCAACTATTCCGTATTCAGAAGATACCAACATACTCTGCCCACAAGGTGGACTGGATGGACGTTAAAAAGAAGGTTGGCTGGATTACCACACACTGAAATACATCTGTAATTTTAAGCATAATTAAATATACTATAATTCATATTAATAAATCAAATGTTCTTTGACATTCTTGGAAAAAGAAAGAAACAAAAAAAGCAACATTTTATTCAAACAGGCAACCTGTAACTGTTTGCCAAAAAATCTTCAGCCTTATATGTATTATTTTACAACTGTCAAATCGCAGACAGCTAGGAACTTTCATCACATCGTTTGACTAGAAAAGTACATCCCAATCAGATACACAATTTATTATAAATTCATTCAAAAATAACTAAAAACAAAGTAAGAATCACTATTGGCTGCATGTGAACACAACTGGAACAAGCCACATTCATAAGTTCACCACACAAGCATCTATGGTATTTTTTACAAAAGGAATAACACTCTTTCATTATTATGAGGAGCATTTAATAAGCAAGGCAACACACTTTTTTTCTGAAAGCAGATTAGTTTCATTCAGGATTTCAACACATGATGTTATTCCCCCTCTTTTGCCTACAAAACCTTATTTTCCACATAATCCGCATTCAGCCCTACTGGGAAGGCCTGTACGCCTGCACGGAGCCACTCTACTGGCCGCCGTGGCTGCCAACGTGTGGCTGCCGCGGCAACAGCCTCTCCGTCGTCCACGTGCTGCTTCGTGCAGCCTGCAGGGAAGTCGGAAGGTGCGAGATCCGGCCTCTAGGCTGGATGACGGAGAACACACTAAGGAAGTTTTGTGGGCAGTTCTCGGGTGTGCAGAACTGTGTGAAGCCTTGGGTTGGCACGCATTTTTGTGGCGGCGAACAGGCTGAAGTCGTTTCGCCAATTTCCTCAGGGTAGCACAATACCCTTCAGAGTCGACCGTTGCACCAAGAGGGGAGACATTTGTTGCATATGCTTCCATATGCTGTTCTAGGCAAAATTTATGAATGTCTATGTTCTTAAATTTATGACAGTTCCTGATGAATGTAGCAACTCCTCCTTTCTCCATTTCTGCTCTACAAAAATGAGATGCTAACCTAAATCCCGTAACACTTAAAAGTTCTATACCAGTGGTCACATGATGTTCAGAGAGGCAGATTATGTCAGCTCGGTTTGAGGACCCTAATTCATCTACGCAGAAATTAATTCATTAATTTTATTTCTCAGTCCACGAATATTTTGATGCAATAAAGATAGCTGACATTTCACTCTGAGTTAAAATTGGGTAGAGTTGCAATATCTGCTAACTGTTGAAAATTCTTAACCAATAGCTGTTTATGCTGATGTAATAAGCTAGAATTATGTTTTTTTTTTTTTCTCAAACAGAAGGTTTGTCTCAGTTCTAACCTCTCTTAAGATTTGGTTTCTTTCTGTCCTCCCTACCCTAAAAAAGGGTCTTTTATGAACCCTATAACCACTGTTATTTTATCACTCATGACAGTGCCCACCACCCTTAACTTTCCTGCTATTTTTCAAGCCATTTAACCCTTCCCTTTCCTGTTGAGGTGAAGGCCATGCCTAGTACAATCCCACCTATTGAGAGAATCAATAGAAACCACACCAATCTGTGACCCTGCACCCGACATAAGCAGCCGTTCCAACTCCAAATTAACTCTCTTGACAGAGGAGTTCAAATGAGGTCGGTCATGGCGCCCAAGAACAGATACAAACTCAACACTAGTATGCTTCGATGCTGATGCAATCTTTGCAAGGTCACACACTATACTGTACCCAGGATCCTCTGTCAATACTATTACCAATCCCACCCACTATAACCTTCGGTGTCTTCCTTAGTGAAATCTTTGCAAAGTTATCCTAAATCCTCTGTCACCTGCTCCAGACCAGCACTTGGTTTAAAAAAATTGGTGACCTGGTATTCTGATCCTAGTTCATCCTGCAAAAGTTGGCCAACACCTCTTCCATGGGAACTACCTAACAACACTTTCTTTCTCTTTAGTGATTTCCCTACATTCTTACTTTTCAATTTGCTACTGAAAGTTTGTTGTGCCCTATCTACAAACTCTCTTTACAAGAACTAAAAGTTGTACAGGTATCATACATATTGCATTTTGGAGAGAAACTCTGAAAGTTTTTTTTTTTTTACAAACATTCGATATGCGAACCATGAGTGACCCAGCAGATGTCAATACGGTAATCGAATTCTTGCCATACGCGTCCCAGCATGGCATCGTCGACTGTGGCAGTCGCTTCCTGTATTCTCTCCCGTAGCTCTGCTACATCACGTGGTAGAGGCGGTACATACACATCTTTGAGGGGACATGTTCGTGAAAATGACCAAAAATTTGATAAAAAAACCTTCTTCGTCTATATAAAAGAGCATTTCATGCTGATTTCAAAAATGTATTGTTTATGGGCATTATCATTTTGTTCATTCTAAAATTGATGTTGAACGTAATGTTGCCTACAGGGGACGCCCATCTTTCAGTCTGAAGTGAGTCAGAATACGTGATGCTTTATTTTGTTCTTTCGTTTTTTCCGGCGTTACTTACGGATCGTTAACACAGGTGTATTCTAGAAGGCACTTACTCCCAGTACCAAAATACGGGCATGTATAGACGGCTGTGGTTCGAAGGTAAACAAAGATCTGCGAATATATGATTTTGGAATTTCATATGCGTGTGGTTTTGTAGTTATTGTGTGTTGCTTTGTTTCTGTGTGTGTGTGTGTGTTTCCTGTGCTACAAACGCCGAGAGTAAAGACATTTGACCCCAAACGGAAGTTTCGCGGCAACCAATCAATCTCTTTATTCATCTGTTAACAATATATATTGTATGGATGTAGTCAATTACAATATAGTTTCTTATCTTTAATTTGTTTCAAAAACTTGTATAATAAATACAGATATTTTATATCAGTATATATAAATATTACTTTTACATATTCAGATATTCCTCAATGCTATAAAAACTGTGTGTTAGTAAAAATTGTTTAAGATCTACCTTGAATTTATGAAATTCTTTAATTTTCTTTACTGTTGAAGACAATGCAATAAAAAGTATTTTGGGCTGGTAGTTTACACTTTTTTGGTAGAGTGCTCCTTTGTGGATGTCTCTGTGAAAATCATCCCTATTCCTTGTTTCGTGGTTATTATGGTGATTATTTAATGTTGAAAATTCCTGGTGAGTTTTCAGAAAGCATACACAGTCATAGATGTATAAGCTAGGAAGAGTCATTATTTCAAATTCTTTAACTATTTCCTGCATCACACTCTGCAGGGAACTCTCTTCATTATTCTCATAGCCCTTTTTTGAAGTTTGGAAGCTTGTTTTGCCATACCTGTATTTCCCCAGAAGATCACACCATATCTAAGCAAACTGTTCATGTAAGCATAATAGGCACACAGCAGTGATTCAGTGTTGCAGCATTCCCGAAGCAAACTTAGCACATAGCAGCATTTACTTCATTTTTTACTCAAAACTTCTAGATGCTTTTCCCATCTCAAGTGCTCATCCACCCATATACCGATGAATTGTGTGTATGGAGCTTGTGCGATAACATAGTTCCCTAACTCAGCTTTTACTCTTCTTCTAGCTTTACTTTTAATATTACTGAAATTCATCAATGCAGCTTTATCCTTATTTATTATCAAAGCATTATCACTCAACCATTTTCCTGTCTCATTTATTGTCCTAGAGACACTCTGCTGTAGATCCTCCTCAGTGTATCCTTTTATAAAAATGCTAGTGTCATCAGCGAACATCACCATTTCTGCAGCTGTCAGATGGTGTGGCAAATCGTTTATGTACACCAAGAACAACAGAGAGCCTAACACAGAACCCTGGGGCACTCCATAGCTAGTTTTTTTTTTTTTAAATCTGAAAGATACTCTTTGCCTTCATGACGTATTTGTACTTTCTGTTGTCTATCTGAGAGACAAGACTTGAACCATTTGAAGGCAAGTCCACGGTCCCCATAACATTCTAGTTTCATAAGCAATACGTCATGGCTGATTAAATCAAATGCTTTAGATAAATCTAAGAATATTCCACAGCTTAATTCGTTCTTGTGCAAGGCTAGTTCCAAACACAACCGAATAACACACAAAAGTCGCCCGCATAAACTGTGTCTACAGGCAGTGCTTCTAGACGTAAACTTTCGCTTTCTGAATGTAATAACAACAAGCCTAGTAGTATTGTGAGCAGCAGTAACTACGGGAATGTTATTGTGCACCTAAATACGCTCTCAAGACTTTTGAAGAGTTTTGTGAAATGTAAGTATTGCAATTGTGAAGGTAATATTGACGTTTCTAAGGACATTTCAGCAAGAAAGGGCCTTTCAAATCGGTTAGTTATTGACTGTAACTCGTGTAAGATGCACAGTGATACTATGACATCGCCAGTAACCGATAGTCGACATTAGAGTGTAAATATTTAGCTTGCTTGTGCAATGCGATGTATTGGAAGGGGAAGGAGACCTGCCCAGACTTTTTGTGCAGTGATGGATTTACCTCCACCTCCACTGAGGTTTGATAGATACAATAGATTAACATATAATGCTTTATGTGGTGTAAGTGAACATTAAATGAAAAGAGCAGCAGAAGAAGCAGTAGCCTTGTCTGAGAATAAACAGACATTGTAGCAGCATTTGATGGATCTTGGCAGAAGAGAGGTCATACGTCTCTGAATGGGGTTGTAACTGCCACATTTATTGAAATTGGTAAGATACTAGATTATGAATGTCTAACAAAGCACTACCAGGGTTGTTCAAATAAATTTATTGGCAGCCATGTTTGTGTAAAGAATTTTGCTGTCCCAAGTGGAAACATGGAAACGAAAGGCGTTAAAAACATTTTTAGAAGATCAGAGGTCAGACGTAGTGTGAGGTAGGTAGGCTACCTTGGGGCTGGTGACTGTAAAGGACACACTACTGTTGTTAATGACAGACCATATGGGACACACTGATAGAAAAGCTTGAATATGTTGGGCATGTACAAAAAGAATGGGAGGTCGACTGAGAAAATTATGTAAAGACTTCAGTGGGAAAAACTGTCAGACGAAAAACACACAAGTCGTCCAGGTCGTCTTACAAAAAGTGAAATTGATTCTCTGACTCAATATTATGGACTAGCAAAAGAAGAAATGTAGGAGATTTGGGGAACATGAGACGAGATGTTTGGGCAACATGGTTTCACAGAGTGTCAACAGATGAAACCCACAGCATGGTTTGTGTCCAAAAGGGGAAGATTCATGGTGAACTACTGGTTGAGCAATGCTACAGGCATATAAATACCCACAAGCATTCCTTACCACTTGCTGTAACGGAGACAATTAGGCCTATATACAGGGTGTTACAAAAAGGTACGGCCAAACTTTCAGGAAACATTCCTCGCACACAAAGAAAGAAAATATGTTATGTGGACATGTGTCCGGAAACGAGTACTTTCCATGTTAGAGCTCATTTTATTGCTTCTCTTCAAATCACATTAATCATGGAATGGAAACACACAGCAACAGAACGTACCAGCGTGACTTCAAACACTTTGTTACAGGAAATGTTCAAAATGTCCTCCGTTAGCGAGGATACATGCATCCACCCTCCGTCGCATGGAATCCCTGATGCGCTGATGCAGCCCTGGAGAATGGCGTATTGTATCACAGCCGTCCACAATACGAGCACGAAGAGTCTCTACATTTGGTACCGGGGTTGCGTAGACAAGAGCTTTCAAATGCCCCCATAAATGAAAGTCAAGAGGGTTGAGGTCAGGAGAGCGTGGAGGCCACGGAATTGTTCCGCCTCTACCAATCCATCGGTCACCGAATCTGTTGTTGAGAAGCGTACGAACACTTCGACTGAAATGTGCAGGAGCTCCATCGTGCTAGTACTGTAGAGCAATGAGTCGCATGTCAACACAAGCACCGAAGTCAACATTACCTTCCTTCAATTGGGCCAACTGGCGGTGAATCGAGGAAATACAGTACATATTGACGAAACTAAAATGAACTCTAACATGGAAATTAAGCGTTTCCGCACGCATGTCCACATAACACCTTTTCTGTATTTGTGTGTGAGGAATGTTTCCTGAAAGTTTGGCCGTACCTTTTTGTAACACCCTGTATAGGGATCTGGCAAATAAAAATCTGCTTAGGAAATGTACGCATGGTCTCTCTCAGAATGAAAATGAAAGCTTCAACAGATGTATATGGGAGGGAATATCCAAAACTGCATTTGTTGGGATAACAGTGATGAAGATTGGTGTAATGGATGCAATTCAACGGTGGTGCAATTTCAAGGATCAATGTTATGAAGAAATTGAACATCCAGACAGGAAGGAATATGGCTTCAGCTCTAACTGCTATTGATAAGCGGCACGTAATTGAGGTAGAGACAGCAGCAGAAGCTACTACCAAGGAGTCAAAGATAAGAAAAAGAATGAAGAGAAAGAGTTTGGAAGATAAGGAAACAGGAGGATAAATTAAGTATGCAGCTGGAATGTTCTAAACGAGCGTAGTGGTAAGTTAATAAACCTGTAAATCTTCTCTTGCAGTTTACCGAAAACTTGAATTTTCATCACTCAGGTACACTTTTCTCCTAAATGACTGAAGCTAAACACACAAAAATTGGTACAGATATTTATAACATGATGATGATGTCGGTGATGTTTGAGCTGCATTTTTAAATTTTTTGTCGTAGCAAAATAAATTACTTGTCTTTTTCACAGATCTACATCAGGGCAGGAATTTAGACGCATAAAACATTTATGTGAATGTTGTCTGTACTCTGACTCTTTTTCTAAGCTGTGCAGTCAGTGGTTTCAAAGAAAATGGTACTGCAGTGAAATAGTGTTCCGTTATTTTACTATTATAAATATTGTTGTCAGTACCAAAATATAACACATATCTCAATGATTTTTTTGGAAACGCTTCGACTAATGACCCTAATTGTGTGTAAAGAATTTAGAGCTCTCTCTCATCAGTTTCACTATGAGGGTGAAGATAATGCTAAAAATGCAGCCTGTTCAGGGGCATGTCCCCTTAATGTGTAATACTGTACTGTTTGCAGACATTTTGGCATAGGTGTGATGCTCCATATTGCTTCTAAATCTTTCCCTAGCGTAAAATATCTAGCTTCTTTGCCGTTGTCTTTGAGTACTGTCCTCCTCCTTGAAGGAATACCTCCTCGGATCCAAAGTCATCGTCGTTGGCCTCAACGTCAGATATTACGTCATCCGATGTCCCTGAGCACAATTCATCATCAAAAGTGTCTTCATCCTCATCATCAGAATCCATCTCCTTTAAACCCTCTTCTGTGGTGCTGAAAACAGTTTTTTGGGTTGTTGTGGCATGCTCTAAAATACACTCCTGGAAATGGAAAAAAGAACACATTGACACCGGTGTGTCAGACCCACCATACCTGCTCCGGACACTGCGAGAGGGCTGTACAAGCAATGATCACACGCACGGCACAGCGGACACACCAGGAACCGCGGTGTTGGCCGTCGAATGGCGCTAGCTGCGCAGCATTTGTGCACCGCCGCCGTCAGTGTCAGCCAGTTTTCCGTGGCATACGGAGCTCCATCGCAGTCTTTAACACTGGTAGCATGCCGCGACAGCGTGGACGTGAACCGTATGTGCAGTTGACGGACTTTGAGCGAGGGCGTATAGTGGGCATGCGGGAGGCCGGGTGGTCGTACCGCCGAATTGCTCAACACGTGGGGCGTGAGGTCTCCACAGTACATCGATGTTGTCGCCAGTGGTCGGCGGAAGGTGCACGTGCCCGTCGACCTGGGACCGGACTGCAGCGACGCACGGATGCACGCCAAGACCGTAGGATCCTACGCAGTGCCGTAGGGGACCGCACCGCCACTTCCCAGCAAATTAGGGACACTGTTGCTCCTGGGGTATCGGCGAGGACCATTCGCAACCGTCTCCATGAAGCTGGGCTACGGTCCCGCACACCGTTAGGCCGTCTTCCGCTCACGCCCCAACATCGTGCAGCCCGCCTCCAGTGGTGTCGCGACAGGCGTGAATGGAGGGACGAATGGAGACGTGTCGTCTTCAGCGATGAGAGTCGCTTCTGCCTTGGTGCCAATGATGGTCGTATGCGTGTTTGTGGCGCTCACCTGCACGGCGCCAATCAGGACTGCATACGACCGAGGCACACAGGGCCAACACCCGGCATCATGGTGTGGGGAGCGATCTCCTACACTGGCCGTACACCACTGGTGATCGTCGAGGGGACACTGAATAGTGCACGGTACATCCAAACCGTCATCGAACCCATCGTTCTACCATTCCTAGACCGGCAAGGGAACTTGCTGTTCCAACAGGACAATGCACGTCCGCATGTATCCCGTGCCACCCAACGTGCTCTAGAAGGTGTAAGTCAACTACCCTGGCCAGCAAGATCTCCGGATCTGTCCCCCATTGAGCATGTTTGGGACTGGATGAAGCGTCGTCTCACGCGGTCTGCACGTCCAGCACGAACGCTGGTCCAACTGAGGCGCCAGGTGGAAATGGCATGGCAAGCCGTTCCACAGGACTACATCCAGCATCTCTACGATCGTCTCCATGGGAGAATAGCAGCCTGCATTGCTGCGAAAGGTGGATATACACTGTACTAGTGCCGACATTGTGCATGCTCTGTTGCCTGTGTCTATGTGCCTGTGGTTCTGTCAGTGTGATCATGTGATGTATCTGACCCCAGGAATGTGTCAATAAAGTTTCCCCTTCCTGGGACAATGAATTCACGGTGTTCTTATTTCAATTTCCAGGAGTGTAGAAAAAAAAACTAAATTTATTAACAAGATTGGGGAGAAGGCCACCGAGCCATTGTCACGTGCATAACACATTCGGGTGGAATCCCACCCAAGGACCGTATGTAGAGAGGGTACCACGTAACACGGAGCGGGCGACACCATTAATGTGAGCACGGCGGGCTGGAAATATATACTGGCTGTCGATATGACCTGAGCTACACGGCGCATGCGCGCTAAGGCAAATAGCGTGGGCGGATGGTTTTCACGCCATCTGGCGGGAAATGTCGGTAATCTGCTTGCACAGTGGCACCGGAAACGGTCGTCATACGCCTTCGCCAAATGTCGCACGGGTAAAACACCGGCCTTACTACACAAAGGAAGCAGCTACTCGGGTAGCAGAGTACTTGTGGAGTGTACATGAGGATTTTTTTTAGGCTAGGCAATAGTTCGAGGTGCTCTGGTGAACACTCGCCAGCCGATAAGCAGCAAGGGAAGACAAACGGCGTTCGGAATAAAGACACTTCGACTGTCATAATTTTATCAGTAAAGTGTCAAAGTATTCGTAATACAGTTCTGAAATATACTGCCCTCCACGAAAGTTCTCGCGCTCAAATTATTCTTGGGACCGAGAGCTGGCTGAAACGCGAAGTGGAAAGCTCTGAGGTATTTATTAAGTCACGGAACACATATCAGAAAGACAGATTAGAGGACATAGGAGGGGGAGTGATAATTGCAGTTGACAAAACTATTGTCTCTACTGAGGTCGAAGTTGAGTGTGACAGAAATGTCGTTTGGTCGTGCATAATAGGTCTAGATAAAATCAAGTTAATTGTTGGATTAACTTTTTTATACCTAGGATTCTCAGTCATGTAGAACTTTATAAAAGACATATGCACTAAACTGCAGCGGCAAATTACTGTTTAAAATCTGCCGCTGCAGTTTAGTGCATATGTGACCAGTGATGGGCTAGCGAACATGAGTGTCTACAGACTAAGTTGTTTTATGACATATGGATACGTTTGCTCACACTATGTAACAGCGTCACCAATGTACTGGGTGATCAAAAAGTCAGTATAAATTTGAAAACTGAATAAATCACGGAATAATGTAGATAGAGAGGTACAAATTGACACACATGCTTGGAATGACATGGGGTTTTATTAGAACCAAAAAAATACAAACGTTCAAAAAATGTCCGACAGATGGCGCTTCATCTGATCAGAATAGCAATAGTTAGCATAACAAACTAAGACAAAGCAAAATTGATGTTCTTTACAGAAAATGCTCAATATGTCCACCATCATTCCTCAACAATAGCTGTAGTCGAGGAATAATGTTGTGAACAGCACTGTAAAGCACGTCCGGAGTTATGGTGTGGCATTGGCGTCGGATGTTGTCTTTCAGCATCCCTAGAGATGTTGGTCGATCACAATACACTTGCGACTTCGGGTAACCCCAAAGCCAATAATCGCACGGACTGAGGTCTGGGGACCTGGGAGGCCAAGCAAGACGAAAGTGGGGCTGAGCACACGATCATAACCAAACGACGCGCGCAAGAGATCTTTCACGCGTCTAGCAATATGGGGTGTTTTTTTTTTTTGTTCTAATAAAACCCCATGTCATTCCAAGCACGTGTGTCAATTTTTACCTCTCTATGTACATTATTCCGTGGTTTATTAAGTTTTCGAATTTATACTGACTTTTTGATCACCCGGTATTTAATAGTAATGACAACGACATATAAACGTGTCAGCTCATTTTAGGTTGACGTGGCCTAATAGCCATAACATCTTCACTTGATACTGGCCTAAGGCCGAAATTAAAATCGTGAAATAAAGAAAGTGCTACAGTGACTTGCATAAATATGATGTCTTTTTATAATTGTTGGATGTTTTTAATGGCCACCCGATTTGGCTGTGACAGATCTGTAGACATCCAAAGAAAGTCAAAAAAATGGTTCAAATGGCTCTGAGCACTATGGGACTCAACATCTTAGGTCATAAGTCCCCTAGAACTTAGAACTACTTAAACCTAACTAACCTAAGGACATCACACACACCCATGCCCGAGGCAGGATTCGAACCTGCGACCGTAAGGTCCCGCGGTTCTGGACTGCAGCGCCAGAAGCGCTAGACCACCGCGGCCGGCAATGAGAAAGTCAACGATCATGCAATACTAACTGGAGGTGACTTTTAACCTGCCCAGTATAGACTGAGATGTCGATGGATTCATTGCAAATGTACAGACAGACAGAGATTCGTGCGTCTGTGAAAAGATCTAGGCGCGAAGCATACAACAACCACCACCGTCACACCTGAGCAAACGATCTAGCAGACAACCCGAGAAAATTCTGCTCGTATGTAAAATCGCTAAGCGAGTCTAAGGCTTCCACTCAGTCCTTTGCTGACCAGTCTGATGTGTCACTTGAAGATATCAAAATGAAACACGACGTTTCCAATTTCACGTTCAAGAAATCGTTCACACACAAGTATCGTACAAACATATCGTCGTTTGGCCATCGGACAGACTCCCTTATGGTCGACAAAGTAATAAGCACCCCTGGTGTACAGAAAAAACTGAAAGTTTTGAAAGCAAATATATCACCAGGTCCTGATGGAATCCCAATTCGATTTTACAAAGAGTACTCTACGGCACTGGTCCCTTAAGTAGCTTGCATTAATCGTGAATTTCTGGCCCAGCACTAAGTCAAAAGCGACTGAAAAGAAAAGCGCAGGTGACTCCATTATATATGAAGCGTAAAAGACCGGGCCCGCAGAAATACAGACCAATCTTCTGTTTGCTGCAGAATCCTTGAACATATTTTTAGTTCGAACGTAATATTTTTTTTAAATTTTTTTATTTTTATTTTTATTTTATTTTATTTTTTTGAGAGCGAGAAACTGATGTATACGACTCACAATAGTTTTAGAAAACATCACTCGTGCGAAATTTGGCTTGCCATTTGTGTTGTGTCTAGACAAGACAGTCTAGACACAGGGTGAGGTTACCGAAGGGCACGCGTCAACTCACACGCCGACTGGCGTGAAGTCTGGAACAAGATAAGTAATGAATGCTAATCAGAAAAGTAGGTATCTAAGTTAATACTTATCTTTATTCCATCATTGTGGTACATCGCTATTGACGATACAAATTAGACTCTCTCCAGATAGGGTTAATGGCGCCTTGCTAGGTCGTAGTCATGGACTTAGCTGAAGGCTATTCTAACTGTCTCTCGGCAAATGAGAGAAAGGCTTCGTCAGTGTAGTCGCTAGCAAAGTCGTCGTACAACTGGGGCGAGTGCTAGTCCGTCTTTCTAGACCTGCCATGTGGTGGCGCTAGGTCTGCGATTACTGACAGTGGCGACACGCGGGTCCAACATGTACTAATGGACCGCGGCCGATTTAAAGCTACCAGCTAGCAAGTGTGGTGTCTGGCGGTGACACCACAATTTGTTCTCATGATACACTGTGATTTATGGATGAAGGGAACACGCAGAATCCATGTTTCTAGACTTCCGGAAAGCATTTGACACGGTGCCCCATTGCAGACTGTTGACGAAGGTACGAGCATGTGGAATAAGTTCACAGACGTGTGAGTGGCTCCAAGACTTCTTTAACAATAGAACCGAGTATATTGTCCTCGACGGCGAGTGTTCATCAGAGGCAAGGGAATCGTCAGGAGAGCCCCAGGCAAGTGTGACAGGAGCGCTGTTGTTCCCTATACACACAAATGATTTGGCGGACAGGGTTGGAAGCAATCTGAGATTGCCTGCTGATGATGCCGCGGTGTGCAGTAAGATGTCAAAGTAGAGTGACTGTAGGAAGATACAAGACGACTTAAGCAAACTTTCCAGTTGGTCTGATGAATGGCAACTAGCCCTAAAAGTGGAAAAATACACTCCTGGAAATGGAAAAAAGAACACATTGACACCGGTGTGTCAGACCCACCATACTTGCTCCGGACACTGCGAGAGGGCTGTACAAGCAATGATCACACGCACGGCACAGCGGACACACCAGGAACCGCGGTGTTGGCCGTCGAATGGCGCTAGCTGCGTAGCATTTGTGCACCGCCGCCGTCAGTGTCAGCCAGTTTGCCGTGGCATACGGAGCTCCATCGCAGTCTTTAACACTGGTAGCATGCCGCGACAGCGTGGACGTGAACCGTATGTGCAGTTGACGGACTTTGAGCGAGGGCGTATAGTGGGCATGCGGGAGGCCGGGTGGACGTACCGCCGAATTGCTCAACACGTGGGGCGTGAGGTCTCCACAGTACATCGATGTTGTCGCCAGTGGTCGGCGGAAGGTGCACGTGCCCGTCGACCTGGGACCGGACCGCAGCGACGCACGGATGCACGCCAAGACCGTAGGATCCTACGCAGTGCCGTAGGGGACCGCACCGCCACTTCCCAGCAAATTAGGGACACTGTTGCTCCTGGGGTATCGGCGAGGACCATTCGCAACCGTCTCCATGAAGCTGGGCTACGGTCCCGCACACCGTTAGGCCGTCTTCCGCTCACGCCCCAACATCGTGCAGCCCGCCTCCAGTGGTGTCGCGACAGGCGTGAATGGAGGGACGAATGGAGACGTGTCGTCTTCAGCGATGAGAGTCGCTTCTGCCTTGGTGCCAATGATGGTCGTATGCGTGTTTGTGGCGCTCACCTGCACGGCGCCAATCAGGACTGCATACGACCGAGGCACACAGGGCCAACACCCGGCATCATGGTGTGGGGAGCGATCTCCTACACTGGCCGTACACCACTGGTGATCGTCGAGGGGACACTGAATAGTGCACGGTACATCCAAACCGTCATCGAACCCATCGTTCTACCATTCCTAGACTGGCAAGGGAACTTGCTGTTCCAACAGGACAATGCACGTCCGCATGTATCCCGTGCCACCCAACGTGCTCTAGAAGGTGTAAGTCAACTACCCTGGCCAGCAAGATCTCCGGATCTGTCCCCCATTGAGCATGTTTGGGACTGGATGAAGCGTCGTCTCACGCGGTCTGCACGTCCAGCACGAACGCTGGTCCAACTGAGGCGCCAGGTGGAAATGGCATGGCAAGCCGTTCCACAGGACTACATCCAGCATCTCTACGATCGTCTCCGTGGGAGAATAGCAGCCTGCATTGCTGCGAAAGGTGGATATACACTGTACTAGTGCCGACATTGTGCATGCTCTGTTGCCTGTGTCTATGTGCCTGTGGTTCTGTCAGTGTGATCATGTGATGTATCTGACCCCAGGAATGTGTCAATAGTTTCCCCTTCCTGGGACAATGAATTCACGGTGTTCTTATTTCAATTTCCAGGAGTGTATAAGTTAATGCGGATGAGTAAGAAGATCAAAGCTGTAATGTTCGGATAATTACTAGTGCCTGCCTGACAGTGTCAAGTTGTTTAAATATCTGGGCGTGCGGCTACAGAGCGATACGGGATGGAACGAGCATGTGAGAACTGCGGTATGGAAGGCGAATGGTCGACTTCGGTTTGTGGGGAGAATTTTAGGACAGAGCGGTTCACTTGTGAAGGAGACCGTGCATAGGATGCTGGTGCGACCTGTTCTTGAGCACTGCTCGAGTGTTTGGGGGTTCATACCACGTCGGACTGAATGAAGACATCGAAGCAGTTCAGAGGCGGGCTTTGTTACCGGTAAGCTCGAACAAGACGTAAGCGTTACGGAGATGCTTCGGGAGCTCAAATGGGAATCCCTGGAGGGAAGGCAACGTTCTTCTCGAGAAACACTACCGAAATTTAGAGAACCAGCTTTTGAAGCTGACAGTCGAACGATTCTACTGCTGGGAATATACATTGTGCAAAGGTCCACGAAGACAAGATATGAGAAATTAGGGCTCATATGGTGGCAAATAGGCAGTCGTTTTTCCCTCGCTCTACCTGCGAGCGAAACAGGAAAGGAAATGACTAGAGTGGTACATGGTACCCTCCGCCACGCACCGTACCAAGGGTTGCGGAGTATCGGTGCAGATTTAGATGTGGATGTAGATTAGTCACAGTGTGTCCCATGTCGTTTGTCACTTTTTAGCGCGGTCAAGGAGGGCAGGTTAGGTAAAAATTTATTGTGTTCAAATGGTTCAAATGGCTCTGAGCACTATGGGACTTAACATCTGAGGTCATCAGCCCTCAGGACTTACAACTACTTAAACCTAAGGACATCTCACACACCCATGCCCGAGGCAGGATTCGAACCTGCGACCGTAGCAGCCGCGTGGTTCCGGACTGAAGCGCCTAGAACCGCTCGGCTACAGCGGCCGGCATTTATTTATTGTGTGTACGATATACAGTAGATAAGATTTAAATCTCCTACGATGGGATGGACGACACAGGAAACAAAGAAAATTTCATGTTGCCATTTCATACACTAAAACTCTACTTCCGGACTCCATATACATGAGTGGGAAAATTTGTTGTTGTTGTTGTTGTTGTGGTCTTCAGTCCTGAGACTGGTTTGATGCAGCTCTCCATGCTACTCTACCCTGTGCAAGCTCCTTCATCTCCCAGTACGTACTGCAGCCTACATCCTTCTGAATCTGCTTAGTGTATTCATCTCTAGGTCTCCCTCTAAGATTTTTACCTTCCACGCTGCCCTCCAATAGTAAACTGATGATCCCTCGATGTCTCAGTACATGTCCTACCAACCGATCCCTTCTTCTAGTCAAATTGTGCCACAAACTCCTCCCCAATTATATTCAATAACTCCTCATTAGTGATATGATCTACCCATCTAATCTTCAGTATTCTTCTGTAGCCCCACATTTCGAAAGCTTCTATTTTCTTCTTGTCCAAACTATTTATCGTCCATGTTTCACTTCCATACATGGCTACACTCCACACAAATACTTTCAGAAACGACTTCCTGACACTTAAATCTATACTCGATGTTAACAAATTTCTGTTCTTCAGAAACGCTTTCCTTGCCATTGCCAGTCTACATTTTATATCCTCTCTACTTCGACCATCATCAGTTACTTTGCTCCCCAAGCAGCAAAACTCATTTACTACTTTAAGTGTCTCATTTCCTAATCTAATTCCCTCAGCATCACCCGATTTCATTCGACTACATTCCATTATCCTCGTTTTGCTGTTGTTGATGTTCATCTTATACCCTCCTTTCAAGACAATGTCCATTCCGTTCAACTGCTCTTCCAAACTGCTCTTCCAAACTGATCTTCCAAACTGATCTTCCAAACTGATCTTCCAAACTGATCTTCCCCGATGTCGGCTTCTAGCAGTTTTTCCATTCATGTTAGTATTATAAAGAATTAAAAATAAAAAACTTTCATAATATGGAAATAGATTTACTGGAGATAAAATTACGCTTCATCCTAGAGCAAAAATGTTATTATTCACTCACTGAACTTTTAAATGGTGATGAAACAAATTTGTAATGATTTTTGTAAATTAAGGTAGTGTTTTTTTTCGTTCGATACGTTGTAGGTTCTGATTCTAATGAGGAACTCCTTTACACTGCAGTGGAGACTTGCTCGCGAAGTCTGAAAGACTGTGAAGTGGGCGAAGATACACGCTACACAAATATTTAGAACACTTTCTCACACTAGCGCACAGAATTTAATCGACACACAGACACGTTGGGCACACTGATTCTGTCCTCGGGGGTAATATGGGGATAACGACCTTAGCTGCTCTCGTTAAACACTTACTCAGCAGAAGCATTCGACACTGCCACCTGCAAAATGCCTGGCTTTCTTTCCTGATGACATCCGCCTGAGTAGGCCCAGCTTGGTGACGCAAATGGGTCTCTATCATACCTCCAGAATATTTTATCCAAGAGGATGCCGCAATCATTTAACAGTACAGCCTTTTGGCTAGTGAGCTTGTCATGTCTCCCTCAGGTTTACTTTTTGTATATGCATCAGACACACCAGGGCTTCCTACGCGTAAAAAAAAAAACAAAAGACGGAAGCAAGAATGGGTGCCGCGCGGGGTAGCCGAACGGTCTCAGGCGTCTTGTCACGGTCCGCGCGCCTCTCTCCATCGGAGGTTCGAGTCCTCCCTCGGGCATAGGTGTGTGTGTGTGTGTGTGTGTGTGTGTGTGTGTCGTTCTTAGCGTAAGTCAGTTTAAATTAGATTAAGTATTGTGTAAGCTTAGGGACCGAGGACCTCAGCAGTTTGGTCCCATAAGACCGTACCACAAATTTCCAAGAATGGGTGAATGATATCTTACGCAAAAGAAGTTTCTATGGAGAATTTCCTCACTCATATAAAGACCTCCAAGAAAATGATGAGCACCATTTCGCCTACTTTAGACTGAGTAAATGTACTTTTCGGTATTTACCGACCGATATCGAGTATCGACTGAAGAAATACAAAAACTTCAGAGAAACTATGACACACGGAGAACGTCTAGATGTTACTTTAAGATAAATGCTCTACTCACTGCAATGTTCATACACAAAAATTGAAAATTACAAAACAAATCGTTTAAATGTAATGTGAAACTGTATTTCTAAAAACAACCCTTTTACTGAGGATTAAATTCACTGGAGCACAATCCCAGACTGTAGTTGTCGTCGCCTGGAGTGATATATCCAGAAGGCATAAATGTTTCTGATGACCAACTTGAACATTGTTGAAGGAACATCCGTGTTCTTTTTCCCTCATGACGACGTTCAGTAGCTCTGCACCTATGTTTTAGTGTGTTATGTGGAGGAACCTCACGCAGATACGTAAATATACTCATTAAAAATTCATGTTCACTATCTGGTTTTAATTGGTTGTTTGGTTTAAAAGAGGGGGAGGGGGGGAGGGGCGAGGGGAGGGACCAAACTGCCAGGTCATCTGTCCCTCGTTCCGATTAAAATAATTCCACAAGGATGGGAGTAAAATAATCGGGACATACAAAACACAGCTGAAGAAAGGAGAAAACCACCAGAATGACAGAAGGGCAACAAACACTAAAATGGACAATACCGGACAAGAAAACCACAGAGAAAGGCAAGAAACATCTAGAAGAGGTCAAAACATGAGAGCAGATTACCATGGCTGGCTGACCATGAGACTAAAAAGAAAAAGCCAGTCAGTCTGTGAGACATTAAAACCTCCACCCTAAAAGCACTACGGTGGACGACACAGAGGGACAAAGGACACGCGCTAAAACTTACATCAAATGATAAAACCCACCGTCACGATTAAAACGTGGAACTAAAGCTGCTGTTGAAGCAAAGTCGCCCAAAACCGAAGATGGGGTTCTGGGAAAGCTAAAAGTCCGCCGCAGAGCGGCTAAAAGTGGGCAGTCCAGCAACAGATTGCCAACCGTAATTTGTGAGCCACAGCCACACCGAGGTGGGTCCTCGCGACGGATGGGAGGAGGCAACCGCGCGTCAGCCACGTATGGCCAATGCGGAGCAGGCAGAGGACAACTGACTCCGCGAGAGGACCGCATGGAAGACTTCCACACATTCGTAGTCTCCTTAATGACACGCAGTTTGTTGGACGTACTGTTATACCATTCCGTATCCCAAAGCCGAAAAACCCTGCAGCGTAAGACAGAACGCAGGTCAGATTCTGAACTGCCCATCTCCAGAAGCGGTTTCCGCGTAGCCTGTTTGGCCAGCCTGTCGGAAAGTTTGTTGCCTGAGATTCTGACGTGTACACAAACACCAGTGAACGACGGGACCGTTCCAGTCCATAGATGGACTCCTGAATGGACGCTACTAAAGGATGGCGCAAATAGCACTGGTCGATAGCTTGTAGGCTGCTCAAGGAGACAGTACACAGGAGAAATGACTAGCCAGGGTATAAGCGGATGTGCCCAAGAGCACGAGATATGGCCGCCAGCTCTGCAGTGAAAACACTGCAGCCATCTGGTAAGGAGTGGTGTTCAATATGT
This sequence comes from Schistocerca cancellata, assembly GCF_023864275.1. NCBI lineage: Eukaryota > Metazoa > Arthropoda > Insecta > Orthoptera > Acrididae > Schistocerca > Schistocerca cancellata. The sequence continues at coordinate 26,452,321 of NC_064626.1, read as the reverse complement.
CCTACATGAACATACGCAAAGCCTACATAACCATGAGCCATCGAGCCGTCGGTGTAAACCACTTCATGGCCCCAGTACATGTCGAGAATCGAGAGGAAGTGAAAGCGGAGAGCCACAGGGTTGACAGAGTCCTTAGGGCCATGCGAAAGGTCCAGAAGAATCTGCAGCCTAGGTGTACACCATGGAGGTGTATGTGAATGGACCTCGAGGAAAGGTGGTAACGGGAAGGACTCCAGTTCAGACAGAAGGGACCGGACGCGAACCGCAATCGTACGCCCTGACCTGGGCCGCCAATGCGGGAGGTAAACCGCCTAGATTGGGAAAATGAGACGGCAATTTGGATGCACAGAACTATGAACGTGTGCAACGTAACTGGCGAGCAGTTGTGCACGCCTAACCTTCAATGGAGGGACTCTGGCCTCCACCAGGATAATGGCCACCTCACTCGTTCTAAAAGCTCCTGTCGCTAGGCGAATGCCACACTGGTGCACTGGGTCGAGTAAATGCAATGCTGAAGTCGCCGCCAAACCGTAAACCAGACTCTCGTGGTCAATGCGGGATTGAAGAAGGGCTCTGTAGAGCAGCTTAGAGCGATCTTCACCCCAGTTGGTGTTGCTCAAGCAGCGGAGGGCACTGAGGTGCTGCCAGCAGCGCTTCCGCTTAAGCTGACGAAGTTGAGGTAGCCAAGTCAACTGGGCGTCCAAAAGCAGTCCTAAGAATCGATATGTCTCCACTACAATGAGTGGATCGTCATTAAGGTGAAGTTCTGATTCTGGATGAACAGTTGGACGCAGACAGAAACGCATCACATACGACTTGGCGGCCGAAAACTGGACCCCTTGGGCTAGAGTTCCTGACTGCGCCTTGCGAATGGCTCCCTGTAGGCGCCGCTCAGCAACATCAATACTGGAGGAGCAGTACGAAATGCAGTAGTCATCCGCATACAGAGAAGGCGAGTGACGGCCCTACAGCTGCTGCTAGACCGTTAATAGCCACTAAGAACGGAGAGACACTCAATACAGAGCGCTGCAGAATGCCGTTCTCCTGAATACGGAGTGGGGGACTATGGGAGGCACCGACTTGGTCACGAAAAGTACGGAGCGACAGGAAGTTTTGAATAAAAATCGGGAGAGGGCTCCAGAGACCCCATTCATATAATGTGGCAAGGATATGATGACACCAGGTCGTGTCGTATGCTTTACGTATGTCAAAAAAGATAGCAACCAGATGTTGGTGTCTGGAAAAGGCTGTTTGGATGGCAGTCTCGAGGGACACAAGATTATCAGTGCTGGAGTGACCCTGGCGGAAGCCGCCCTGATATGGAACCAGTAGGCCATGTGATTCCAGGACCCAACCCAATCGCCGACACCCCGTACATTCCAGCAGCTTACAAAGAAAGTTGGTGAGGCGGATGGGCTGATAGCTATCCACATCAAACGGGTTTTGACCAGCTTTGACCACTGGAATGATGGTGCTCTCCCGCCACTGCGATGAAACGACGCCATCACACCAGATCTGGTTGAAGATCACAACGAGATATTACTTGTGGTCAGATTAGTGATGTTTAATCATCTGACTGTGCATCCGATGCGCCCCAGGAGCTGTGTTGGGGCAATGTGCAAGGGTGCTGAGGAGCTCCCACTCTGTAAATGGGGCATTGCAGGGTTCACTGTCGCGTATAGTGAACGAGAGGACTTTCCTTTCCATTCGCCGTTTGAGTGTGCGAAAGGCTGTGGCGTAGTTCCCTGATGCAGAGGCTCGAGTATAGTGCTCAGCAATCGCGTTTCCGTCGGTAGATAACACGCCATTTATGGTAACACTGGGAACACCAGTTGGGGTCTGGTACCCAAAAAGATGTCTGATCTTTGTCCAGAAGTGGGAAGGTGATGTATGGCACCCAATGGTCGACACGTACCTCTCCCAACTCTCCTGGTTTCGTCGCTTTACAAGCTGGCGAACGCAGACACAGAGTCGTTAAAGGCTGTTAGGTGCTGTAGGGAAGGGTGCCGCTTATGTCGTTGAAACTCACCGACGCTCTTTAATTGCCTCGGTGACTTCCGGCGACCACGAAGGAACTGTCTTTCGTTGGCGGCACCCTAAAAAACGAGGGATCGCGTTTTCCACCGCAGAAACGATCATTGTAGTGATCTGCTCAACGACAACATCGATGGCACCATGTGGGGGAGATTCATCGGTGACAGCAGAGGTGAAGGCTTCCCAATCTACCTTGTTTAAAGCCCATCTGGGTAGGCGTCTTTGGGCATGACGCCAGAGCAGTGACAGGAAGATGGGGAAGTGGTCACTACCACACACGTCATGTGCTCTCCAGTGGATAGAAGGCCAGGACTGCAAACCGAGAGTCAGTGGCCGAATATGAGCCATGTGCTGCACTGAAATGTGTGGGGGTACCTGTGTTTATAAGAGGCAGAGATCCAGTTGTGATACTAAATTTTCGACCTCCATACCTCGACCAATAAGCATGGTGCCACCCCATAACGGGTTACACTTATTAAAATCTCCCACAAGTAGTAAAGATTTAGGGAGTTGATTAATCAGTGTAGCCAATACATACAGGGGTACAGCACCATCTGGTGGAAGATATACATTGCAGACAGTTATTTCCTGCGTCGTCCTTATCCTGACAGCCACAACTTCAAGAGGGGTTTGAAGGGACACAGGATCACTACATACTGACTTCAGGACATAGATGCAAACTCCACCTGACGCACTATTATAATCGCTAACGGTTCCTGTAATATCCCTTATAGCCACAGAGGGCGGGAACCAGGTTTCCTGAAGGGCAACGCAGAAAGCAGGTGTAAAACTTAAGAGTTGCCTTAGCTCAGCCAGATGGTGGAAAAAGCCGCCGCAATTCCACTGGAGTTTAATGTTATCGTCAGACTGGGAAGGCGTGAAACACTCAATGAGGCAGTCTACGCCTCAGGGTCACCTGCTGCCACCAGATGAATATCTGTGCGATCGATATCCATTGTTTATGAGGGCGCAGCGAGATCTAGGTCCTCAGCGGATGCCAGAATCTCCACCTCATCCTCAGACACAGAGCTTGTAGTTAGTGCTGGTGTGGCTGCCACCGCAGTGCCTTGCTTCTTGGGGGTCTTTTTCTTTTTAGGTTTCTCTTACTGCTCCTTAGGTTTGTCTGGCTGGGAGGGCTTCACTGATTCAGTCTCAGACCCACGCTTCTCCGGCTGAGAAGTGGGGGTGTTGCTCATAAAGTAGGTTGTGCAAGAGCAACAGGAACGGAAGTGCCCGCCCCCCCCCCCCATAATTAAGGGGACAGGTGGAGTCTGACGGCTTTGAGAGCCAAGTGGATGCGGTGAAACAGAAGATGTTAGAACCGCTGTCATAGCGGCAGCGTAGGTTGATGTCATATGCACAGGATGTAGCCTCTCATATTTTCTCTTAGCTTCAGTGTAGGGCAGCCAGTCCAGGGTCTTGTAGTCCATTATTTTTCTTTCTTTCTGGAGAATCCTGCAGTCTGGCGAGCAAGCCGAATGGTGCTCTCCACAGTTGACGCAGATGAGAGGCGGGGAACAGGGATTATTGGGATGTAAAGGACGTCCACAATCCCGACAGGTGACGCTGGAAGTACAGTGGGAAGACATATAGCCGAACTTCCAGCCCTCAAAGCACCACATTGGGGGAGGGATATATGGCTTTACGTCACAGCTGTAGACCATCATCCTGACCTTCTCGTGTAATGTGTCACCCTCGAAGACCAAGATGAAGGCACTGGTGGCAACCTGATTATCCCTCGGAACCCCACGGACGCGCTGGACGGAATGGACACCTTGCCGCTCTAAACCGGCGGACAGCTCATAGTCAGACCACAAAAGAAGGTCCCGGTGAAATATGATACCCTGGACCATATTTAAGCTCTTATGGGGCGTGATGGGAACAGAAACATCCCCCAGCTTGTCACAGGCGAGTATTGTCTGTGACTGGGCACAGGATGGCGTTTTGATCAAGACCGACCCCGACTGCATTTTGGACAAGCCCTCCACCTCCTCAAACTTGTTCTCTAAATGCTCCACAAAAAACTGAGGTTTACTTGAAAAGAAAGATTCCCCATCAACTCTCGTACATACGAGGTACATCTACATCTACATTTATACTCCGCAAGCCACCCAACGGTGTGTGGCGGAGGGCACTTTACGTGCCACTGTCATTACCTCCCTTTTCTGTTCCAGTCGCGTATGGTTCGCGGGAAGGACGACTGTCTGAGAGCCCCCGTGCGCGCTCTAATCTCTCTAATTTTACATTCGTGATCTCCTCGGGAGGTATAAGGAGGGCGAAGCAATATATTCGATACCTCATCCAGAAACGCCCCCTCTCGAAACCTGGCGAGCAAGCTACACCGCGATGCAGAGCGCCTCTCTTGCAGAGTCTGCCACTTGAGTTTGTTAAACATCTCCGTAACGCTATCACGGTTACCAAATAACCCTGTGACGAAACGCACCGCTCTTCTTTGGATCTTCTCTATCTCTATGTACTGGGGTGCATAAGCTTAACTGCAATCCTTAGCCTGGCGTTCCTCCCATGGTGTGACCCTGGGGGGGGGGGAAGGGGGGGGGGAGATTTCTTAGCATTGAAGTAAGACCTTCACTGCTTAGAGACTGTTAGTGTTAGACCTTTACTGCTTAGAGACTGCTGGTGTTTGACTACCAGCAAGAGATGATGTACCTCACTTCATCGCGCGTCATCCACCCTGATGCCACCCTAAACAGCGGCGCTCCTCACGGGCGCCACCCAGCCGCAGCAAAGGCCACCTGGCAGGATGGCCATTGCCTGGAGTCCCGATGCCCCAGGGGGATGGGCATCTACTCCTTGGCGCACGTGGGGAGTTAACGGCGCAGGCATCAGCAGAGCGATCCCTGTGTTGTCAGGGGGCTACAACCAACAGGGTACATGGTGGCCCCACCACAACGAACTGGCTACCGTGCCGGATATCAGGCGCAAACGAGCTAAGAAGTCCATTATCGCCGACAGTGCAGAATGCTGTACTGCACTGAGGATAGAGGAAAATGCACCCACTAGGGTGACCTCACCCAACAGCTGGAGAATAAGCGGAAGTGCAGATCCACGGTGATGAAGGATGCGACGAGGTTTCGGCGCATGATGGACACTATGCACCATGTAAGGCGCCCTTCCCCAGTTGGCTCGCTCTTCGGCAAAATTTTGAAAAATGGAGGTCAAACCCCACAGGGGACAATCACATGAAGGCCGAAATGTGTGAGACTCCTTTTAGTCGCCTCTTATGACAGGTAGGAATACCTCGGGCCTATTCTAATCCCCGGACACGCAGGTTAGCTTCATTATTCCTTATATCTTCTTCATCGCTAATGCTCCGCTGAGTATGGTTTGGATTAACGGCGTCCGTTAGGAAGATCATATGAGTAAAGAAAGGCCACTGTTCAGATGTATTCGTACCTTTGTCAGATGTATTATTACTTTTTTTTTTCATTCTCTCCGAAAACAATCCCTCGCGTTTCGCCATCTTTTCTTCACTCCAGCAACTGCAACAAAATGATAATCCTGGTGTGATGCCTGTTACATATGTTATTGATACAATTTATGGTTTTCCAGGTATCTCATCACCAATTCGTCATTCAAAACTTTCGGTTATTGGTGTCGGCTCTTCAGTGTTGCAGCTGGGAGGATCGTTGACGAAAGTTGTAGTGTGAATGGGAAGTCTTACAAAATGAACTCAAGCCACTTCCATCATGAATACAAGAAGTGGAACGTATTGCGACAAAAGTTTGGGACAGATGGAAATTTGCCAACTGTGGTGACAAACATATTAAGAGTCAAGTGCCTCAATCATTCACGAAGTATGTACTACAACTACACGAAATGTTTCTCAGTTGTGTTGCAAGCAGTCGTGGGAGATGACTACAAGACCATCCGATTCAATCTTGGTGCCTATGGCAAGCAGAGTGACGTGGCGTACTCGACAACTCAAAGTTATGCAACCTGGTCGAACGTGATGCTCCGTAACTTTAACAGTGAGAAATATCTTCTTGGAAGTGAACAAAGATTAGCAAATTTCTTGCTAGGCGAAGGAGGTTTTCCATCGGAAAAGTATCTCATGGGTCATATTCCATCTCACTTCAGCGTGAATTATTCAACAAACGATTGTCGACCGCAAGACAAGTGATCAAATGTGCTTTTGGAATTACGGCAAATAAATTGAAGTTGGCCGTGACGAAGCAGTGTGTATCGTAAAACATATTACCTTGCAACACAACATTGTGATAGACAAAGAACGCTTTGCAGGCTTCCAAATGATTTCGGCTGAAATAAATAATCCGAATAGAATGAGATTTTCACTCTGCAGCGGAGTCTGCGCTGATATGAAACTTCCTGGCAGATTAAAACTGTGTGCCCGACCGAGACTCGAACTCGGTAACTTTGCCTTCCGCGGGCAAGTGCTCTACTATCTGAGCTACCGAAGCACGACTCACGTCCGGTCCTCACAGCTTTACTTATGGCAAAGTTCCCGAGTTCGAGTCTCGGTCGGGCACACAGTTTTAATCTGCCAGGAAGTTTCAATCCGAACAGACACTTACAACTCCGTAGACGTTATAACAGAATTAAGTACTGCTATGGCATCAGAAATGAGAGAAAAGCTTACAACGTTGAAACTTTCTGGTAGATTAAAACTGTGTGCCGGACCGAGACTCGAACTCGGGACCTTTGCCTTTCGCGGGCAAGTGCTCTACCAACTGAGCTACCTTCCAAACTTTACAGACGTTTGGAAGGTGAGAGGCGAGGTACTGGCAGAAGTAAAGCTGTGAGGACGGGGCGTGAGTCGTGCTTGGGTAGCTCAGTTGGTAGAGCACTTGCCCGCGAAAGGCAAAGGACCCGAGTTCGAGTCTCGGTCCGGCACACAGTTTTAATCTGCCAGAAAGTTTCACATCAGCGCACACTCCGCTGCAGAGTGAAAATCTCAATCCGGCTTACAACGTTATTTGTCGAAAATCCTGTGTAAAGAATACTTATAAATATACTCTTAAGTACCAGGCACTTAACAATGTACTGTATTATTAAGTAATATTGTCATTTACATCTGTAAGGTACTGAAAACGATACATGAAATAGAATACTGGGAGAGATACTGCACCAATGGTTTTACAAGACCGTTAATTCTTGCATCAGCAAAATTGCATAATTATATTGCTTATGCAAACGTATCTCTTGATTAAACTTAAAATCTTATTTCACTTGTCTTCATTTTTGTCATTACAAAATTCCTCTGTCATTTTCCGGTCTAGAAACACATGGCATTCAACACAAACCTGTCAAATTCCCTCAGAAGTGGCCTAAGAAACTACATGCCAATGAAGTCACTTGCATACTCGTCTTCGAGTATAATATGTCACATTAGCAAGCTCAGCCTCCATCGTTAGTTAGTTTCTGCTTACAGTAGTGTACAGGAAAGGGGAGGAGAACTCGTCAGACTACACGTGGCTATTAACAGCAGCAAGAATACTGTCGCAGTAATAATTCTTTGACTATAACAGAAAATGATTTTAAGAATTTGGGGCAAACTAGGGAAAATCACATGCATGCGTAAAATACGGTGCTGCGGTCGGCTACGACTATGTAAGACAACAAGTGTCTGGCGCAGTTGTTGGATCGTTTACTGCTGCTACAATGGCAGGTTATCAAGATTTAAATGAGTTTGAACGTGGTGTTACAGTCGGCGCACGAGCGATGGGACGGAGCATCTCCGAGGCGCGATGAAGTGGAGATTTTCCCGTACGACCGTTTCACGAGTGTACCGTGAATATCAAGAATCCGGTGAAACATCAAATCTCCGACATCGCTGCTGCCGGAAAAAGATCCTGCAAAAACGGAACCAACGACGACTGAAGAGAATCGTACAATGTGACAGAAGTGCAATCCATCCGCAAATTGCTGCAGATTTCAATGCTGGGCCATCAACAAGTGTCAGCGTGTGAACCATTCAACGAAACATCATCGATATGGGTTTTCGGAGCCGAAGACCCACTCGTGTATCCATCATGACTGCACGCCTCGAGCCGGCCGGTGTGGCCGAGCGGTTCTAGGCGCTACAGTCTGGAACCGCGCGACCGCTGCGGTCGCAGGTTCGAATCCTGCCTCGGGCATGGATGTGTGTGATGTCCTTAGGTTAGTTAGGTTTAATTAGTTCTAAGTTCTAGGGGACTGATGACCTTAGAAGTTAATTCCCATAGTGCTCAGAGCCATTTGAACCATTTTTTGCACGCCTCGCGTGAGTCTGTCAACACCGATCTTGGACAGTTGATGACTGGAAACACGTTGCCTGGTCGAACTAGTTTCAAATTGTATCGAACGGATGGACATGTACGGATATGGGGACAACACTCATGAACCCATGGACGCTGCATGACAGCAGGGGACAGTTCAAGCTGGTGGATGCTCTGCAATGTTGTGTGGTGTGTGCAGTTAGAGTGATATGGGAACCCTGATACGTCTAGATACGACTCTGACAGGTGACACGTACATTAGCATCCTGTCTGATCACCTGCATCCATTCATGTCCATTGTGCATTCCGACGGACTTGGGCAATTCCAGCAGGACAATGCGACACACCACACGTACTGAATTGCTACAAAGTGGATCCAGGAACACTGTTTTGAGTTTAAACACTTCCACTGGCCACCAAACTCCCCAGATACGAACATTACTGAGCACCTCCGTGACGCCTTTTAAAGTGCTGTTGGGGAGAGATCTCCACCCTCTCGTACTCTTACGGATTTATGGACAGCCCTACAGGATTCACAGTGTCAGTTCCCTCCAGCACCACGTGCAGGCGGGCGCCCTACATGACATTAGGCAACTGTGCCAGTTTCTTTGGCTCTGCAGTGCAGTAGCGTCTTCACTGGTCACTAAAAACTCAAAAACCAAGAAAATTACCTGCCTCTTCTAATTCCATTGCTACCTCCTCCAACTTGGAAGTAAAATTCCTCGTGCGATAAAGCGGCGTCTCTAGGTCGGACGCGCAAGTTCGTGCTTGCAGCACGCTGATTAGCTTTTTGCAGTCCATCACATTATTGCACAACTGAGTAGAAAATTCAAACTGAACTGAGGCTTCTGCAGCACGGTCGCACGAGAACGCACGACCGGTTCGCTATCAGTAGTAGAGCCCCCATTTGACGGCTCGTGTTTTGTTTTAGCCGCGCTTGTCTTACAAAATCACGCCGACGTTTTGTCGCAAGTTTACGCTCCCGGTGGCCATTAGGCTTTGGCCACGCTGTTTCCATGTCCCATAACTAATAACCTTTGCTATAAGTTTTACAAATTTTTCTAGGTTTTCCGTCACCTGTCTGGGACTAGCACTTAGCTTCATAGATGTCGTGGCTCGATACTATTACCCTCACTTTCCCTAAAGCTGCTCGCCTACAGCGCTTCCCGTGACTGCGGCACAGACGGAACTCTGTTTTTCTTCTTCTGTTTTTCTCCCAACTTATCCGCCAGATTCCAAGCACTGTTCTGCTCCACTGCGCGTCTGAATGACGATCCGCCTAACAGTAAATTGAATCTGTTGGTTAACTGAAATTCAAAGTTGCAAACAGACTTTTTTTTGCCTGTCATTTTCTTGCCTTCGCTTTCCAGCACCCTTCGTTTTCCCTCCCATTAACTGTTGTAAGTAAAATTTTTCATGTTCTAACTCTGAATGAACGGCACAAATGACTCGCTCCTGATTTTTTTTCCTGGTGTAAGCTATACTTCCGCGAAAGAACCTTACCTAGTATGCTATTTTCTTCCTCATCACAATCTTATCTTCTGCGGGCAGTGAACGCAAAGTAAATAAGGTGTTTATTCAGTAGGAGCGAGCAAACCAATACAAACACATCGTAACTTAAGATTATCGAGCACATTCCGAACTCCTTTTCAAGGCTCTTCGAAATCCCACTTCCTTATACTTTTACTCCAGAACGGTAAAGTAAATGAAGTATTTATTCAGCAGGAGCGACCAGTAAGAATATTGTGTAACTTAAGACTAACACACATGTTCCAGAAACCTTGTTAAGGTTCTTCGAAATCTCACTTCCCTATATTTGTACTCCTTAATTTTTTTCAATATAATAAAAACTAGTTTCAGATGAACGGAGATTTACGCAATCAAAATACGAGGCACAAAAATAATTTTCATGTCGATTTTGCCCCCTTGTCAAGCGTTCACAGTAGGAGTCAACGAGATGTGATGCAAGGACATCCAGCAAGCTCTCCTCCAACATACAGCACAAAAGTGAGAGTCTTAACCAGTTCAAAGAAACATTAAAAAAACATACGGTATCTCATTAGCCCCCTTTTCTACAAATTATCTGAACATCTGTATCCAAGGACTAAAAAGTTCTGTTTGCCATATTGCATGTAACACTGATGGTTACAAATCTGCATCACAAATATTAATATACTGTGTACTGGTCTCCACTGTTTCTTTAATATATTCAAATGTAATCGAGTAACCACTAAACTAAAAATATAAGAAAACCGGCAGCTGTGTAATATAACTGAGGAAGAGCAGCTTTTGTCAAAACAGTTTCTTTCTACTTCTTCCGATGCCTATGCGGTTCGGGTGTTGGCGATCACGATGGCTATTCCGTTCTTGTTGGTAGCAACACGGAATAGTTCTGTTGAAAACATACTAAACCAGCATCTAAGGTTCTCAAACTAAGACATTCGTCTCCTTCCAGGACCTCTTTTTGCTGCTGACTTTCCCTTGAAGTATTTTTTGCAGCAAATCATACACACGAAAAAAAGTTTTGCGTCACCTCGGTTACGAGAGTTCCGGAACCTGTACAGAAAATTGGAATAGAGATGAACATAACATCATTTCCACCCTTCTTATTGCTCATGAAAACCACACACTGCATGTTGTACCACCATAGAGCGAGACCTTCAGAGGTGATGGTCCAGATCGCTGTACACACCGGTACCTCAATACCGAGTAGCACATCCTCTTGCATTGATGCATGCCTCTATTCGTCGTGGCATACTATCCACAAGTTCATCAAGGCACTGTTGGTCCAGACTGTCCCAATCCTCAAAGGCAGGGTCGTTGGTGGGTGACGTCGTCCATAAACAGCCCTTTTCAATCTATCCCAGGCATGTTCGATAGGGATCATGTCTGGAGAACATGCTGGCCACTCTAGTCGAGCGATGTCGTTATCCTGAAGGAAGTAATTTACACGATGTGCACGATGGGGGCGCCGATAGTAGTCTGTGTAGACGAATGCCTCGCCAATATGCTGCCGATACGGTTGCACTATCGCTCGGAGGATGGCATTCAAGTATCGTGCAGCCGTTATGGAGCCTTCCATGACCACCAGCTGCGTACGTCGGCCCCACATACTGCCACCCCAAAACATCAGGGAACCTTCACCTTGCTGCATTCTCTGGACAGTGTGTCTAACGCGTTCAGCCTGACCGCGTTGCCTCCAAACACATCTCCGACGATTGTCTGGTTGAAGGGATGTGACACTCATGGGCGAAGAGAACGTGATGCCAATCCTGAGCGGTCCATTCGGCATGTTGTTGGGCCCATCTGTACCGCGCTGTATGGTGTCGTGGTTGCAAAGATGGACCTCGCCATGGACGTCGAGAGTAAAGTTGTGCACCATGCAGCCTATTGCACACAGTTTGAGTCAAAACACGACGTCCTGTGGCTGCTAGAAAAGCATTATTCAACATGGTGGCGTTGCTGCCAGGGTTCCTCCGAGCCATAATCCGTAGGTAGCGGTCATCCACTACAGTAGTAGTCCTTGGATGGCCTGAGCGACTCATGTCATCGGCAGTTCCTGTCTCTCTGTATCTCCTCCATGTCCGAACAACATCGCTTTGGTTCACTCCGAGACGCTTGGACACTTCCCTTGTTGAGAGTTTTCCTGACACAAAGTAACTATGCGGACGCGATCGAACCGCGGTATTGACCGTCTAGGCACGGTTGAACTACAGACAACACGAGTCGTGTACCTCCTTCCTAGTGGAATCACTGCAACTGATCGGCTGTCGGACACCCTCCGTCTAATAAGTGCTGCTCATGCATGGTTGTTTACATCTGTGGGCAGGTTTAATGATATCTCTTAATAGTCAATGGGACTGTGTCTGTGATACAATATCCACAGTCAACGTTTATCTTCAGGAGTTCTCGGAACTGGGGTGAGGCAAAACCTTTTTTGATGTATGTAGGTGTTTGTATCACGCATAGGTCCTAGATATTGCAACTTTCGTGCATTTCACTATCTTGATTAATTTAGGTGTTGCGTTCATTGTTCTCGAAACTTCTACGTTTGTCACTCTCTGTGTCCAAGGCATTCTCAGGAACCGCCTACAAAGCCACAATTCAAAGGCCTCCAGCTTCGTCTCCATGATTTTATTCAAGGTAGGAGGGCAGAATATACATAACAGTGCAAAAGTCTGATTTTTTATCTTAGGGTTAGGTTATGGTTTTTTAAGACAGCACTCTTTCTCTGAAGCACACTTCTTGATTTCCTGATGCGTGTCTATTTCTTGCGAGTTATCCCAATTATTATTTATTATGGGACCAAGATACGTCTTCAGTTTATGACTACATTTACTCCTCTAATACCTTCCTTACTTATTTCAAATTCACTTGATTAAATTTATCTGGCATAAGCATGTACGTAATTAAGAAAGAAAGTGATAGTTTGTCAACACAAATTAAAAAACCTATATACGAATTGCTTGTTTTCTGTTGATGAGTGCCTCATTTCACATCCATGATGTGATCTATAAGACACGATGAGTGAATGGATGCACCAATGAATGGGCCCAATTAAAATAAAGATGCTTTCAGTTTAACACCTACTGCACATGGCTCGCCTATTTTCTTGAACTGTAAAAGTACATTCAATTAAAGAAAATCGGTATATATAGTGAAGTACTAATTACTTGATAATTTACGAACTTTTTTTGCATGTAATATTAAGCTACAGATGAGAAAAGAAATATGCTTTTTTCACACAGTATTACCTATTTAAACGATCAGTAGCACATTGAATAATGTACACACACTAAACTTAAATGTTTGATAGTAGCTGTTAATATCTGACAGTGGTGGATCATGGGTCTAAATTCCACCACCACCACCACTACCACTACCGTAATAACAACAGTAATAACGACACTAACTTTCATTTACAAACGAACTGCTTGACCGTTGCTACTTGTGAACAGGGCCGTTTCTACCATTAAGCAAGACTAGGCGGCCGCCTTGGGCGGCAAAATTTTAGGGACGGCGAAGGGCAGAGAAAATTAGTTTCAGACCAAAGGAATTGAATACAAAACATAAAGACCGAGGACTGTTCCCAGAAAACGAGAACGTCTGGTCACCTCCTTTAATGATTAAAAGCACAGTGCGAGATATGAATTGTTGTGTCGTTGGATGTTGGTGGTGGTGGAGGTGGGAGGGGGTGGGACTTGGGGAGACCGAAGGTAGTAAAAAAAAGAAAAAGCAGAAGGAGGGCCGTCATTTTTCAGTTCTCACTTAGGGTGGCAAAACACTTAACAACGGCCCTGCTCGTGAAACGAGTTAATTCGACGACCTTTCTCCTTCTTGCCGAACCTCTCGACGACACACCGCCATACCACGTGTCTCGGCTTTTAGGCACTCGCAGGTCTGGTTTCTCGATTGAGGTACAAGCAAGAGCCGATAAGCTGTCCTGGATCATGCTGTTTCTCAAATACGATTTTATGCGTTTAGGACAAGAAAAGTCCTTTCAACTGAAGCGCTTGATCCAGGAATGGCATCAGTAAACCCTTAACCCGCGAGGTGACTTTTCTGAAACATGTACCACAAGGTGGAGTCTCTGGGACCACTATGTTTAAACCGATATTTAAGGCTAAAATCGTATGAAATTTTTAATTAATGCTATATGACATTTATTTTCACGATTATTTAAGTGTTTTTAAATGCTTCTTGTTTATTTTATTGCACTAAACAAAGCCTGCAGCATTTTACTATTTATCACATAAAAGCTCATAAATTTTGTGTGGTTATTTTAAGTAGTACACATAAATGGATTGTTAGAGTACTGAATTTTACATTCTGAAAAATTATACAATATCTGTAGCACATAAATTTCCATATAGAACTAAATTCCAAGGTTTAAATTTGCGCATAAAGATTCCACCCGAAAGCTACAAAAAAGAAACTCAGTCAGATTCACACGGATTGCTGGGAACTACATTTTTCGTATCACCACGCAGAACACGTTCGGTTTTAACAGACACTTTAAGTATTTCACTGAAGAAACAGACAGATCCCCATCACAACTTTCCTGAAGTTCTTCCTCTGAATGACACTCTTGTTCGTTAGCGGAACTGTGATCACTGACCAATGTAAAATCTTCGTCTTTCTCGTTTATTTCTTGATCTATATCATCGACACCTTCCTCCATAGACCGACTAAGAATTTCATCGAACTCGGGAAAGTTAAAACTAACACATTCGTGTGAACAGATTTTGAGCTATACGTTACAGTACTGAAGAAAACAGGTACGTAATTCCGAGGCGCGGCCTAGGAGACTCCAGCAGCCATCAATAACACGTGTCAACAATAAACACAGAAGGCGATAACGCAACCAACAACAAAACATCATCATAGGCTTGGCAGTTTAAGGGAGAGTAGGGGGAGTATAGAAGCGTTCCAACACAACTGGCCTTGGAGAGCGAGTTCGAAAAGAGACCACACTTCATGAGTTAAGAAAAATAGTATGAAATCTTCTGAAAGAATTTGGTCCCTTTCATTCTCAATCATTCTTTTGATAACGCCCCCTAAACTGACTGAGTGAAGTGTTTCTTTACGCAGGGAAGAAAATATAGTCTCCAGTCCTACACGTAAGTGCGAACTACTGAAGGACGCACCGTACCGTTGTAGCAATGAATCGACATAATTGGCGATCTCTGCAGCATTGTCTAATTTAACGAAGTGCAGTTACCACAATGTGAAACTCTTGTTTCAAGTCGCGTTATAATTTTATCCAGAATCTCAAAGTACACCTATTTGTATTTTTACGTCAATGGATTGCCAATGTATTCATACACAATTTGGGCTCTAGGATGAAAACTTCAACTGGTGAACTACTCGAGTGCTTCGTGGAATTTAAAAACTCCATCAATGTACCTTTTTTTTTTAGTTTTTCGCGAAACCTATCCATTCTGAGACAGCAATGTTGAAAAACTGTACATCGTTGTGCTCTTTTTCTGCAGAACGTTGAAATATGTTTTCAAAAACAGAGAGAAGAAGAACAAAGTCAAAGTCTAAGAGGCTATTTTCGGACACACAGGCTTCTCTTGTAGTAGTTGCACTTGAGTCTGGACTATCGATTATTTCAATGAAAACCTCAATTAGTCCCGGACGACTTCTGTGAATGGCAGATATTATTCTGGTGCTACAGTCCCATCTCTCGTCAATGTTCGCAGCAACGCGTTTGCAAACAATAGAGTGGAGACTGCTCTGCGTTTGAAACACGGGTGGAAGAACGAAGTAACAGCGTCAGGCGTGGAAAAATGGCCTCATCGGTTTTATACAAGAACAGCTCTGGTGCAAGACTAAATTTAAACGACATGGAAAACAGTGAGTAAGAAGAGCTTGAGAAGCAGTTTCACAGACCTTATCCAGAACGGAAGCTCCATCATCGGTTTGGGCCACCAGTTTTTTTCTTCCCTTCACAATTTCGAAACACGTCGCTCAACGCAGAGAATAAAGCAGCAGCTCTTCCAGCTTCGCTAACAGCATGGAATCCGAGAAAACGTTCTAGAATTTTGCCGTTGGAGTTCAACAGGCTCATAACAATAGAGCACTGTGACTGGTCTGAAATGTCCGTTGCTTCGTTCACAATGAACGCCTAAAACGAGGTTCTGTCCAAACTTGAATTCGCAAATTGCTTTTATACATTTAACCAGTTCGTTCCGTATAGTTTTCCAAAATCCCCGGAAATAATCCACTTTCTTCCAACGTATTTCCAAATCTTCATTTCTGTTTAGCACGAGTTTAAAAATAGCTCTGCAATTTCTGGGATTCGGGGAATCTTCTGACTCTATGTGACCGCTGAAAGCTCACGAAAGCCACACGTGTTTTTCTTATTTATTCAGTTTCTGTTGAACACTAAGGTGACAAAAGTCGTGCGATAGCGATATGCACATATATAGATGGCGGTGGTACCGCATACGCAAGGTGTCAAACGGCAATGCATTGGCGGAGCTGACAATTGTATCCAGGTGTTCCATATACACTCCTGGAAATTGAAATAAGAACACCGTGAATTCATTGTCCCAGGAAGGGGAAACTTTATTGACACATTCCTGGGGTCAGATACATCACATGATCACACTGACAGAACCACAGGCACATAGACACAGGCAACAGAGCATGCACAATGTCGGCACTAGTACAGTGTATATCCACCTTTCGCAGCAATGCAGGCTGCTATTCTCCCATGGAGACGATCGTAGAGATGCTGGATGTAGTCCTGTGGAACGGCTTGCCATGCCATTTCCACCTGGCGCCTCAGTTGGACCAGCGTTCGTGTTGGACGTGCAGACCGCGTGAGACGACGCTTCATCCAGTCCCAAACATGCTCAATGGGGGACAGATCCGGAGATCTTGCTGGCCAGGGTAGTTGACTTACACCTTCTAGAGCACGTTGGGTGGCACGGGATACATGCGGACGTGCATTGTCCTGTTGGAACAGCAAGTTCCCTTGCCGGTCTAGGAATGGTAGAACGATGGGTTCGATGACGGTTTGGATGTACCGTGCACTATTCAGTGTCCCCTCGACGATCACCAGTGGTGTACGGCCAGTGTAGGAGATCGCTCCCCATACCATGATGCCGGGTGTTGGCCCTGTGTGCCTCGGTCGTATGCAGTCCTGATTGTGGCGCTCACCTGCACGGCGCCAAACACGCATACGACCATCATTGGCACCAAGGCAGAAGCGACTCTCATCGCTGAAGACGACACGTCTCCATTCGTCCCTCCATTCACGCCTGTCGCGACACCACTGGAGGCGGGCTGCACGATGTTGGGGCGTGAGCGGAAGACGGCCTAACGGTGTGCGGGACCGTAGCCCAGCTTGGTTGGTTGGTTGTTTGAGGTGAAAGGGACCAAACAGCAAGGTCATCAGTCCCTTGTTTCAAATAGACTCCATTCTGCTAACGGGACATCTCAGAAAAGGCAGAACAATAAAACGGAAAAAGGGGAAACGTAAAAGGGCAGTCACGTTGTCATTAGTAAAAACAAACGAGGGAAGTTGGCAAGAGAACGAACCCAACACTATGCTGAAGCAGCATAGGCAAGACCACCTGTGACTTAAAAGGGACAACCGCTATAATGCAGAAAGTACGTATGGGAATAGAAAAACTAACCAAGCCTTAAAAAGAAGGGGTAAAAACAGAGTAAAAGGGAAAGAAAAGAGGATTCCAGGCAGGGAGGTGAATCGGGAATCTCTGAACACCGCCTACAGTGGGAGACACCCAAACACTCACCGCCCTGCCCCAACACCAGAGGGAGATTAGAAACTTTAAAACTGAGAATAAAAACCACTCTCCCGGAGGAAACCTAGAACCAGAGAGACCATCCGGGAATCGTCAGCCAACATCAAAGGTAAAGTGTGGGGGAGCCTATACTTAGCACGCAGAGCCAAAAGAAGGGGGCATTCAACCAAAATGTGGGCCACTGACTGGAAGGCTCCACAACCACATAGCGGGGGTGGCTCATCACGCAAAAGGAAACCATGGGTCAGCCTGGTATGGCCAATGCGGAGACGACACAGTGTGGTCGAGTCCTTGCGGGAGAGGCGAAAGGAAGAACGCCATGGGCCTGGATTCACCTTAATGGCACGAAGTTTATTAGACAGTGGAGTAGCCTCCCAAGAACTGGCCCATGACTGTGCAAAGTGGGATTTGATGTGAAGCCGTAAATCCGCTGCAGGAGAGGTTACAGAAAACGGGGGGTAAGTAACTGCTCCCCCAGCCAAACGATCAGCGAGCTCATTACCCGGGATACCCACATGGCCCGGGACCCATAGGAAGTCAATGGAACAAGCAGCACGGTGAAGATCAGCGAGATGGTCATGGATGGCAGAGACCAAGGGATGGCGCGAAAAACACCGGTCAATAGCAAGAAGGCCACTCATCGAGTCCGTACATAACAAAACGCGGTTGTGTTGGGATTGTTTAATAAAGGTAAGGGCCCGGGAAATGGCCATCAATTCCGCAGTAAACACCCCACATGAGGGTGGCAGCAGATGATTTTCCGTTCCAACAAAGGACGTGAAGGCATACCCAACATGATCAGCAGATTTAGAGCCATCAGTGTAAAAAACAACAGCATCCCGAAACTCCCATAAAATTTGGCGGAAAAAGGAACGGAACACCACCGGGGAGATGGAATCTTTCGGACCGCGGCGGAGATCCATCCGAATTCGAGGCCGAGGAACTAACCAAGGAGGGGTGGAGGGGAGGGAGCGAGGAAGACAGGACAAAGAAGGAAGCCGAAAATCACGGTTAAGAGACGCAAGGCGCAGCCCAACCGGTAAACCCGCCCGAGGGCGGGAGTCAGGCGGGCGACGTCCATGGTCTGGAAATAGGATAGAATAGGAAGGATGAGCGGGAGAAGAACGGATAGTAAGGGCATAAGACACCAGAAGCTGGGACCGCCGAACAGAAAGGGGGGGGGGGGGGGAT
Organism: Schistocerca cancellata; assembly: GCF_023864275.1. Classification (NCBI taxonomy): domain Eukaryota; kingdom Metazoa; phylum Arthropoda; class Insecta; order Orthoptera; family Acrididae; genus Schistocerca; species Schistocerca cancellata. The sequence continues at coordinate 26,433,582 of NC_064626.1, read as the reverse complement.
CCCAGCTTCAACCAGGAGACTATCAACAGGGCTAGTAGGGAAGGCACCGGTGGCCAAACGGATACCACGATGGTGGACTGGATCCAGCACGTGCAGCGTGGAAGGAGCAGCTGAACCATAAACTTGACAACCATAGTCCAAACGTGACAGAACTAGAGCACGGTAAAGACGGAGGAGGAGGGAACGGTCCGCACCCCAAGAGGAGTGGGCAAGGAAGCGAAGGACATTGAGTTTACGGAAGCATCCTACCTTCAGGAGTCTGATATGGGGCAGCCAAGTGAGCTTGTTGTCGAAAAGAAGACCGAGGAAACGAAACTGTGGAACCACAGGCAATCTGTGTGCAGCGAGATAGAGCTCTGGATCAGGGTGGACCGTAGTACGGCGACAGAAGTGGACCACCCGCGATTTTAAAGGAGAGAATTGAAACCCGTGTGAGAGGGTCCATGCAGAGGCACGCCGTATAGCCACCTGGAGCTCCCGTTCTGCAGATGGCATCGAGGAGGAACTAACCCAAATGCAGAAATCATCCACATACAGGGCAGGGGCGACCAAGGGACCGACAGAGGCCACAAGTCCATCGATAGCAATGAGGAAAAGAAGGACACTCAAGACAGAACCCTGAGGGATGCCCGTCTCCAGGGTCCGTGGAGAACTAAAAGCAGTACCAACTCTAACTCTGAATGACCGATGGATCAGGAACTGGCGGATAAAAATAGGGAGTGGGTCCCGAAGACCCCACTGATGAAGGGTTAGTAAGATGTGATGGCGCCAGGCCGTGTCATAGGCCTTGCGAAGGTCAAAAAACACTGCAACCAAATGGCGGCGCTGGGAAAAAGCCTGCCGAACTGCGGATTCCAAGCGAAGTAAATGATCGATTGGAGATCGTCCCTCTCTAAAGCCACACTGGTAAGGGGACAATAGATCCCGAGATTCGAGGACCCAAGTGAGCCGACGGGCTACCAGTCGTTCAAGTAACTTACAACCAACATTGGTCAAACTAATTGGCCAATAGCTGTCAACAGATAGGGGGTTCTGACCAGGCTTAAGGACAGGAACCACAATGCTATCCCTCCACTGAGAAGGGAAGTCACCCTGGAGCCAGATACGGTTAAACACCCGAAGAAGATGGTGCCGTTGTGGAGCACTGAGATGTTGAAGCAGCTGGTTATGAATGGAATCGGGGCCAGGGGCCGTATCATGAGAAGAAGATAGAGCAGAAAGAAATTCCCATTCAGTGAAAGGTTCGTTGTAAGATTCTGACTCACAAGTGGTGAAACATAAGGCGACAGCTTCAGCCTGCTGTTTTTGATGAAGGAAAGCAGCTGGATAGGAGGCCGACGCTGATGCCACTGCAAAATGGGTCGCAAGATGTTCTGCGAGAACTAATGGGTCCGTACAAATGCCATCTGGGAGGTGAAGGCCTGGGAGGGTGGACTGCCGATGGCAACCTTGGAGAGAGCGAAGTGTAGCCCATACCCGCGACAGAGGGACAGTGGAACCAAGGGAAGAAACGAATCGTTCCCAACATATCCGCTTGCTCTGTTTGATTAAATAACGGGCTTTAGCGCGAAGGCGCTTAAAGGTAGAAAGGCTGGCTACAGATGGGTGCCTCTTGAAGTGTTGCAAAGCTCGACAGCGATCACGGATGGCAATGGCAATGGCCGTACTCCACCACGGGACTTGCCGACGACGAAATTGTCCAGATGAGCGCGGGACAGCAAGGGTAGCAGCGCGAACAATCGCGTCAGACACGTCACGTAGGACGTCATCAATACAACCCGACAAAGAGGGAGAAAACTCGACCTGTGCAGTGTATAGAGGCCAATCGGCGCGGTGGAAAGACCAACGAGGTAACCTGTCCATCGGGGAGCGGGAAGGGAGCGTGATAATCAACGGGAAATGGTCACTATCACAAAGGTCGTCGTGTGGCGACCAGTGTAATGAAGGGAGGAGAGAGGGAGAAGAAAGAGAAAGATCAATGGCAGAAAAGGTACCATGACCAGCACTGAAATGAGTAGGGGAGCCATCATTAAGAAGGCACAGGTCGTGGTCTGCAATAAATTGGTCGATAAGAAGACCTCGTCTAGATGGAAAGGCACTGCCCCACAAAGGATGATGAGCATTAAAATCCCCAAGGAGGAGGGAAGGGAGGAGGAAGTTGCTGAAGAAGGGTGGTTAAGGCAGCAGGTGTAAAAGTCCTGTCAGGAGGGAGATAAAGATTGCATACTGTGACTGCAGAGTCTAAGTGGACCCTAACAGCAACCGCTTCCAATGTAGTTTGGAGAGGAATCCACGTGCTAGCAATGTCTGTACGGACCAACGTACAAACGCCACCAGAAGCCCGCAAGGGTCCGACCCGATTTCGACAGAAAACACGGAACCCACGGAGGGTCGGTGAGTGAACATCAGTAAAATGAGATTCCTGGAGAACCACACAAGCTGCTGAGTAGGACGAAAGAAGGGATTTCAATTCCGGAAGGTGACGATAATAGCCATTACAATTCCATTGGAGAACCACAGAACGATGGTTTAAATGAGGGCTGAGCACGCTAAATCCAGTCATACCGCCGGGTCCCCACCCGTCACCGACAAGGAGGGGGCGACATCCATAAAAGACAGGTCAGAATCCGGTTGCGAAGTCGGGGAAGGGACCTCCGGTGATACCAGAGGCTCTTTGTCCCGGGACTTATGTTTCTTCTTCTTTTCAGGCTGAGATCGAGGAGGGCTGTGTGGCATAATGGAGCCAGCTGCAGCAAGATCAGGAACAGAAAGAGACCGGGCGACCTGGGGGCCGATAGACCGCGGCTCTCGCGGTCGCCGCACTGCAGCAGACCTCTGACCTGGAAGGTGCCGGGAAGGGGCATCCCGGGAGAGGCGCCCTTGACCGGCAGACGCCGAAGGAGTGGGACACTTCTCCGGCTGGGGAGGGGGAGCAGCGCCCAGAGGAGAGGGTGTGGGAGCCGCAGGGGAGGGGGGAAGGAGAGGGGTCCGGGATGGGGGTAAGGAAGGGGGAGGAAGGGATGAAGATGTAACCAAGGCGTAACTAGATGTCATGGACACAGGGTGCAATCGTGCATATTTCTTACGGGCCTCTGTGTAGCTTAAACGATCAAGGGACTTATACTCCTGTATCTTTTTTTCTTTCTTATAGACTGGGCAATCTGCTGAACGTGGAGAATGACTACCATGACAATTTACACATACAGGAGGGGGAACACAGGGACTCCCCTCATGGAGTGGACGTCCACAGTCACCACAGAGAGGGTCCTGGGAACAGCGAGAAGACATGTGGCCAAAACGCAAGCACTTAAAACACCGCATAGGAGGTGGGATGTACGGCTTCACATCACAGCGATAGACCATAATCTTAACTTTCTCAGGAAGGGTATCCCCTTCAAAGGCCAGGATAAAGGCACCAGTATCAATACGATTATCCTTAGGACCCTTCTGAACACGCCGAACAAAGTGAACACCCCGCCGTCCGAGATTGTCCCGAAGTTCCTCATCAGTTTGAAGGATGAGGTCTCTGTGAAAAATCACACCTTGTACCATATTTAGAGACTGGTGAGGGGTAATGGACACGGGAATTGTGCCAAGATGGGTACAGGCACGAAGGGCCGCAGATTGGGCAGCCTAAGCAGTTTTTATCAGCAACGAACCCGACCGCATCTTGCTCAGGGAGTCCACTTCGCCGAACTTGTCTTCAATGTGTTCCACAAAGAATAAAGGTTTGACACTGGTGAAAGTATCTCCATCAGTCCTAGTGCAAACTAGATAACGGGGGAAAGGTTTTGCCCCTAGACGACGGGCCTGACCCTCCTCCCAGGGGGTAGCCACGGAAGGGAAGGCCGAAGGAGCAAGAGAAGCAGCACTTGAGGAATCAGTACCACGCAGAGAGACGGCCGCAGAAGAGCGGCCAGAGTTTTGGACCCGTATGAGTTTCATCTGCATAGCGTCCGCCCTGATACCACCCACTCCGATCAGGGGCTCTCCTCACGGGCGCCACCCAGCCACAGCAAGGGCCGTCTGGCACGGCGGCCATTGCCCCGGGAGTTCCGATGCTCCAGGATGACGAGCAACCACTTCAAGGCATGCATGAGGAGGTCACAGCTCAGGTATCAGAAGTGTGATCCCTGTGTGTTCAGGGGGCTCAACCAAAAGGGTACATAGCGACCCCACCACACGGGCTGGCTACCGTGCTGGCTATGCACCCTAGCATCAGACAACGACGTAAAAGAAAAGGTGGAATGTACTAGGAGGGCGCACGTTGGAGACACTAGGCAAGGTGCTCTTCCCCAAATGGCTCACACTACGGAAGAGAAATTTTGGAATGGAGGTCAAACCCCAGAGGGGGACCAAGGAATGCCAAAAGGAGGAGATGAGTACGCAGCAAAGCCGGAGTGTAAAACCAACAGAACCAGGAGGATAGCGGGGGCCAACATAAGCAAGGACACCAAGAGAGGGAGAGGAGAGGGCGAGGGGAAAGGGGTATGGAGGGGAAAGGAGGGGAAGGGAAATGAAATGCAGCACGGGAGAGAAAGAAGGCTGCAATGGCTCGGGGCCCCGTGCTCGCCACGCACGTGTCCACAAAAGAGTTGTGGACCCCCTGGGGGGCGTAGCCCAGCTTCATGGAGACGGTTGCGAATGGTCCTCGCCGATACCCCAGGAGCAACAGTGTCCCTAATTTGCTGGGAAGTGGCGGTGCGGTCCCCTACGGCACTGCGTAGGATCCTACGGTCTTGGCGTGCATCCGTGCGTCGCTGCGGTCCGGTCCCAGGTCGACGGGCACGTGCACCTTCCGCCGACCACTGGCGACAACATCGATGTACTGTGGAGACCTCACGCCCCACGTGTTGAGCAATTCGGCGGTACGTCCACCCGGCCTCCCGCATGCCCACTATACGCCCTCGCTCAAAGTCCGTCAACTGCACATACGGTTCACGTCCACGCTGTCGCGGCATGCTACCAGTGTTAAAGACTGCGATGGAGCTCCGTATGCCACGGCAAACTGGCTGACACTGACGGCGGCGGTGCACAAATGCTGCGCAGCTAGCGCCATTCGACGGCCAACACCGCGGTTCCTGGTGTGTCCGCTGTGCTGTGCGTGTGATCATTGCTTGTACAGCCCTCTCGCAGTGTCCGGAGCAAGTATGGTGGGTCTGACACACCGGTGTCAGTGTGTTCTTTTTTCCATTTCCAGGAGTGTAACTAGCTTCCCCGCGTGATTATGGCCGCACGAAGGGAATTAACAGACTTTGAACGCGGAATGGTAGTTGAAACTAGACGCAAGGGAAATTCCATTTCGGAAATCGTTACGGAATTCAATATTCTACATCTACATCTACATTTATACTCCGCAAGCCACCCAACGGTGTGTGGCGGAGGGCACTTTACGTGCCACTGTCATTACCTCCCTTTCCTGTTCCAGTCGCGTATGGTTCGCGGGAAGAACGACTGTCTGAAAGCCTCCGTGCGCGCTCTAATCTCTCTAATTTTACATTCGTGATCTCCTCGGGAGATATAAGTAGGGGAAGCAATATATTCGATACCTCATCCAGAAACGCACCCTCTCGAAACCTGGCGAGCAAACTACACCGCGATGCAGAGCGCCTCTCTTGCAGAGTCTGCCACTCGAGTTTGTTAAACATCTCCGTAACGCTATCACGGTTACCAAATAACCCTGTGACGAAACGCGCCGCTCTCCTTTGGATCTTCTCTATCTCCTCCGTCAACCCGAGCTGATACGGATCCCACACTGATGAGCAATACTCAAGTATAGGTCGAACGAGTGTTTTGTAAGCCACCTCCTTTGTTGATGGACTACATTTTCTAAGGACTCTCCCAATGAATCTCAACCTGGTACCCGCCTTACCAACAATTAATTTTATATGATCATTCCACTTCAAATCGTTCCGCACGCATACTCCCAGATATTTTACAGAAGTAACTGCTACCAGTGTTTGTTCCGCTATCATATAATCATACAATAAAGGATCCGTCTTTCTATGTATTCGCAATACATTACATTTGTCTATGTTAAGGGTCAGTTGCCACTCCCTGCACCAAGTGCCTATCCGCTGCAGATCTTCCTGCATTTCGCTACAATTTTCTAATGCTGCAACTCCTCTGTATACTACAGCATCACCCGCGAAAAGCCGCATGGAACTTCCGACACTATCTACTAGGTCATTTATATATATTGTGAAAAGCAATGGTGCCATAACACTCCCCTGTGGCACGCCAGAGGTTACTTTAACGTCTGTAGACGTCTCTCCGTTGATAACAACATGCTGTGTTCTGTCTGCTAAAAACTCTTCAATCCGAGATCGACAGTGTCCAGAGTGTGCCGAGAACGCCTCATTCCAGGCACTGTTCCTCACCACGGACAACGCAGTGGTCGGCAGTCTTCACTCGATGACCGAGAGCAGCGGCGGCTACGTAGGGTTGTTAGTGCTAACAAACAAGCAACACGGAGTCAAGTAATGGTAGAAAACAACGTGGGAACTAAGACGAACGTATCCGTTAGGGTAGTGAAGCGATATCTGGCGTTAATGGGCTATGGCAGCGGACGACCGAGGCGAGTGGCTTCTCTAACAGCACGACATGGCCTTCAGCGCTGCTCCCGGGCTCGTGACCCTATCAACTAGGCGGCTGGGAAACCGTAGCGTGGTCGGACGAGTTTCGATTTCAGTTCGTAAAAACAGATGGTAGCGTTCGACTGTGGCGCAGACCCACGAAGCCACGCACCCCAGTGGTCACCGAGACACTGTGCAAGCTGGTTGTGACTCTATAAAAGTGTGGGCTGTTTCTAGACGGATCGGACTTGGTTCTGGTTATGTTCGGCTATTTGGAGGCCACCTGCAGCCATTCGCGGACGTCATGCTCGCAAACAACAATGGAATTTTATGGATGACAATGCGTCATGTCACTGAGCCACAACTGTTCGCGATAACATCATTCAAGAACATTCTGGACAGTTCGAGCAAATGATTCGGCCACGCAGATGGCCCGACATGAATCCCACCGAACATTTATATGGGGGGGGGGGGGGGGGGGCATACTCGAAAGGTCAGTTCGTGTACAAACTGTTGCACAGGCAACACCTTCACTATTGTGTTGTTGTGGTCTTCAGTCCAGAGACTGGTTTGATGCTGCTCTCCAAGCTACTTCATCCTGCGCAAGCTTCTTCATCTCCAAGTAATTACTGCAACCTACGTCCTTGCGATTCTGCTTAGTGTATTCATATCTTCGTCCCCCTCTACGATTTTTACACTCTATGCTGCCCTCCAATAGTAAATTGGTGATCCCTTGATGCCTCATAACATGTCCTACCAACCGATCCCTTCTTCTAGTCAAGTTGTGCCACAAATTCCTCTTCTCTTCAGTTCTATTCAGTATTTTTTTTTTAAAAAATACGTAAAAAGTCTGCCAACCGGTTGCATAGGTTTTCTATGTACCTTGACCAGGTTTCGTCACCTCTAAGGGTGACTTCACCAGAAGGCTAGGTAATTACCTAAAATGAATATGTCAGATCAAATATCTTATCTAATAAAAGTTACATTAATGTAAACGAGTGTAAAACAAGTAGTGCTTACATGAAGAACATATCGTCAAAGATGTACAGTGATTTAAGAGTTGAGTTGCTCAAGTCATACATTAAAATATACGACATAATGTTCTTCAAAAAGTCAAACATTAAAACATAAGTAACACCGGTGTGGTGTGAGGAGACTGACTATATGGCAACTAGTCACGCTGCCAAGTAAACGTAATGTAGGGCGCGCCACAAGCGGGCCACTAGTAACATGAGCAAAACAATTTTGTATGTTACACATTTTCTGAAGTAAATCATACGTATAGCCAATATAGCTTTTAACAAAAATTAATTTTACGAATTATTGAGAAACATTTATAAATGAGCTTCAAATGGGATAAAATAGTACAAAGTTCGCTACGTTTTACGTAGCACACGTAGAACCACAGTTAAATACGACTGGAATTACGTACGCAATGAAGAACATCAGTTCATTATGTGACACAAAAGTTGAAAAGAAAGCTTGCTTAACTAGGGCACAGAGGTCATCTGGAGTGTAAGTAATGAGCGTAACTTAACAGAGGTAAAATAATGTTTCTGAAAAGGAGGAGAGAACCTGGATTATAAATCATAAAACTGAGAGCACTGGTTTAAAAGCGTTAAAGAAATATCTATTTTTCAACTGCACTTGTTCATTCAACATGTCATCTTTATCCGGTGTGTGCCTGAAAATTTCAAGTTATTCCAAGACATCAAGTTTTCTCCCTTTCCTTTCTCTATGCAGAATTGTCATTTCGTTTAATTCTTTAGGGTTATGCCCTGTTATGAAAAGATGTTCTGCAAATGTTGAATTGTGCACATTAGTGCCCTTTTTGCCTAAAAGATGTTCTTTGTATCTTACGTTGAAAGCTCTGACTGTCTGTCCAATATAAAATGCTGGACATGTATTACAGTAAATTTTATATACCCCTGAGCCACGTAAGGGTTCGTTTGAAGCTTTTAGATTATTAATTAAATTTTTTTGTAAATTATTGTGTGTGGAGAAAGCAACCTAGCAGCCGTATTTTTTAGTTAACAGACGCTGAATCCTATACGATTTGTTACCTAAAAATGGTATTGAGATGTACTTTTTATCATTATTATTAGTTTGGCCAGTACCTAAAGTGGTGACTCTTTCTTTAGTTTTTTTCTTTAGGGATGTTTTCCACTAGTGAGGGTTCATAGCCGTTATTAAATGCTATTGTCTTAATTACATCAATTTCTTTCTGCAGTTTTTCTGGTGATAAGGGGGTAACCACGGCACGGTGAAGTTGGCGATAATAGAGAATAAAATAATTTTTGACTTTTTCACAAACCCACGAGTACTGATCATACAATATCTGCAGACTCGACACACCCTCAATCTCATATGAAAGCTTTCTTTCATTCAGCATTTCACCGTGCTCGCTAAAATCTTCCAAAAATAGAAAAGGTTTAGGGAGCTGATCAATCAGTGTAGCCAATACGTTCAGGGGTACAGAACCATCTGGAGGAATTTGCAGACAGTTATTTCCTGCGTCGTCCTTATCCTGACAGGTTCGGAGAAGAGCTTCTGTAAAGTTTGGAAGGTGGGAGACGAGATACTGGCAGAAGTGAAGCTGTGAGGACCGGGCGTGAGTCGTGCTTCAGTAGCTCAGATGGTAGAGCACTTGCCCGCGAAAGGCAAAGGTCCCGAGTTCGAGTCTCGGTCGGGCACACAGATTAACTGCCAGGAAGTTTCATATCAGCGCACACTCCGCTGCAGAGTGAAAATATCATTCTAGTTACAAGAGGGGTTTGAACGGGCACAGGTTCACTACATACTGAGTTTAGGACATAAAGACAAACTCCACCTGACACTCTATTATAGTCACTACCGTTCTTGTAATATCTGCTATAGCCACAGTGGGCAGGGTCTGCATTTCTGCAAATAGGTTTCCTGAAGGACAGTGCAGAAAGCAGGTGTAAAGCTTAAGTGTAGTCTTAGCCAGGTGGTGGAAAAAACAGCTGCAATTCCACTGGAGAACAACGTTATCGTGAGGCTGGGAAGGCATGAAGCGTGCGAGGAGGCAGCTTATGCCTCAGGGTCACCTGCTGTAACCAATTTATTTCCTGAACAGGCTATATCCAATGTGTCTGAGGGTCTGGCCAGAACCTTCACCTCATCCTCAGACGCAGACCTCACAGGCAGCCGTGGAGAGGGTGCCACCACAATTCCCTCGCTCTTGAGGGTCTTCTCTCACTGATCCTCGAGTTTCTCTGGCCGGGAGGGCGTCTCCGATTCAGTCTCCGGGACTGTGGACGATCGTGAAGCCCTACGACCAGCTGCTTTTGGGCACTTCGGCCACTGCCGGGTCATCTTTCCCACTAGCAGGAGCCCGGGAAGCGAGGGACCTCTTCCTAGCGAGAGGAGCTGAAGAAGACGTACGCCTGTCCGGCTGAGAAGTGGGGACTGGTGTCCCCGATGGTTGGTGGGATAGTGCTCTCGAGGTAGGTGATTCAGGAGCAACAGAGGGAAGTGCCGCCCACCGTCAAGGTGGCAGGTGTAGTCTTCCAGTTCTGAGAGCCAACTGGAACTCGCGGAACTGACGAGGCTAGTACTGTTCTCATAGTGGCGGCATAAGAGGATGTCATAGCCACAGGATCAGGCGCTCAAATTTCTTCTAGGCCTCAGTGTAGGTCAGCCAGTCCAGGGTCTCGTATTCCACGATTTTCCTTTCTCGCTGTAAAATCCAGCAGTCTTGTAAGCAAGGAGGAAGGATGCTCTCCGCAGTTGACACAGATGGGAGGAGGGGCACAAGCAGTAATGGGATGGGATGGACGTCCACAATCTCAACATGTAACGCTGGAAGTACAGCGGGAAGGCATATGCCCAAACTTGTAGCACATGAAGCACCACCGGGGGGGGGGGGGGGGGGGGGGGGGGGGGGATATACGGCTTGACATCACAGCACTAGATCATCACCCTGGCCTTCTCGGATAACGTGTCACCCTCGAAGGCCAAGATGAAGGCACCTGTGGCAACCTGATTATCCCTCAGACCCTGATGGACGCGCCTGACGAAATGAACTCCTCGTCACTCTAAGCTGGCACGCAGCTCGTCGTCAGACTGCAAGAAAAGGTCCCCATGGAATATAATTCTCAAGATCATATTTAAGCTCTTATGAGGCATGATGGTAACGGAAACATCCCCCAGCTTGTCACAAGTGAGTAATGCCCGTAACAGGGCAGAGGATGCCATTTTTTTTCAAAACAGACCCTGACCACATTTCGGGCAAGCCCTCCACCTCCACAAACTTGTCCTCGAAATGCTCTACAAAAACTGAGGCTTCATCGAGACAGAGGAGACTCCATAAGCTCTCATACATATGAGGTACCGAGGTGAATAAGGTTCACTGGCATGCCTCAGACTGGCATTCCTCCCGTTTTGTGGCCAGGGAGGGGAACGATTTAGGATCATACTTCCTTGCACTGTACTGATACTTGGAACGCTTAGAGACTGCTGGTACACTTCAACGCACGCCATCCGCCCTGATGCCACCCACTCCGACCAGGGGCCCTCCCCACAGGCGTCACCCAGCCGCAGCAAAGGCTACCTGGCACGATGGCCATTGCCGGGAGTGCTGATGCCCCAGGAAGATGGGCATCTACTCCTTGGCATACATGGGGAGTTAACGGTGCAGGCATCAGCAGAGGGATCCCTGTGTGGTCAGGGGGCTACAACCAACAGGGTACATGGCAGCCCCACCACAACAGACTGGCTACCGCGCTGGATATCAGGTGCAACAAAGCAAACAATTCCATTATCGTCGTCAGAGTAGAAAACGATACTGCACAGTTGATGGAAAAATATGCACCCAGGAGGGTGACCTCGTCCAACAGTTGGAGAATGAGCAGAAGTGCAGATCCACATCGATGGAGGTTGCGATAGGTTTCAGCACGTGATGGACACAATGCACCATGTAAGGCGCCCTTCTCCAATTGGCTTGCTCTTCAGGAAAATTTTGAAAAAAGGAGGTCAAACCCTACATGGGACCACCACATAAAGGCTGAAATGTGTGAGACTCCTTTTAGTCGCCTCTTAAGACAGGCAGGAATACGTCGGGCCTATTCTAACACCCGGGCCCGCAGAGGGGGTGCACAAATATATACCTTCCTGCCATGGTTGGCATAAGGTGTTTGTGTGAATTAAGACTTACATTATTGCTCACATGTAATGTTATGAACAAACTGAGCCAAGTCAACCTTACAACTGCCATATACTGCCACTTTTCTGGTGCTGGGTTCAGACATGCACATCGCGGAAATTTTATACAATGGCAATTGAAAAGAGATTTTGTCTGACTGCATCATCCAACAAGGGTTTAACTGTGCCGACCTCAGACATCTTATGCATCAAGCCACAGTGAACGACCTGACCTAAGATCTTGTTCAAGGCAGCAACAACAAATAATGGGTGCATCACCGCTGCAAACAACACTGTCATTACTCCCTAGACACCTGACACACACAGTAGTGGATTATATCTGAGTATCAAGACATTCCACGGCTTCCGCACTTTAAGAAACAAAAGGGAGGAGCGGGGAGGGGGGGGGGGGAGGTGTTCTGTGTGCTGCTAACAACGTGATGTCAGAGTTCATGAGATGTTTCTCTGGTGGATGATATTTTTTATCTTTGTTATCATGTTATGTAATTTCTTAGTGTTTGTTGATTCTTCTTGTCATTAAATAATTTTGGCAAGATTTAAACTAATAAAGAGTTTCATTTATTAATTACATGCTATGTGGTTGGTGGCTTAGTTGGTTGATTTGGGAGAGAGGAACAAACAGCGAAGTCATTGGTCCCGTCGGATTAGGGAAGGATGGGGAAGAAATTGGCCGTGCCCTTTCTAAGAAACCATTCAGGCATATGCCTGAAGCGATTTAGGGAAATCACGGAAAACCTAAATCAGTATGGCCAGACAAGGGTCTGAACCGTCATCCTCACAGATGCAAGTCCTGTGTGTTAACCACTGCATCACCTTGCACGGTATATGCTATGTGTATTCTGTTTATTGGTGTAGGTCCATGTCTATACATGATTTTATCTTCTCTATGAAGCCACACTATGAAAGTACCATCCACAAACCTCCAAAATACAGTTAGCTTAATAGCAACTGATTCAAGCACTCTCCCCTCGAAATCCTCCATAAAAGCAGTGACCACCAAGAGTGATAAAGGTCTACCCATGGCAATGCCATCAGCCTGTTCAAAATATTCCTGGTTGAACATAAAATTGGTTGAGGATTGAGCATCCCAAAATAAAGCAGTGATGCACTTGAAACTTTTTACCAATTAGTGCCAAAGAATCTGCGAGAGGGACTTTTGTTACATGTGTTACCACATCAATGCTAACCATACTGCCAGAACTGTTTACATGGAGAGTCCCCAGCCTATTGATAAAGTCAGCTGAGTTACGGATGTGACCTGAGCAATTACACACCAATGGCCTCAGCAAAGATGCAAGTCTTTCAGCTAAATCATACATAGAAGCAGCAATGTTGCTTATTGTTGGACATAACAGAGCAAGCGTTATGAATTTTTGGAAGGCCATACGGTCTTTGTGGTACACAAACTGTTTGGTCTTAACCTCGTGATGAACTCTAAGCCCAGAGGAGAAATTCTGTAATGCAGAACTATTGCATTGCACGAGTCCTGTAGGGTCATAATCAATCCTCTTATAGGGAGAGTCACTTGGCAGACCATTTATCTTATCATCATATGCACTACAAAGTAACAAAACACTTACATTACCTTTATCAGCTTCCAGTACCACTACATGAGGGTCCTCTCATAGATTTTGTAATGCAGCTCCATCTGCAGAGGTTAAGTTATGACACTGAAGAGGAGCTTTCAAAGGAGCCCAGTTAGTTTCCCACCTTAGTTCTTCTGCAGCATACAAAGGTAGGCATTGTACAGCTTCTTCAACACCACTCACAAATTTTATTAAAGATAGTGCTCTAGATATAGATGCAAAATTGAGTCCCTCAGTTTATACAGACAGAATTGCATCATCCAAAGTTTTCTTCATGAAATTGACAACGGAATGTCATTCATTAAACTCTTGTGGTGACGAATGCTGTGGCAACAGGTGATCAAATTTTTACATATGCCAAAAACTTGCGTCCTTATGGATCCGATCAAATTTGGCTGAAGTCATTCCATCAATCCAATCCCATGATATAGGAGAATGATGTGATGCAACCTTTAGATATAATTTGTACAATTCTTCTGAAATGTTTTTTTGTCTTGTATAGCAAGTCCTCTCTTTCACAATAGCATGACTAGCCTTATCAGTAATCTTTCATGCAGCAGCAGTCTTACTACAAATGCATCACTTTGGCAAATTTTTGTACTATGTCACGGTGCCAATATCTCAATTAAAAAGTTAGAAAACTTAACAGTTTTGCTCTCTTACCACTGTGTCGAAACTTCAAACACACGAGGCCATCTTCTCCATATAAAGGCATCGGATGTGAATTTTAAAAATTTCCCAGTGAATTGAATGTTCGAACAAATTTCCAGTTCATTTGTTTTATCACACAATACCTCAACTGGGCACCTGCCTGTCGTCTTCCTGTGAAGCATTGAAGACTGACAAAGACTTGCTCCATCCTGCAACACATGAGGTAAGATCGGGAAGTAACATACGATAATTTTATTACCAAAAAGTTAAATAGCTAGGAAAAAAAAAATCACAAAAGGCTTTACATGCAAGTAAGTGTGTCTCAACTGGGTCGTCTGTTGTCACAGCAACTGTCACCACAAGAGGTAACTGCGTGATGTTCCAGTGTCAATTTCACGGAGAAAAATTTTGATGTCACGATGCTCTCTGTATTAAGCGAGGTACTCAATTTTGCACCTACACCTAGAGTACAGCCGTTAATAATTTTTGTGAGTGCTGTTGAAGAGACTGTATGAGGCCTGCCTTCATATACTGCAAAATAAATAAGAAAGAAAACTTTCCATGTTCTTTTGAAAGCTCTGCCTCAGTGTAGTAAGTTGACCTCTGCAGAAAGGACTGCACTACAAAATCTCTGCGAAGACCCTGGTGTAGTGGTACTGAAGGCTCGTTAAGGTAGTGCAAATGTTTTGTTACTTCACAGTGTGTATAATGATAAGCTGTGTAGTCTGCTAAGTGACTCTACCTACAGGAGGACTGATTAAGACCCAACAACATGTGTGCAACAGAAAACTTCTGCAGATCTAAATTCATCCTCCTTACCTCAAGACATCAGCAAGAGATTAATATCGCACGGTTGTGTGCCACTAAGACTGTACGGCCTTCAAAAAATTCAATATTCCCAATATTGAGCAACACTAGAGTTCCTACATATGATTTAGCCAAACATTTCACATCTTTGCTGAGACCCCTGGTGGGCACATGCTTACGTCATATCTGTAACTCGGCTGACTTTATCAACAGACTTCGGTGGTCACCATCTAAACAGTTCTGACACTTTGCTTAGCTTTGATGTGGTATGACTTTTTACAAAGGCTAACTCACAGACGCTTTGGCACTAATTGGTAAAAAGTTTCACGTGGACATCACTGCCTTGTTCCAGCATGCTCTATTCTCAAACTATTTTATGTTCAACCGAGAATATTTTAAACAGATTGAAGGCATTGCTGTAAGCAGCTCTTTGTCTCCATTGGTGGCCAATATTTTTAGGGGGGGATTTCAAGGGGAGAGCACTTGAATTAGCTACTCTTAAACCAACTGTATTCTGGAGGTATGTGGACGATACTTTCAGTGTTGATCTCATGGATAAGATAAATTGATGGAGTTCCTTCACCACCTCAACTCCATTCATAACAATATTTGCTTCATTAAAGAAACAGAGAGAGGTAGTTATCTGCCTTTCTTGGATGTCTCGGTTAAGGCTCTCTGGGTCATTCAGTTTATAGTAAGCCCACTCACACTGATTTGTATTTGCAAGTGTCAAATTGACATCACCAATCCCAAACTGTGAGTGTGCTTACAACTCCTGTACACAGAGCTCACACAGTCTCATGATAGACAGTTTGCCTAAATAGATTGCCCACCTAAAGACAGTGTTTGAAAAAAAATGGATATTCCTCTCAGCAGATTAATGGTGCACTGTCAGTTACAAGCAATAACCAGGAAGTGAATAGAGAGGAGAGCATGCCAGCAAAATCTTCAGCTTTTTTTGCTTTTATGGACATTTCATTTAAAATAGCAAGAATTATCTGTAAACGCAAGTTGAAAGTGCAGAATGAGATTTTCACTCTGCAGCGGAGTGTGCGCTGATATGAAACTTCCTGGCAGATTAAAACTGTGTGCCGGACCGAGACTCGAACTCGGGACCTTTGCCTTCCGCAGGCAAGTGCTCTACCAACTGAGCTACCCAAGCACGACTCACGCCCCATCCTCACAGCTTTACTTCTGCCAGTACCTCGTCTCCTACCTTCCAAACTTAACAGAAGCTCTCCTGCGAACCTTGCAGAAGGTCCCGAGTTCGAGTCTCGGTCCGGCACACAGTTTTAATCTGCCAGGAAGTTTCAAGGTGAAAGTGATTTTCCATCCACCATCTGAGACTGCAGACCTTTCGGGATCAGTAAAGGATGACATATTAACATGGAAGGCTGGAATTCACAAAATACCTTGTCGATGTGGACAGACTGCACACACTGTAAAAGAATGCTGCATTGAATATCAACATTGCATTTGCCTTTTGCCACCAAGCAAGTCTGCTATTGCCAAACACTATATTACCAATGGACATTCAATGGGTTATGACAGAACTATGATTCTGACCACACGAACATCTTTTTTGGGATTCCATCATTAAAGATTCCGTGGAAATACACCTGGCGGAAAAGCTGATGAGCTGTGATAGTGGCTACCAGTTGGACAATGTATGTAACTCCATCATCTCCACAATTTGTTCTACTTGAAGACAACAGAGAGAACCAATAGCTGTGGCGAGTTGTAATGCAGAGGACAGCCGAGCTCCGCAGCTCCACCAGTACGGGCACTGCTGCCTCGAAGTGAGGTCTGCCTGCCAACTTGATATTGATACACGTACGGAATACTCGCAGTGCAGACCACAGCAGGACTTTGTCAGTCTTCGATAGCTCACCTGTAGATGACTGGCAGGTGCACAGTCAAAATATCATGAGATGAATTACACAACGAGTGGCTGCAAGCAAAACATCTGTTTGAACATGCAATTTGCCAAGGAAATTAAAAAAAAAATTAAAATTCACAAGTAAGATGAAGCTGGAGCTGATAAGAAAACAGGAATCATTTGGACTGTCAAGAGAAACTGAACTTTAACTCCATATAACAACATCTTAGAACTGGTTACCCTGCAAGTAGGAAATTTCTCTGAGACCAGTGGCACAAGGATTGTCACACACTACCACGGTTGGTGCTGATGTAATTAGTTTAGTGTACTTGCACCATAAAAGTTAGACTAATCCAAGAGGCCTAAGAGGCGAGAAATACAGAGCACACTATATTAGCTCACACAACCATCAGAGATTGTACTCCAACCAATTTATATATATATATAAAAAAAAAATTTTAAATATAAAAAAGAGAGAGAATTCATACGCAACAAAAAGAGAGATTTCTGAGAGGCTTAAGGGAAGCCCATTTGTACTGGCGTCGGAGAATTAAGCTGATACTGAACTCATGATATCAGATGGGAACTCAACCTACAGACGTCTCCAATACCCTGTTTAAAACAGTAAGCATTCTGTAGATGATTGACGCAAATGACTAACTCTCGATCACTGAGATTTTCTGCTTTGTATTCAGAATGAGTGTCAACAAGTCCTTACATCCCTGTTAAAATTTAGAGTTTAATTTGAGATAGAACAGAAGCAGTTACACTATCTGTCTACACAGAAAACACTTCAGTAACAAAATCTGATTGCTTTACAAAGTCAAGGAATATAATCTAGGGAAAAGACATTGTGCCTCTTCTGAAGAAGTAGTATATATATATATATATATATTAGAGTTTCTCTGAAGCTATGAAAACTACATGTTAATGTAGATTGTTTACTCAAATGAAATTGAGATAACCAAGGTCTGTTGAACCTATTTCAACCTTGAACTTCCTCTGATTGCTTCACCTGATAAAATTAAGCATTTCAGTGAAAGGGGAGACACATTATATCCTCTAGACTCCAAAGACTTTAGTAAACCTTAAGTTGGTCTTAAGGTGCAGCATAACACAGTGATTTGCAAGAGTTATAACAGCAGGTCACTTCATGACATAACTTTAATCCTCAAAGGCGACAACACTATAGCAGTACAGAAAGCAGTGAACTTGGCTACTGAACAACTCGGCAACTGAGCTATAAACCACATACTAACCACCAACAGAAACAAGACCATATCCAAGAACTTCCACACCACGAAAAATACAAATCCATCTCAACCATTTGGAACAGTTAATAAGCAACCAACTGAAACTAGTACAGGATTCAAAATGCTGGGCCTATGGCTACATGATTATCTGAAATGTAATGAACAAATTGGTTAGGTAAATGCTAAAATAAGAACTGGCTGCCATGCCTTGAGTGTTCTGCAAACATTTACCAGCTGGAAAACAGAATCCGTAAGAGATCCATGAGCAAACACATTTTAGATAGCTTACAAGTAAAGGAGTCTATAGGCATGTCGCACTTGAGGTTCTTCAGCAATTTGATTGTCATACATTTTGTTCAATTTTTCTTTTTTACAGTGTCATTTCCGATGGGTAATTTTGTACCAAACCATGTTTGAAACCTCTTATTTTACCAAAAAGATATTGGTTTTGGAGAAAGGCACAAATTTTGTTCCCACACCGAGGAATATGCCTACAACTGTGTGATGGACAGAGCTACCCGAGCATGATCCCTGATCCATCTCACAGCTTTACTTTGACTAGTACCTCTTCTCTGAACTCAGAAACTTCACAGAAGTTCTCCTGCATAACATGTGGGACCACCACTTCTAGATGAAAGGATACTGTGAAGATGTGGTTTAGCCACAGCACTGGGGTTAATTTCTAGAATTGATTTTCCACTCTTCAGTGGAGTAAGCACCGATATGAAATTTCCTGGCAGATTAAAACTATGTGCTGGACCAGAGCTCGAACCCACAAATTTGCCTTTTGCATGATACTACTCACCGACTGAGTTACCCGTACTCTGCAAACAGCAGTACAGACAGTGTATTCACTGACTGTACTCAGCACGACACTTGCCGCTTTCATCTTCACATAAGAAACATTCACATTGTCTGTCATGTGGCACTGCTAGAGAGGGCTCACCAAATGGCACCACGTAGTGCTACACGTACCATCCACAGGATGCTGAATTCGCACCACCTCACTGCCTGCACTTGTGATTGGTCTGCGAGTCTTTTTGAGTCACCACACTCAGAGCTCCGCACTAGATTATATTCAGATTATTATCACACTCCACAACACTGAAGTACTTAGCATGCGGGTGGAGAAGTTTTGCATGTTCACATGAAGCTGAGGCCTATGCCAGCTGTAGCACAGCTACTGGCAGGGTCTCCTCTGCTGGACAGACTTCAGGGGATGAATCAGATGAAAAGTGTCCCACAATCCCCCATCTTTTCCTTATCCACTCCCATTTCCTTCCCCAGTTCGTCAGATACCCAACCGAAGGTACGATGCAGTGTATGCTGAGGGGTGCGTTGCGCAAGGGAAGATGTGTGATTAACGGTGCCTCAGAGACAACAGGTGACCTCCCTGAGTGATTCGCATCGCACTGTGTGGGGTTCCATAGTGTCGAGTGAATAGATCCCCAATTCTCATGGAACCAAACTGGAGAACATGAAAAACAAAACCAAAACTGAGGGATTTGATGTGACCTCAAACACGGGGAATCGAACCGACGGAAGTTGTTTTCGCAATTGGATAGGGTAATGTACTATTCCGAGTGAAAACTGTTAATGAAAAGTTGGACCAGGTCAAGATCAAATCCTTGTCTGAGGCTCAGAGGAGGAAATTTCTCAAAGAACAGAAAGAAAAGGAGGATTATGAAAAATGTAAAAGGAGGGAACCAAAACGTCTCGAACCTAAGATTTAAAAAAAGGGCTGTCTGAAAGTGAAAGGGGGCAATCCGATGCCGTATACCTCTAAGACGAGGAACAAGAGAGCAATGGAGGAGTCCGATACTCTCATTACTCGGGATAAATGGAGCCAGAAAAAATTAAAGCAAGAAATGTGGAAACAGATCTATAGTATTGCAGTCTCAGTTTGCAGGATGGAGGTTACCCCACAGGGATATCCACTGGTCAACATAACTTCACAGCAGCAGGTGGAGCTTGTTCAGATGGCTCTCTTTGAGAGAGGACTATCTGGACACTGGTGCTTCGGCCCTCTGTCTGTGAGGGGATGGAAACAGTGAATTGGCTTAAGGAGGTGCTGCCCAAGATACCTCCGCGAAGGGAGGTGAAGCTGCTGGTGAAGAGCTACTCCTCTTAAGACTGTTTGAGAAAGTATGCATGCAGAACCACAAGGTATTGATAGAGAACTGGAGGGTATTCAACAGAAAGGTTGTATCGGTTGGCCAAATCCTTGTGGAAGTCATCAAAAAATCCCTGACAACTACGTGAAAACAGGACCTGAAGTTGTGCTTAAGATTCTTGCAGGCTGCCATCAGGATAATCGACAGCATCAGAAGTGACCGTGGCAGCAAGGTGGAGGCTGCAGCTGTTGTAGGTAAACCTGCAACATAGTAAACAGACAGCCGACACCTGAGTCGTCGTCTATGAAAACAGGAGGTGGTCTTGGCCCTGATCCAGGAACCCTATCTGTATAAAGGGGGCATTCCAGACCTCACAGGAACTGGAGGTAAACTGATTTATGCTAGGAATCTAAAGAACATGCATTTATGTTAAGAATGGAATTTCATTCGTGCCCATGACTGACTTCCGTTCCGAGGACTTGGTGGCCACCACGATGAAACAGCATGAGGAGGGAAGCATAAGGGAAGTTGCACTGGCCTGAGCTTACCTTCCTTATGAGGACAGTACTAGTCCTTCCCAGGAAATGAGGAGACTGGTAGATGGTTGCCCACAGCAAAGTAAACAACTGCTAGTTGGTTGTGATGCCAACGCCCACTACCTGTTGCGAGAAAGCAGCAATACAAACAGCAGAGGAGAGTACTTTCTTGCATTTTTAATCAAAAGCAACTTGGAGATCGTGAATAGGGAGAGGGAACCTACATTAAGGAACATAAGAAGGGAAGAAGTAACTGACATACCTCTGGGCCCATCCTAATGGGTAGCTATGTCAAACAATTGCACATGGCATTGGAGCCATCCTTATCTGACCACATGTATATTAATTTTGAGGTTGAAATGGGCATTAAACAGATTACGGCCTTTAGTAATCCTAGGACAACAGACTATGTCTTTAATAGGAAATATCTCAACCCCCATTTATCTGGAGTTAGAACTTCAATAAGGAATCCAGTAGATTTTGAGGAAATGTCAGATGCAGTGAAGTCTGCCATATGACCTTATATTTATAAAACAGCCCAATCACCGTCAAATGCACAAATAGGAATGAACACTGATAAACCAACACATTACGACCACTGCCCTCAGCAAGGTCGGATGCCTCTTCGTGGCATTGTGGACACGTGACGTAGTAAGAAAAGTATGAAAACTGAGCAGAGACGGATTTGATTATCCTAGCACAGATATGGGCTGCAGACGGAGAAATCCACTGACATAAGTGACCCTGACAAACGGCAAATTATTATCACGCAGAGCCGCTGCAGATGACACCTGCTGTTGACAAGTTGGCCCAATGACATCGTAAGTTATGATTGTAGTGTATCACTGGAAACATGTCTGCTCGTCAGATGAAACTTGTTTTTGCCACACCAGGTTGATGGTCATCTCCACAAAAGCAACCATCTAGGCGAATGGCTGCTCAAAACGTGCACTGCACCAAGGATGCAGGCCGGTGGCAGCAGTATTGCGCTATGATAAGACATTCTGCTGGGCTTACACTAGGTCAGCTGCAGACACCTCTGTCCTCGACGTCTTTCCTGATGATAATGTCACCTTTCAGCAGTATAATCGTCCATGTCACAAAGCCAGAATCACACTACAGTGGTTCGAGGAGCACGATAGCAAAATCACGTTAATGTCTTGGCCACCAAATTTGTCTGATGTGAATCTGATGATTCCATCTGGATCATAATCAAGCACCATCACCGTGTACACAAATCAGCAGCCAGTTATTTTTGGGAATTGCATGACTTGAGCATAGACATCTGATGTCATATAGCTCCTCAAATCTACCAACGAACTGTAGAATCAACGATATGCAGAATCGGTGTTACACTGATGGCCCAACAAGCTATTAAGCAGGTGGTCATAATGTTTTAGCTTGTCAGTGTATCTTGGTGGAACAGTAACCTGGAACTGCAAGGGAAGCGATTAAGAAGACTGTCAACATCTCAAGAAGGCAAGAACAATTGGAAAAATATCAAGAGGCCCTTGACAAATACAACTGTGTGATTAACCAAGTGAAACTATCATTCTGGAAGGTATTCTGTAAGGATGTGGAAGGTACAGCTACTTGTGTCAGACTTCACAAAACCCTCACGAGTATACCAACTAACCCAAGTGGAATTCTAAGGAGGAAAGATGGTGAGTATAGAAGACATGAGTGAGACGCCAGATGTGCTCCTCAAGACTCGTATCAGTCAGTGCACTCTGGCAGACAACACAGATCAAGATTTAGTCCCTGTGCGGCACCGTTTTATAGGTAATGAAAGGGAGAACTGGGAATTCTCCAGCGACATTGTTGATTTCAAAATAATCCAGCAGGCAGTGAGAATGTTTCAAAAATTGGCTGATGTACAAGTTAGGGAAAAGCAGTTAACTGTGACTCCCCTGCATGTAAATCAACATACATATAAACGAGGCAAATCATGTGAAACAGCACGCCACAAACTTGTTGGGAAGGAGGAAAAGCACTAAACTTTCCGGAAATTATTTTCTGCATCTTCCACGATATCAAGGGGGCTTTTAGCTATCTAGCTTCAAATCCATGGTTAGATCTGCAGAAAAGCATAGCACTGAGACCACTATATGTAGGTGGATTACGATGATGCTGAGCAGAAGAAAGGTACAAGCCACCATGACGAATTACAAACATGGTCAACACCACCAGAGGGTTGATGCTCTTCACAGGTATGTAGTCGGTTTTCATCATTCTGAAGACACAATATTTCAATGGCCCACTTGGCTGCCATCTTCAGATGAGATTTCTGGTGCACAAACACACCAGAACTGAGGTACCATCATCTATGCATCTCCTTCATATCCCAGGAACAGGCTGCTGCGCTTGCACAATAATCGAAAGAGCTGCCCTCTGCAAGATGAAGAATTGCAGTGCCGTCAGTGGTAGAAACTAACAAAAGCAATGAATCACAAATTGAGATGTGACTGTTAAAAACCAGACCATCATAATTTTATACCTGATAAAATAGAGTCCTATGTCTTGCTTAAAGGAAAACCTTTATCTCTGTTAATAATGTCATCGGATAACAGGAAGCCAGAGCAATAATTTGCCAAGTCAATCAACTTCACCAATAATCATGCATATCTGATGATATCACACACTGGCGGATTATTATTTATTTTACCAACAAGACATTGGTTTTGGAGAAAGGCACAAATTTTGTTTCCACACTGAGGAATATGCCTACCATCGATTTTATTAGTGCTGTGGAGCAGGTCATCACTCACTTTCCTGAAGATTAGGCAGAATAAATTAGAAAGGAAATCTCTCATCATCATCTTTGAGCACCACCACCATGGTGTAATATTTATTTTACTGAAACTAAGACTATTTGGACATTGAGGAAAGATAAGGATCTTTTAGTTCCTCCTGCTGATAAAGGCAGTGCCACTTTTCTTCTCTCTTGTGAAGATTATTTGGTAATAATGGCCTGTTCCTTGGAGGATTCTGCATTTGTAACATACAGAGCGATCCTACAGACTGGATCAAGCCGGCGGCCATTTCACTTATTAAGAAGAGCTCTGTACATGAGGATATCATTACAAAAACTTCATCCAGGGGTGGCAGAACCACCCAGGTTGTATGGCTTACGCAAGGTTCATAAACCTGGAACTTCCCTTGGTCCGATCGTCAGCAATATGGACAGTTCCACTTATAATTTGGTCACATATCTTGCTTCTACTCTTAGACTCTGGCGGGGAAATGTGAACATCATATATCCAACTCTACCGATTTTACATATCCAGCTCGACCGATTTTACCCGACACTTTAAGTCTCTATGCCGCAGATCATCTGATGTAGTCAGTTTTGACGTTGTTTCACGTTTTCCTCAGGTAACCTTGGAGAGTCCTTGTTAATTGGACAGCTTTTGGATGATAAAACTACTGAGTTATGTCACCACATACTGACATTAATATATTTTTTATTTAAGACTCCTTTTTTTTGAACAAATTGATGCTGTGGCTCTGTGCACTCCTCTTTCCCCTATTGTTGCCAATCTTTCCATGGATGATTTTGAAGATACCACACTCAGGACAACTGCTCTTAAACACACGTTTTTGCAAGACATGGATGATATTTTTATCATTTGGATGGAAACTCTTTGTTGGTTTTTAGACCATTTTAACTGCCTTCATCAACGCATCAAATTTTTTATGCAAATTGAAAAAGGTGGCAAATCACCTTTTTTGGATGTTTTAGTACAAAAAACAAAATGGGACTTCAGGACACCGTGCATTTCATAAACCCCTGTATGCAGACACATTATCTCCATGCTAAATAGTTGTCATCCATTGCATCAATGAATGGAAGTTTTATGTACGAGGTCAAGAGAGCTTGTGCTATTTCGGATCCTGATAATTTGATGTCGAGACTGGATTATCCTAAGGTTGTTTTCAGGCAAAATAGATATACTGATCATCACATTGTTCATGCTTTATAGTTTGGACCATTATGTGAACCAACAATGAACACTCGTACATCAGATGTTTTTTTTTACTCTTTGTGGGGAATATGTCTTCGAAAATTTCAAGAATCCTCAGAAAACACAATATTAAAGGTGTCCTTCAGCCTTTGGCCAAAACTACAGCCATTCTTGGATCTGTTAAAGACGATTTGGGACTGAAGAAGCTGGGAGTATATAAAATTCCCTGTCACTGGACACACTATTCGTACGGTTCATGACCGCTATGTAGAATATCGACATCATAATTGTTTGCTCTGGCCTGAAGAATCTGCCATTACTGAACATTGTCTCAATGAACGGCATAACATATCATTTAACAGACGCAAATTACTACTCTGGCTTCCCATTACTGGGATTGAGTACTTAAGGAATCCATTGAAATATAATTATCCAATGGCATTATTAATGGAGATAAAAGCTCTCTCTCTCTCTCTCTCTCTCTCTCTCTCTCTCTCTCTCTCTCTCTCTCTCTCTCACACACACACACACACACACACACACACACACAATCGCGCGCACGCAAGCAAACACAACCCACACACACAAGATTGCAGTCTCTGGCAACTGAAGCCACATTGGGAGCTGCAGCACCAGTGAGTGATGGGAGTGGTAACTGGGTGGGGGTAACAAGAAGGTTGGGGTAGGGAGGGGGAGGGATAGTTGGTAGGGGTGGGGGACCCTGAAGAGTTGCTGGGGAGCGAGCAGGGATGAGGTGGACAGGGGATAGGGTAGCTATGTGCAGTTGAGAGGTTAGACAGAGGGCAGAACAAAGGGGGGGGGGGCTAGTGGAAAAGGAGAGAAGTAAAAAGACTGGCTGTGATGGTGGAATGAGGGCTGTGTAGTGCTGGAATTGGAACAGGGGAGGGGCTGGATCGGCGAGGACAGTGACTAACGAAGGTTGAGGCCCGGAGGGTTACACGGACAGAGGATATATTGCAGGAGAAGTTCCCACCTGCACAGTTCCGGAAAGCCAGTGTTGGTGGGAAGGATCCATACGGTACAGGCTGTGAAGCTGTCATTAAAATGAAGGATGTCTTGTTGGGCAGCATGCTCAGCAACAGGGTGGTCCACTTGTTTCTTGGCCACAGTTTGTCAGTGGCCATTCGTGTGGACAGACAGCTTGTTGGTTGTCATGCCCTCATAGAATGCAGCACAGTGGTTGCATCTTAGCTTGTAGATGACAACTGGTTTCACAGGTAGCCCTGCCTTTGATAGTGGGCGGGACATTTCTCATTTCATGGCACGATAAGAGGTTGTTGAAATCCTGGCGGAGAATGTAAAATTCAGTTGCTCCAGTCCTGGATGGTACTTTTTGGTACGGAACAGATGGCAACTGTCGAAGTGTAGGTATTGCTGGTGGTTAGTAGGTTTGTTATGGACAGAGGTACTGATGCAGCCATCTTTGATGTGGAGGTCAACATCTAGGAAGGTGACTTGTTTGGTAGAGTAGGACCAGGCGTAACAAATGGGGGAGAAGTTGTTGAAGTTCTGGAGGAATGTGAATAGGGTGTCCTCACTCTCAATCCTGATCGCAAATATGTCATCAATGAATCTGAATCTGGTGAGGGGTTTAGGATTCTGGGTGTTTAGGAAGGATTCCTCTAGATGGCCCATGGATAAGTTGGCACCCAATGGTACCGTGCATGTGCCTGTAGCCGTACCCCGGATTTGTTTGTAGGTAATACCTTCAAAGGAGAAGTAGTTGTGGCAGAAGATATTGTTGGTCATGGCAACTAGGAATGAGGTTGTTGGTTTGGAACCTGTCGGGCGTTGGGAAAGGTAGTGTTCAATAGCGGTAAGGCCATGGATGTTAGTGTAAAGGGGGTGACATGCAGGGCACCGTATGGTAAAGGAACAGGAACTGTGGAGATTCGGTGGAGGAAATAGTTAGAATTTTTTGTTGTAACCGTGACAGGAATGGTCGCAGGGTTTCCAGTAAAGAAAACGCGGCGGGACCACACGGGAGCGGCCCGCGAACAAACAAGACCGACGAATGAGAATGGAAGGACAAGCACGACGACAGACAACGGAGCAAGACACCAAGATCAACAACAAAGTATTAAGCAACACGGTCACAAGAGATAACCTCACGAAATGAAAACAACATCCACTCGTAAACGGGAAGTAAGCGCACACAACATAAACATGATGTCTGTAAGCGAGATATGAACTGACTTAACATGAATAATAGACTGACTCGCTGAGTGAGAGGCAGCCACCTAAATACATGACAGGGTATGTCGCTATTGGCTGCTGGGACCACGTGCTCCACGGTGGTGCCCTCACGTTAGACTCGGGCCAGGAGCACGCGCAGCCACGGCTTACAGTGCGACTCTGCAGAGATCTCTAGTGGTCACCGACTTTCATGCCATCTGGTGCAGATTCGAAACCCGTGGCCCTCAGTACCAGATTGTTTTTTTTATGTAGGAGGGTAGGTTGTAGGTAATAAAATGGCTCTGAGCACTATGCGACTTAAGTTCTGAGATCATCAGTCGCCTAGAACTTAGAATTAATTATACCTAACTAACCTAAGGACATCACACACATCCATGCCCGAGGCAGGATTCGAACCTGCGACCGTAGCAGTCGCTCTGTTCCAGACTGTAGTGCCTAGAACTGCACGGCCACTCTGGCCAGCTGTAAGTAATAGGTTGAAGGTGTTTGTCTATGAGAGCAGAGATTCTCTCAGTAGGGGCACAGTAACCGGCCACAATGGAGCATCCTGGGTAGTTGGGTTTATGGACGTTATCAAGCATGAAGTAGGTAGGAGTGTGAGGAGTGGTAGGGGTGAGCAGAGAGACAGACTCCAGGGAGATGTTCTGGAATGGGCCTAAGGATTTGAGGAGTGATTGCAGATCCTGCTGGATTTCTGGAATGGGGTCATTGTGGCACGGTTTGCAGGTGGATGTATCTGACAACTGGCAGAGTCCTTCTGCCAGGTAATCCTTGCAGTTCAAAACAATTGCGGTGGAGCCTTTGCCTGCAGGTAGGATTATAAGGTCGGGATCACTTTTTAGATGGTGGACTGCAATTCTTTCTGCAGATGTAATGTTAGTTTGCATGTTGGGAGATTTGGGAAATGACAGTGAGACAAGGTTCAAGGTTAAGAAATTCTGTAAAGTTAACAGGGGGTGATTTGTGGACAGTGGGGATGGATCACAGTAGGATGGAGGAATGAACTAAGTCAGGCAGGGCTCAACATTGGTCTTTGGTTGAGTCTGACTGGTAGGGTTGGTGGCAAATTGGATGGAGGAATGAACTAAGTCAGGCAGGGCTCAACATTGGTCTTTGGTTGAGTCTGACTGGTAGGGTTGGTGGCAAAAAAGTGTTTCCATTGTAGGGACCGGGAGAAGGAGAGAAGATTTTAACAAGTCCTGCATGACTGAATTTGGAAGTGGAGAAAAAGGTGAGGCCTTTGGAAAAGACTGGTATTTCTGTGGGTCTAAGGTTTCTGGATGATACATTCATGACTATTTCGGGACTGTTTAGGTTCTGAATTCTGTGTAGTGGTGGGAGGGAGTTTTGGAGGGTGCGGTAAATGTAGTTGGTCTGCGAGACAGGGTTTGTCAGCTATGTGGGGATGTGGGGGAGGTTTGGAGATTGTTGTAGATGTGGTGCAAAGTGGTACTCCAAGGTGAGAGTAGGAAATGCTCTAGTTCCTGGACGGCAAAAGTTTCCAGAAATTCAGAATTGCATAGACAGAGAATTCTGCAGATGGAAAGAAGACCAATGTTGAACCCTGCCTAACTCAGTTCACTTCTCCATCCAACGGTGATCCACCCCTGCTGCCCCAACGCCACTACCTGCTTATTTTCCAGACTTTCTTGACCTCAAACCTTGCCTCACTATCATTCCCCAAATCCCTCAACATGCAACCTAACCTTAAATCTGCAGAAAGAACCACAGTCTACCATCAAAAAACTGATCCCGACTTTATAATCCTACCTGGGGACAAAGGCTCCACCAGTGTTGTTTTGAACTGCAAGGATTACCTGGCAGAAGGACTCCACCAGCTGTCAGATACATCCACATACAACCTTACCGCAATGATCTCACTCCAGAAATACAGCACGATCTCCCATCACTCCACAAATCCTTAGGGCCATCCCAGAACATCTCACCGGAGTCTGTCTCTCTCCACACCCCAACCACTCCCCGCACTCCGACCTTCTGCATGCTTCCTAAGTCTATAAACCTAACCACCCAGTATGCCCCAATGTGGCTGGTTACTGTGCCCCTACTGGAAGGATCTCTGCTCTCGCAGACCAACACCTTCAACCTATTACCTGGAACCTACCCCTTGATATAAAAGATACCAACAATTTGCTCCACTGACTCTCGACAGTTCCTGTTCCTTTACCACACGGGATTCTGTTCGTCATAACTGATGTCACCTCCCTTTACACTAACATCAGTAATGCTCATGGCCTTACTGCTATTGAACACTACCTTTCCCAACACCCGACAGATTCCAAACCGACAACCTCCTTCCTATTGACCCACTATATCCTCACCCACATTACGTCTCCTTTGAAGGCATCACCTACAAACAAATTCGGGGTAAGGCTATGGGCACTCACGCAGCACCATCCTATGCCAACGTATTCACGGACCATCTAGAGGAAGCCTTCCTGGACACCCAGAATCCTAAAGCCCTCACCTGGTCCAGATTTACAGATAACATCTTTACAATCTGGATTGAGGGTGAGGACACCCTACCCACATTCCTCCAGAACCTCAACAGCTTCTCCCCCATTTGTTACGCCTGGTCCTACTCTAAAAAAACGGGTCACCTTCCTAGATGTTGACCTCCACCTCAAAGATAGCTACATCAGTACCTCTTAACCACTAGCAGTACCTCCACAGCTGCCATCTGTTCTGTATGAAGAAATCCCTTCCATACAGCCTAGCCACCCTACATCATCACATTTGCAGTGATGAACAGTCCCTCTCGAAGCATACTGAGGGCCTCACTGAAGCCTTTACTGACAGTTATTATCCTCCAAACCTTGTACAAAGACAAATCCCCCATGCCTAATATTTCCAGTCTCCCACCACATTCCAAAGTCTTACCGTCCGGCCACAGAGGAGCATTCCCCTCGTAAATCAGTACCACCCAGGACTGGAAATACTGTATTACATTCTCCACCAGGATTTCGACTACCTCTTGACATGCCCTGAAATGACAAATGTCCTGCCCACTATCCTTCCCACCCTTCCCACAGTGGTATTCCACCACACAGCTGCCTACACAGTATACTCATCTGTCCCTACATAACCCCTACTCCCAGCCCCTTACCTCATGGCTCATACCACTGTAATAGACCTGGATGCAAGACATGTCCCATACATCCTCCCACTACCACCTACACCAGTCCAGTCACAAACAACACCTATCCCATCAAAGGCAGGGCTACCTGTGAAACGAATCGTGAACTACAAGCTAGGCTGCAACCACTGTGTTGCATTCTATGTGGGCATGACAACCAACAAGCTGTCTGTCCGCATGAATGGCCACCGACAAACTGTAGCCAAAAAACAAGTGGATCACCCTCTTGCTGAGCACACTGCCCAACACGACATCCTTCATTTCAATTACTGCTTCACAGCCTGTGCCACATGGCTCCTTCCCACGAACTAGCTGTTCTGAATTGTGCAGGTGGGAACTTTCTCTGCAATATATCCTCCGTTCCTGTAACCCTCCTGGCCTCAACCTCCGTTAGTCATTGTCCTCACCCATCCAGCCCCTTCCCTGTTCTCATTCCAGCACTACACAGCCCTCATTCCACTACTGCAGCCAGTCTTCTTACTTCTCTCCTTTTCTGCTACACCCCCCCCCCCCCCCCAAACCTATCTCCTGCCCTCTGTCTAACCTCTCAACTGCACATAGCTACCCAAACCCTCTCTCCACCTCGTCTCTCCGTGCAAACCAGCAGCACTTCAGTGTCCCCCACCCCTAGCCACAATCCCTCCCTCCCAGCCCGAGCCTTCTCCTTACCACCACCCAGTTGCCATTCCCATCATGCAATGGTGCTGCTGCTCACAGTGTGGCTTCAGTTGTTCAGTTGACAGAGACTGCAGTCATGTGTGTGTGTTGCGTTTGCACGTGTGTGTGTGTGTGTGTGTGTGTGTGTGTGTGTGTGTGTAGGCATTACTGGCCGAAAGCTTATTTGTGACAATATTTTTATTGTGCCTATCTGCTGCTCAGAATCTCTGCTATATGGTGAGTGGCAATTTTCCTTTTCATAATGTTGTTAAAATATGTCCTCAGGATGATGAAATTCAGCTGCGTACCCATGAAGAGCATCAACATTTATTACACTGGATAAATCTACCTAATCGCACCACCAGAAGGTGTCTGTAAGACTGGTTTTGTCCTGACTACTGAGGAAACTAATGGTGAATGAACTTTTTTGAAGAGCTAGGATACACAGATGACTTAGTGTTAGTAATACTTGGCAGATTTGACATTACTGTTAGAGCAATGGCACAATGTGCATCGAACATTGCGCAAATCTGGTGCATGAAACAGGATCTGTGGGTCAGCCCCAAGAAAACTGTTGTAGAACCATTTACAAGGAAGCATATTCAGTACGTGTACCAGAGACGTAAGCTTCTTGACGAAATTTTACCTGTAGAGCGGGCAGTGAAGTATCTAGGGACATCCCTGAATGCAAATCTGCCACGGACCTCTCATATAAGGAATGTATACTCCATGGCAAAAGATACTGTCACGAGCGCTAGAAGAGACTGTGAAAAAAATGGGATCTAAACCCTAAGAGTATGTACTGGGCATACACCACAGCAATAAGACCTGCGATAATTTATGGGGCTTCAGTACCAGGAAACAAAGTAGAACAGAAAGTAGCTGCTAAGGAGTTTGGCAAGTTGCAGAGATTTGTCCGCTTAGCCGTGACAGGCAGAATTAGCACCACACCCACTGCTGAGATGGACACTATACTGGACATGCCCCGATTACACCTGTGGGGTCAAAATGGAGGCAATGGAAGAGGCACACAATCTAAAAACTGGAAATAACTGGATTCCTTTAGGATACCGAGAATTTCATACCGGTATAGTGAATGTGGTAAA
This sequence comes from Schistocerca cancellata, assembly GCF_023864275.1. Taxonomy (NCBI): domain Eukaryota; kingdom Metazoa; phylum Arthropoda; class Insecta; order Orthoptera; family Acrididae; genus Schistocerca; species Schistocerca cancellata. The sequence goes on along the minus strand of NC_064626.1, from coordinate 26,401,898 downwards.
TATGGGAATGATGGAGGATATGCCAGCTGACCGTACAATAACTTCCAGCTCTTTCAAATGTAAGAACTGGAAGTAGGGAGCAGTGAAAGAACAAACCACGACATTGTACAGGGGATGTAATCTTGTCTACTGATGGGTCAAAAACAAAGACGTTGGTGCCAGGTTACAGCCTAAGTCACTCAGAAGTCAATGGCAACAAACAAGCTGACAGGCTGGATAGGACAAGTGTGACGACTCCATTTACTGGACTGGAATCTGTTCTAACCATCGCTAAGGCAACAGTTAAATCAAAACTATTCACAGGAAGGCAGTGTGCTAAATACTGGACTACAATCCATTAGCTAAAACACAGCTAGCTAATGCCATGAAAGCCATGTTTTAAGAAAAGTTCTGCAATCCAGGGCTTGAACAGGAGAGACACTAATCTCATGGTAGGATTAATGACAGGGCATGGGAACTTTAAGAAACACCTATGCATAGAATATTTGGTTCATCAAGTCCTGACGAAATTGTGTCTAATAAAGAACAGGTAAAGAGTCTCCTACTACTCTTTAAGGGTAATGGTTGGCCTTGCTGGAATCAGAGGGACTGGAACTGCACAGTAAACCCTGTTTTAGTGCAGGCAATAGCACACTAGGGTCACTACTGTTTTTAACCTCCTTGTTCAAATCAAATCATCAAACTACTCTCTAATCACACCGAGTGTACAGACGACAGTGTGGCAAGATCTTACAAACCTAGGTCGACACTTGTGCTACTATGACTGCTAGTGAATATTGTAAATCCTGTACTAAAGTATGAGAGAGAGAGAGAGAGAGAGAGAGAGAGAGAGAGAGAGAGAGAGAGAGGGGGGGGAGGGAGGAGAGAGAGGGGAAGAGGGAGGGGGAGGGCGGAGTGGGAGGGGGGAAAGGGGAGGGGGAGGGTGGGAGGGAGGGAGGGGGTAGTACCCTTTCTTCCAAGAGTGCTAGTCCCACTAGTTCCACAAAAGAACTTTTGTGTAATTTGGAAGGTAGGAGACAAAGTACCAGAAGAAGTAAAGCTGTGAGGACAGGTTGTGAGTCACACTCAGATCGCTCAGTCAGTGAGCACTTGCCAGTGAAAGGCAAAGCTCCTCGTTTTGACTCCTGGTTCAGTATAAGGTGTTACTCTGCCACGAAGTTTCATATTGGTGCCCAGTCAGAGTGTCCTGTGTTGTTCACTGGTGTTATTGCAGTCTCTGAAGTACATGGATTTCACTGAAACACTTGACCATTTCTCTGGTAACACTGTTGTGCAGCAGAGGCTTTGTGTTTGCACATAATTAACATATCATGCATACAGTATAGTTTGGATTTAGGAGAACAGTACTTTTAATGATTTATATTAATCATCGAAAGAAGGAACCTAGAGACACTCCATATCTGATATTAGTAAGTTTGGATTTGAATGCAACATTGTTTGTTTTAAGCAACACAAAATGTTTCCTCTTGCTCCTCTACAATTTTATCAACCAACAGCCAGTCCCTCTAATACCCAGCTTCCATTCTTGCCAAGTACTATGGTGATGTTAACACAGTCAAATGGTTTTTCAAGCTCAAGAAACACTCCTGTAACATACTCCTCACTTTCTGCAGCAGTTAGCAGGAAAAGACAGATTGCTGCTTATTGTTCAGGAGACACATTAAGTAGCAGACAGACACAAGTAAAAGAACTGCCTGTCTGAAACTTAACGTGTCTTCTTTACAGTAAGTAGCACTCTTTCGTTTCCTACACTGTCAAAACTCCTACCTGGAGTTTCTGCAGTTATTATTTCATCTGTTAACCGTACTGAGGCTACTTATGTTGACTTGTTTTTTGTAAGCCATTCTGATTTTCTAGCAGAAGGTTGTGTTGACTCAGGAATGTCACCTACATCCACATCCATACTCTGCAAACCACTATGGCAGCAGGGCAAAGGGTCTAGTGTTAATAAATTTTTCAATTCACTTAGAAAATGAAGATAAGACTGAGATGTGTCAACAGTTTTCAGTTTTAGATTTATCTTCTTTTTTGTAACTTGGGGTTCCTTGTGCTATTTTTTGATTGTTTGGGAGAATACCTGATGCAATTACATACTTTACTGCTATGGCCACAGTATCAGAGATGTTGTTTGGGTGCCTTTTTCGTGTAGTGATAAACAACTCATCATATCGGCTGATTCTGATTTGTTTGTTGATATACCAGGTTAGTAGGTGGTGGAATATTTCTGACAGTACAAAACCGGATGAGCTGTGTTTTCCTTCATTTAAAGCTAGCCCATTTGTGCAGAACTAGTCATAGAAACATCATTTACTATTTGCTCTATTGACGCTTCTTTGCCCAGCTTCACAACAAACAATCATAAAATATTATCTGCTTGCAGGACTAATTCTGCCTCCTAATGCAAATAACATGGCCGATCATTAACATAAAGCAAAAACAATAGTGGGCCAATGATCAAGTCCTATGGAACACCCTACGTAATTTCTCCCAATACAAATGATGCGGCGTCCCTCTTTATATTACACAAACAGCCTATAACTTTCTTCATACTGTTTTTGATGATCTACCTCAGATGCGGATGTGAGACTAATTTTTATTTCATCAAATGTCCTCTTATTGTTTCTTCACCATACTGTTTTACTTTCCCTTCTTTTTGCAGCTTTTTGTGAAATGTAATTATTTCAGATAAGATGTGCATACTCCTGTTTTTAGCAACTTTTCTTAATATGTTGCAAAACTGTTTATAATAGCAAGTAATTTGTAGATCATTACTTGTTTTTGTTATTCTGTGCATGTCACTTTTTGATTTTGAGGATACTGATGTCTCTAGTGATCAAAGGTTTCTTTAATGAACTCCATTAATAACATATAATTTTTTCCCCTACTATGAAATGGGATACTAGTTAGTTAAGGAATATGTTGAATTTAGAGCTAGCATTAGGCTCCTAATAAAATTCACCCTTGTCAACATTTTGTAAGCTGTCTCTAAAATCTTCAACACTTTAGTCATTAATCTGCATGGAGTTTCAATGAAGCTCACAGTTTGGTTGGTTGGCTTTGGGTTATGACGGGGGCTAAACATCGAGGTCATCAGTCCCCAGTTCCAAACAGACATACTTGTAAAAGGCCTATACAGTAAAAGCATAACTTGTGCACCCAGGGGGAGGGAACACCAAGGGGTACAGAGCTAAAATGAACACCGCAGTAACACAAAATAGAGGACACTTAAAAGGAGCAGAGCAAATAGTTGACTAGAGTAAAACAGACTATAGTGGTTGATGGATCAGGTAAAAGGTGAACCACTCAACGACCAACGAAGAATCTCCAGCTGGAGAGCGTTGATAGAGGTACCAACACAACTTGTTACCATAAAAGACACTATTTTGGTATCCATGTCACAATTAAAAGTCGCTGGAGTGGGTGTAGCCTGAGAAATCATGCGAGAGCGACCACACTTGAGCGAGTGATAAAACCCAGCTGCACGGATAAAACGTAAAACTGAGGCATCGTCACCTAGAATTACAGGAAGTGCAGCTGTTAAATTAAAGGGAGGAGGAGATTACTGTTTAACGTCCCGTCGACAACGAGGTCATTAGAGACAGAGCACAAGCTCCGATTAGGTAAGGATGGGGAAGGAAATTGGCCGTGCCCTTTCTAAGGAACCATCCCGGCATTTGCCTGAAGCGATTTAGGGAAATCACGGAAAACCTAAATCAGGATGGCCGGACGCGGGATTGAACTGTCGTCCTCCTGAATGCGAGTCCAGTGTGCTAACCACTGCGCCACCTCGCTCGGTGGGTAAATTAAAGGACTGCCGCAAGGGGGCACTGTCAGCCCTGCATCACAGAGACACTTGGACGGGTTCTCACGATGAAGGAGATAGCTGTGGGTCAAACACATATGTCCAATTCGGAGATGGTAGAGAACAACTGAGTCCCTACACGTGCCCCTCAAGGACGATTTCCATACGGCCATGGACGACTTGACCATGCGGAGCTTATTTGGCATGTTCAAGACAGACCATTCAGAGCTCCAGACATAGCGGACCTTGTGTTGTAGGGCTGACCAGAGTCTCTTTCCACGAGACCAAGCTCTCCAGAGGTGGTGAAGTGGTGGCCTGCTTGGCCAACTGATCGACACGTTCGTTTACCGGAATGCCGATGTGGCCCGGGGTCCACAAAAACGTTGCTTAACGACCACACTACGCGAAAGCAAAAACAGCATCTCGAATACCGCACACCAAAGGGTCCCGAGAAAAACAATGGTCAAGTGCTTGCAATCCTCTCAGGGAGTTACTGCAGATGACAAATAACTCCCCAAGACAGGAGGAAAGGTGAGCGAGTGCACGATAAAGAGCAACCAGCTCCGCAGTGAAAATACTGCTCCCACAAGGCAGGGAATGCTGCTCAACATAGTCGCCATGCATGAAAGCAAACCCAGTGTGTCCATCGACCACAGAACCATCTGTTTGGACTACATCTGCATCGCGAAATGAGGCAAGAAGAGCCAGGAATTGTTGACGAAGACTGGCAGGTGGAACGGAGGACTTGGAATCGCAGGACAAATCCAAGCAAAGCCACAAGCGAGGGAGGGACCAAGGAGGGGCCAGAAGGATGGAGGAAGGGGAAAGGACTCTAGTGATGAGAGAAGGGAACAAACGCAGACCGCGATTGGGAGACCCGACCTAGGCCGCCGTCGTGGGGAGGGGAGTGCAGAAGATGGAAAAAGGAGCCTGCGGTTTGGATGGTTGGGCGAGGCATGGACGCGGGCGATGTATGACGCAAGCAACTGTTGGCGGTGAAATCGTAGGGGAGGGATTCCAGCTTCTACAAGAAGGCTAGTCACCGGGCTAGTGCGGAAGGCATCTGTCGCCATCTGATGCCACAATGGAGAATCGGGTCGAGGATCTGCAACGTTGAAGGTGCTGCTGAATCATACACCACGCTCCCGTAGTTGAGACGGGACTGGACTAAGACCTTATAGAGCTGTAGGAGGGTTGTTCGTGCAGCCCCCCAAATGGTGTTGCTGAGGCAGCGAAGGATGTTGAGGTGCCGCCAGCACCATTGTTTAAGCTTGCGAAGATGAGGTGCCCAAGTGAGCCGAGCATCAAACAGCATGCCAAGGAAGTGATGCGTCTCCTCATTACGAAGGAGTTCATTGGCAAGGTAGAGCTCTGGATGGAGGTGGACCATTCGACAATGACAGAAATGCATCACTTGGGTCTTAGAGGCTGAGAACTGAAAACCATGGTTGGATGCCCAAAAATGTGCCTTACGGATAGCTCCCTGCAGCCGCTGTTCAGCGACACTGATGCTTGGGGAACTGTAATAAGGATAAAAGTCATCGGCATATAGAGAGGAACAGACCGATGAGCCCACCGCAGATGCAAGACCATTAATCGCCACCAAAAAGAGGGGAACACTGAGAACCGAGCCCTGCGGGACACCGTTCTCCTGAATATGAGCAGAGCTAAAATAAGTGCCAACTCTAACCCGAAAGGAGCGATTGGAGAGAAAATTCCGTAGAAAAATCGGAAGTGGACCCCGTAGGCCCCATTCGTGCTGCGTAGCATGGATATGATGGCACCAGGTGGTATCGTATGCCTTCCGTAGATAAAAGAAAACAGAAACTAGATGTTCTCACCGAGTAAAAGCTGTACGAATAGCCGACTCTAGTGAGACTAAATTGTCGATCGCTGAGCGGCCCTGAAGGAAGCCCCCCCTGTTGCTGGGCTAGGAGGCTCCAAGCTTCGAGGATCCACATGAGACAGCAACTCACCATCCGGAGTTTGCACATAACGTTGGTAAGGCTGATAGGGCAATAGCTATCAACCACCAGCAGATCTGCACCAGGTTTTAGCACCGGGATAGAATGCTATCCTGCCAACGAGTTGGGAAAACACCCTCCGTCCAGATGCCGTTAAACAGGGCGAGTAATTCACCCTGACAGTACGCCGAGAGATGGCGAAGAAACTAGTTGTGAATTCGGTCTGGACCTGGAGAGGTATTGGGGCAAGTTGTAAGGGCACTTTGGAACTACCATTCACTAAATGGAGCGTTGTATCGCTACCAATGGTTCGTGCGAAACTACAGCTGCGTATGCTCATCCTGCTCTTTAATGGCGCGGAATTCTGCGCTATAGCCTGCTGTCGCGGAAATATGAGCGAAGAACTCTGCCAGATGTTCGACGATGGCGATTGGGTCAGTACAAAGTGTACCCTAAAGAGAAAGGCAAGGGACAGACGCACGAGGGCGAAAGCCAAAAATGCGCCGAACCTGCGACCACACCTGGGATCGGGAGGTGCGAGAACCTATGGTCGCAACATATCGTTCCCAGCAGTCCTGTTTGCTCCACCGCATTAACTGCCAAGCCCAGGCCCGCAGCTGTTTAGAGGCAACCAGATTCTCTAGGGAAGGATGACACCGGTGTCGTTGCAGGGCTCGCCAGCGGTCCCGGATAACTTCTGCAATCTCTGGTGTCCACCAAGGGACTGACTTACGCCTTAGGGTACTTGAAGAGCAGGGGACAGTTGCCTCGGCAGCAGAAACAATGGCCATACTGACCTCGTCCACTGCAAAATCAATGTCACCAGGAAGTGGAGCAATGGCCATAGTAGCTGAGATGTAGGCTACCCAATCAGCTCCACGAAGAGACCATCGTGGCAGCTAGTCAGGGGGTTGGGGTTGAAGAAGAGAAACCAGGATAGGAAAGTGGTCGTGGACCCTCCAACCGAGGTATGGAAGAAGACCTGGGCTACTAAGAGAGAGGTCAATGGCCGAGTATGTGCCATGAGTCAAGCTAAAATATGTGGGAGCACCAGTGTTAAGGAGGCAAACGTCCTGCTGTGCCAAGAGAGCCTCAACGTTCCTACCTGGCCCAAGATCTGGGCTCACCCCATAAAGGGTGGAGAGCATTAATGTCCCCCAAAAGGAGGAATGGCGGGGGGAGCTGGGCGAACAAGGCAGCTAGGTCGGCAAGAGGGACAACCTCATCCAGGGGAAGGTAGAGGGAACAGATGGTAATCTCCATTCCTGCCCAGACTCTAACAACCACAGCCTCAAGAGCCGTGTGAAGTGTCACTGGGGCACTAGGAACAGTGGCAAGAACATAAACACAGACACCGACAGACACCCTGTCGTATTCTACGCGGTTCTTATAGTAACCCCGGTAGTCACGGAGGGAGGGGGTCCGCCGCACAGGAAACCAGGTTTCCTGTAGGGCCAGACAAGTGGCAGGGAAGCGGCACAAAAGCTGTTTCAACTCCGTAAGGTGGTGGAAAAAACCACGACAATTCCATTGAAGGATAATGGTATCCGACTGTGAAGACATGAAAGAACCTGGGGGGGGGGGGGGGGGGGGGCTGGATTGGTTACGCCTTAGAAGCGCTTGCCACCACCGATTGTGAAGTAGCCTGATCAACTTCCATAGGAGCTGCAGGTCGAGAAACATCGAGCTCCTGAGTGGACGCTAGATGCTCCACGTCATCTTCAGGTGCAGTGGTGAACTCCTTTTCTGTTTCTATGTCCTTCTCCTTTTGCTTTTTCTTCTTTTTGGTAGGGTTCCATTTGTCTTTCGGTTTATCAGGCTGGGTGGGCTTTTCCGACCCAGTCTCACGGACCGAGGAAGACCTGGAAGCCCTATGGCCCTCAGGTGGTGGCTTTTTCAGCCACTGCTGACATCTGGAGGGACAGTAACCGTGGAAGGGAGGGCACCAAGCGATTCCTTCTGCACGAGGGGAGCCGGAGGAGGCGGGCACTTCTCCGTCTCAGAGGTGGGGACTGAAGTCCCCAAAGAAGGAGGGGTTGTTACTCCCGATGTTGATAACACGGGAGCAACAGAAGAGGGTGTTCCCCCAACTACCAGGGGGGGGGGGGAAGGGGGGCAGGAATAGACGTATCAGAGGTTGCTACATAGACAGCTGACTGTTTTTGGTGTGCACACGCAGATTTTTTAGATAATGCACCTCTCCATTCAGTGCAGGTAACAATGGCTGTAAGAGACACATAAGTACAAGGATAAGATTGAAAGAAATGCCTCCCAAAGGTGATAGTATTAAAATGCTAGTAGCTAACTGCCTAAACATTCACAATAAAGTGCCAGAGTTTGAAGTGCTTCTGAAAAGCTGTGAAGCTCATATAATACTCGGTTCAGAAAGCTCATTGAAACCTGAAGCTGATACCAATGAGATTTTTTGGGAAAATTTAATGATTTATCAAAAGCATAGGCAATGGCAAATAGAGGAATGGTGGTGGTATATTTGTCACAGCAGACAAGAAACTCAAATCCAGCAAGATAGAAATTGAAGCTGCATGCGAGATTTTCTGGACAAGACACGGTATCAAGGGTGGGCACAAAGTGGTAACTGAATCCTTTTATCTTCTACCAGTCTCACTCACTAATATAATAGGAAGTTTAGAAAAACCTCAGTTCACTTGTACATAAGTTCCCCAGTCATACTGTAATCATTGGCGGAGACATTAATCATCTAACAATCAACTGAGAAAATTGCAGTTTTGTTAGTGGTGTGCGTAACAAGATTTCCTGTGAAACGTTATTAAATTGCTTCTCTGAAAAACGCCTAGAACAGATAGTTTAGAATCCCATTCATGAGAGAAATATATCAGATCTAATGGCAACAAATAGACCCAACCTCTTTGAACATGTCTACATCAAAACTGCTATCAGTGAACACGAGGTGGTTAAGGCAACAATGATTGCCAACGTACAAATGACAACTAAAACAAGTAAGAAGATATTTACATTCAGTAAATTAGATAAAAAAGTAGTAGTATCATATCTCAATAATGAACTTGAAACTTTCAACACAGGGCAGGGGCATGTAGAGGAACTATGGCTCAAGTTTAAAAGAATAGTTGACAATGCAAGGGATAGATATATATACCCAATAGAACAGTTCGTAGTGGGAGGGTAACTTCATGGTATGCATCACTGTAAAGAAACTTGTAAAGAAACAGACATCACTGTATAATAGGTGTAAAACAAAGCATAGGGCTACAGATAGAGAGATGGTGAATGAAATGTGTTTGGCTGTCAAGAGAGTAGTGCGTAATGCCTTCAGTGACTACCACAGCAGATGTAGGGTGTATAATAATTGCATGTTATTTATGATTGTTCAAAGCAGAAAGACTTATTACAGGTTAAGTGAACATTTTAGAGACATTTCTGCCAAACGTGAGAAGGTCGATGACCAGCAGAGTTCACGCAGCACCAGTCAGCAACAGATCAACTAGCGAGCAGACAGGCAATGCTTCCAAGGAGAACAACAACCAGCGCTGTTCGTACATCAGTGGTCAATATTCCAGGAACTCTCAGCATACTGAACTCACGAGGTGATGTATTAGGCGATGTGGAGGAGACGAGAGGGCTATGGCCAACCACGCCAGCATAGATGTAAAATAATGGAAAGCCGACACGTGTGTCGACATTGGTCACGTTTCTGCCCAACGTGAGAAGCATAAATCAACGACCGATGAGTCAGTCAGCACCCTAAAAACTTCACGACATTGGCAAAAACGCCAAATAAATACCTCTGACAAACAGGTGTGAGGTTGTCCTTTGAACAGGTCCTTCGAGGGCAGAAAGAAGACACAAAGAAACTTTGCGTGGACGGACCGAATGATGGTTAGTCAGCGAATGTCATATTTTGCTACAATGACTTGGCCGCTATGCTGCTCAACAGAAGAAGATGTCAGTACCCCGCCAATAGTTCAACGAAGAAGATGCCATCCCAGATGTTACCAGAAAGAAGTTCGTGTGGTACTTGCCCAGGTGGCTGGTGAGGACGAAGATGCTGAATCTGAGGGTCTCTGGTTCGATTTCGGAACAGAGCACTCTGTGTCATGCCTTAGCCGCTTCTTAATAAAGCAACGAGTGAATTCACAAGGAGAAGACCATGGCGCCGCTGCAGTGACTCGTGGGCACTGTACTGAATAGAAGAATAATCCACTGGTGTGCCACTGCAACACGAGATGTCGCCACATCAGTTGTCACCGGAATATGCACGCTACAACTTCGCCACTCTGCCGGTGTGAGGAATTGAGCAAGTTAAAACACAATGTTTGTTTAAATGGTTTTATGTCTCAATAAAGGTCTGCTAGTCAAACCACCAATGTTTCACTCACACCTCACCAACCGAGCCAAGGAAAGAGCCCACTCCACCGCCCGCAAAGTGTTACTTGCTTCCCACCATCCCTGCTCCCCTCTGTCAATGACACTCAATATCTAGTGTCACTAAACCCTGACCCGCAACATTTCATGTCAGATAACCTCGGCTTTATTTCGAGGTGTATGTGGCAGGGAATTTGTGGTGCAAGAAATTCACATTGCCATCACCATCGACAGGTCACGAACAACCTACAGACTGCAGACGACAAGCAGCAGCCAGCGGACAGTATTTCAGTACATTGGTGAGTGCAAATTGGTCTTTCCTTTTCAAGTAACGATTTCGCAGTGTAAAAAACAACGACGTAAAGCTCTCACTCTTTCAAATAAAATTATTCGGATGGTGTTAGATGTTCTTGTTATTTTGATCGAAATTGTAATCAAATTTCTAATGCTACTTGTCCTGTAGCTGAGTCTATGTTCTTGTGGTCATAGGAAGTATATTTGGGGGAATAACCATTTGTTAAATAGGAAAGCATTACAATGAGAGAAAGTAAGACAGAAGGAGTTTCCACACACAAGGCTATTCAGACCCCACCTTATCAGGTAGCCCAACTAAAGTCTGACAATAATCAATTGTTGAATCTATTATCGAAGTATACGTCGAAATCCAGAGCAACCCCTACCATTCATCAGCAGCCACTCTCGTCACTTCCTTCTCTGGCAAGACACATGAGGAAATAGAAGCAGTTTTTGCTGATTTGTTAGCAGCCTCTAAACTTGGTTCCTGGTCAGATGAACAGATGTTACAAATGACAAATTTACGGTTAATCGAGGAAACTAAGGTGCATGTATCATATCACAAGTAGTTACGAAATGCATAAACTTTTGAGAATTGAAACAAAGTTTGCTCAAAAGGTTTAAAAAGCAGAACAGCTGCTGTTTCTATAGGGAGCTATTGAACACCATGCCCCCAAGGCACAACGAAACAATAGAAAGCTTTGTGGATAGAATATGAAAAGTTAATAGTAACACTTACCCATTGTCAGCGAGTGATGCGGCCAATAAGTATATTCTACGAGAAGCAGAGACTAGGGCCTTAGATACTTTTTTGTGAGGATTGCCACCCGAAACATCGCGCTGTGTTAGGGCACGATTTCTGCAGTCAGCATTGCTACAGCATCAGAGGAAATAGATGCTGTGATGAGGTGCAAGGAAAGACAAAATTTATTTTCCACAGGGGTTAGTTGCTCCAGGTTGGATTGGCAGGAACACACAGTGAATAACTGTCGCCAACCACAGTGTACAAACTGTCGAAGGATGGCCCATATATGAGGGTCGTCCGCAAAGTAAGTTCCGTTTCTATTTCTATCTGCGGCAGCACTACGATCAAAGTTCCGAGCATGCGCGGCAGTTACTCTGACTCGAGGAGAAGACATGTACGCCATTTTCAGATCACTGCTGCCGACGTGTGCTTTGTAGTGCTTCTTTATAATGTCAGCCGTAATTGAAAATGCCACTGCATATGAAATCAGATCTGTGATTCGTTTTATAAATGCAAAGAAAGTTAAACCAAAGGAAATTCATTGGAAAATCTGTGAGGTTTACGGACAAAATGCTATGAGTGATTCAGTGATTAGAAGATGGGTCAGACTCTTCAATGAAGGACATTATGAAGTGCACAATGAAGAATGAAGTGGATGTCCGTCTGTGGCTACTGATGAACTGGTTCACACAATTGAAGAGAAGACTGAGCACAACCATAACTTCCCTAGCGACTTTCATCTCTTCTTACACCTAAAATATGTCCTTGGTGGTCAACACTTCAATGATGGTGATGAGCTGAAAGAACACGTTACCACACGATTGAATACACAGGCAGCAACCTGCTATGAAGAAGGCATACACTTGTGCCACACTATGACAAGTGCCTACAAAACTTAGGAAGCTATGTAGGAAAGTAGTTTAACAGTTGTAGATTTTTGTACAGTAAATATTTTTTCTGTATCTGTACACGTTTGTTTTATATAACCAAACGGAACTTACTTTGTGGATGACCCTCGTACATCATGAGTGTAGCAGTACTGGGAAATTTGCAAACAGGGGTCCATTAAACAGGAATGGGAACCCTGGAACAGCTGCCAGGCGTTTCCATTGAAATTCCATGTTATTAGAGTGCATGCAAAGGCGCGTCAATCGTAAGTAAACAGTGTACAGAGGCCAGGAGATATGACCCTCCAAGATATAAGTTAAGTGGTACAAGCAGAGGTTACATACGTTCAGTAGGCTATACACCACTGAACTTTCACATTGAGGGTGTAAGATTCCAGGAGGTTTGGAAGTCGTATCAAGGGTAAGAGATGAATTTGATGCTGTCCTAAGGTTAGATTTCCTGAATAAAATTCACACCATAATCAACCTCGGGCAGCAAACCGTGAAGCTTCGCAAAACACTGTTTTGATTAGGTGGCACATCTGCAAAAAGACACTCTGCCGCAAGATCCCTCTCCCTGGAAAGAGGAATCAACTAAACTGCAAGCAATGTCCTTGAAGGTGGATTCACTGGACAAAATACCATTTGGTACAGGAAAGCTACTTTGAGTGGACAATAATGCTGCTTTACCTGCCCACACACTATGTATAGTGGAACTGTTAGAGGAAAATGCTAAATTAGGACACAGCACATCGTTTTGTGTGCAGGAGTATAGTTCGTGCCGCAACAATTGATGGAGTACAGAAGATATCTGTGCATATAGATAATTTTGGGACAGAAGACAAGGACTTATGAATGGGAATGTTATTAGCTAAAATAAGTGCCTTAGAGGAGGATGATTTTCATTGGTCTGACATAGACAAAGTGACAAACCAGCTGCCTACAAAATTGCATTGTTCCACAAGATATCACACTTAAAAGGAAACGAACAGGATATGATAGAAGCAGTGTTGCACGAGTTTCAAGATCTGTTTAGTTCACCAGCAACGAACATCATACAACACAGGATTCCAACAAAAGATAACACCCCAGTTTATAGGAGACCATACAGAGCTCCTCGCCAGTTATAACCACTACTTGGTGAATTCATAGATCACCAATTAACGGTATAATAGAGCCTTTGGATTTGCCATACAGTGCAAATGTCATAATTGTGCCAAAGAAATCATTTGATGTCGAAAACTTTATAGATATCTGTTGTGATTACAGGCATTTAAATAGAAAAACAATTTCAGACGTGTATCCATTATTGAATATTGTAGGTAGCATTGACTATCTCAACAACAGTAAATATTTCTCCACGACTGACTTGAGGAGAGGGTACCACGAAATAGAAGTTGCACCACAGGACAGACATAAAACTGCTTTTTCCACACCTTCAGGTCACTGGTAATTCTTACGGATGCCTTTTGGATTAAAGAAGATTGCTAGATGGCATGTTACGTGGATTAAAACCTTGACAATACATGATATATCTCTATGACATAAACGTATTTTCAAAAGACATGAACCATGGACCTTGCCGTTAGTGGGGAGGCTTGCATGCCTCAAAGATACAGATAGCCGTACCGTAGGTGCAACAACAACGGAGGGGTATCTGTTGAGAGGCCAGACAAATGTGTGGTTCCTGAATAGGGGCAGCAGCCTTTTCAGTAGTTGCAGGGGCAACAGTCTGGATGATTGACTGATCTGGCCTTGTAACACTAACCAAAACGGCCTTCTTATTGTGGTACTGCGAACGGCTGAAAGCAAGGGGAAACTACAGCCGTAATTTTTCCCGAGGGCATGCAGCTTTACTATATGGTTAAATGATGATGGTGTCCTCTTGGGTAAAATATTCCGGAGGTAAAATAGTCCCCCATTCAGATCTCCGGGCAGGGACTACTCAGGAGGATGTCGTTATCAGGAGAAAGAAAACTGTCATTCTACGGATCGGAGCGTGGAATGTCACATCTCTTAATCGGGCAGGTAGGTTAGAAAATTTAAAAAGGGAAATGGATAGGTTAAAGTTAGATATAGTGGGAATTAGTGAAGTTCGGTGGCAGGAGACTTCTGGTCCGGTGAATACAGGGTTATAAATACAAAATCAAATAAGGGTAATGCAGGAGTAGGTTTAATAATGAATAAAAATATAGGAGTGTGGGTAAGCTACTACAAACAGCATAGTGAACGCATTACTGTGGCCAAGATAGACACGAAGCCCACGCCTACTACAGTAGTACAAGTTTATATGCCAACTAGCTCTGCAGATGACGAAGAAATTGAAGAAATGTATGATGAGATAAAAGAAATTATTCAGGTAGTGAAGGGAGACGAAAATTTAATAGTCATGGGTGACTGGAATTTGAGAGTAGGAAAAAGGAGAGAAGGAAACATAGTAGGTGAATATGGATTGGGGCTAAGAAATGAAAGAGGAAGCCGCCTGGTAGAATTTTGTGCAGAGCATAGCTTAATCATAGCTAACACTTGGTTCAAGAATCATAAAAGAAGGTTGTATACATGGAAGAATCCTGGAGATACTAAAAGGTATCAGATAGATTATATAATGGTAAGACAGAGATTTAGGAACCAGGTTTTAAATTGTGAGACATTTCCAGGGGCAGATGTGGACTCTGACCACAATCTATTGGTTATGAACTGTAGATTAAAACTGAAGAAATTGCAAGAAGGTGGGAATTTAAGGACATGGGACCTGAATAAACTGAAAGGACCAGAGGAAGTACAGAGTTTCAGGGGGAGCGTAAGGGAACAATTGACAGGAATGGGGAAAGAAATACAGTAGAAGACGAATGGGTAGCTCTGAGGGATGAAGTAGTGAAGGCAGCAGAGAATCAAGTAGGTAAAAAGACGAGGGCTAGTAGAAATCCTTGGGTAACAGAAGAAATATTGAATTTAATTGATGAAAGGAGAAAATATAAAAATGCAGTAAATGAAGCAGGCAAAAAGGAATACAAACGTCTCAAAAATGAGATCGACAGGAAGTGCAAAATGGCTAAGCAGGCATGGCTAGAGGACAAATGTAAGGATGTAGAGGCTTATCTCACTAGGGGTAAGATAGATACAGCCTACAGGAAAATTAAAGAGACCTTTGGAGATAAGAGAACCACTTGTATGAATATCAAGAGCTCAGATGGAAACCCAGTTCTAAGCAAAGAGGGGAAAGCAGAAAGGTGGAAGGAGTATATAGTGGGTCTATACAAGGGCGATGTACTTGAAGACAATATTATGGAAATGGAAGAGGATGTGGATGAAGATGAAATGGGGGATACAATACTGCGTGAAGAGTTTGACAGAGCACTGAAAGACCTGAGTCGAAACAAGGCCCCGGGAGTAGACAACATTCCATTAGAACTACTGACGGCCTTGGGAGAGCCAATCCTGACAAACCTCTACCATCTGGTGAGGAAGATGTATGAGACAGGCAAAATACCCTCAGACTTCAAGAAGAATATAATAATTCCAATCCCAAAGAAAGCAGGTGTTGACACATGTGAAAATTACCGAACTATCAATTTAATAAGTCACAGCTGCAAAATACTAACGCAAATTCTTTACAGACGAATGGAAAAACTGGTAGAAGCTGACCTTGGGGAAGATCAGTTTGGATTCCGTAGAAATGTTGGAACATGTGAGGCAATACTGACCATACGACTTATCTTAGAAGGAAGATTAAGGAAAGGCAAACCTACGTTTCTCTAGCATTTGTAGACTTGGAGAAGGCTTTTGACAATGTTGACTGGAATACTCTCTTTCAAATTCTAAAGGTGGCAGGGGTAAAATACAGGGAGCGAAAGGCTATTTACAATTTGTACAGAAACCAGATGGCAGTTATAAGAGTCGAGGGGCATGAAAGGGAAGCAGTGGTGGGGAAGGGAGTGAGACAGGGATGTAGCCTCTCCCCGATGTTATTCAATCTGTATATTGAGCAAGCAGTAAAGGAAACAAAAGAAAAATTTGGAGTAGGTATTAACATCCAGGGAGAAGAAATAAAAACTTTGAGGTTCGTCAACGACATTGTAATTCTGTCAGAGACAGCAAAGGACTTGGAAGAGCAGTTGAACGTAATGGACAGTGCCTTGAAAGGAGGATATAAGATAAACATCAACAAAAGCAAAATGAGGATAATGGAATGTAGTCGAATTAAGTCGGGTGATACTGAAGGAATTAGATTAGGAAACGAGACACTTAAAGTAGTAAAGGAGTTTTGCTATTTGGGGAGCAAAATAACTGATGATGGTCGAAGTAGAGAGGATATAAAATGTAGACTGGCAATGGCAAGGGAAGCGTTTCTGAAGAAGAGAAATTTGTTAACATCGAGTATAGATTTAAGTGTCAGGAAGTCGTTTCTGAAAGTACTTGTATGGAGTGTAGCCATGTATGGAAGTGAAACATGGACAATAAATAGTTTGGACAAGAAGAGAATAGAAGATTTTGAAATGTGGTGCTACAGAAGAATGTTAAAGATTAGGTGGGTAGATCACGTAACTAATGGGGAGGTATTGAATAGGATTGGGGAGAAGAGAAGTTTGTGGCACAACTTGACTAGAAGAAGGGATCGGTTGGTAGGACATGTCCTGAGGCATCAAGGGATCACAAATTTAGCACTGGAGGGCAGTGTGGAGGGTAAAAATCGTAGAGGGAGACCAAGAGATGAATACACTAAGCAGATTCAGAAGGATGTAGGTTGCAGTAGGTACTGGGAGATGAAGGAGCTTGCACAGGATAGATTAGCATGGAGAGCTGCACCAAACCAGTCTCGGGACTGAGGACCACAACAACAACAACACATCAAAGAGTATGAGATTCAATTATGAGAAGTTTTCCAATGTCTCAAGGATGCTAAATTAACATTAAATGTGGAAAAGTGTCACTTCACATTACAGAAAGTGACATATTTAGGCCATGTTATCAGCAAATACGGAATCAAAACTGATCCACGGCTAATAATCACCGTTAAAGGTTCTCCACACAGCAATCTACCATAGTACAGCAATTTCTAGGTCTCTCAAATTATTATCGAAAATTTGTAAAAGACTATGCAGAATAGCATGACCTCTCATACAGTTATTGAAAAAAGGTACTACATTTCACAGAAAAACAGAATGTGGCACAGCATTTGCAACACTGAAATACAAATTAACACACAGTCCTGTATTAACCTATCCATATTTCGACAAAGAATTCATGCGGTCCTGCGGTGCATCTGGACATACTATCAGAGCAGTTTTGGGTCAAAACGTTAATGGTGCAGAACATTCAGTAGCCAATGCATCCAGACAATTAAATACAGCAGAAAAGAATTACTCAACAACAGAAAAGGAGTCACAGAGTGTTATCTATGGTAACAAATATTTCAGGTGCTATTTGTACGTGAATAAATTCAAGATAATCATGCACCATGCTGCTCTCGAGTGGTTACTTGGGCTAAAGGACCCATCAAGTCGTTTGACGCGATGGTCCCTACGCCTCTCTGAAATGGACTTAGAAGTCATCCACAAGCCGAAGAAGAAACATTCCAACACAGATTGTCTTAGTAGAAAGGTAGCAGTATTAGAACCAGTATGTTGAGATGCAGAATGGCGAAAAGCACAGGGTTCAGATGCAGATTGCAAAAGATATGCGACACAACAGCAGTTTTGCGTACAGGATGGCATCCTGTGATGAACAATTAAACTCGGTCCGAGAGTAGTGGTTCCCAAACACCTCTGACAGGAAGTCATGCAAGAGACCCATGATCACATTTGTTCAGGTCACAGCGGTCAAAGAACTACTGAAATACTTGTTGCTGAATGTTTCTGCAAGAAAGCACGACACAATATGTGGCGATGATGTCTCTGTCGACGAAACTTTCGAGGCCAGCTACACTGGGAACACCGGTACCACCACGTACAATGGCCACTGTTAGCCAACCATTCCCTTGTGAAAATGTATCATTATTGTCTATACTAAAGTTCAGTCGGCACCCAGCAAATACACTAGGACCATCGACCAGAGCTGTTGCTGCTACATTCTTAATAGTGTTCTTCTTTTTGTCTGCAGCTGAAGTACTCATTTCGATGTTTTCAATAGTTTTGTAGACAGTTTTTCTCGCACGGCGACGGAAGCGTCTGTAGCGCATCTTGCCAGAGTCCAATGCTGTTGCGTAACGGCAGCTGTGACGTGCTGCTCGGTCGGCGCTACAGCTGCTACTACTCCGCGGCAGTCCCAATTCTTATCTTATCTTATCTTATCTTAGCGCGCGCCTGTAGCGGCTGCCGCAGCGGTTGCGCAATCGGCGCAGCGTCTCGCGAGCACGGCTCTTAAAATTACTAGGGCCGTGCCGCGGAGTTAACATGGGGCTTATAACATGGCGATAACACGGGCAGCGGACGCCTGTGTTAACGAGACAGCTTGTTTACATAAGATAAGAATTGGGACTGCCGCGGAGTAGTAGCGGCTGTAGCGCCGACCGAGCAGCACGTCACAGCTGCCGTTACGCAACAGCATTGGACTCTGGCAAGATGCGCTACAGACGCTTCCGTCGCCGTGCGAGAAAAACTGTCTACAAAACTATTGAAAACATCGAAATGAGTACTTCAGCTGCAGACAAAAAGAAGAACACTATTAAGAATGTAGCAGCAACAGCTCTGGTTGATGGCCCTAGTGTATTTGCTGGGTGCCGACTGAACTTTAGGCTATTGCCATCAATGCATACCATTACAAAGAAGTGTCACGTCCATTTCAAGTCACAGGAATGGACATATATGGTCCTTTTAATAAAACAAAAGCCAGAAGTACCTACGTACTAACAATTATAGAGCATTTCTCATGATATCTAACCATGGTAAGTCTCTCTGATCAACAAGCAAACATCATTGCACAGGTTATGATCAATAATAGGATTTTAAAATTCGGTGTACCAGAAGCACTTATGACTGACCAAAGTAGTAACTTCATATCCGAACTCATGAAACAACTGTGCCGTTTGCTCAAAGTGTGTAAATTGCGCACCACCCCATTACACCCACGGGCAAATGTACGGACAGAAAGGGTCCACCGCACTGTGGGGAAAATGCTAAGTTATTTTATCAATGACCAACACAACAATTGGGTAGCCTCATTCCTTACTGTGTAACCATTTGCAACACCAAAACACATGAAGGAATGGGCATGTCACCCTATGAAGATATTTATGGAAAGAAGACGGTGTCGCCATTCGATGTTATTAAGCCCAAAGAAGGAAAGAACGGAGAATTTAGGGAATTTGCTTGACTCATTAAGGATGTGTGGAAAAAGATTCAGAAAGCAAATACCAGAGCATTAGAATCGCAAGAGAAATTAGGTGATGTACACACTAAGTAACTGGATTTCAATTAGTTTTCTTATCCACTCACTATGTTGCTAAGGAAAAGACGAAAAAAATTGTGTAAAATTAACAGGGACCTTACCAAGTTGTCAAAATCACATCACCAGTTAACATCAAGTTAAAGTTATCCACATAAACAACTATTGTTCATGCAAGCCATTTGAAATCTTCTAAGGAAGTAACAGATGTGATGCCACCAATGGTAGCAAATGCTGTTCCAAAGCGTGCTCGACTGCAGAAACGAAAGACTGCTGATCCATCAACACAGAACACGCGCTTGGCCATGCACAGTTAATTTCACATCAACAGTACAAAATCTACCATTCTAATGCAAATGTAAATAAGTTTCATATACTACCAGGGTTTCCACAAGTTTCCCCAAGTGATATTCCCTGATATTTCCCTGATTTTCATTATGTAAACACTTAAGTTGACAAAAAAAATGTAAGGACGTCTGTATTTCTAAACGTGTGAGCAAAAGTCTTAACTACAAACATCATCATCTTATGTAATGAACTGTATTTAGATGGAGAAAGCAAGCCAAATGGTATATATGTTTCCTTAAGATCATTGATATTTCATTTACATAAAATGAAACACATGTGGTGACAAAAATACACATTTCCTTGGAGTCAGAAGACAGATTTAAAATACTGATTTCAGAAATAACTCAGTAAAAAGTAGGCTTCTTGAATGATGTGCATAAGGCACAAAGCGGGGTAGACTTGTGTAAAACCATCACTATAGGTAACCGCCAATAAAATGTTGGTTCTACTATGTTCGTTATTGTCAGGTTATTTTACAGGTATGGTGAAATTTTTCTAT
Source organism: Schistocerca cancellata (assembly GCF_023864275.1). Classification (NCBI taxonomy): domain Eukaryota; kingdom Metazoa; phylum Arthropoda; class Insecta; order Orthoptera; family Acrididae; genus Schistocerca; species Schistocerca cancellata. Next base: position 26,381,614 of record NC_064626.1, on the reverse strand, counting down.
TAAGAAATACATGAGTACACACTGTACAAACTGCCAGTGACTACTGCAATTTTCTTCCTCTTATCGTCCATATTTCCTAATATATAAACTACTTTCGAGGTGTCAAAATGTACTAGAATAAACAAAATGTCTATGAAACACCACACTGTACAACATACTCGCAATTTCTGAAATCCATCGCCCACGGCCTCTGGCCTGCTGAGGAGCAGCACAGTCCTGGGTCCATGAATAAACCACAAAAATCTGCTGCAACCACACACAAACATACCCAGTCTGTGAGCAGATAGGCGAGACTAGATCCGACGGGCAGGGCCTGCACATTAGTGGAAAACGATGGACTTCAGATCGGCAGGCCCGATCCGTTAGAGATACCCAAAAAAAAAAGGCATGCGGTTTTGGCCTGACTTGAAGTCCACTCGTGTGGCCAGCTATTCACATGTCACAGACATCAAGTTGATGAAATGAGACTGCAGTTATAAATCCGTGCAACAGATGACTCGTGCGAATACTCTGAGAATCAATACTAATGACAATAGGTAGCAACTCCCTGTACCAATGATACCACAGGTAGGCACGTAGAAAAGACAATCGCACTCTCACAACTAAATTTTTGGCCATGGCTTTTGTCAGGAAACGAAAATACATACACAATCACTGAGAGACAACTCATGCACGCATGACCACCATCTCTGGCTTCTGTGTCAACAGTCTCTGAGAATCAGGTCCAAACAAACCACTCCTCAAGCCTGTGTGCCTCTCTTTGGCAGGTGGCAAGAAGTGGTGGCAGCACTGACTGCAAGCTGAGGGGAGCGCAACTACTGACACAAAAATGAGATTTATCCTTTTTTTTTCCCTTCCTTCTTTTACAATCGTATTGACCAACTAGGATCACGTTAACAACTTCAGTTCCTCTTCTTCCTTTGTTGTTGTTTCCTATTTTTCCCGCATTCCCTCATTTTCTCCCCATGAAGTCTCTTCCTTTCTTCTGTTCATGTTGTTCCCGATTTTTTATTTCTTCTGCTTTGAAAGCCTTTCAAATTTAGTATTTTGTTTTTAAAACGGTTTCTTTCTGCTATTTTTGATTCTTTGATGTTGTTTCTTTCAAGATCTTTTCTTACTTCTGTAATCCATGCTATTTCCGATTTCTTCTTCCAGAAATATAGGAGTATTTGTTTTGTCAGTCTATTTCCATCCATTCGGTAGAGATGTCCAAAAAAGGTTAATCTTCGTTTGGCCATTACTTCAGATATTTTCTCTATATTTTTGTAGATCTCCTCATTACTTCTTATTTTCCAACCATCTGCAGTTTTCATTGCAACGATTATTTTTCTAATAATCCTTCTTTCCAGTACCTCTAGTTTGTCCATCTTATAGTTCATTCAGATCCATATAAACATTCTGGTCGCACCACTGTGGTGTAGTGTTTTAGTTTTGTTTTTCTAGATATACATTTCTTGTTGTAAATATTTTTGGTCAAACATATGCTCTTACCATTTTGTTAATTCTTACATCTATTGCAGATTTTTCTAGTCCATTCTGTTGTATAGTTTCTCCAAGATATTTAAATTTATTTACTCGCTCTATTTTACCTATTTGTGTTTCTATGTATTTTGGTGCATTTTTTATATTTGTCATGAATTTCGTTTTTTCAGCTGAAATTTTGAGACCAGTTCTGTTTGCTAATTTTTCTAGAATGTTTATTTAAGTAACTGCTTCTGTCAGGTTTTCTGAAAGTATTGCGAAATCATCTGCAAAATCCAAGCAGTTTACCTTACTTCCATTTGTTTTCCTTCCCAGAGTTATTGGTTCAATTTGGTGATTTTTTAGCTCCGAATTCCAGATCCTTATAATTTTTTATAGAACACAGTTAAACAGTAAAGGTGATAAACCGTCACCTTGTCTGACACCAGTTTTTATTTCGAAAGGCGGTTTTATTTATTTATTTATTTATTTTTCAACTTTACTTGATATTTCCCTGATTTCCCTCACACATTTGAAACTCCCTGATTTCCAGAACTTGTGACAACCCTGGCTACAGATTATAACAATAATGTACTAACAGGGAATCAGGTACAGGAAAGGGAATTAGAAACTATACTAAAGAGTTTCTGGATTTTAAATAATAGGCAGTATTGGCATATGACTAGACACCGTGTGCTTAAACGAGTACAGTTCATAGTGAGAGGGTAACTTCATGGTATACATCACTATAAAGAAACAGAGATCACTGTATAATAGGTGTAAAGCAAAGTACAGGGCTATAGACAGAGAAATGGTGAATGAAATGCATTTGGCTGTCAAGAGAGTAATGCGTGATGCCTTCAATGACTACCATAGCAGATGTAGGGTGTATAATAATTGCATGTTATTTACGGTTGTTCAAAGCAGAAAGACTTATTACAGGTTAAGTGAACATTTTAGAGACATTTCTAGCCAACGTGAGAAGGCCAATGACCAGCAGAGTTCACGCAGCACCAGTCAGCAACAGATCAGCGAGCGAGCAGACAGGCAATGCTTCCATGGAGGACGACGACCAGCGCTGTTCGCACATCAGTGGTCAATGTTCCAGGAGCTCTCAGCATACTGAACTCACGTGCGTGATATATTAGGTGATGGGAAGGAGATGACAGGACAATGCCCGACCACGCCAGCATAGATGTAAAATAATGGAAAGCCGGCATGTGTATTGACATTGGTCACGTTTCTGCCCAACATGAGAAGCACGGACCAATGACCTAAGAGTCAGTTGCCGCCCTAGAAACTTTGGGACATTGGCAAAAAAACAGAATAAATACCTTCAACAAATGGGCCTGAGGTGGTCCTTTGAAGAGGTCCTTCGAGGGCAGAGAGAAGACACGAAGAAAACGTCATACTTCGCTACAATGACACAGCCACTAAGCTGCTCGACAGAAGATGATGTAGGTACCGTGCCACTAGGTCAATGCAGAAGGTGCCATCCCAGATGTTACCAGAAAGAAGTTCATGTGGTACTTGCCCAGGTGGCTGGTGAGGACAAAGGGACTGCAGCCTCACCAAATGTGTCACCCTTGAACTTACAGGCTGATGAACTCCGCCAGAAGATGCTGAAGCTGTGGGTTGCTGGTTTGATTCCGGAACAGAGCACTCCACATCACACTGTAGCCGCCTGTTAATAAAGCAACGAGTGAATTAACAAGGAGAAGACCATGCCGCCACCGCACTGAGTCACGGGCACTTTACTGAATGGAAGAATAAGCTGCTGGTGCCGCTGCAACACGAGCCGTCACTGCACAAGCTCTCACCGGAATCCGACTGAGTTAGAAGCATGATGTATTATTCTGTTTGTTTAAAGAATCTTGTGTCTCAATAAATGACTTGTAGTGGAACCACCAATGTTTCACTCACATCTCACCTACTTATCCAGGGAAAGAGCCCACTCCACCGCCCACAAAGTGTTGATTCGTTCCCTCCATCCCTGACAGAATAATGATCTTTTGCTCCCCTCTGTCAATGATGCCCAATATCTAGTGTCACCAAATCCCGGCTCAATACACAGAATACTGTCAAATGTTTTTCACAAACGTCAAAGAAATTCTGTGTATGTAAAGGCTGTTAACGACATCAAAGTTAGTATCCAGTTACTTGTGAACGAGACAGATGCTGAAATTGTAGGTAGCTAAACAACAGTTTAAATGCTTAACACTCTTTTGAAATAGTCCCTTACACAGGAAAACCCAGGAGAATTGCCCCAATTTAATTCTCATACTACGAAAAGATGAGTGAAGTAAGTGTTCATGTCTGTGGTGCTGAGAAACAGCTAAAATCATTAAAATTGAACAGAGCTCCAAAGCCCAATAGCAGAATCCCAAGCAGAATCTCTGTTGAATTTGCGACTGAGTTAGCCCCTCTTCTAAGTATAATTTATTGTAGATTTCTGGAACAAAAAACCTTGCCCAGTTTTTGGAAAAATGATGGATCACACCAGTTTACAAGAAGGGTAGTAGAAGTGATCCACAAAACTACTATCACATCCTTGACACTGAGTTCAAACATAATGAGGCATCTCAAATAGTATGAACTCCTCCATGCCAACCACCATGGAGTCCAAAACCATCGACCATGTGAAAGCTAACGTGCAAAGCTAACTTCTCGCATGACATAGTGAAAGCTTTGGATCAAAGCACTCAACCAGATGCAGTATTTCTTCATTTCCAAGTAGTGTTCAACACAGTACCACATCTACGCTTAAAAATAATATCATATGGGGTACCACTCACAATATGTGAGTGGATTAAGGATTTTTTGGTACGGAAAATGCAGTGTGTTATTTTGAATGGAGAGTCTCCATTAAATGAAGAAGTAACTTTGGGCGTACCCCCGGGAAGCGTGGCGGGACATCAGTGAACATCAGTTCATGTTAATGACGCTGCTGAGAATATGAATAGTAACCTCAGACTTTTTGCAGATATTGTAGTTATCTATAATGAAGTACTGTCTGAAAGAAGCTACATAAATTTTCAGTCAGATTCATAAATGTTCAGAAATGTAAAATTATGACTTCGCAAAAAGACATGAAAATAGTGTGCTGTGAATAACACCAATGAATCACAGTTGCAATAGGCCACCTAATAAAAATATTTAGGCGTAACAGTTTGTAGGGATATGGTTGGTTTAAAAGAGAGGGTGGGGGGGGGAGAAAGTGACAAAACTGCGAGGTCATTGCTCCCTTGTTCCTGGTAAAATATTACACAAGGGTAAGAAGAAATGAAAGGGAACAAACAGCACAATAACAGGAGAAAGGAAGAACCAGAAGAATGACAGAAGGGCAACCAATACTACTATGGACAAAACAGGAAAAGAAAACCACACAGAGAAGCAAAAAACAGGTAGGAGGGGTGGAAACAAGAGAGCATATGAGCGTGGTTGGCTAACCATGAGAACAAAAAGGAAAAGCCAGCCACTCTGCGACACATTAAAACATCCTCCCTAAAAGCATTAGAGTGGAGAATACAAAGGGACAAAGGACATGCACGAAAACTTACATAGAATGATAAAACCCACTGTCACGTGTAAAAAGTAAATCTAAATTAGCCGTTGACGTGTTGTCAGCTAAAATTAATGGCAACAAGTCCGGTAACTGAAGAGTCTGTCGCAGGGCAGTCAAAGGAGGACAGCTCTCCAATACATGGGCCACTGTCAGCCGGGCGCCACACAGACACTGAGGTGGGTCACCACAAGGTAGGAGGCAGTCGTGTGTCACCCAAGCGTGGCAGAGAACCACAGAGTCCCTGCGAGAGGCCCGCACGGAGGACTGACACACATTCGTAGTCTCCTTAATGGCATGCAGTTTGTCGTGCGTGCTAAGGTCACGCCATGTTGTCACCCAAAGCCACAAAACCTTGTGGCATAGTACTGAATCCAGGTCAGTTGCAGAGAGACCGATCTCCATAAGCGGTTTCCGCGTAGCCTGTTTGGCCAGCCTGTCGATAAGGTCATTGCCTGGGAGTCTAACGTGACCCGGGGTCCAGACAAACATCACTGAATGACTGGACTGTTCTAGGGCATAGGTGGACTCCTGGACGTTCGTTACCAAAGGATGGTGAGGGTAGCACTGGTCAATAGCTTGCAGGCTACTCGAGGAGTCAGTACACAGAAGAAACAACTCCCCAGGGCACAAACAGATATGCTCAAAAGCACGAGATATAACCACCAGCTCGGAAGTGAAAACACTGCAGCCTTCGGGCAAGGAATGCTGTTCAATATATCTTCCATGGACATACACGAAGCCGACATGAGCATCAGCCATCAGGCCGTCGCACAGTGGGTCAGAATCCCAAAAAGCTGGTCAAAATATAAGTAGTTGTTCAATTTGTACCAAACTTAGTATGTAGGGTTTATGGAGTTTCTGATTAAGAATATGATATCAAAAAGTGAAGAAAAAAATGGTGGACCCAAGATGGCAGGCTCTATGTACACTACTTTCATTTTTTACGTACAAAAGTAATTTTTTGGGAATTATCGAGGTTACTGATGATGACAGAGTTCAAAAAATTTAAAAATGGTGGATCCAAGATGGCGGTCAAAATCTATGTCTTTTTATTTATTTATATTTATATATTATTATTCATATAAAAGTCAGTATTTAGGGGTTATTGTAGTTAATGCTAAAAAAATAAACCAAAAAAGTGGAAAACTCGAAGAAAGGACCAAATATAGGTTACAAGATGGTGTAAAATATTACAAAAAATTATTTCATTTTAATTACAATTATTTATTTTGTAAATTTTTTATAACTTAATTTACAAGTTTTCATTTTTTTATTCTTTTTCATCTTCTGCTTCAACTGAATCGTCATCATCCTCAAACACTGTTCCCTCATTATCTGCATCTGAATCTTCATAGTCTTCCACCACAGGAACTAAGAGGGCAACGGCTTCTGGCGACAAACTCTTCAGTTTCTTCGGCGAAGATTTGCGTAAGGAAGAAACGTAGGGGTCTGTCGTTGCCAACAATCTCCTGAACACGTCTTCCATAGTCTTAACTCTTGAAAACTTTCAAGAAAAACTCAAGCGATATTGCTTTATCAACTTATTGGTTGATTCCTGAGCATCCTCCGACAGTTGACTGATGGGTAAAATGGCCGAAGAAATAATGTCTGGACCGTGAATCAACGATCTATGGACTGCTGTTGGCATGTTGTACCAGGGGTATTCTTTCACGTAGTGCCTGGCAGTTGCTAAGGCGTATGCTCGAAACTTTTCAACATCGATCTGAAGTCCGCTCGAAATCGTCTGCAAAATTATATGGAAACGGTGGATTAGTTCTTCAGAAACTCCAGTTATCAGCGCTGATGTTGGAGTGTTTTCAAAAAAACATCGAGCGGTGTTTCTGTCATTCGTACTGCCAAACCCTTGTTTCGGCATGTCAATTACAATTCCAAGCTGCTCTTTGAAAGCTTTTTGAATGTTGGCTTTCAGTATTGCTTTTTCCTCTTTATCTTCTGCTTTACGTGCCTGCCACTTTTTTGTTTTCATTTGGTATGCCAAATGAATACAACATTCAAAACATCGAATCCAGGCATGAAGAGTTGATAGTCCGTACTGCAGATAATCGGCAGTAACTTGTTTTTTTTTCAAAACATTGTCAATGTTATTAAATTGGGCAGACGTAGCCTTGCAGAGATAGCACCGTTGCGCAGATTTTGTGTTGGTGATAGCATTGCACACTTTACCATCTACCATGGTCATGCTTAAATTGTATTTAATGGAAATGTCTTTCCCATGAATAACTGTTTCGAATGACTGGAGTTGTTCAATCTGTTTGTCATAATACGCTTTCTCATTTAAAGACGTTTGCTCTGTTTCCTTTGTAAATTCTAACTTCAGTGGTCTGCAAAAGAGGGTTGAAGACGGCTTCGGATTAATCGATAAGATATTTTCTTCTTTAGTTTCTTCATTTACACCTGCAAGTTTCAGTGGAACAAGCGAAGTGAAAAATAAAGTTGCATCTGAAATACTCGAATCTGAAAACTTCATTTTATACATGCTTTGCCCGGAGGTTCCGACAAAGCCCCACTTACAAATAAGGGCCATATTAGACATTTCCGAATCACTCATATGTAAAATATCGTCTCGTTTCAGCAGTAGAACATGTTGAACAGTGTGGTCTAACAAAGCTCGCAACCGTACCTCAGCTTTTGATTCAGTAAAAGTGAGGGTTGCGTCAGGAGGGCAGCAAGCTTTTTTTGCTACCAAAACAGCTGAATACGGTGGATATAGTGTGTTTAAGCCTTTTCCTTTAGCCCCATTTCTCAAATGCTGGTAAGATTCTTTTGACAATTTCAAGTCGAAATGGAGTGCTAGACCTTCATTTGTATCATATGAGGATGGCGATGATGTTGAAAATCGCAAGCCTGCCTTGTATTTTTTCACCTTGGATGGACTTGAGAGTGTGACGTCTTTCACAATCTTCGCAGCATCTGGGTGCCCCGAAGATCGAAGACTCATTTGCGCGGCGAACGATAATTCGACAGGACTGAACTTCGTACGAATCACCTCAGTTCTCCGTCTTTTAGACCTATCAGATAATGTTTCAAATTTTGTGGCAGGCAGCCTGTTGATTTAGTCACACTTGCAGGTTTCGAATCAATCAGAATATATACTATGCTCTTTGCCTTTACAAATGTCTGCTTGTGTCTGTGTATGTACAAATGGATATGTGTGTGTGTGCGCGCGAGTGTATACCTGTCCTTTTTTCCCCCTAAGGTAAGTCTTTCCGCTCCCGGGATTGGAATGACTCCTTACCCTCTCCCTTAAAACCCACATCCTTTCGTCTTTCCCTCTCCTTCCCTCTTTCCTGACGAAGCAACCGTTTGTTGCGAAAGCTTGTATTTTGTGTGTATGTTTGTGTTTGTTTGTGTGTCTATCGACCTGCCAGCACTTTTGTTTGGTAAGTCTCATCATCTTTGTTTTTAGAATATATACTATTGTATTACCCAGGTTTCGTTCTTCTTGAAAAAATATCCTTGTCGCCGAGTTGCTTCCTTATACTTGCTTCTTAACTTTGTTAACAAAATCGAAATGGTAGGCCTCATATCATAGGGAATTTTAATTGTACGTCCACTTTTTTCTGTCAACGACCTTTCCAAATGTTCTATGACCCCTTCCAAATCATTTGACAAATACTCTTTTGTTATTAGAAAAATATCTTTCCTCGAAAATCCGATTCTGGAATACGCTGGATCAGATGAAACTGAAATTAAAAAAAAAAAAATATCTGTGTTACACTTTTTGTCATTTTTCTAATTATTTTATTCTTTACAATGCTTCTACGTGTCGATTGTAATTTAAATTGTACAAATAAAACTCATAATTAATTGATTCTACTGTCATTTTTGAAGATGTCTGAACAATGACATTTTGCAAGTGTCGCTTAAAACGTGGCTCAAAGCCAGAGTCGCAACTAGTCGCAGGATTTGTAGCTTAATTTACAAAGGTAATAATATATACTTGCGTACACAGCGCAAAAGAAAGCGGAATGTCATGAAATTCGTAACTTATCTCTATTTTTAAGCGCATTTTACGATTTTGTCATTCATTTCCCTGTAGTACGTTAATTGAAATGTAAACATGCATAATTGATGATTAATTAGTGATATAAGTGTTTTTTTCACTAGTACATACCTCCTGGAATACATTCCATATTGAAAGTATTGGTTTCACTTGCACAAAACATAAATAACTTCCTTCAACAACACGACCATTTTTGTAGCCTGGCCAGCTGCGCGCACGCTAACAATGAACTGCCGCATTTGACCTGAGATATTACCGAACAAATGAACATCTGGTCGTCCGCACAGCCAGCATTCAGTTGTCCCAGCATTGCTGCTGCCAACCTGATAGTCCAAAATCCCCATCTTTAAACTTTTTTTTTTGCCTTTTTGGCCACGTTTTCAAGATTCTGGCCCACTGTGCGTCAGTGTAAACCGCTTTGTGGGCACAGTAGATGTCAAGAATCGAGAGGAAGTGGCAGCGTCAAGTGGCAGGGTTAACTGAGCCCTTAGGGCCATGTGAAAGGTCCAGAAAAAGCAGCGGCTTAGGCATAAACCATGGAGGTGCGCTTGAATGGAACTCAAGTATAGATGGTAAAGGCAACGACTCCAGTTCGGAAAGAAAGGATTGGACAAGAACTTCAATTGGAAGCTCTGAACTGCCGATGCGGAAGATGAACCACCGTGGATGGGAAAAACAGACGGTGATTCAGATACGCAGGAGAACTATGAATGTGTGCAACGTAACTGTCCAGCAGTTGTGCATGCCTAACCTGCAATGGAGGGACTCCAGCCGCCACCAGGACGCAGGTCACTGGACTCGTCCTAAAGGCTCCTGTTGCTAGGCAAACGCCACAGTGGGACACTGGGTCGAGTAAATGCAAACTGAGGGTGCTGCTAAACCATAAACGAGACACCAATAGTCAAGGCGGGATTTAAAATGGGCTTTGTAGAGCTGCAGCAGCATAGAGCGATCTGCACTCCAGTTGGTGTTCCTCAGGCAGCAGAGGACATTGAGGTGCTGCCAGCACTTTTGCTTAAGCTGACAGAGGTGAGGAAGCCAAATCAATCGGGTGTCAAAAACCAGTCCTAAGGATGGATATGTCTCCACTACAGTGAGTGGATCATTATTAAGGTAAAGTTCTGGTTCTGGACGAACAGTACGACGCCGACAGAAGTGCATAACACACGACTTTGTGGCCGAAAACTGGAAACCGTGGGCTAGAGCCCACGACTGCGACTTGTGGATGGTTCTCTGTAGGCGTGGCTCAGCAACACCGGTACAGGTGGAGCAGTACGAAATGCAGAAGTCGTCTGCATACAGAGAAAGCGGGACGGACGGCCCTACAGCTGCTGCCAGACCATTAATGGCCACTAAAAATAGAGATACACTCAATACACAGCCCTGCGGGATCTCATTCTCCTAGATATGCGAGAACAAGGGGGGCACCAACTTCGAAACAGAAAGTATGAAGCAACAGGAAGTCAACGATAAAAATCGGGAGTGGGGGTCCGAGACCCGACTCGTATAATGTGGAAAGGATGTGATGTCGCCAGTTCTGTCACACGCTTTTCATAAATCGAAACAGACGGCAACCGGCTGTTGGCGTCTGGTAAAGGCTGTTCAGATGGCAGACTCGAGGGACACAAGATTATCAGCGGTAGATCGACCCTCGTGGAAGCTGCCCTGACACGTAGCCAGTAGGCCACGTGACTCCAGGACCCAACCCAACTGCAGACACACCATACATTCCAGCAGCTTACAGAGAATGTCGGTGAGGCTGTTGGGTCTATAGCTATCCACATCAAGCGGGTTTTTACCAGGTTTGAGCACCGGAATTATGGTGCTCTCCCGACACTGCGACGGAAAGACGCCATCGCACCAAATCCAGTTGAAGACGACGAGGAGATGTCTGTGGATCCAATCTGGCCCGTGGGCTGTGTCAGGGCAATGTGCATGGGCACTGAGGAGCTCCCACTTTGTAAATGGGGCATTATAGGAATCACTGAGGTGTGTAAAGAAGAGAGGATTTTCCCTTCCATCCGCCGTTTAAGAGTGCGAAGGCTGGGGGATAATTCTCCAATGCAGAGGTCGACCATAGTGCTCAGCAAAGTGCTCGGCATTCACATTTGTGTCAGTAGATAACACGCCATTTATGTTAACACCGGGAACACCTGTTAGGGCCTGGTACCTGAAAACACGTTTTTCCTTTGCCCAGACTTGAGAAGGTGACGTATGGCACCCAAAGGTCGAGACATCTCTCTCCCAACACTCCTGCTTATGTCGTCTGATAAGTTGGCGAACGCAGGCATGGATCCTTTTAAAGGCTACGAGGTGCTCCAGGGAAGGGTGCTGCTTATGCCACTGTAGATCTCGCCTACACTGCTTAATTGCTTCAGCAACTTCCAGTGACCACCAAGGGACTGCCTTCATTGGGGGCATCCTAAAGAGCGAGGGATCATCTTTTCTGCCACAGAAACGACTGTCGTAGTCACCTGCTCAGCCATCACATCGATGTTACTGCGTGGGGGAGATTCAGTGGTGACAGCAGAGGTGAAAGTTTCCCAGTCCACTTCGTTTAAAGTCCATCTGGGCGTGGGTCCTTGGGCCTAATGCCGGGGCAGTGACAGGTAGATGGGGAAGTGGTCACTACCACACAGGTCGTCATGTGGATAGATGGGAGAAGTCCTGGGCTGAAAATTGATAAATCAATGTCCAAGTAACTACCATGAGCCACACTGAAATGTGTGGCAGCCCCTGAATTTAAGAGTTGGGACACTAAATTTTCGACATCTCTGCCATGGCCAGTCAGCCTGGTGCTCCCCCACAAGAGGTTATGGGAATTAAAATCGCCCTAAAGTAGTAAAGGTTTCGGGAGTTGATCAGTCAGTGCAACCAATACATTCAGGGGTATCGCACCATCTGGAGGGAGATATACGTTGCACACAGTTATTTCCCGTGTCATCCTTATTCTGACAGCCGCAGCTTCAAGAGGGGTTTGAAGGGGCACAGCATCACAACAGGCTGAGTTTAGGACATGAACACAATCTCCACCTGACAATCAATTATAGTCACTACGGTTCCTGTAATATACCTTATGGCCACGGAGGGCAGGGGTCCGCATTGCCAGGAACCAGGTTTCCTGGAGGGCAATGCAGAAAGCAGATGTGAAGCTTAACAGTTGCCGCTCAGACAAGAAGTAGAAAAAACCGCCACAATTTCACTTGAGGATGTTGTCATTGTGAGACTGTGAAGGCATGGAACATTCAATGAGGCAGTTTATGCCTCAGGGCCACCTGCTGCCACTGACTATTTGCCTGAGCAGTGTATATCCATTGTGTCTGAGGATCCGGTGAGATCTAGGTCCTCAGCGCATGCCAGAATCTCCACCTCATCCGCAGGTGCAGAGCTTGTAGGTAGCGGTGTTGTGGGGGTGCCACCGCAATTTCTTTGGTCTAGGGGACCTCCTTTTAGGATTTCTCTCGCTGCTCCTTGGGTTTCCCTGGCTGGAAGGACTTCACTGATTCAGTCTCCGGGACTGAGGATGAACATGAAGCACTACGACAAGCTGCCTTTGGGCTCTTCAGCCACTGGCGAGTGTCATCTCTCCCACTAACAGAAACCTGGGAAGGAAGGGAAACCTAACTAGTGAGAGGAGCTGAAGAAGACTTATATTTCTCTGGCTCAGAAGTGGGGACTGATATCCCTGACGGTTGGGGGGCTCCGGAAGTAGGTTGTGCAGGAGCAACAGGGAGGGAAGTGGCCCCCACCATCAAGGGGGCAGGTGTAGTCTTCTGGTTCTGAAAGGTGACAGGAATGCGAGGAACTAATGGGGCGACAACTGTTCTCGTAGCGACGGCATGTAGGCGCTCAAATTTCCTCTTAGCCTCAGCATAGGTCAATCGGTTCAGGGTCTTATATTCCACGATTTTCCTCTCTTTCTGTAAAATCCTGCAGTCTGGCGAGCAAGGTGAATGATGCTCTCTGCGGTTGACACAGATGGGAGGTGGGGCAAATGGAATACTGGAATGTGATGGATGTCCACTAATCTCGACGTGTGACACTGGATGTACAGTGCTAAGACATATGCCCGAACTTCCAGCACTTAAAGCATCACATCGGGGGAGGGATATATGGCTTGACGTCACAGCGGCAGACCATCACCTTTACCTTCTCGGGCAATGTGTCACCCTCGAAGGCCAAGATGAAGGCACCGGTTGCAACCTGGTTATCTCTCGGACCTCGATGGATGTGCCGGACTAAATGAACACCTCACCACTCTAAATTTGTGCGCAGCTCATCGTCAGACTGCAAAAGAAGGTCCCTGTGAAATGTAATACCCTGGACCATATTTAAGCTCTTATGGGGCATGATGGTAACAGAAACATCTCCCAACCTGTCACAAGCAAGTAATGCCCATAACTGGACAGAGGATGCTGTTTTTATCAAGACTGACCTAGAGCGCATTTTGGACAAACCCTCCACCTCCCCAAACTAGTCTTCCAAATGCTCCACAAAAAACTGAGGCTTCACGGACATGAAAGATTCCCCATCAACTCTCATACATATGAGGTACCGGGGCGAATAAGGTTCGCTGACATCCTTAGCCTAGAATTCCTCGTCTCGTGTGGCCAGGGAGGGGAACGATTTAGGATCTTACGTTCTTGCATTGTACTGAGACTTGGAATGCTTTGAGACTGCTGGCGTGGTACACTTCACTGCGCATCTTCACCTTGATGCCACCCACTCCGACCAGGGGCCCTCCCCACGGGCGCCACCCAGCCTCAGGAAGGGCCACCCGGCAGCATGGCCATTGCCGGGAGTCCCGAAGCCCCAGGGAAATGGGCATCTACTCCGTGGCATACGTGGGGAGTTAACGGTGTACGCATCAGCAGAGCAATCCCTGCGTTGTCAGGGGGCTACAACCAACAGGATACATGGTGGGCCCACGACAACGGACTGGCTACTGTGCTGGATATGAGGTGCTAAGAAGTCCATGGTCATTGTCGGCGAAGAAATTGACACCGCATAGTGCATGGTGGAAAATGCATCCAGGAAGGCGTCCTCAGCCAAGTGATGTAGAATGAGCGGGACTGCAATGCGACAATGAGAAATTAGGCTAAAGATCTCAATGCACTATGGACACAATGCACCATGTAACGCATCCTTCCCCAATTGGCTCGCTTTTTGGGAAAATTTAGAAAGATGGAGGTCAAACTAGACAGGGGACCATCACATAAAGGCCGAAACATGTGAGACTCCTTTTGGTTGCCTCTTATGACAGGCAGGAATACCTTGGGCCTACTGTAATTTCGGACCCACAGGGAGATGTAGGCATATGAAATGGAATGATAACATAGTCTTAGTTATAGGTAAAGTTGATGGTAGACTCTGGTTTATTGGTAGAATTCTAGGCTCAATTACGGCCAAATCTGGCGGTAGAATTTGGTTTATTGGTAGAGTACCGTGGAAATGCAGTCAGTCTACAATAGAAAAGATTGCCTACAAATCACTTGGGCGACCTATTGCAGAATACTTATCAAGCATTTGGTGCGCATACCAAACAGAACAAACAGGGAATACTGAGTGTATACAGAGAAGGGCAGCACAAATGTTCAGAGATTTGTTTGACCCAGGGGAAAGTGCTACAGAGGTGCTGAGGAAACTGAACTGGCAGACTCTCGAAAATAGAAAAAAACTGTCCCGGGACAAGATTACATCAATTACAGCAAGCACAGAGGCATTTAAACAATCATTCTTTACATGCTCGGTACATGAATGGAACAGGAAGAAACCGTAATAACTGGTACAATTGGATGTACAGTCTGCCATGCAGTTCACAAAATCAACAAGACAGACCATGTTGTTATGGTTGGTGATCTTAATGCAAGAGTTGGAAATCTACCTATACCAGGAATAGGAGGACTATTTGAAGAAAATACTTTTGTTCATAATGGACAGGAAGTACACCACTTTGCCTCCTTCAATAATTTTAAAATTGCTAACCCATTTTACAGAAAGAAAGACAGTCATAAGTTTACATGCAGTGCATGTCTGTGCTTGATTACAATAATTAATGAATACATATACATATACATATACATATTTATAGAGGAAATGACATAGGTAGTGACCACTTCCCTTTAGGCAATAAGATAAGGTTACAACTAAAATGGAAGAAAACAAAGAAACTCCACATGAAGGCACAACACAAATTATTCAAAGGACATCCTGTCAGAATGCAGTGCATCCTGTCAGAACACAGTATTAGGAAACTATCAGCACTGGCCCCAAGAAAAGCTCGCTTCACTATCAGTCAATAAGGACATCGGCAGAGCATGGAATAATATCAACATCTGCATCATTAAAACAACCTTTAAAGCACTTGGTAAAAGGAAGAAAAAAGATGGGAAAAATTACTCAGAATTTGGAGCACAGAGATTAATGAAGTCATTAATGAAAAACAAATAGCTTACTCAAGGTTTCTACAGACAAAAACATCAGAGAACTGGGAAACACAAAATAAAAAGGAATGCTGTGAAACAAATAGTGCACAAAGCACATCAAGGGTCGTGGGGGTCGCTCATAAGAGTCTTAAAACACGACATACACGGTGGACAGCAATGTGCATACAAGATCACAAAAGCCCTCAACAAGGAAGAAAAAGACACTGCCTCACTGAACATTACACCCAATGGACAATGGATAAATCACTATACACAGGATAGTGGTGTACACAGAAGGCCGAAGATGATGCTGGAGGAAGTACGTACTATGAAACAGTAGATCCACTTACTAAGGGGGAACCACTACACGCTTTGGACGGCATGAAGAACAGAAAAGTTACTGGAATAGATGGAATAAATGCTGAACTAATTAGATACAGATGGTTCTCACTAAATAAAGACTTTTACAATTAATAAATGAATGATGGATGAACTGCAAGTTCCCAGACCCTTGGTTTACAGCAGAAGTAATCTCTCTTTTCAAATAAGGGAAACTGTAAAAACTATCATGCCATCAGTCTTCTAAACACTGGCTACAAACTGTATTCAAAGATAATCGGTAACCGAATGAAGAAGAACATCATTTAAACTATTATTTCTGAAGAACAAAATGGATATAGATCAGGTCATTCAATGCACAGGAAATGTGTTTGTAATTAAAAATTTTATAGAAGAAAATGCAGGATTTGATATAAAAATCCATATGGCCTTTAGCGACCTTGAGAAGGTGCCATGATAGCCTATGGAAGAAGTCTGAATGTGGACATCCTTACCATCTACTAGAGGAAGCACATGCTTCTATATCCTGATCTCTACAGTATTTACTTGTTTCTTTTTATATTTATATTCTTTTTTGTGGATGAGACAATTTCAGCCATGTGCAAGAATGTGTGTTTAATTTGTAACTACTTACATTTTCTATCCCAGTGCTTGTATAGTGTTCACAAAGACAAATGACATCAATTGCTTTCCTGTTACTATCATTTTGCTGATAAATTAACAGCTCATTTACTTTATTTTTTGCCCCTTCCCTTATATCCTGAAGAAGCGATTTAATGTCACATTTCCATCTATTATTGTAAGATGAATTGGGAGTCCTTGTTAATTTAATTCCCTTTAATATTGTCTGTCTAACTCTCTCCTAAAGTGGGTGTCACATTTGACCCCAATAACCAAAGGGATTTGCCTGATGTATGCTATGAGAAGTATATCCCCATCTCACCATAGCAACTACTGGAAAGCACCAACATGAGATTTTGTATCTGTCCAAAGGAGCCAAAGTGGCTCTATGTTTACATGCTTAGCAGCAGAGTTAACCCAACTGGTCATAGCACTGCAGAATCTCCATAAAAACCACATTTGTGTGCTCAACAGATGCTCCTTTCTCGTCCAGATCACCATTAATACTGTATTTTTTGTATTTATAAAGGCTATTTCTAGCTCCCCCAACCATTACCACCTGATTTTCTTTGTTAAAATCATTACACATTTGCCCAAAATCTTCTGATACTTGGCTAAAACCAGCACTTGTTTTCACAAAACCTGTGGCCTCTGGAACACTGCACCTAACTCTTCCTGTAACTACGGGCCTATATCCCTCCCATGGCTGTTACCTAGTGGCAGAACTCTTCTTTTGCTGTTGAGTTTTTCATTCAGCTGAGCTGAAAGTTTCATAGCATTGTTCTGCTGCGCCCTACACCCCTTCTGCTCCTGTATAACGCTCTCCCATCTCTAAGTCAGGTAGTAAACAACATATATTGCTTACGTGAATTTCAAATTTGCTAACAAAGTTTTCCCCATTGCACGTGGGTCTTCAGCTGTTCAATAAGCTTCCCACAAGTATGAAGTATACTGAAAGCAATACAAAATTTTGTAAAGTTATTAAGTCTTATTTGCTGTGTCACTGTTTCCACTCTATAAAAGAAAAGATCCTACCTAGAACAGTAAATACTCTGTTTATGACTAAGTGCAGCACATGAATTATTCAGTGCAGCAAAGCATCATTAATATTAATCTGTGAATCATAAGTCATGTAAACCACAATATTGACATATTTTGTCCAACACAGCTGTGTAATGTTACAGCATTTTAGCCAAATAAATAAATAGGAGCTTTAGTATATGCAAATAATCGAAGTGTTGCACAAGAGACCACATTGTCATTGGTCTCTGGGTTGAAGGAAATTTTCTCTTTTTATGATGTGCATGTTGCAGAAGGGCAGGTCAACAACAAATGCTGTACTTGACTTAGTTACAAACATAAGTCAGGGTTTTGAAGACAAAGAGTCTATAGCACTAGTACTCTGTGACCTTAGTAAGGCATCTGACTACATCCCACATAAGGCCCTGCTCAGAAAGCTAAAAACATATGGTATAGGGGGATCTGTCCTGCAAACTCTTGAATCCTACCTGAGAAACAGATGGCAGATTGTCTCCGTGCAAGGAGCTGATTCAGGTGAGACGAAGCTACAGCATGGTGTGCCACAGGCATCGGTAATAGGGCCCCTGCTGTTCCTTATCTTCTTAAATGACATAGGCTCCAATGGGCACACCTTGCAGTTTGCGGATGATACAACCTTGTTCTCAAAAGGAGAGAATGTTGAACAGGCAGTCCAACATGCGGAAGTCTCAATCAATGAAGCTAAGGCCTGGTTTATCATGGAAAAAAATGAAAATTAATGAAGAAAAAACTCAGAGGATGATATGCAGCCTCGGCAATACTGGAGCACTAGGTAATGCAGCAGATGTTAAACTTCTGGGCTTTCTCATTGATATCAAATTAACCTGGCAACAGCACACCAAACATGTATGTTCCAAACTTTCATGGGTCCTGTACCTCTTGACGAAACTGAAAGTATAGTACCAGAACAGTACCTTCTAACTGTGTACTATGCAATGTTCCACAGCCACTTCAGTTATGGGCTGTTGTTTTGGGGCCATTCTGCAGGCTGCAAGAATATGCTTTTACTCCAAAAGAAAGCAATGAGGATCATTACTTCAAGCAAAAAAAAAAAAAAAAAAAAAAAAAAAAAAAAAAAAAAAAAAAAAAAAAAAAAAAAAAAAAAAAAAGAAAAGGGACCACTGTAAACCAATTTTCACCAGTTTAAGAGTTCTGACCGTTTACAGCCTGTATATATTGAACTGCCTCTTCCACATAAAGAGAAGCCACGATATTTACAGAAAGAGCAATGAAGTTCACAAATACAGCACTTGCAACAAAGACAGTATTGACATGCCAAGGTGTTGATTAGCAAAGACACAAAACAGCTTCCCAATGGTGGCTCTAAAATTGTTTAATGCTCTTCCTGATCACATTCAGTCTTTACCTGGGTGCAGTTTAAAACTACTATTTTGTGTAAGCTAAAAGAGCAACCCTTCTACAATATTCAAGAATTCTTCTCCAGTAATAGCATAATGTTTACTTGAGCTGCAGCTCAGTTCAATGACTCCAACAGCAACCATTATATTTAATTTCATTATATACTTGTATCTATTTTATAGTTGTGATATTATTGTAATCTAATTTATAACTTAAATATGTCTTGTGGTATTAAATTACTATCATAGCAGAGTTGTATTCATGTATTTTGATAATGTTGTGTCTTGATGCTGTCCAGCTGTGGCTGGTGAATGACATAGAATTGGTAATAATGTAATAAAGACAGTGAACTGCACTGTAACTATTTGCGGCAGCTGACTTACTCAAAATATTGAAACCCATTTCACATTTAAATAATAAATATTCTGTAAACTCTGTGTCGTGCACGACAGCTGATCACTATAGCATTAGCAGCTTCGTCTCTCAAATTCATTCGTTATAATATTTTTCAAAAAGGGCAAAGCTACCGCATGATACCTACTCTGTGCAGCATCAATCCTACTAAACTCAGGTAACATGTTAACAGTACAAATAATCTTTTCCGATATTATTAACTTAAATCGTAACAAAAATAATGTTTTTTACGTTGGTAAAATGGCATGGATGAACATTTGCACAGTTAAACCCATAGTTATTCTTCTTGATACCGTATCATATGAAGCTGAAACATAATTTCTACAGGAAAATTTATCTGACGTCTTCTTCAAGGACGTAAACATACGATGAGCAGAAACATATGATGTTCAGCGCCCCACACTGAAACGGAGATGGAGTGCACTGGTTTACACAAGTGTGTAGGCTCACATTTTATGAAATAAAGAAATATAACCAACTTTTAAATGAAAGAGCTTTATACGGTATTCAGCAGCCTCTTTGCTGCGTATTTCTAGTTGATTTACCGCGTATCGCAAAAATTCGGTGCTTCGAGAGTTTTCCTTTTCCGCGGTATCAATAGTTAACCAATTATCAGCAGCGACTTCATTAATGAATACGCAAACAGTTAAAAATTAAAGAACAAAAAAATGTAAATGTTTAAGATACCTTAAGTAATGACCCTCATTCAGTGTCTGACGTACTTGGAGTCGTATTGCATTAAGTTGGACACGGCGTCTGTAGCAAACGCGGACGACTAACTAGCCGATATTGACAACTGACTCGCAGTGTGGAGCAGCTGGAGCTATCGTTTGCAGTGTTTACTGTTTTGCAAAACATGAAGACATGACATCGGCAGAACTACAGCAGAAACTTCAAGAAATAAGGGCTCGTAGGAGACGTAGAGAGCTTTACTTGTCTGCGAGAGATAGATTGTTGACAATGGTTTCATTTGGCATGTACAACAAAGAGAAACAATCTATTAAAAGTTCAATTTTGGTCGATGAACGACAGGTACGCTTAACTCCACAATTTCTTTTTAAAGTGTTCTAATGCATGTGTTGACTATATGTTTTCTTTCATTTACATATAAATTGTGTGGTACATATCGAGTCTGCTCATAAAATGAATGAAAAGATCCATACCAAATTCTTTACACTTCTCTCTCTCTCTTTTATTTCGTAGTTTGATAACAGTTTGGTGCTCAAACCTCGTGTAGTTAATTATAAATGCGAACTTTATTAAAACAGTTATTGATTAAAAACCTGTATATTCTGTAATCACGTTTCTGCTTGTTGATTTGTTGAACATCGTTGCCCAAGGATTTGTCAGATTTTTCAGGGAACATAACATTACTGTAGATATTGTACTTATCATTCCTCTGGCTACGTTGTAGATACACAAATAAATAGGCCTATGAAATTAGCAATAAAAAAATATGAGCAGTTTAGGAAAGTGTTGCGGAAGTTACATAGATGTTTGGTTTGGAGGCTTTGATAAAACAACATCCGGATAGGTCCTAGATGTGGCAAGAGAAGGAACAGTGGCTTTTTTCATAGTAGTTGTTTTTCTCATCTCATGTACACACATACAGTAACCTAGGAGTAATCCCTGTCATTACCACTGAGAGTAGAGTACCACTAGACATGCATATGGGTTGCTGTTGGTATACTTACAGAAGTAGTGAGGTGTGGCTGCTTCCATTTGTCAGCATAAGTCGTGAGTCATTCCACTTCCGCGAAGGCTTTTCTTCATGGTTGGATTTATGGAACATGATGTATGAATTAATGAGTGTGTAGTATGTATAAAGTGTAATAACATTGTACTGTGCTTCTATTGTGTGCATCACACATCACCATCTTATCCACTGTTGCTATACTGTAACCATTACTATTCCTGTGCCATCGTTCATCAGCCATGGCTGGACCAATTGTGTCACATCGTTGTGATTACCTATAAAAACTACTTCGGAAACAAAGATAACAGACAAGAAGCAAGAACTCTAATGTTATAAGCAACACTTTACAGCTCTTGGATGTTTCCAATTTATGGATTCATATGTGACATTATCATGTTGACCAACCTAATATTCCACTTGTAGAAAAAAATTTATGTAGAGAATATAGTGACTGTTGCTTGAGCAATAGCCTAGCTCTAATATCCTCAGTGCCAATGTTTGAGGGAATATCAATGTCGGCTTTCTTCTACATCTACATCTATACTCCGCGAGCCACCTTACGGTGTGTGGCGGAGGGTACTTATTGTACCACTATCTGATCCCCCCCTTCCCTGTTCCATTCACGAATTGTGCGTGGGAAGAACGACTGCTTGTAAGTCTCCGTATTTGCTCTAATTTCTCGGATCTTTTCGTTGTGATCATTACGCGAGATATATGTGGGTGGTAGTAATATGTTGCCCATCTCTTCCCGGAATGTGCTCTCTCTTAATTTCGATAATAAACCTCTCCGTATTGCGTAACGCCTTTCTTGAATTGTCCGCCACTGGAGCTTGTTCAGCATCTCCGTAACGCTCTCGCGCTGACTAAATGTCCCCATGACAAATTGCGCTGCTTTTCGCTGGATCATGTCTATCTCTTCTATTAATCCAACCTGGTAAGGGTCCCATACTGATGAGCAATACTCAAGAATCGGACGAACAAGCGTTTTGTAAGCTACTTCTTTCGTCAATGAGTCACATTTTCTTAGAATTCTTCCTATGAATCTCAACCTGGCGCCTGCTTTTCCCACTATTTGTTTTATGTGATCATTCCACTTCAGATCGCTCCGGATAGTAACTCCTAAGTATTTTACGGTCGTTACCACTTCCAATGATTTACCACCTATGGCATAATCGTACTGGAATGGATTTCTGCCCCTATGTATGCGCATTATATTACATTTATCTACGTTTAGGGAAAGCTGCCAGCTGTCGCACCATGCATTAATCCTCTGCAGGTCTTCCTGGAGTACGTACGAGTCTTCTGATGTTGCTACTTTCTTGTAGACAACCGTGTCATCTGCAAATAGCCTCACGGAGCTACCGATGTTGTCAACTAAGTCATTTATGTATATTGTAAACAATAAAGGTCCTATCACGCTTCCTTGCGGTACCCCCGAAATTACCTCTACATCAGCAGATTTTGAACCGTTAAGAATGACATGTTGTGTTCTTTCTTCTAGGAAATCCTGAATCCAATCACAAACCTGGTCCGATATTCCGTAAGCTCGTATTTTTTTCACTAAACGTAAGTGCGGAACCATATCAAATGCCTTCCTGAAGTCCAGGAATACGGCATCAATCTGCTCGCCAGTGTCTACGGCACTGTGAATTTCTTGGGCAAATAGGGCGAGCTGAGTTTCACATGATCTCTGTTTGCGGAATCCATGTTGGTTATGATGAAGGAGATTTGTATTATCTAAGAACGTCATAATACGAGAACACAAAACATGTTCCATTATTCTACAACAGATTGACGTAAGCGAAATAGGCCTATAATTATTCGCATCTGATTTATGACCCTTCTTGAAAATGGGAACGACCTGCGCTTTCTTCCAGTCGCTAGGTACTTTACGTTCTAACAGCGATCTACGATAAATTGCTGATAGAAAGGGGGCAAGTTCTTTAGCATAATCACTGTAGAATCTTCTTCGTGTGTTGTAGTTGTGAATCTCTTGTCTGTGGCAGAATGATGATCGATTTTCTTTCATATAGACAAGAGAGTTGAAAACATACTCGCTAAATATGGTCATTATTCCCAACTGCTTGGAAATGGGTGTACACTGGTCAAATTTCTTGCTGGAAGATATTATTCTTACAGTAGGGCATCCATTTAATTTTCATTGAAAACGGGGGCATTTAAAATAAATTAGAGAAAAACCTGGGACAACAAAGAAGAAAAAAACAGGACATAAATATTGTATTGACTAAATTTAATACACGTACAAGTTTACCTTTACAGCGTGCACTCAGATGATCCCAAATCACTTTTTACAACTATTTTGCCACACTATCACCGTACTTTTCACTTTTATGTATATTATCAAGAAGTGCATCTTCGTTTGAAATTTTATCATAAAAGTTAGTACAAGATACAACATTAAAGTGTGTTTTGACAGTGAGCAAGACCCTCACTGTTTCAACTTTCATCCCCCCCCCCCCCCCATCTGACCACAATGAGTCCACTAATGAAAACACACGTTCCACAGCAGCATTTGACCCAGGAATTGCCAGACAAAACTCCACCAAATGAAACATGTTTTTCATGTTAATGTTTATACTTTTGAAATAAGCAAATATTTTACACCATGTTGCACTAACACTTTCTTTGTCTCCTTCTTCACTTTTTATGAAGTTCTGTGCACATGAAAATTCATTGAACAGTTCGTCTTTGTCAACGGGAAAATTTGGTACAATACTTTTAACAAAAACACAACAGTCCTGAATATCCTTCCACGTAGCTTCTCCTTTTCAGTATTAACCCAGTCAAATGCTTCAAAAGGTGTGAGAAATGGTAAACACCATTCTTTAATATACTCAATGCAAGAGTCATAGAAGATGCAGCATAAATATGAAATTGTTCAACAGTAATTTCACCCTCTTCTTCCAGCTTCCTTAGAGTCTCATGTACAAAGGAGGTGAGAAATCTTTTAGATTTTCTACATTGTAATTTGCCCAATAATCTGTTTATTTCTTGATAAATTTCCACTATTGTGATTTCTTGTTTCTCAATACATTTAATTGTTGTGGAGAAAGGTTTTAGCTGGCTAACAAGAAAATGTAGAAGAACAATAGACACAGCGTTATCAGAGAATTGTTTAAGTATAACAGAACACTTATCAAGGGAAATGAAATATGATTTCAAAGCAGGAAATATCTCTACAATTCTTTCCAATGCTGGTAGCAGAGATAGCCGCCTTGTCTTGCTGTGCCCAAGTACAGTTTTGTATTCAGTTTCAGTAAACTTACAGAATGACTTCAGAGATTCAATCCTTACTGTATATATGTGGAAATGCTGGTAGATTTTGTTCACAATTAATTGGCAGTTGATGGGTAGGCAACCTGAGCCAGTTTGTAAGGAATTGTGCACCACATGTGCTGAACATCCAACACCTACTATATTATTCACTGTGTTCTGTTGCAGTTTATAGAACAAATTGTTTTTTTCCTTCCCTCTGCTTACCACCAAAATTGGTGTTGGTGTTGTCTGCAGAAACTGCAATCACCATTCCCTCAAGATCATATTTCTTTAAGACCTCCAGCACCTAATTCTGAAGTAAATCTGAAGTTTCTCCAGCTAAATTAACCAATTCGAGCACTTTCACCGTGATGCCATTTTCAGGGTGAAAATACCTGGTAAGGAGACGAACCAACTTCAGATACAGATGATTCGACGTATCAGTCATTACAGAAATGAATCGAGCACTTTTCAGTTCATTTAAAACATGCTGAGCTGCATACGGTGCAATAACATTTGAAATGATTGCATTACATTTTGTGTGTCCACATGTGAATTTAGGATTGAAATGTTTTTTAACAACTGCTGTAGTACACTCCGTTGACTTAAAGCTATATGTATTGCACTGTGGCATGCAAATGTAGCTTCTTGTGCTGCCAACTGCCTATCCATTACTGTTACTGAGTTTAAGTTTACATAGTAGTCACTCACGCATTTATTTGCTCTTTTCGTTTGATCACTCATGCGATGTTTCTTCGTCTTAATGTGATTCACAATGTCAGACCTTCCACCATGACCTATAGCAAATTTTGATCTGCACAACGTACATTCTATAGTTTCTCCACTACCAGTGATAAAAGGAAACTCGCTTTTTATATTTCTGTTAAAATTACAATTCAGTTTGGCATAATGAAACAGTGATTGCACAGTGCAAAACAATAACAGTGTGGTGACGAAAGCAAGAGAGCAAGTATAGTGGTGTAGAGTATCTCTGGACCGAAAGGACGGATTCAGTGGATCGATTTAGAAGACCTATAGTGAGTTTAAAATTACTTGCGATTTTTGACAGTTTGACACATGTTTGGGGTATGCTGAAAGTCATCACAAGCTTCCTAGCGTAAATAATTGCGCAGTTAATAGCAAGTCAAACAACCAGTAGCGTAAAATACTCTAGCCAAGCGGAATCATCAAAAAAACGGGACATTTGAGGGTCCCCAAAAAACTTTCGGGACAGCGGCACATTTTGGTAAAAAGTGGGACTGTCCCAGGAAAAACGGGACGAATGGACACCCTATCTTACAGCCTTCTTGTGTAGGAATAATCTGTATTTACTTCCAGTACTGTGTCCCAACAGCAACAATCAATATGTGATGCCATTGTGGAACAATGCATAATATATTGTGATTAAGCACTGATCTGTTATTGTACATTTGAACTTCCTGAGGAAATAAATTACTTTTGAGAACTTGGAACACACATTTGCAGTGGTTCGGTACATGTCAGCTTATTGTCAGTTGTGATTCCTAGGAGTTTACACTATCAGCATTTGCTATATCTCCACTGTCACCAATGCTGCACAATACTTTCTGCATTTTGTCTTCATTTAATTTCATTTTGTTTGCTTTGAACCACTCTTTGGCTGATTTAGACAAAATTTCAACATCCTTTAGTGTTTCAGCTGAATCTGTGCCCTTATCCATTAATGTTGTATCATCTGCAAAGAGCAGGGTGTGACCATCACAACTTTAGTCATTGACAGTTATCGTCAAGAGCAGAAGGCCAAGTACGGAGTCCTGTGGTACACCGTGTTCTAGTGCTATTTCACGAGACATTGCTACGTGGATGCAAACATTCTGCTGCCTGTCTCTTCTATAACATGACAGAGTCTCGAAAACGACACCCTCTACGCCATAAAATTTTAAATTTTCCAACAGTGCGAGAGATGCAATCAAATGCCTTGCTTCAATCTCAAAGAACTAAAACAGTGCAGTTCTTTTCATCAAATGCTTCTATTATTTCTGTTATTACGTTAAGCATTGCAGTAAGTGTAGATTTCCCTTTTCAAAATCCGTGCAGGTTATCCATGAAGAGGTTGTTGGGTTCAAAATAACCTAACAGTTGGTTCTTCATGACAGTGTCAATCACTTTTGCTAGAGTAGGTATTATAGAAATTGGTCCATAGCTTGATGGAGTGCTAGGATCATCATTTTTGTACACTGGTGATGTCTTTGTCAGTTTTAAGAAGTCTGGAAAAGCATCAACCTTCAGGCCTTGGTTAATGACAGCAGCCAAAGGTTCAGCAAAAAATCAGATACAGTATTCTTCAGAACAGCACATGACATGCCATATATATATGTGCTAACAGTGTGTTTAAAGCCTAGAAGCACTTTCTTCAACTGGATCAAGGTGCAACAATTGCTGATGCTTGTATTGCTTGTAATATTGGTTTCTAAATCTGGCACTTCAGCTATATTATCCCCAACATCAATAAACTGTTTGTTAAAATCATCAAGGTTACAACATTTAATGGGGCATTCAGTCTTTTTTGTTTTCGTTAACCAATTCCTCAGCCGTTTTGCGTGGGTTGTGGGCTTCAGAAATGAACCTGACATGTGTAATGTTCTTGGCTGTGTCTACTTCCTTCCTGCAGATTGTTTTAACTTTCAGGTAATAGCAATGAAGCAAATCTTTGGCCCTGGTATCTGTTGCTGTTTTAACTCTGTCATTTGGCAGCAAAACATCACACTTTGTTTCCCAGCTTGGGAATGTACCGTGCTTTGTCTGTGCCTATTTTTCTTGTAATTTGTAGTTTATCAAAGGGATTCTTTATGGTTACTGCTGGAAATCGGTTGTAAAAATTTATTATCAGGAGCTGGAAAATACCTTTAAAAGGATCACTTGGTCACAGTCCTACACCTTCAGACTTCCAGCCAATCCTGGCAAGCACATTTTTTAAGATGTTAATGCTTCCTCCATTATAATTCTTTTATTGCAGGTATACATACTGGTTTTTCGATGAAGATTCCTTTGACTGTTTAAGTGGACAACTAATGCATTTTGATTTGCTGTCAGTGGATCCACAACACTTATTTTGTACTCCTAGGTATTTAGATGTGTGATGAACATGTTGAGGCAAGCTTCTCCTGTCATTGTTTCATGGTTAGCTGTTACAAACCCATAGCTAATCAGTAAGTACTTGAACATTTTCTCCTTAGTAACTTACTGTCTTCTCCTAAATGGAAGTTGAAGTCACCACACAATGTAATTTTAGAAGTCTTACACATTAGGTAGCACAAACAGCTGTCCATCTTGGTGAGAAAGTTACAAAGTCTCCTCTAGGTGGTACACAGATCCAACAATATTTACATAACACAGTTTTAATGGAACTGACTCTAAATCCAGGTCAACACAAAACTTTTTTAGGTCAACTTTGCGGATAATAAGACTGTTATTTGCATAGGCAGATACCACACCACAAGTAGTTTTACAATACCAAGCACTTATCATTTCAAGATATTCCACATATCTATAATATTTCCCTTCCTGCTCAGCTAGCCAGTGTTCACTGATGTGCAGAACATCTGGTTTGACTTGGTCTACCAAGGCGGTTAAATTGTTCAGTTTTGTCTGATGCACAGGATATTTATGTTTGCTACAACAATAGGGACATTTTCTTGTGAGATAATTATTGAATTGGCGAGTTGTACTTCCTCTTGAATAAAAAAAAAAAAAACACTGCATAAATACATTTTTAGGCCACACAGTATCCTGTAGTTTGTAGTAAACACCTGGTTTAAAAATGCAATTAAATCCGTTTGCGCTTACTTTCTTAACTGCGGAGTTCTTGTGGTCTGGGGGGAAACGCTTTTCCAAGAAAACAGTTCCATTTTCAGTTGTTGTGCCATTTTTTACTCCGTGCAAATGGAACCAGGCTGCCTCCTCTCTACAAAATATATCAATTTCTCACCCAATTCCTGTAACACTTATTGTTCCTTTGTTATTATTGTTTGTTTGACACATTCTGGCAGGTCTTCACTTTTTCGTGTTGCGTGCCTCTTGCCAGTTTTCTTTTGACGGGTCATTTGATTTACAAGGATTATCAGTAATTTTTGAATTCTCATGTAAATCAACTATAGAGGTTTGAGAAGCATGTGTACTTACAACAGGCAGCATAGTGCAGCTTTACATAGCCTCTTCATTACGTTTCCCCAAGCGATCAGGCAAGAGTGATGCATTTTGCTGGTGATTGTGACTGTTTTCTTTTGCACTATTATTTTCAATTTTGATATTTGGATCACAGTGTTCAATTGTTCCCACATTATTTCCCACAGTTTTAGATATTTGAGTAACAATTTTCACTTGTTTGTTGTGTGAGTACACTTGCAACATATCGTCGTTTGCATTGTTCTAGTTTACTTTGTGTTCCTTGTTTCGTAAAATGTAACGGGTGCACTTGTGAGTGATCGCTAATGGTCACTTTGTCAGCACTTGACTACTTCACGTCACCTAGCTCTGATGCTCCATTGGGTCTTATCCATGATGCAGATTTTTGTATTTTTTGTTGGAACCTGATGGAGGGTGTCAGCATATTATCACTCTGCCAACTGTATTGGAAACTACTGATTTTTATTCATCTATTTAGCAGCTTCGGATGTACATATATGCATCAGATCTAACTACATATTTGCATTGTCAGTTTTTCAAAATACCTGTCCATATACAGTTCAATATCGTAACTGTGTTATTTTTAAATAAAATAACACTGTACATAAGTAAACATTTCAATTCTACGACGTAATCTGCCTATTCACACACTGGATGCTTATATCCAAATTTTTTGCATCATCCATATCAATCCAGGCAGGCTAAGAAAAAATCTTACCTTCATAGTATTGGATGTTATTGAATTTCGCATATGTTAAAATGAAGGCCTAAGTATTTCTTTGTTTCCTCCTAAAAACTTTCTGCTCCAAAATACAGCCCTCCAAAGATGACAGTGCGAATACCATTTTGAAGATGCAAATTTTGGAAAAAAAATTTAAATGCTGTAAAAATTTAAATGCTGTATCTCTGGAACAGTTCTAATATATTTTGCTGGATTGAAAGATATTTGTTTTATTATTACAAAAACATTCTCCATTTGTATCTGTCAAAGTTCTTTTACTGTGTTTTTGTTGTGATCTTCAGTCCTGAGACTGGTTTGATGCAGCTCTCCATGCTACTCTATCCTGTGCGAGCTTCTTCATCTCCCAGTACCTGTGATTTCCCTAAATCACTCCAGGCAAATGCCGGGATGGTTCCTCTGAAAGGGCACGGCCGACTTCCTTCCCCGTCCTTCCCTAATCCGATGAGACCGATGACCACGCTGTCTGGTCTCCTTCCCAAAACAACCAACCAATCCCAATACCTGCTGCAGCCTACATCCTTCTGGATCTGCTTAGTGTATTCATCTCTTGGTCTCCCGCTTCGATTTTTACCCTCCACGCTGCCCTCCAATACTAAATTGGTGATCCCTCGATGTCTCAGAACATGTCCTACCAACTGATCCCTTCTTCTAGTCAAGTTGTGCCACAAGCTCCTCTTCTCCCCAATTCTGTTCAATACCTCCTCATTAGTTATGTGATCTACCCATCTAATCTTCATCATTCTTCTGAAGCACCACATTTCGAAAGCTTCTATTCTCTTCTTGTCTAAACTATTTATTGTCCATGTTTCACTTCCATACATGGCTACACTCCATACAAATACTTTCAGAAACGACTTCCTGACATTTAAATCTATACTCGATGTTAACAAATTTTTCTTCTTCAGAAACACTTTCCTTGCCATTGCCAGTCTACATTTTATATCCTCTATTCTTCGACCATCATCAGTTATGTTGCTCCACAAATAGCAAAACTCCTTTACTACTTTAAGTGTCTCATTTCCTAATCTAATTCCCTCAGCATCACCTGACTTAATTTGACTACATTCCATTATCCTCGTTTTGCTTTTGTTGATGTTCATCTTATACTCTCCTTTCAAGACACTGTTCATTCCGTTCAGCTGCCACTTCCAAGTCCTTTGCTGTCTCTGACAGAATTACAATGTCCCCCCAGGGGGTCCACAACTCTTTTGTGGATACGTGCGTAGCGAGCACGGGACCCCGAGCTAATGTGGCCTTCCTTCCTTTCCGGGCTGCATACCTTCCCATTCCGCATCCTTCCCCATCCCTATCTTCGCCCCTCCTCCCCTCACCTCTGGCTCTTTCCTTCCCTTTCTCCCCATCTGGGAGTATGGTTTGTGCCTACGTCCGGAGACGGACGCTCGTAAATGTACTGCATTCTTTGCCTTCCTTGCTTTTATGTCTTCTTCCTTCCTTTGTCCTTCTCTGTCTTCTTCCTTCCTTTGTCCTTCTCTTTTCCTTACCTCTTCTCTTTCCCTTTTCTCCGCTGTGGCGTTTGAGACCTCTCTTCCTTCCTTTCCCTTTCTCTTTCTTCCTCCCTGTGCGTGTCTGAAGGCCGACCCACACCCTTCGTGCGTAGCCGGTGACGGGGTAACGCGTAATTCCCCGCCCCGGGTAGACAGGTAGGACACGTACGTACCCCCTGGTAACGGCCAGGCCCAGGGAGGGGTGATTACCCGAGCTGATACCTTCCGAAAATGCCGATTGGTCCCTCCGTCCGTTTGTCGGGAGGTGTGACCTGAGGTGTGAACAATCACCTAAGGCGGGAGTGCCCTCAGAGAGGGCCCCCACAAGGGAGGAGCGCGCCATCGGAGACGCCGGTAATCATGGGGGATTCTTCCGCAATGGTTTCCTCACCTTCCACTAAGTCTGCTCACAAACGTAAGTATACTGAGTCTCAGCCACAGACGATTCTTCCATCGTTGCCACAATTCCTTGTTGTTTCTCGGTCTGATGAAGGTCACGACTTCTCCACGGTCAACCCTTTCATTATTCAGAAAGGTGTCGACGCAATAGCAGGTCCTGTAAAGTCTTGTTCCAGATTACGGAATGGCACCCTGTTGTTAGAAACACACAGTGCCCTCCAGGCACAAAAATTGTTGCGTACTTCTCTGCTCCACACCTTCCCTGTCCGGGTGGAACCGCACCGTACCTTAAATTCCTCGCGTGGAGTCGTTTATACACGCTCCCTCGATGGATTGTCTGACGAAGAAATTCAGCACTATCTGTCTGACCAGGGCGTAACGGCAGTTCATAGAGTAATGAAACGGGTTGACACGAACGTCATTCCAACCCGCACTGTCTTCTTGACATTTGACACAGTTCAACTCCCATCGCAAATCAAAGCAGGCTATGAGATAATTTCCGTTCGCCCTTACGTCCCAAACCCTACACGTTGCTATCGATGTCAGCGGTTCAGTCACACCAGCCAGTCCTGTTCCAATCCAGCCAAATGTGTTACGTGTGGCAAGGATGCCCATGAGGGTGCTTGTCCACCTCCATCCCCTCGCTGCATCAACTGTATGGGTGACCACGCTGCTTCCTCTCGAGATTGCCCCGTTTTTAAGGACGAGAAGCTCATCCAGGAAATAAGGGTGAAGGAAAAGGTGTCGACCTTTGCTGCTCGAAAATTATTCGCCAGTCGCAAGCCCACCGTGCCTCAGACAGGAAAATACAGCACTGTCCTTGCTTCTCCTCGGCCAACAAGGGAGGCGGCCACGCAGACTTGCGACCTCACCTTTAGTACCACGGTCGTCAGATCGGCCAGCGCAAAGATCGCTCGTTCAACCTCACCACTTTCGCCTGCCCACTCTATGGCTCACCCTTCGTCGGGTTCTGCTACATCTCGAGCCCAAAAGTCGGACGCCAAGTCTTCGAAAAAAGAGCATACTCGTGAAGAGTTTTTACGTACCGCAAATTCACAACCGTCGGTTCCTCCTTCATCTAAACAACATTCTTCCAAGAAGGCTACAAAGAAACCCAGTTCCTCTCCTTCTCCGCCAAGGCGTGCCCCCTCTACAGCACCACCTGGCGGAAATCGCCCTCGGCCATCTTCTGTGTCGCCGAGGCGCACTGCTGGTGGCCGGTCAACCGGCCGATCGCTGGTGGCAGGGACTGCTCCTGACCAACCTATGGATCAGGATCTTCTGCCTTCGGCTGAATGCCATTCCATGCTGTCGGTTGCTAGCTCCGAGCAGTCTTTGAGTTGACAGCAACTTCGGTCACATTCCTCCATTTTCTTTTCACCCCATGTCCATTATCCACTGGAATATCCGCAGCATTCGAGCCAATCGGGATGAATTGTCGGTCCTCTTACGCTCCTACTCGCCGGTCATCTTCTGTCTTCAGGAAACAAAGCTGCGTCCCCATGACCGATTTGTTCTCCCTCACTTTCAGTCCGTCCGATATGACCTCCCCTCTGTTGAAGGCACTCCAGCCCATGGAGGACTCATGATTCTTCTCCATGATACTCTCCATTATCACCCAATCCACTTAAACAGTTCCTTCCAAGCTGTCGCCGTCCGTCTTTCCCTTTCTGGATACACGTTCTCTCTTTGTACTGTATACATTCCATCATCCATACCAATGGCACGAGCTGATCTCCTTCATCTTCTTGGTCAGCTTCCACCCCCCTATTTGCTGGTTGGGGACTTCAATGCCCACCACCCGCTTTGGGGATCTCCTCATCCTTGTCCACGTGGCTCTCTATTGCTAGACGTCTTCCACCAAGCGGATCTAGTTTGCCTCAACACTGGGGTCCCCACATTTTTGTCTGCCTCCACGACAAATTTATCTCATTTGGACCTTGCGGTCGGTACTGTTCCGCTAGCTCGGCGCTTCGAATGGTTCGCCCTTGATGATACACACTCGAGTGACCACTTTCCATGTGTCCTTAGACTGCAGTCTCCACTGCCATATATGCGCTCGCGACGCTGGAAATTTGCCCAAGCCGATTGGACACTTTTTTCGTCTCTCGCGACATTCGATGACCGTCGCTTTCCCAGCGTCGACGATGAGGTCACACATATTACCGACGTTATTCTTACAGGTGCGGAACGTTCAATACCACGCACCTCCGAATTGCCCCGGCGCCCCCTAGTTCCTTGGTGGAACGAGGCATGCCGTGACGCACTACGTGAGCGGCGACGTGCTCTACGCAATTTCCGTCACCATCCTACTTTGGCCAACTGTATCCGCTATAAGCAGCTCCGTGCGCGATGCCGTCGCGTCATCCGCGATAGCAAGAAGGCAAGATGGAAATTCTTTATTAGCTCATTTAACACCTTCACTCCCTCCTCGGAAGTTTGGAGTCGGCTTCGACGGTTCTCAGGCGCGCCTAGTTTCTCCCCGGTCTCTGGGCTCACTGTCGCGCATGATACCTTAGTGGACCCCGTCGCAATTTCTAACTCGTTGGGTCAGCACTTTGCTGAGATTTCGAGCTCTTCAAATTACCCGCCAGCGTTTCTCCCGAAGAAACGTGCAGCGGAAGTGCGACCTCTTGCTTTCTCCTCTCAAAATCACGAAAGCTACAATACTGTTTTCTCCATGCGGGAACTCCAACATGCCCTCTCATCTTCTCGCTCCTCCGCCCCAGGACCGGATGGTATCCATGTCCAAATGTTGCTGCATTTATCAACCCCTAGTCTGCGTTACCTCCTTCGCCTTTATAATCGAATTTGGACCGACAGTACCTTTCCCAAACGGTGGCGGGAAGCTATTGTCGTTCCTGTTCCGAAACCTGGAAAGGACAAACATATCCCCTCTAGCTATCGCCCCATTTCTCTCACGAGTAGTGTCTGTAAGGTTTTGGAGCGTATGGTGAATTACTGTTTAGCTTGGTGGCTGGAATCCCGCAGTCTTTTAACACCAGCCCAATGCGGATTCCGGAAGCATCGTTCAGCAGTTGACCATCTTGTTGCTCTCTCCACTTATATCATGAACAATTTTCTCCGGAAACGCCAAACGGTAGCAATATTTTTCGATCTGGAGAGAGCATACGATACCTGTTGGAGGACAGGCATCCTCCGCACACTGTTCTCTTGGGGCTTTCGAGGCCGGCTGCCCCTTTTTCTTCGCGAATTTATGGCAGAGCGCACTTTTCGGGTGCGGGTGAACACTACTCTCTCCCGTACTTTCTCCCAAGAAAACGGGGTACCCCAGGGATCCGTGCTGAGTGTTGTACTGTTTGCCATCGCCATAAATCCAATTATGGATTGTCTCCTTCCTGATGTCTCGGGCTCCCTCTTTGTGGACGATTTTGCGATCTACTACAGCTCTCAACGGACCAGCCTTCTTGAACGACGTCTTCAAGGATGTCTCGATCGCCTCCACTCGTGGAGCATCGAAACTGGCTTCCGTTTCTCACCCAGTAAGACCGTTTGTGTCAATTTTTGGCGACGTAAGGAGTTTCTTCTGCCCTCCTTACATCTAGGTCCTGTCAACCTTCCATTTTCAGACGTCGCTAAATTCTTGGGTCTTATGTTTGACAGAAAACTATGCTGGTCCTCCCACGTTTCCTATCTTTCGGCTCGCTGTCTGCGATCGCTTAACACCCTCCGTGTCCTGAATGGTACCTCCTGGGGAGCGGACAGAGTGGTCCTTCTCCGCCTCTATCGCGCCTTAGTGCGCTCGAAATTGGATTATGGAAGCATAGTCTACTCCTCTGCTCGGCCGTCTATTCTTCGGCGTCTCGATTCTATCCACCACCGTGGATTACGTTTAGTGTCTGGAGCTTTTTACACTAGCCCTGTGGAAAGCCTTTATGCTGAGACTGCTGAACCTCCGCTGTCCAATCGGCGAGCAGTCCTCCTGAGTCGTTATGCTAGCCATCTGTCTTCCATGCCTGCTAATCCAGCCCACGACCTTTTTTTCGACGCCTCCTTTGATGTAGGGTATGCAGGCCGCTCCTCCTCCCTACTACCCCCGGGAGTCCGCTTCCGTCAACTGCTCCATTCTCTTTCCTTCCGCTTTCCTAAAACCTTTTTGACAACTTGGGGTACAGCACCGCCTTGGCTCCGTCCCCGGATCTGCCTGCTCCGTGACCTTTGTCAATTTCCCAAGGATGGTACCCCTTCACTTGTTTATCGTCGGGCATTTGCTGCTCTATGTGCACAAATGACGGACGCCACATTTATTTACACCGACGGCTCGAAAACATCGTTAGGTGTAGGGAGTGCCTATATTGTTGGCGACACCCCAAATCGCTTTCGGCTTCCCGACCAATGTTCGGTTTATACTGCGGAGCTTTACGCTGTTCTCCAGGCTGTCCACTACATCCGCCGCCATCAGCGGATACAGTACGTTATCTGCTCCGATTCTCTCAGCTCTCTCCTCAGTCTCCAAGCTCTTTACCCTGTGCACCCTCTGGTCCACCGGATTCAGGACTGTCTGCGCTTGCTCCACCTGGGGGGCGTCTTGGTGGCGTTCCTCTGGCTCCCGGGACACGCTGGTATCTGTGGGAATGAGGCGGCCGATATAGCGGCCAAGGCTGCAGTCTCTCTTCCTCGGCCAGCTATTCAGTCGCTTCCCTTCACCGATATACGGAGCGGTTTATGTCGCCAAGTTGCTCATTTATGGCATGCGCATTGGTCGGCACTTCCCCGTAATAAATTGCGGGAAGTGAAAGCCCTTCCTTGCGCTTGGACCTCTTCCTCCCGAACGCGTCGTCGGGAGGAGGTAATTTTAGCTAGACTCCGGATAGGGCACTGT
Organism: Schistocerca cancellata; assembly: GCF_023864275.1. Taxonomy (NCBI): domain Eukaryota; kingdom Metazoa; phylum Arthropoda; class Insecta; order Orthoptera; family Acrididae; genus Schistocerca; species Schistocerca cancellata. The sequence goes on along the minus strand of NC_064626.1, from coordinate 26,345,722 downwards.
CGTTTTAGCCATCGACATCTTTTAAGCGGCGATCCTCCCCCACTCTGTCCCCACTGCTCTCAGCTGTGGACGGTAAGACACCTTTTAATTGAATGCCCCTATTTTAATCCGTTACGCTCCCGTCTACAGCTATCGCCTGATTTATCGTCGATTTTAGCAGATGATACGCGCTCAGCCGACCGCGTTCTCCAGTTTATTAGTGACAGTGAAATGACGTCAGTCATTTGAAGGTTTTTTTTGGGGACAACCACCCCCTTTCTGTAGCAGATTTTTAAGCATTCTTCTATTTTTAGTTTCTCCAATTTTCTGACTTTGTTCCCATTGCTGCTGGTTTTCAATTTCGGTTTTTTACTGTCTTAAGTCACGGGCTGGGCGCTAATGACCATAGAAGTTTTGCGCCCAAAAAAAAAAAGAAAAAGAAAAGAATTACAATGTCATCGGCGAACCTCAAAGTTTTTATTTCTTCTCCATGGATTTTAATACCTACTCCGAACTTTTCTTTTGTTTCCTTTACTGCTTGCTCAATATACAGATTGAATAACATTGGGGAGAGGCTACAACCCTGTCTCACTCCCTTCCCAACCGCTGCTTCCCTTTCATGTCCCTCGACTCTTATAACTGCCATCTGGTTTCTGTACAAATTGCAAATAGCCTTTCGCTCCCTGCATTTTACCCCTGCCACCTTCAGAATTTGAAGGGAATATTCCAATCAACATTGTCAAAAGCTTTCTCTAAGTCTACAAATGCTAGAAACATAGGTTTGCCTTTCCTTAATCTTTCTTCTAAGATAAGTCGTCGGGTCGGTATTGCCTCACGCGTTCCAACATTTCTACGGAATCCAAACTGATCTTCTCCGAGGTCGGCTTCTATCAGTTTTTCCATTCAACTGTAAAGAATTGGCGTTAGTATTTTGCAGCTGTGACTTATTAAATTGATAGTTTGGTAATTTTCACATGTGTCAACACCTACTGTCTTTGGGATTGGAATTATTATATTCTTCTTGAAGTCTGAGGGTATTTTGCCTGTCTCATACATCTTCCTCACCAGATGGTAGAGGTTTGTCAGGACTGGCTCTCCCAAGGCCATCAGTAGTTCAAATGGAATGTTGTCTACTCCCGGGGCCTTGTTTCGACTCAGGTCTTTCAGTGCTCTGTCAAACTCTTCACGCAGTATTGTATCTCCCATTTCATCTTCATCCACATCCTCTTCCATTTCCATAATATTGTCTTCAAGTACATCGCCCTTGTATAGACCCACTGTATACTCCTTCCACCTTTCTGCTTTCCCCTCTTTGCTTAGAACTGGGTTTCCATCTGAGCTCTTGATATTCATACAAGTGGCTCTCTTTTCTCCAAAGATCTCTTTAATTTTCCTGTAGGCTGTATCTATCTTACCCCTAGTGAGATAAGCCTCTACATCCTTACATTTGTCCTCTAGCCATGCCTGCTTAGCCATTTTGCACTTCCTGTCGATCTCATTTTTGAGACGTTTGTATTCCTTTTTGCCTGCTTCATTTACTGCATTTTTATATTTTCTCCTTTCATCAATTAAATTCAATATTTCTTCTGTTACCCAAGGATTTCTACTAGCCCTCGTCTTTTTACCTACTTGATTCTCTGCTGCCTTCACTACTTCATCCCTCAGAGCTACCCATTCGTCTTCTACTGTATTTCTTTCCCCATTCCTGTCAATTGTTCCCTTACGCTCTGTCTGAAACTCTGTACAACCTCTGGTCCTTTCAGTTTATTCAGGTCCCATGTCCTTAAATTCCCACCTTCTTGCAATTTCTTCAGTTTTAATCTACAGTTCATAACCAATAGATTGTGGTCAGAGTCCACATCTGCCCCTGGAAATGTCTTAAAATTTAAAACCTGGTTCCTAAATCTCTGTCTTACCATTATATAATCTATCTGATATCTTCTAGTATCTCCAGGGTTCTTCCATGTATACAACCTTCTTTCATTATTCTTGAACGAAGTATTAGCTATGATTAAGCTATGCTCTGCACAAAATTCTACCAGGCGGCTTCCTCTTTCATTTCTTAGCCCCAATCCATATTCACCTGCTATGTTTCCTTCTCTCCTTTCTCCTACTCTCAAATTCCAGTCACCCATGACTATTAAATTTTCGTCTCCCTTCACTACCTGAATAATTTCTTTTATCTCATCATACATTTCGTCAATTTCTTAGTCATCTGCAGAGCTAGTTGGCATATAAACTTGTACTACTGTAGTAGGTGTGGGCTTCGTGTTTATCTTGGCCACAATAATGCATTCACTATGCTGTTTGTAGTAGCTTACCCGTACTCCTATTTTTTTTATTCATTATTAAACCTACTCCTGCATTACTCCTATTTGATTTTGTATTTATAACCCTGTATTCACCTGACCAGAAGTCTTGTTCCTCCTGCCACCGAACTTCACTAATTCCCACTATATCTAACTTTAACCTATCCATTTCCCTTTTTAAATTTTCTAACCTACCTGCTCGATTAAGGAATCTGACATTCCACGCTCCGATCCGTAGAACGCCAGTTTTCTTTCTCCTGATAACGATGTCCTCTTGAGTAGTCCCTGCCCGGAGATCTTAATGGGGGACTATTTTACCTCCGGAATATTTTACCCAAGAGGACGCCATCATCATTTAATCATACAGTAAAGCTGCATGCCCTCGGGAAAAAATTATGGCTGTAGTTTCCCCTTGCTTTCAGCTGTTCGCAGTACCAGAACAGCGAGGCCATTTTGGTTAGTGTTACAAGGCCAGATCAGTCAATCATCCAGACTGTTGCCCTTGCAACTACTAAAAAGGCTGCTGCCCCTCTTCAGGTACCACACGTTTGTCTGGCCTCTCAACAGATACCCCTCCGTTGTGGTTGCACCTACGGTACGGCTATCTGTATCATTGAGGCACGCAAGCCTCCCCACCAACGGCAAGGTCCATGGTGCTATTCGAGCAGTTGGTGCATGTGGTAGCATGAAGTTCACTACAATTACATTTAACTCATAATTGGTGCCTATAATCTCTGCAATCGACCAGTCAGCATGGACCTCGATTACTACTCTGCCGTAAGCTGTGGCTATGCACGTTCCTGGCTCGCGTGTAACGTGAGTGCACCACGGTGGAGCACGTGGTCCCAGCAGCCAATAGCGATGTACCCTATCCTGTAGTTAAGCGCCTGCTTCTCGCTCAGCGAAGCAGTTTGATATTCGCGTGGTCTATTGACATCTGGCCTACAGACACCGTGTTTGCATTAATTTGTTTCCGTGTACGAGTGGACATTGTGGATTCGTGAGGTTGTCTCTTGTGACCCCGTTGCTTCTTGTATGTTATTGTTCATAAGATCTTGGTCGGTCGTCCATCATTGTTCGTGTCCATCCTTTCATATTTGTTTGTTTGTGGGCCCTGCCGCACTTTGTTCTCAGCAACCCTGTGACCGAAACGGGTGCGGTTACGACGGGTTGTTTACGTAATAGTGAGAAACAACTGAATGTGGACATTACAATATCATGTATACTAGCTGTGAAGAATGCTTCATCAGAAAGAGTACAAGCCTTAAAAAGAGAAGAAATCTGATGAAAGTGAAGTGGCCAATATTACTAGGAGTACTGTTCAAGAAATAAGACTTCAAGGGGGGGGGAGGTTGTAGAAAAGGCAAAGGGAGAAGCTGAAGTTTTAGATGAAATTTCAAGTAGCTAAGATACCTAAACAGTGAATGTTTTACTGCAGAATGTAGCATTTGGCAAATATTGTACTTTGATAATTGTTGAAAAGAGTCGTACCCCATCCTAGGTGAGAGTTAAATATTTTTATAGCATTTGGTATTTGATAAATGAAATACTAAAAGACTTGCATAGTTACATTATTTATGATTGTACCAAGCACATTTTCAAGAGGTTGTGAATTTAACTAAAGAGGCAATGGAAACGTCAAGAAGTTGTGAATTTAATCCTCTGAAAATCAGTAGAATCGCTGTTTGTTAGGTGACAGCTTGTTGAATATTGAAAGTAGAGCAGATACCTAATGCCAAGCTGTGTATATTCGACTACACTGCCTGAGCACTGTTGCGTACTGATAGTTAACTGTTCATCCATTTGGTGAAACTTGTCACAGCATGAAAATACAGTTCTGGGTTGAGAAACACTCACTAAAACAATGTGAAAAGTAGTTCCTTAGAAATGCGAGCAGTATTCTGTCTGACCTCTTACACTGACTGTGTGACAATATAATGTATAATCAGGATAGACACATCAGATGTACTGTTCTGTACACATGCAATACAAGTGAGAAGGGTTGTTGTGACAGGAAAGATTTAAACATCACATCAAGTGAGAAGGGCTATAACTTGGTAACAGGAACTGCTTTTTATCATGTTGTGTTCTGTTTAGAAATACTATTCAGACACATTGAAATTTATTTAATGCTCACTTTTGTTTCAATTTACAGATTAATGTGACTGCTGATAGACCAGAATCCCCTTCAGCTGACAGCTTGCATTCGAGCACAAGTAGCCTGGACGTGGAAATAGCAGAGGGTGAAGGGACAGTGTTGCGGTGGTACACTACTGTAATTCGTATTATATATATTCTTTTGTGGTGTACTCTGTATGCAGTAGCTGTGCAGATGGAGTTTGGTGTTATATACCTCATTGTGTCAGCATTGTGTCTTATTTGGCTAAACACAAGAGTTGGTCCTAAGAAGAAAGGAGAAATAAGTGCATACTCAGTTTTCAATCCAAACTGTGAGTCAATAGATGGTACACTGAAAGCTGAGCAGTTTGAAAGAGAAATCAGATACGGGGCAGCAAGTGTCCACTGACATTTCCTACATCTATGTTCGCAGAATGTTGTTAGTGCCAGGATTTGTCACATAACAAGGTGGCACAGATATATAAAAGAAGCGTCTCACATTTTACAAATAAAATTGGCAAAACTCTGCTCGTCAACAAAATGTACATACCGGTTTTCTACCTCTTTCTCAGTGCCTTTTCATCCCTCTGACCTCCCTCCTGAAGTTCAACTGGGTCGTGTTACAAGTCATTATTATAAACCGATTATAAATCTTTACCTACGGTATATTACATTTGTTTAAGTATGCAGGTTGGTGTGACTGAAAACTGACATCAGTGGCTTGTGGAGACAGTTGATTCCTATAGCAGCATGGCATCTGGGTCATTGCATGTCAAATCAACCAATTGTACTACATGATTTGAACTATGACCTCTCAGATTTGGATGAATTTTTTTTTTTCAGGTAATTTACTCACTAACACTAGTTTAAATTTGAAATTTCAAATTTTTCTGACTTTTGGTTTTTGAGTTTCAAGAGTTTAAAAATGAAAAAATCCTCTGTTTTTCATCAGTTGATGATTGTTTTAAAATGCTGTAGCTAAAAAACTATACAACCTAGAGAGCTCAAACTTGCACCATTGTTTTCCTCTAAAAATTCCCTTCAATTTGATATGTAACATGACTATGCTACCTAAATCTGAACATTTTAAACTATTCAAAAAAAAAAAAAAAACATTTTTTTAAATTTCCAAAATACGTACCCTCAGATTTTTTAATAAAAATTGTGTGTGTTGACCAGTCTGACTGACTACATGCATGCAAAATTTCAAGATGGGATCTCAATGGGTTCTTGTATCAAATAATATTTTACTACTGCAATACACACTAGTGAGGTGAAAAGCAGACTATTTCTAGGCTATGAATACTAAGGTAGGCCTATGTAATTCTAACAAACTTAAATTATTATGTTAGCCTTTTTATGCAACATTACCCTCTCATTGTTTGTTAATTCATTAAATGATATAGTGTTGTTTTAATTTAATGTTCATGATTCTTTTAACTATGCATCAGAAGGAATTGGTAATATATGTGCTAAAAAAAAAAAAGAATAAAGCCACTCACCTTCATCCTTAAGTTGTAAATGGCAGAGATCATCTTTTTCTTGGTTTTCCAGTGTTATTTGTAATCATTCACAACAAGTTCCTTATATTAGAAATTGGCTTATAAGTAATTTCACTTGGGAAAAAGATTAACTTGGTGATATTTGCATGGATAGAACTGTATTTCTAATACTAATTGGTATTTACAAAGTGAATACACATGGTATTTATACAACTTAGTGTTTAGTGAGGATAGGTGTAACATAATTTAAATGTGCTTCTCTTATGACCACAAACACACTAGAAAAGTCTCGTTTTTGTCTCAGCAGATGAAATGGTTTGTTTACTGAGGTGTCGTGCATCATCGCTGGCTGATTGCAGCTGAGTATGTGTGCCACTTTGTTACTTCATATTCTCACTGCTTCTCCCCTTCCTACCACTCCCCTCAGCTTGTAGTCAGTAATGCCACTACTTCTTGCTGCTAGCCTAGCAGCTACTGATGAGAGGCAGTGTGTTATGACAAGTGGTTTGTTTGGATCTGATTCACAGACTGTAGACCCAGAGGTCAGAGACGGCTGTCATGGGCGCATGCAATTGAATGTGTGTGAGCTCTTGTTTCCTGACAAAAGCTATGGCTGAAAATTTAGTTGTGGCATTGTGTTTGTCTTTTCTACAAGCCTGTGTGTGGCTCAGCAATTATCTTTACGGTGAGTTGCTACATATTCTATTATTGATTCTCAGTCTCACCTCAAGCACATTGTACAGTGTGTCATTTTAAAGACATTTTATTTATTCTAGTACATTTTGACGCTCCAAGAGTAGTTTATATGTTAGAAAGTATGGACGATAAGAAGAAGGAAATTGTATCAGTAGCTGGCAGTTTGTACGCTATGTACTCATATATTTCTCAAAAGAAAAATCACAAAATACCTGTAAAACAATCGATATAACACTGTGGGTAATAACCGACAATAACAAACATAATAGAACCAACATTTTATTGGCAGTCACCTACAGTGTTAGTTTACACAATTCTTTCTCGCCTTGTACACTTCTTTCAAGAGGCCTGCTTTTTTCTGGGATTATTTCTGAAATCTGTGAAGGTATTTTAAATCTGTTATGCGACTCCAAGAAAATGTGAATTTTTGTCACCAAAATCTCTTGCCCAACATAAAGTCCCGAGCGACTGGAAAAAAAGCGCAGGTGACGCCTGTATATAAGAAGGGTAGAAGGACGGATCCTCAAAATTACTGACAAATATCCTTAACATCGGTTTATTGCAGGATTCTCGAACATATTCTCAGTTCGAATATAATGAATTTCCTTGAGACAGAGAAGTTGCTGCTGTCCATGCGGCTTTAGAAAGCATCGCTCCTGCGAAACGCAACTCGCCCTTTTTTCACGTAATATCTTGCGAACCATGGATGAAGGGTATCGGACGGATGCCGTATACCTTGACTTCCGGAAAGCGTTTGACTCGGTGCCCCCCTGCAGACTCCTAACTAAGGTATGAGCATATGGGATTGGTTCCCAAATATGTGAGTGGCTCAAAGACTTCTTAAGTAATAGAAACCAGTACATTGTCATCGGAGGTGAGGGTATCATCTGGAGTGCCCCAGGGAAGTGTGGTAGGTCCGCTGTTGTTTCCTATCTACATAAATGATCTTTTGGATAGGGTGGATAGCAATGTGCAGCTGTTTGCTAATGATGCTGTGGTGTACGGGAAGGTGTCGTCGTTGAGTGACTGTAGGAGGATACAAGATGACTTGGACAGGATTTGTGATTGGTGTAAAGAATGGCAGCTAACTCTAAATATAGATAAATTAAATTAATGCAGATGAATAGGAAAAAGAATCCTGTAATGTTTGAATACTCCGTTAGTAGTGTAGCACTTGACACAGTCACGTCGATTAGATATTTGGGCATAACATTGCAGAGTGATATGAAGTGGGACAAGCATGTAATGGCAGTTGTGGGGAAGGCAGATAGTCGCCTTCGGTTCATTGGTAGAATTTTGGGAAGATGTGGTTAATCTGTAAAGGAGACCGCTTATAAAACACTAATACGACCTATTCTTGAGTACTGCTTGAGCGTTTGGGATCCCTATCAGGTCGGATTGAGGAAGGACATAGAAGCAATTCAGAGGCGGGCTGCTAGATTTGTTACTGGTAGGTTTGATCATCACGCGAGTGTTACGGAAATGCTTCACGAACTCGGGTGGGAGTCTCTAGAGGAAAGGAGGATACAGAGGCATAAGGCAGTCATTTTTCCCTCGCTCTGTTTGGGAGTGGAACAGGGAGAGAAGATACTAGTTGTGGTACGAGGTACCCTCTGCCATGCACCGTATGGTGGATTGCGGAGTATGTATGTAGATGTAGATGTATTTCGTCTTATTAAAATCACAATCAGTGGCCTTAATGAAACACACAAACCATTTGGCTTGCTTTCACCATCTAAAACCAGTTTGTTACAAATGATGTTGATAATAAGTGCTTAAGATTTTTGTTCACATCGGGAAATTCCATCTGCCTGCAAGATTTTGTTTTAGATATTTCTTTGTTTGCACTGTTGTTTCTTGTACCATAGCTGCAAAGACAGATTGTCAACTTACGTCTTAAAATACCCTTACATCTTAAAATACCCTTGAGATCTCAAAATTTGGCAGGGAAGAATGCTTAAACTTGTCTGGAAATCAGGGAATTTCACTTGGGGAAACTTGTGGGATCCCTGTTGATGTTCCATTCAAAACACCCAACGATGGGGAAATGGGTCACTAGGAAGAGGCTACGGGGGGACTGTTTCTTTGTTGCAGGGTATGCTCCACTCCTTTGGAAATGTAGTGGTACACCCAGTACAGCAAAGATTTTGATGAGCAGTTTTAGGCAGATCTTGACAGCCTAAGGATTACTGAGTAGGTTAGGTGGGTGATTGACTTCAGCACTTTCTCCAACTCGGCTATAGTAAATGGATTTTTCCAAACTCTGTGCTCATTGTCCATGCGGTGACAGCTCATGCAAAATTTTACCAGTGTGTGGGCCTAAAGCCTTTTGACTTACAGGGATAGTATTGTGATGAAATTGAGTATATTAATTTTCCATATCTAAAATTGAACTGTTTAACATTGAAAGGAATAAAAAAAGGTATTATGGTAGCAGTGGAAATCAAACCAGAACTGACAAATTGGCAGTCAGTGTGCTTGACCACAACATCATTATAACTGTTCCTCAAAAATCCCACATACTCAACGCTTGCACAGTAAGTTACAGGCACCTTCACAGAAAAATACTGACCTGGAGCTGTGAGCAACGTGGCACTCACAGTGCTGATGCTGAAAAGGATGACAGTCGAAAACAAATTGCTGCATCCCTTCTCAGAGTTGACCGTAGTGTGGTTGACCATTTCAGCACTTGACACTGGTTTTTGTTATCATGGCGAGACCACTATTTTTCAGCTATTTTATTTAGCATGAATCTAAAGAGAAATTGCTTATTTTAGTGTCATATTTACAGTGTGCTGCAGCATATTAGCAAATGGTAACCAGCCACCACAGCTTACATGGCTCACATGTAGGCATCCTGCAGGTCATTGCAGGTGCGAATCTAGCTGCGAATTCTAGAAATCCAATACCTTAACAGTGTTTATTTGGTTTCTTCTTCATATGTTAAATCATAGACAAGAATCAGACAGAGTGCTCAAATGTGTGTTTTGCGTGTTTATGTTTTTAAAGTTTTCAAAGTAGAAGTTTCTTTAAACATATGAAAGGCTTCTTTCTAATATTGAAATTGCAATCTTTATTCCAGTAGGGTACCGATGTTCTTCACGGTAGGTCAGCTGGATTACTTAGAACTCATGCAGTCGCTGCATCATTGATAATACTAAAATATTTATAGTGTCTACATCAGCAAGGATGATGTGGTTAGAATCTTAATCTGGTCCTCAATTGTTCCATGACATTTCATCCAGTCTGTTTTGTTAACTTTCTACTTTCCTGCTGGGTTAGTGGGGTTTGAATGACAATCCTCTGTGTTCCTAAAGCATTGTGGTCTGATATTACAGTGGAAGTCTGCAGGAAAGTTTAGTGAACATAGAGCTATGTGGACTGTGGATAGCTATTTTTCTTGTTTCAGAATCAGTGTTGGCATTCAAGATATAAAGACCAAATCCATCCATAATTTCTAGTAAAACTGCTCAATAACTGTCTTGATATTCACATCCCCAAGCATAGCTGTAGGCATTAAAATCTCCACAAATAATTAATGGTGTTTCTATCTGGATCATTGTACAATGTCCTTCTCGATATGACAGTTTTCTGCCAACAGTAAAGTGATACTATCGATATTTCTCAGTCAATTATTCTGGTCCTAATAGCCACCACCTGAAGATGATTAATGCTCAACTTATCAATTTTTATTTCTTCACAAGGCAAATGAAAACTTAATTTGATAGCTACACCTCATCTTTCTTCTTCCCAATCATATCGAAATACAGGAAAGTCGAAGATCCTAGTTTGAACTATGTTTTACAGATGAATGCCAACAAAATGGCTCTCAAAATTAATTCACAATGCAAGACATCTTTAGTTCCACTGCAAAATTTTGTTTTTCATACTTAATACATTCTGCTGATTGTAGATAAGCTAGCAAGTAACTGTTGGTTTGGTTTCATATAAATGGCTCTTGACAGCATGGACATAGCTTCATCTATGTGATTTCAGGTTTGCTGGTGGGCTCAGTCACTGCCCTGACCATTCTCTATACTGTTGTTGCAGTGTTTTGATTACGTCAGCTAATTGAACTTAATTTACTGATGCTCATCTCGGATACCTGTTGTTATAGGGATGGAAATTCTGTGTAACTATAACGTGCAGGAGGCTCATTTAAAGTTTCTGTGTATGTGGCCTGTTATCTCCTGCATTCTTAGCATAGGCCGTACCGTGTTATATTTCTTGTTGATGTTTCTAAGCTCAGCCCAACCTGTCTGTAGCGAGACGTGGGCTGCAACAACATAAACGAGAAGGCACTTCTTCCATGCAAATACCTACTGAATGCGAATTGCCACATTTACTTCCACAAAAACAATTAAAGGCCTGTGAGCTGTCCATCTGTATCTGTTGTTATTGCTTTGTGTACTGGAAGCAGCTGCAGGTCTCCACACAGTTAACGACTTATTGAGGGTTAGGTTCAACAGTATGCACATCAGTTACCTCTACTTGCCATCTTTTTCCCATTCTTTTATTTGTTGTCCTTTTGTCAATGTCAAGTTTCATCTTAGCATCTTCTGTCATCTCTTGAAAGTCCATCTCATCTATCACTGATTGGATTAGTATAGGTCTTATCCGAGCTGTGAGTAGCTGCTGATACTGTGCACGTGTCTGGTATAATCTTTTCCATTTCTGCTTGTCTCTTCTCGACATTACCATGTCGTGGGTATCCATAGTGAGGTCCTGTACAACACTGGCAACAGTCACCCAAGTTTTAAGGTCTACAGGTACGTCAGTCTGACCTTCCTCTCTGTACTCTCTGCTGTCCATCATGAAGTGCCCATATAGTCCTTTGGATATCAAAATGAAAATAATTGTGTGTTTTCTATCTTGTACAATTCACGCACACTTAGAGTTGCATTTATTTCTATTCTAATATGTGATGATACTTTTTTTTTGTAGATTATAGAGATGTGGTGCATCCTGTATATGTTAAGATTTCAGTCTACAAAACTGTTGAAGAAACTGTGGCTGTTGAAATCAGTTTGCTCATTTATAATGTTTTTGGGAAAATATTTCTCTGAGCAACAGTGTCTCAAGTTCTAAGAACAGGTCTAGGTGACTGTGTGTGTGTCTAGATGCACATGGTAAGCCATTTTCACAGTGGTTCAATCTGAGGGAATCAATATACTGTTTTTAACGCATTTAATAAGCTCTTCTTGGAAACTGTTGCACTCTAATTTATATACTTCACTGTGTTTTACTAGGGACGTGTCAATAGTGTTTAGTAGTGCTAGGTAAGTCATAACAAATTTTGTTGTTTGTAGACAGTAATATTTTTAGATAAGTATTCTTAAACAAGCTGACATATACTTAGGTATGGTTTACTTGGATGCATCTGTTGTGTGTCACTGTCTTTTGCTTAGTGCCGTCATTAACATTGTTTGACAATCTGTCAATTACTTTCATTGAGTACCCACTGTAATTGTAAAACGAGATGAACTGTGTACTGCTATATCAGTACACTATGTTCCCTGTAGATGTGAAAACTGTGTTTCCTAGGAAATTTATAGGATGATCAGTTTCATATTCTGTAGTGAATGACATATTTTTGAGAAACAAATTAAATACTGAAAGAAATTCATTGAGTTCATTTTTTTGGTACCCTTAAACTAAAAATAAAGTTTTAACAAACAAATCTTTTTTCTATTTTTATTCCAATTTACGGATATTTAGCATCTCCTGGCTTTTGAAGATGTTACAAATTTTTTTTCCTCATATTACTATCCAATTGATGTGGAAACGTGATGCGTGTTTAATGGAAAATTGGATATTTAGTCAGTGGCTGTAATTTTCACAACATATATTTATATAATTTAGGAGTAAAGGAGATGACTTACTAAATAGTAAAAGCGTACACACTAGTATAAATATGCAGTGCAAGGCCAACTCAAATCTGCATAGTGAAGGAAAGCGGCCACTGACCCTGAGCATGTTGCATGTAGCATCATGTTCCAACAACACTGCCTTTGGCCATAGTTTTGCAGTTACCTTACTTTCTGGCAGAAAATGAATTGGTTATTGTGCCCGCATGAAATGCTGTGCAGAGATTTCCACAGAACTGGTATATGACACAGCACGGCTCCTTTCATGGGTGGCCCTGCCTCCGATTGGACAGGATGGGCCTAGGTTAAGATCTATACCCACACCCCTACCCATCAGCTCTTCTCTTCTCTTCCGGTCCGGCACGCACTCTACATTGTAGTCACCTTCACGATTGTGTGCTGCATCCCGTGCCCATATCCTGCTGCCTCCCTCCACCTCAACCTCCCTGCTCAATTTCAGTTCCAGCACGCACGTGTGCACGCGCCTGTGAACAGCGATCTATACTTTCCATTCCTTTTTATGTGCCAGTCTATGACTCAGCACTACCACAATTCGGCCAGCTGTCTCCTTTATGTCTAAATTATTTACATTGTGCCATAACTTTCATAACAGCAAAATATTTGTGTGTTTTGGAAACAGAAATAGACGAAGGATTACATTTACAACTGCTTTGTATATTTAATTTTATTTTATGTGTGTATCTCACAAATAGAGTTGCCTTAGTGGCCAAGACAAGTAATTAAGGCACAGATCTCTTACTCAGCAGGGACCTCTGGTCATCCGGAGAGAGAACTGCAGTATCGTCTGTGATCGAATGTCTGAAAATGTGCAATGTCTACCTTTTAAGTCTGTTCAACAAAGAATGTAGAAAGCGAGACTGGAACTGTAGCAAAATTTAAACATTACAAAAATACTCACCTAAATTGAATTCTAAGTTATCTCCATACATCTTGCACATATCTTGCGGAATTTTTCAGTTCTTTTATACAGTTTTGAGCTGCTTCTTCAGATATTCCTACAATAAAACTATTTAATTAAATTTGTACTATTAAATAACCACTAATACTAAAAGTAATCACTTTTTCCATGTTACAAACAGTACCTTTTTCTTTCTGGATAACATACGAAATTGCTTCCTGAACATCTTTAGCCATATTTTTTGCATCGCCACAGATGAATACGGAACCACCTTCATCGATCAGTTTTGTTACAAATTCTTTCCCATAAAGTCTCACATTATCCTGAAAAGGAATATTATATAACTAGAGGACTCGAAGCAATGGTATCGTAGTAATGTGTAAATAAGTCTTAAAATATAAATAAATTGTGCATTTAATACAATACAGGACAATCTTGTGTAGATAACAAGACACTTGAAAGATTAGACGTAGCAGCTACATTGCCCTGTAGCTCTAGCCTGTCTGGGATGAGGGCTTCTGTCTGGTGGAGTTGGTGGGGAGAGGAGAGGAAGGTGGGATGAAAGACAATAAGGCGAGAGCGTAGAAGTTCACCGTGGCACATGCAAAAGAAGTAATGTACGATGGCAGGCAGCATTTGTTAAGGAGGGGTGGAGCAGGGCAGGCAGAATATGACAGTGCAATGGAAGTTCCACAGAAAGAACAGTATAGAGTGCAGCTCAGTGTTTCGTATTATCACAAAATAGTGGAGCAAGTGTAAGGGACACAATACTCGAGTTGGGGTGCCCATAATTGAAACAAAGATCAGTTTCATCGTGGTAAGATTTTATCACGAGATTACAGTCACTATGTTTTTGCACTGAAAGCAAATATATTTTGTGGATTCCAACCTATGTGTGCAAGAAATGTCCAGTGTAATGAATTGAAATATTTCGCATTTTTGTCTGACTGTTATATTAAGAAGGATTACAAGAAACTAATACACCCCCACCCCCCTATGAACCATGGACCTTGCCGTTGGTGGGGAGGCTTGCATGTCTCAGCGATACAGATAGCCGTAGCGTAGGTGCAACCACAACGGAGGGGTATCTGTTGAGTGGCCAGAAAAATGTGTGGTTCCTGAAGAGGGCAGCAGCCTTTTCAGTAGTTGCAGGGGCATCAGTCTGGATGATTGACTGATCTATCCTTGTAACACCACTAACCAAAATGGCCTTGCTGTGCTGGTACTGTGAACGGCTGAAAGCAAGGGGAAACTACAGCCATAATTTTTCCTGAGGGCATGCAGCTTTACTGTACGGTTAAATGATGATGGCGTCCTCTCGGGTAAAATATTCTGGAGGTAAAATAGTCCCCCATACGGATCTCCGGGCGGGGACTACTCAAGAGGACATCGTTATCAGGAGAAAGAAAACTGGCGTTCTACGGATCGGTGCGTGGAATGTCAGATCCCTTAATTGGGCAGGTAGGTTAGAAAATTTAAAAAAGGAAATGGAAAGATTAAAGTTAGATATTGTGGGAATTAGTGAAGTTCAGTGGCAGGAGAAACAAGACTTCTGGTCAGGTGAATACAGGGTTATAAATACTATATCAAATAGAGGAAATGCTGGAGTAGGTTTAATAATGAATTTAAAAAAAATAAGAGTGTAGGTAAGCTACGACAAACAGCATGGTGAACGCATTATTGTGGCCAAGATAGACACTAAGCCCACACCTACTACAATTTTATAAGCCAACTAGCACTGCAGATGACTAAGAAATTGACGAAATGTATGATGAGATAAAAGAAATTATTCAGGTAGTGAAGGGAGACGAAAATTTAATAGTCATGGATGACTGGAATTAGATAGTAGGAAAAGGAGGAGAAGGAAACGTAGTAGGTGAATATGGATTGGGAGTAAGAAATGAAAGAGGAAGCTGCCTGGTAGAATTTTGCACAGAGCATAACTTAATCATAGCTAACACTTGGTTCAAGAATCATGAAAGAAGATTGTATACATGGAAGAATCCTGGAGATACTAGAAGGTATCAGATAGATTATTTAATGGTAAGACAGATATTTAGGAACCAGGTTTTAAATTGTAAGACATTCCAGGGGCAGATGTGGACTCTGACCACAATCTATTGGTTCTGACCTGTAGATTAAAACTGAAGAAACTGCAAAAACGTGGGAACTGGATAAAATGACTAAACCAGAGGTTGTACAGAGTTTCAGGGAGGGCATAAGGGAATGATTGACAGGAATGGGGGAAAGAAATACAGTAGAAGAAGAATGGGTAGCTTTGAGTGACGAAGTACGTAAAAAGACGAGGGCTAGTAGAAATCCTTGGGTAAAAGAAGAAATATTGAATTTAATTGATGAAAGGAGAAAATATAAAAATGCAGCAAAAGAAGCAGGCAAAAAGGAATACAAATGTCTCAAAAATGAGGTCGACAGGAAGTGCAAAATGGCTAAGCAGGGATGGCTAGAGAACAAATGTAAGGATGTAGAGGCATATATCACTAGGGGTAAGATAGATACTGCCTACAGGAAAATTAAAGATACCTTTGGAGAAAAGAGAACCACTTGTACGAATATCAAGAGGTCAGATGGAAAACCCAGTTCTAAGTAAAGAGGGGAAAGCAGAAAGGTGGAAGGCATATATAGAGGGTCTATACATAGGTGATGTATTTGAGGACAATATTATGGAAATGGAAGAGGATGTAGATGAAGATGAAATGGGAGATATGATACTGCGTGAAGAGTTTGACAGCACTGAAAGACATAAGTCAAAGCAAGGCCCCGGGAGTAGACAACATTCCATTGGAACTACTGACGGCCTTGGGAGAGCCAGTCCTGACAAAACTCTACCATCTGGTGAGCAGGATGTATGGGACAGGCGAAATACCCTCAGACTTCAAGAAGAATATAATAATTCCAATCCCAAAAAAAAGCAGGTGTTGTCAGATGTGAAAATTAGCGAACTATCAGTTTATTAAGTCACGGCTGCAAAATACTAATGCAAAAACTGGTAGAAGCTGACCTCGGGGAAGATCAGTTTGGATTCCGTAGAAATGTTGGAACACGTGAGGCAATACTGACCATATGACTTATCTTAGAAGGAAGATTAAGGAAAGGCAAACCTACGTTTCTAGCATTTGTAGACTTAGAGAAAGCTTTTGACAATGTTCAATGGAATACTCTCTTTCAAATTCTAGAGATAGCGGGGGTAAAATACAGGGAGTGAAAGGCTATTTACAATTTGTACAGAAACCAGATGGCAGTTATAAGAGTCGAGGGGCATGAAAGGAAAGCAGTGGTTGGGAAGGGAGTGAGACAGGGTTGTAGCCTATCCCTGATGATATTCAATCTGTATATTGAACGAGCAGTAAAGGAAACAAAAGAACAATTCGGAGTAGGTATTAAAATCCATGGAAAATAAAACTTAAATTGCGCCGTAGACAACAGCAAAACAATGCTCATACAAGTGTCTGCCAACAGCAGTGTGTCAAAGGCTTCAGGAAGACTATGCAATGTTTTATAACAACAATTTGCCTCCGATGAGCGTGACATGACAACTGTTTAAATTAGATTCGTTTTAGCAGTTGCGGGCGGGCTCTTGCGCATGCGCAGGTGAGTCGCGTATGACTAGTACCTTCTCCCGTTTCTGGTTACAGTAGTGTGGCTGGGCGCCACTACTTAATTTTGCCCCAGTTCGGAAATAAAGTAAATCTGGGGCTGATGCACAGAGCAGTCTGAGTTGTGGTGGGAAGGTGGGTCGTCTCCACGTGACCTGTGTTTACGTTCAGTAATTTTGTTGTTTCCTCTTCGTTTATTGTTCTCACGTTAAATGATAACAAAACGGATTTTTGTGGCCGGGAGCTATCAAATGAATTAAAATACGTGCACATAATTACGGAAGGCTAAAATATGTTGTTAGTTTCAGATTTTATTCCCACCTTTCTGACAGCCAAGCATTAATCGTCTTACAGAACAATGAAGTTATTTTTGCCGGTTTGCTAAAGAGATTAGGCTTTTATTAATCTTTTCTGCAGAGGCAGTCAATTTATTTGAAATGAAGTGTTTAATTTCACACTATTGGCTAGTTTCAACTGTTTCTGTATTTCAAGTGCACGTATGGCATTATGCCATAATAAAGTACTGGTACTCCAAGAAAATTTACATACAAATGTGCATTTTAAGCCGAATTATACATTTTTGTATGGTTGACTAAAATCTGACACTCTTAAAGTATACTCTTTTGTCTCTTTTCTTTTATGACATAATGTACGATCTTTTAACGTTTTACACGTACGAAGATACGGGCTCCCTGCGACATCATAGCTGCGCGAGCACGGTGACAGCTGTTATCTGGCGCTCTCTTGCAACTGCTGAAACGAACCTATTTCTAACAGATCGCAGAAAAATATTGCGAATGGTGGTTTGAAAAGCGTTCGTTCAAAGCAGATTTCCTTTTACGCAAGATAAACTATGTGCGAGATGTATGATGAATTTCTTAAATCACAAAGCGTTTGACTCTCATTTAAAAATCAACTGTTTGAGAACAACCATTTAGAAGAATGCGAGCCTAGAATGTGGGGTACCACAAAGGCACATAGGAGGTAGGAGCCAGCAGATTTGGCTACAGCGACTGTGGCAATTGGCAGGAAGTTGTGGCGACTCGCAACTTTCTGCATTAGTAGCCCCACTACGGCAGAGTCCAGAAAGGTAGTCCTTGCGGGTGCAGGGCAACGCAGGACAGCAGCAGCACGACGTGGAGTGACGAGGCACAGAGGTGTCTAAGCAGCCCAGCAGCAGCAGCCAAGGTGAGCGGCGGCTGACACATGCAGCAGCGCGAGCACAATGACAGCACGGGACAACAAGGATCAATAGACCAACGCTGCTCCACAAGGGAAGTGCGGTACTTATAAATTTTGTATTAAGAGTATTGAAGAATATTGTAGCTTTAAAGTGTCAACATAGTTAAGTGGTAAGACGCACCAGACTAACGAAGTTCCATTGTCGTCCAATAGCGGTAAGATGTCAGTTAAGGAGGCATTGTGTATCATGTCAAAAGTGTTCAAAGGGAATGAAAGGGATCTCTCAGAATTTATTGAGAATGTGGATGCAGCATTTGAGCTCGTAAATGTGGGGGAACATGAAACATTACTGAAATTTATTACAGCAAAAATAACCAGTGAGGCCAGATCAAGACTGCAAGTGCGTGAACACATGGGTACGTGGCAGGACGTGAAACATTCTAGAAGAAAACTATGCGAGTAAGCGTACCATAGACTATTACGCGTGCAAGATTTTTCAAGAAAGACAGGGACAGGAAGAGCCAATTGCGATATGGGCAAGCCGAATTGACAAAATGTAGAGATATTTTAGGGAGGCACTAAACACAGTCATGGCTAGAGATAATTTAAAAGGCGCAATAGAACTGGTCGATTCATTAGGAAGAGCCTGTTTTGTACAAGGTATAAGCAACGATAGAATCCAAACAATAGTGAGAAGTAGAGGGGATGAAATTACGCTAGTTAGCACTGCAAGAAGAAAGTGCAATACTGTTCATGAAAGAGCGGGGACTAGCCCCTAGGGTAACTTAAGCAGAGGAAAGGAAGTGGTGAAGAGCACTAGAGATACTAAAGAACTGAAATGTTTCACATGTGGGTTGAGAGGTCACATTGCAAGCAAGTGTAGGAACAATAGGCAGAGTACAGGCAATGACGGGCAAAGAATTTATGAACTTTTGCTATGAGTGTGAGAAGCCGGGACATCCAGATGCAGAATGCCAGGTGAGGTTAAGAAAGGTTCATCCAATAGACGTAAGAGATTTCAGAGGAAATCGTAGAGAAACCCGCAATGTAACCTGCCAGGGAACTGTGGAGTCCCGTGTACAAGGGTAAAAGACATAGCCTGTTCCAAGTGTAAGCAGCAGGGCCACTACGCTAAAGACTGTCACGAAGGGCTCTGGCACGCCTGGAGAAAAGGTAGGGTGCCAGTATCTAGTAAAACTGGCAAAGTGGTGCAGGGAAACTAAGAGGCGAAAGGCCGCACCGTCGGGCCTTGTTGCGATGTGATAGGTAAACCCACAGTTAGGGTAATCGACTGTGCAACAGAGAATGATGTTTTAATATTGTATTGCGTAGAGTTAAAGAGGTATTTGAAGTTGTGTTTGCTCAAGAGAACAAGCATCCCGGTAAAAAGAACACTTAGGATCAATGAAGCAGAAAGGTTTCGGCTAAAAGGCGTGACCAGTGAAGCAGTCAGTACAATAGGCACAGTACACATATACTCAAGTGTGGACGGTACAGAAAAAGTAGGACAGAAATTTCATTCGTATAGGAGAGGACTAGACATTCCGTACGACGGATTGATAGCCAGAAATTTTTTGACAGAGCATAGAGTCAAGTTAGATTACGCAGGTAAAGTAATAAGACTGAAAGGGGCGAGATATACCCTTAATAGTAGAGGAGGAACCAAAGGGATATGCACAAGGGGTGCATGTACCTGAATCTTTAGTAAAAGTGCAAAATGGTAAATGCATAGTGAGTGCATTGAACTTGTCGGAGGACAGAGTTCAGTTAAGAAATGTCAGGTTAGTGACGGAAGAATTAGAAAGACTCGTAAAAGTATGCTAAGTCAAAGGTAGCATGGACGTCATAGATAAGACAGAATGTCGTGCTAGTATGTTGCGAAGGCAATTAAGAGTGGATCACTTGAATGCTGAAGAGAAAAGTGCTCTAGTAGAGGATTTCGCTGAGTACAGACATGTATTTCATCGACCAGGAGACAAATTGTCCTATACATCCGCAGTGAAGCACAGAAAACCAATTGTGCCAGAACATGCAGGGAAGGTAGTAAATGCTAGGCTGTATAGGATCCGTGAAGCGCAGAAGGAAGTGCTAAAGGAGAAAATAGAACAGATGTTAAAAGATAACATAATTGTCGTACAAGTGCCTGGAACACACCATTACTATTGGTTCCTAAGAAATTAGATGCCAGTGGCAAGCAGAAATGGAGAATCGTAGTGGACTACAGACAATTAAATGACATCACTGTAGGCGATGCGTTTCCACTATTGAATATCTCTGATATTTTGGACCAGCTAGGGCAAGCAAAACACTTCTCGACGCTTGACCTTGCAAGCAGATACCATCAGATATTGACGGATGAGAAGGACAGAGAAAAAACTGCATTCAGTTCAAACTATCAACATTATGAATATAAGAGAATGCCGATGGGACTGAAGCGAGCCCCAGGATGTTTCCAGAGACTGATGAATACAGTTGTGGCAGGTTTCCAAGGTGTGAAATGTTTTGTATATTTAGATGACAGTATGCTATGGGAAAAACCTGCAGGAGCATAACGAAAAGCTCCGGGAAATATGTGACAGGTTGCGAGAGCACAATTTGAAGCTGCAACCAGACAAGTGTAAATACCTGAGGAAGGAGGTAATCTTCCTAGGTCACTGTATTACTGACAAAGGAATATCACAAGATATGGCAAAGGTAGAGAAGGTGAAGTTCTTCCCACAACCAAAGAATTAAAAAGGTTTAACGATTAATAGGTTATTACCGGCATTCCATTGCAAACTTTGGCAAAACTGTGAAACCACTAATGAGCTCTTAAAGAAAGGAGTGGAGTACCAATGGGGCGAATGACAGAACAATGCGTTCGAGCAGCTGAAAGAGAAACTGATAAACCCTCCACTACTTCAGTACCCTGATTTTACGAAATCATCACAAAGGACGAAAGTAACGCAACCTTGGGAGACGTGTTATTGCAAGGAAAGAAGGTTGGTGAAGACTTGCCCATTGCATATGCATCCAGAGCACTGAACAAAGCAGAACTGAACTATAGTACAACTGAACAGGAATTGTTGGCTATAGTGTATGCGGTAAAACAGTTTGGACCATATTTATATGGCCGAAAGTTTACTGTGGTGATGGACCATAAGCCACTAACGTGGATATTTAATGTCAGAGATCAGAGTTCGAACTATCAACATTATGAATATAAGAGAATGCCGATGGGACTGAAGCGAGCCCAAGGATGTTTCCAGAGACTGATGAATACAGTTGTGGCAGGTACAAAGATCAGAGTTCGAGACTCCTGAAGTGGAGATTGAAGCTCAAGGAGCATGATTATGAGGTAATATACAAGACAGGAAAGCTAAATAGTAATGCAGATGCGCTAAGCAGAATAAGGCATGAAGGGAAGGAAGAGATAGATGTGAAGCAGAATATCGAGTCAGAGAAGATCTCTGAAGCACAAGCAAGTGGGAACAGAGTTCTGTAAACATGCGGCAAGCACAAGTGTCGACTACAATAGAACAGGCAACTGATAGCGAAGAGGAAATTAGTCCTGAGGAAAAGCCCATAAGCCCCAACACACCACCACCTGAGGAAAAGGAGAATATGCTAAAAGAGATGCATGCTAATCCCTTGGGAGGGCACCAGGGAATGCACAGAACACTCAAAAGAGTCAAGGCATACAAGCAGTGGCGCGGAATGAAGCGTGACATTGAAAATTACATCAGGAAATGTTCGTCACATCAAAAGAATGAAAACAAGGATGCCATTAGAAATTACAGACACAACAGAAACAGTATTTGAAAAATGCGCGATGTGTATAGTGGGCCCTCTAGATGTATCCAGTACAGGAAAAAGGTACATGTTAACATTTCAGGACGATTTAAGTAAGTTTACGTTAGCAGTCTCAATTGAAAAACAAGACGCCGAAATGGTAGCTGAAGCATTTGTGGAAAACATTGTATTAAGATACGGAATTCCATCAGTCTTGTTAACAGATCAGGGTTCAAATTTTCTGAATGACATTTTTAAAAGAGTGTGTAAATTGTTGAGGGTTCAGCATATACATACCACAGCTTACCATCCAGAATCAACTGGTGCAATAGGAATAAGTCATAGAACACTTATAGAGTATCTCAGACACTTTGTACCAGTTGATCAAAGTTCTTGGGGCAAATGGGTGCCATATGCAATGTTTGTGTTAAACACTACACCACACTGCAGCACAGGTTACACACCATTCGAGCTATTATATGGAAGAAAGATCAGCATACCAGGAGTACTGCAGCATGAAACACAACAGGTAAGTTACGATTATGAATCGTATGTTTAGGCCAAGAGTGAGAATGCAGGAAGCTCACAGAGTGGCTAGAGACTCGATTATAAGGAGTAAGAAAATCGGTAAAGGACAGTATGACACAAAGCAGAATCCAGAAGAATTCAAGGTAGGAGATAAAGTGTTACTGCACGATGAGTCAATGAGACGTGGTAGAGCTCAGAAATTAGATTCGCAATGGAGAGGTCCATTTGAAGTATTAAAATTGGAAGGTCCTAATGCAGTAATAAAAATTAAGAGAAATAAGGAAACAAAAGTACGTGCCAATAGGTTGAAACAGTTCTTTTAAATTTCAGGTATGGTACTCAAGTGGCAAGTTATGCAACTCATCATAGTGGTAGCAACAAACAACACCACTGCATCAGAGTAAGCAAGGAACGATTTCCAAGTGACACAGTTTCCAAGCTCATCAACATTATATTATGATAATATTGGACAAGTAGAAATAATTGTTACGTATGTGAATCTAGATGCAATAACAGAGAGGTTTCAGAAGGCGGAAAGGTATGGTAGGACAGTGGTACAAAGGTGCCGAGAAACACTAAAACAACTAAACGTAAGGTTACTAGATTAACAAGTAACACATAATGTGCAAAAGATCACGGGTTTGCAACAATTAGTACAACAGCTGACGAAACATGAAACCAGAAGGAAGAGGGCAGGTGAGTAAAGTACTGTTCAGGACATTGGATGAAGCAGACATAAAAAAAAGAATAGATGCTATGCAGAGAAACTCAGAAGGGTTGCCGAGGTTAACAAAGGAACAGGTGGCTGTGGTAAGGGTACATTGGCAGGAGTGAACAGGAAAGTGTATATGTTAGAATCAAATGAACATGTTTTTAAAAAACAGGCATGCAAAGATTAGAGTGATTATTGAGAGAATATGTAAAAGAAACAGACATGGGTTTCAAATATGTAGCATCCTTTGCCACAGTGACAGAACAGGTATTACAATTAGCAGCCGTGTTTGGCCAAATTGAGGAGGAATATGAACAAATGATAAACACTATTGCAAACGCTCAAAAGGGAATACTGCAGCCTCACATCATTAACCCAGTATAAATTGTAACGTACTTAAGTTTAATACGGGATGAACTAAAAGATGTAAAGTTTCCTGTTCCTCTAGTTGAATCCTCAGGTCACCTATTATTAAGAATAATTGATTTAGATGTTTTCATCTCGGGTGACATACTTGGGTATATAATTAACATTCCTTTGATAGATAATAATAATTTCAACCTGTACAGAGTACTTCCATTACCTGAAGAGATCCCATAGATGAAAGGGAGATACGTTTACATACAGCCAGAAAAAGAATTCTTACTAATAAATGAATCCAAACGGCAATATGCAGATCAACTAAAATGCAAAGAACTAAGGAAGAATAAGCGACTGTGCAGACAGTCATTGCCTTGCTATCAACATTTGACCATGAACAGTGTGAAGCCAACTTCAACTGGTAAGAGAAATTCCGGATGATTGTGTGTGAAAAGCAGTTGCACTGAATCAGAGCCTTTGGACACATCTAAATAGTAACAAATGGTTATAAGTAGCTCCTAAGGAAGAAGGCTTAATGGTACTATGTGGAAAGGAACCACCAAAGGACCTAACAATGAAAGGGGTAGGCAAAATAAGTTTCTATAGTAAATGTAAGGGATATCGAACCAGAGTGTTCGTACAAACAGACAGAGTAATTCACAGTAATGTAACAAAGAAATATATAATACCGCAGATTAATCTAGAATTCAATTGTTGCGTTGTAAATGAAGAAAAGTGAAATGTCTCAATGTTAACATTAGATTTACCATTGGATCATGTAGTAACGCAGTTAGGCAATTTAAAAATTGCAGGGAAAAGACTGGATGATGTCCAGAGAATGGCAGAGAGACAGGAGGAAAAATTGAAATATTCCACATATTTCATACACTATTCCGTAACCACGTATGTGTCAGTAGTAATAATTATCCTTATCATAATAACATGCTGTTGCAAACAATGCGGATGTTACAGAGACTGTTTTAAGAGTATATGGAAATATTTTGAAGACAGTGATTGTTGTAGTAAAGTATGCATAAGGAACATCATTGTAAATCAATACTCAGAAACTAGTTTATTAAAGGGACTGAAGATGCAGTAGTATAGGAAAGGTGTGGAAAAGGCCAAGAAGAGGCAGTCTTGTTCAGAAACAGACATTAAACAAAGGTAAATAATAAAAATATGTATACCAAAAGTGTAAAGTAAAAGTTGTCTTATAAAATGTGCAATGTCACCGTATCAATGTTCTTATCCATGCTTAATGAAGTTGTATTTGAAATGTAATTGTATTAACCAATGGTTAATGAAAACTGTATAACTGCATGTATCAATGTTTAATGAAACTGTAATTTGATATAATTTTATGTACTAATATATGTTACTCATGTGTAATGTAATTGCGGTTTCCTAAAGTTTAATGGACTTGAGTAAACCAAGGGTGTAATGAAAATATGTCATGTCAAGTGCTGATGTAACAAACGAGTGTAAAATCTGTAAAGCATGTAATAAAGAGTAGAAGAAGAAAAAATCACAACTGACGCTACTCTGAGGAGTAATGCCAATTTCCCTGGTGGGGGAGGTGGTGTAACAGCAGGCAAAAGCCAAGTCTAATTACAATCATTCTCTGGCAGTGCGATGGAAATGGTACATAAACATTGAGTTAAAACGTAAAGCCGGGCGTGACAGAGGGGTCATAAAGAAACACGACACAGCTGGATAGCCGAGGTGGAAGTCCAAACTGTCAGGCAGCTGCGCGTGATAAGAAAGTAAACAGACTCCAAGTTACAAGGAGGCAAAGAAGCTCTGTGTAGGGGACCAGTGACAAGCAGTCAGTCAGGAGTACAACAGAGAGCACTTCTGGTTAGAGGGAGAAGTCTGGGAGCAGAGAGATAAAGAAAGAGAGCCCTTGGTGGGGACAGCGCTAAGTCATGAGGAGCCAATGAAGGGCTCAGGGCACAGCGCGTGACTATACAGGGAGAGGCACCTCTATCCCTCCACCCAGCTTCTGAAGAAAAATAATGAAATTAATGCATTCGACGCTACGTCATGCCGAGTGCTGGCGGGGTCGAAGGGGGAAAGCTAACAAAACTTGGGAGCACGCTGCTCTGGGCTCGCTCTCTCTCTCTCTCTCTCTCTCTCGAGGTTAGGCTCCCAGTAGCGACAATAGTCAGCGTGGA
The DNA here is from genome assembly GCF_023864275.1 of Schistocerca cancellata. Taxonomy (NCBI): domain Eukaryota; kingdom Metazoa; phylum Arthropoda; class Insecta; order Orthoptera; family Acrididae; genus Schistocerca; species Schistocerca cancellata. The sequence continues at coordinate 26,319,991 of NC_064626.1, read as the reverse complement.
TAGCAGCAGCTGACTTGGGCTGAGGAGTGGGCAGTAGGCAGGCAGCTGGAGATAGTTGCTGATGAACGTTTAGGGCATAGCTGCGGGACTCTGACGTGGGGTGCTAGTGTGGACGGAAAGTACTGAAGAGCTTCTATCAGGCAGTGGGAACGGTGAAGTTAGTCACAGTCTCTGTAATAGACTTGGCCATTCTGCAGGTACAATCACTATGCAATTAGGGTGATCTGTATTTCTTTCTGAATAAACTAGAACTTGTCTAACATTCACAAGAGTTTAATTCCACCTACTTCCTAGCATTGTACCTTCACACCAGGGATTTCAACAGCTTAGCCAGATCAAAGTCTCCCTCTCACCATGGTCAACCGGCTAAATCCCTTTCACGAACCGTGTCGCTCAATCCCTTGCAAAACCCATGCTCGGGACATGACACCATACCACCACAGTTATTTCAGTTCAAGGCTGTCCGGGAGTTCTCTTTCCAATATTATCTGCTGTCAAACATCATCATTTCTTATTTTATTTATTTTTGTTTTCTGTGAGTGAGACTCAAACAAACTCGCAGGAAGGGAAGAGGATGTATATAAAAATGAAATGCGAGACATGATACTGTTATAAGAATTATGGAGAGCGCAGAAAGACCGAAGATGAAATGTGGCACCTGGAACAGATTCTGTGCCCTCAAGTTAATTGAGATCCTACAGAGAACGTACCACAACAACATTACTCCATGCAGTATGTGAGATATATGCTCAGACTTGGCAAAAAATTTAGTGATTCCAAAGAAGGTAGGTGGGAATATTACTGAAACATCTGTGTAATATGTAAGAGATACAAAACAGTGAATATATATTCACAGAAGACTGGAAAACAGTTATAAAAGTTGACCTTGGGAAGATCAGTCTGGATTCCAGAGAAATGTAAAAACAGAACAGGCAATACTGCCCTTATACATTTATAGCATTTGTAGAAATCTGTTGGCGTAAGTAAAAAAACTTTGAAGTTTTGCCAATGATGCTGTAGTTATGATGATGATGATTATTATTATTATTATTATTATTATTATTATTATTATTATTATTTATGGCTGAGGGCACTAAACAGCAAGGTCATCAGCGCCCTCACATTAATGATATACCTATGAGTGTAGTGAAAATCTATGAGAAAGGTCAATAAAACAGAAAACAGAGTTTTACACACACACAATATAATGGCAAGGCAACCCCAATAAGGTGAGCTTCATAAAAGCCCATAATAAAATCCCAATGACACACAGCAGGATAACAATTAAAGCTATGGATAAAATAACTGCAGCTGGTTGACTACTTATAAATAATGAGTGACCCAGCCACTCAGTGACACTAAAATCTCACACCCAATATTTTGGGAAGAATTCCGGGATTCCTGTATGACCTGGAACCCACCAGAAAACAATTTCCTTGTCTTGCCTTTGCAAGAGAAGGAGAATGTCTAATCTGCAGGGTACATCTGTCCAATAGCGAGAATCTGAGCAGATAAGGAATTTCTTGTCATGACATCATCTCATCTGTTCCACTGCCCTCAGGATAGCAAACAATTCCACATAATAAACTGAAAACTGCTCTGGGAGTCCTGTCCTATGGGCAATGTCAGGGGGGACAACAGAACAATTGAAAAAATCTCACTGCTTAGCCCCACCCAATAACGAAATCAGTGTGGTGGCAATATAAAATATCGTTAAAATTCAATTGTAAAAATATTGTCTGGGATGCAATGCTTTCTGTAAGCAGTCAGTTTTAAAAGGATCTGGGTCTCAGCAGTAGCGAGGATCCCAAATGGCCTTGTTGCCAGTGGATGATGATCGAATAGCAATCCAGTGGCAGCTGTGCAACATAGTTGGATGTTGGCGATGTAGGAAGAGACAAAGCTCTACATGCTCAGTGTACCACGAGAAGACGATGTTGAATACGCAACAGAGTCTCATCAGTCTCTGCACTGGGCTTGTGAGACAGGCCGCTGTTGACAGCCTAAGACCCTCAGGGTGAACCGCATCCAGCATTTTAAAGTATGAAGGCCTTGCTGACCCATAAAACTGGCATCTGCATTCAAGCCAAGGTTAGACAAAAACCTTATAAAGTTGGATCAGAATGTCCTGTCGGCTACCCAAGACCTACTACTCGTGCATTTAAGGATGTTTAAGGCTTTGAGACATCTCAGTTTCAGTTTTTTAAGGTGTGGCAGCCATGTCAACCTCCCATCAAAAGTAAGGCCCAGATACTTCGCCTTTCCTCAAAAGTGAGAATGGGGTCACTCAGTTTTAAAACCGGTAAATTAAAGAGAGAGTAAGAACAGTTAAAATCAACACAAGCAGTTTTCTCCAAAGAGAATTTAAAACCTGTGGTGTAAGACAGTTCCTCCAACCACCTGATCATCAGTGGCAATTGCTAAGTAGTCGTCGTGAGGCTGGAGGACGCACAGAAGGTGAAGCCATCCATAAACAAGGAACACTGTATGTGACGTCGCACTGTGATTGTAATACCGTTTGCAATGGCAAATGCCATGAAACTTAAAACACTCCCTTGAGGGACAACATTCTCCTGCTTAAAATGGTCAGACAGGACATTCCCAACCTCGTATCTAAAATATTTGTCCAAGACAAAGGACTGTATGATGGTGGGTCAATGTTCACATAATCCCCACTGATAAAGCTGTGACGCCTCCAGGAAGCATCGTAAGCCTTTTCCAAATTGTTGCTTATGAAGAAAAGTTTGTCGAATTGCTGGTTTCAGCAGCGCCAGGTTATCGAGCGTGGAGTGATACCTCCTAAATCCACACTGGAAGCGATTAAGTAGGGCCCGGTTTTCAGAACCCACACTAAGCGTCGACTGACCATATGCTCCAGTCTCTTTCCTACGCAGCTCGTCAGGCTAATGCTACGATAACTATTGGGGGTATGTCCGATCCTTCCTCGGCTTTAAAACTTGGATTAAAATAAATTCTTTCCACACCCTGGGAAAGTCTGCAATCATCCAAATTTTATTAGAACTGGAGGAGGACGCCCTCCATCCACGGGTGCAATTATTTCACCATGCTGTATGTTATCAGCTCATTTCCAGGTGTCATGTTACAAGCTATTGACAATGCATAATCCAACACCCACAGAGAGAACGACTGGTTGTATTCCTCAATCTTGGTGAAACGGAAATCAAAATCAACGTTCTCCTCTGTCTTCCGATATTGACGAAAAGTAGGATCCTGCCTAGAATCGGTAATAAGGGACTCACACGATTCTGCCATTTTCTGACCTGTCTCTCGGCGATGTTACAGGAGACCCCTTTATTCGTACAGCTGCTACTGGCAGTCACGAGTTGTGGCTTGACATCCTCTCGGTTTCCCGTGCTTTATGTGTGGATGTGGACCTATTAATGGAGTTCGGGAACTCTTACCAAGACCTCTGCTTATTCTCCTAAATTATTTGTTCTCACTTTTGCACACACCATTCGAAAGTTTGCAACATTCTCATCTGTAGGGCACCAACTGAATCTGTGCATAGCCACCCTCCTGTCCCTGATCACAGAATGAAACTTATCATTCTACCCACCAAGGGGAGATCACCTCCTAGGTGTTCCCAGGATGCATCAGCGACGTGGTGAATCACGGCTCTGATGTGATACACACAGTTACTTTTTTTGTGCAAAAACTACTAGGGTCAAATGCTTTGTCAAAACTACTAGGGTCAAATGCTTTGTCAGAACTGTAGACCACACAGACAAAAAAGGAGTTAGAAACGATTACATATTAAGGTCCATAAAATACGCCATAGAGAAACAGAGGTCCTGAACTCGAGATTAAATGTCCTTCCCCATATTGCTATGACGAATAAAAAGTGAAATGGGGTAGACAGTCTGCATGCTGTTTGCTAAAACTGCTGATAACTCAGACGGCAAACACAAATGGAAACGTAAGTGGTTAAAAGAAGGGCATTCCGTCAGGAAATGGCGAATCGTCAAAGGCTGAGGGCAACGAGCACAAAGTTGTCGGGTAACACCACTTAACAAATAGCGATGGCTAAAAAGACAGTGTCCGACCCAGCTAAAATGATCTCTTCACAGTGCGAGGGCCGAGACCAGGTCATCCGAACCATTGACAGAGGCTTAATTCCCCAGAGCTTGTACCCGTCAGTTGATGGCAAAGTGAACCACCTCCTGACAGAATGCAACACAGAGATCATCAGAGGGAATGGAAGTGCTAGCGGGCCAAGGAATGAGAACTGCAGCAGCATCGACTGCCTCGTCAGACCGACGTGACCGGGCACCCACATAAACATCACGGTGGCTTCGAGAGTGAGCAAGTGAAAGCTTTCCTGGACCCATAGCACTGAGGGATGGACAGTGTACAGCACACACAGGCTTCGAAAGGCACTGAGAGTCGGAACACGTAACACAATTGAAAAGCTTGTTTCGCTGGATGGCATGATACAAGGTGAAGAGCTCTAATGTAAATACTGAGCTGTGTTCCGGAAGCTGACACTGAAAAACGTCGGTGCCAAGGACGGAGGCACATCCGACACAACGGTCAATCCGAGAGCCATCATTGTGCACAAAAGTACTATCATGAAGTTCTGTGCGTAGGACCTGAAACTGAAGGTGATAGAGCGAGGCTGGAGCACTGTCCTTAGGAAGCGAATGAAGGTGAACACAGGCTGCCGCACGAAGCCGAGGTGGTGAAGGGTTAACACCCATCAGCAGAGCGGCAGGTAGTGTGAAGTTAAGCTTCCAGAGCAAGAGCCCCCAAAAGCAAACTCCAGCAGGATACACAGAAGAGGGATATGCCCCATACTGGCAATCAAAAGAATCATTGAAGAAGCAGGCACTGGCTGGGTGGCAAGGCATGGCAGACAAATGCTATGCTTATCTGGTGAGGGCAGCTTCTGCATACAGAATCTCACCCAGCCAAGCATAAAAGGTGCCAATGGTGAAAAGGATGCCATCATGATGGGTAGTAATGAGACGGCATAAGAGAGACAGACATGCAGATGCATAAATGTAACACCCATAGTCTAGTTTTGAACAGACAAGGGACCGGTACAAACGGAGGAGGGTGGTCCGATCCACTCCCCAGGATGTACTGCTGAAGACATGTAGGACACTGAGGGGCCGCGTACAGCGGGCAGCCAGGTAAGACACATTGGAGGACCAAGAAAGTTTCCTATCAAGCATTAGGCCGAGGAATTTTGAAGTGTCAATGAATACAAGAGCAACAGGCCCAAGATTTATAGGCAATGGAAGAAACCAATTGCGCCACCAGAAATACATACGAACGGTGGAAAAGCGAAAGCCACTGTCAATGCTCCCTGAGTAAAGACGATCGAGACATCGCTGAAGACACCACTCGCAGAGACAAGTCCATGGAGAACTGCAACAGACTGCAAAATCGTCAATGAAAAGGGAGCTGGAGATGCCCGGCAGGGACAGGCTGTTACAGGGTTAATAGCCATAGCAATGAGGACGACACTCAAGACGGAATCCTGAGGCACACAGTTTTCCTGGAAAAGTGTCCAAAAAGGCAGAAACCACATGAACCTCGAAAACTTGATTATTTAAAAATTTCTGAAAGAAACGAGGCATGTGGCCACAAAAGCCCCACATGTAGACAGTATGGAGGATACCAGTCCTCCAGCAGGTGTAGGCTTTCTCCAAACTGAAAACAACAGACTGGCATTCTGTTATTTCCACAGAAAACCATTCATGACGTGGGTTGACAAACCGATGAGATGGTCAACTGCAGAATGGCACATTTGAAATCCACACTGTGCGGTTGTTGGTAAATTGTGAGACTCGAGCCACCATACCAGCCGGGCATGAATCAGATGTCCCATCACCTTGCTAATACAGCTGGAGAGGAAAATGGGGCAATAACTAGAAGGTAGGTGTTTGTCATTGCTGGGTTTAGGTATGTGTATGGCACTGGTTTCACGCCAGTGTCTGGGAAACGTGCCCTCTGCCCAGATGCGATTGTATGTATGAAGGAGAAATGGCTTGCCCGCAAGAGACAGGTTCTACAACATATGAATGTTAACATCGTCTGACCCTGGGCCAAAGGATCAGGATGAAGTGAGAGCATGATCTAGCTCCCTCAAAGTAAAGGCAGCATCGCAACACTCAGGATTCTGAGATGAGAAGGGTATACTCCAAGCCTCCTCTACTCGTTTTCGATGGAGCCAGGCAGGGTGATAGTGGGTGCAGCTTGAGATCTCTGCAAAATGGCGGACCAAGGTGTTGGAGGTTGCAATAGGGTCCACGATGACATCGTATGCTACAGTCAGCCTGGAAATTTGGGAATGGATATTGGTCCCACAGGGAGATCAGAGGCTGGCCCAAATGACAGAGGTGGGAGTGGAACTGGTAAAAGAACTAGTAACAGAAATCTAGTTATATTTTTTGTATCCTGAAGAACGTGACGACACAGAGCATGCAACTGTTTATAATCAATGCAGGTTGCATTGTAGGATGACAGTTAAAAACACGGAGAACATGTCACCGCGTGCAAACTGTGTCATGGTACACCTCAGTCCACCAAGGGACTGGGCCATGGCGAGGAAGTGCAAGGAATGGAAATTCTGCACTGGTACTGTACATGGTCATCACAACAGGGGAAATGTTGTTCATCAAAGGTTGCCACGGGGGAGTGAAGTCTCCAGTCGGCCTTAGAAAGCTGCCATTTGGGTGTGTACATACGTGGAGTAGGAGTCGGCAAACAGATAGCACACAGGAAACGGTCGCTTGAGTCAGAGAGAATGGACAATGGGCAACCTGGGCAGTGCAGAAGGAGAGGTCCAAAAAGGAGTGTGTGTGTGTGTGTGTGTGTGTGTGTGTGTGTGTGTGTGTGTGTGTGGGGAGATGAAACTCAGCTTTCTGTTTTATTGACCTTTCTCATAGATTTTCACTACGCTCATAGGTATATCATTAATGGGAGAGTGCTGATCACCTTGCTGTTTAGTGCCCTCAGCCATAAATAATCATCATCATCATCATCAGAACTACAGCATCATTGGCAAAACTTCAAAGTTTTTACTTCTGCCAACAGATTTACACAAATGCTATAAATGTATAGGGGCAGCATTGCCTGCTCTGTTCCTACATTTTTCTGGAACCCAGATTGATCTTCCCCAAGGTCAACTTTTACAACTGTTTTCCAGTCTTCTGTGCATATATTGTCACTATTTTGTATCTCTTACATATTACACTGATGTTTCAGTAATATTCCCACCTACCTTCTTAGGAATCACTACATTTTTCTCTAAGTCTGAGTATATTTTGCTCATGTCATATATCTCACATACTACGTGGAGTAATATTGTCATGGTATGTTCTCTATAGGATCTCAATTAACTCAAGGGCACAGAATCTATTCCAGGTGCCACATTTCATCTTCGGTCTTTCTGTGGTCTGCGTAATTCGTGTCTAGCATCTCATTGTTATATACCTCCTCTTCCCTTTCCGTAATATTGTCTGCGAGGTTAAGTTGACAGAGAAGGTCAGCCAAGAGGGCACCTCTCGAACAGGTTCTGGGGGAACCCCAAAGGAGATGGTGCAGATTAAAGTCACTGAGCAGCAGAAAGGGGTGAGAGAAATAACCAGTAAGCTGGAGGAAGTCTACCCTGGTGACACTGAATCACCAAGAGATGTAAATGGCACAAAGTGAAAAGATCAAGTCAAGAAGGAAACTGCGAACCGGAATGGCTTGAAGCCAGGTGGTCAGTGAGATGGGTTGACTATGAACGTCATCCTGGAGGAGCAACGTGACTTCCCCATGAGATGGAATGCCGTCATCTGGGGGAAGGTCAAAGAGAATCGGGAAGAAATGGGAGAGCTCAAAGCAGTCGTGAGGACGCAACTGTGTTTGCTAGAGGCAGAGAACAAATGGATTCTGCGATTCCAAGAGAAGCCTTAAGTCCTCTTTGTTGGGTCGAAGGCCACAAACGTTCCACTGGAGGAGAGTCACGACAAGGAAAGGGGAGGATGGAAAAAATGAAGGAGTGTCACCTGGGTGGCTGACGAATGCCAGCCTTTGAAGACTCACTGGTACAGGGCGCGGAGGTTGGAGGATCCTGCTCCACGAGGTCTACAGAGGCGTCAACATTTTCCCTCTGTCAGTCTGCAGAGTCCAGAGCAGAAAAACGGTTGGCGGTGCGTAGTGGCGACATGGAGGTCGGTGGGCAAGGATATCACATGGTGACACCATCGAAGAGGATCTTCGAGACAGCAAAAGAGAAGGCTGTTTGCCTTTGTTTGATTTCTTGGAGCTTTTCCGGTTGGCAGAGGGAGATTCAGATGTTTGTCGGCCAGAGGGGCAAAAGAATTCTTCATGGGAGTATTCCTTCTGAACTTTCCAATCTGTCGATTGTGTGTAGCAGGTGATGTCACCCCATGAGGAGGAAGTTTGGTGGCTGTTGCACAGCTGGAGGAGGAGACGGGGATGCTGCTATGACACTGGGCAATTTTTCAACCACAGTGCTGAATTTGAGGTTGCATGTCTGCACGGCCAAGTCCTTTGTGGAGTGAGACGAAGGAAGAACAGTACTGTAAGTACCGTTTGGTAGATTTCAGAGTTTCCGACTAGCCGACAACTTGCGAGCGACAGTCTAAGGCACTTCTTCCTTCACCTGGTTCTCCTGGACAGCCCACCCATCAAGATATGTGAAACACTCTCAAGAGGCAGCGGCATCGTTGCCATTGCAATTGATACAGTGGGGAGGAGGAGGCACACAATTGTCCTCATGAGCATCCCTATCACAGGTTACACATTTGCTGGGTGTCAACAGGTCATTCAAGTGCGGTTTTAATGATTTCGTGCATTTCAGCGTGTCGGGTTCGGAATTTACGGTCGGACTGTGATAACTTCATAGCCTGCTTTGATCTTTGATGGAAGCACCACTCTATCAAAAGTGAGAACAAAATTGCGTGTGGACACTACGGATGTATTTACCTTTTTCATCACCCAACAGACTGCACTGACACCCTGATAAGAGAGGTACATTTTGATTTGTGCCTCAGCCAGACCATTGAGCAGCCTAGCGTCAATAACACCTTGGGAGGAATTCAGCCTGGAATTCAGCGTTCGCTAGGCCTTGACATGAACAGGATAGCCACAGAGGAGTGACGCAGCAAGCAGTTGTTAGGCTTCAGAATCAGTAGTAGTCTCCAAAAGCAAAGTGCCATTACATAAATGAGAGGAGGATTTCACAGAGCCAGCAATTGCATCGACACCATTCTGAATAATAAATGGATTTACCATGGCAATGGACTGACTGTCTTCAGTTCGTGAAACCACAAGGAACTGTGGCATAGCTGCGAGGGTCTTTGAATCATTAAGCTCATCTTGTTTACATTTATTAGACATTGACTGCAAAGATGATGATTGGCTTATTGCAAGAAAATCACCCATGACTGCCAGCGTCTCCAATGGCCTGCTTCTTCCAACTGGGAGGCCCCTTAGAGGCGGGTGCACCCATCTTAGGTGATTATTCACACCTCAGGTCACACCTCCCGAACACCTGACAAAGGGACCAATCAGCAATTTGGAAAGATAGCGGCTCAGGCAATCACCACTCCCTGGGCCTGGCCTGTACCAGGGGTTACATGTGAACCCTACCTGTCAACCCTCGGCTGGGAATTATGCGTTTACCGAGTCACCTGTTATGCTTCAGCTGCATGGGATGGCCTTCAGGAGCATGTAGAGAGGAAGAAGAAAAAGGGGAACCTCAAATGCCAAATCTGAGGAAGGACAGAAGAAGTAGAAGAAAGAAAGAAAAAAGGAATGAAAAACAGTGGAGAGAGTGTTCTGATACCAATTACTGAAAATTCGGAACACATTTCCAAAAAATCTCAGACATGTTCCTCAAGAGAGGAGAAAAAGAATATCTAGAGGATAGACATGCAGCACAGAAGGGAAAAGATGCTGAAAATGCTGCGGCCCCATGGTAGTCAAGCATGAACCCGCCAAAGAGTGGCAAGCTCCCTGGGGGGATCCACCCAGTTCTGACAACCGTCACACTGTTTGAAAACATTTAACTGGCTGTAAAGCCAGTTAGCCTTTTTGAACAACCATCTCAGCAGCTTCCTTTCAGAATCTGCTCAATCAGGCAGATGGATCCAGATAGGGTAGTGGTCGTTACCACGAAGGTCATCGTCCACTCCCCACTGAACAGTGGTTCCAAGGGCAGGCGAGCAGGATGAGAGATCTACGGCTGCAGACGAACCTGTAGCAGTGCTAAGATGTGTAACCTGACCCACGATCGTCAGTATAACTGTACTGCGTATCAGATCCTCAAGTATCTGAACCCTATAGCACAATGCGTGTACTGAAAGCTCCTGAAAGGAACAGGGCAGTTCATCAACAAGATGAGTGAGGACTCCATTGTCAAGAGGCTCATGTGGCGGTAGGCTCACAAAGTACATAGTGATGGAAACCTGGGCCACTGTCCAAATATCAACTGCTTGTAGTGCTGTGGTTAAGGGCACACGTGACGAGTGAAAGTTGTCCTTGAAGAACACTGCTACCCCACCTCTCAACCTGTCACCACTACGGTCATCTTTTCTGTATAGGTGATAGCCTCCAAGTACAGGCATGTCAGTCTCTTTAAACTGAGTCTATTGAAGACAGGGGCAAAAGGATCTGTCCTATTCCTCCAGATGAGTCCTGTATCCATTCATATTCCAGTGGAGTATGGGAGCCTTTTTATTTATATGTGTGGTTTTGATTTATCCCTATCTTTGCACCGCAGTGCTGAGGCTCTTGCAGAGCAAGGTGGGGTTGCGGGGCTGCCTGGGTCAGATGATGAGGCACCCAGCTTCATGGGTTGCCTTTCCTCACTTACAACAGGTTGCTTTTCCCTTCAACTCAGCACTGTATGGCCAACATGCTGGTATTTGAAGCAACACACATGGTTAGGGACACAGGGGCTAACCCTAGGTCAGAGGAAACCTGCTATGATGTGTTCAGGCAGCGTCGGGGGACTGAAGATCACAATGGAGATTGTTGTCTTATCAATTTCGCCATTACTCCTACAAGTACTTTGCTCCACATCCACTATGTCCTGTGATGCCTATCTTGTTTGCATTCAGCAACATCGATGACCATAATGTCATGGCAGATGACCGCACCTTTTCTGGAATGAAGGGAGTTATGCAGCTCAACAATGAAGTCATAATCATCTAATTTTTGTGACTCCCTAAGACGTCCCACCTGCTTTGCGCAGTTAGTCTCAATCAGCAAGGAAACATTTTGCAACTGCTTGATACAGCAAGTCCTTCTAAACACCTTTATGGATACAGAAGGGAGACACTTTTTCAAACGTCCCCTCCTTTCTCCTGATCACTACAAAAAAGTTCTGATTCATGAACCCCATTACTAATGACAAGTTGATTATCAGGAGGACTAGCCCCCGTCATTCGTTTGGATAAATGGGTGTTAAGTACTCCCAGGCAGTACACCCATCACGCTGTGAGGTGAAGAGGAAGATTTCGAAGGTTCCATCTTGGTCCCATGGGCAGCTAGGGAAATAAGGATCAACTAGGGAAATAAGGATCAGCTAGGGAAATATGGATCCACTCAGAGAGAGCCCCATGTGCCTGAGTAAGTCTTACACAGGTGAGATAAGGCAGGTTCCCCAGATGTTGACCAATAAATGACTGTTTCACCTCAACAGCCATCAGTGCACAACATACCTTGAGACTGAGTGTTTTTTTTTTTATAGAGGTTTTAACCTTCCTCACAATATGGGTGTTCGAGCTGAGATCCCCATTCCCTGTGGCACACCATTGCACCCCATGGTGGTTGCTGAAGCATGCTCAAAGCTTACAGTGACAGAGGAATGATGACACTTACCAGTCCCCAGTTCAGGAACCCTGGGGTTGCCAAGCACGTACCCAGCAAACAAACGATCCTGAGGGCTACTATAGGACGGTCTGAGAAGTCAAAGGATTTAGAAGGTCAGTTCAACAGAATATATAGTGTCTTGAAGGGGGATGATAAGATGAATAGCAATGTAAGTGAAACAAGAGTAATGGAATTTAATAGAATTAAATCATTTTATGAACAAGATTACTGACTTCTCCTGCAACAGAATGCCATATATCTGAGAATTAAATTATGTGATGGTGAGGGGAATTAGATTATGAAATGAGACGTTAAAAGTAGATTAGTTTTCTTACTTGAGCAGCAAAATAACTGACTACAGCTGATTTAGAGAGGATTATAAAAATACAAATTGGCACTAGGAAGATAAGTATCTCTCAAATGAGAAATTTATTAATTTAGAATATAAATTTAAGTGTTAGGAAGTTCTTTCTAAATAGGTTTGTTTGGACTGATTGATTTAGGAAGGCTATGGGGCTAAATGGTGAGGTCATCAGTCTCACAATTCAAAAATTACTTGTGTAAGATAGAAGAGGTGTCTGCTGAAAGGGGGCGCATCCAGTCAAACTATAAAGTGAGGAAACTAAAAACACACAAAGCAGAAGGCATAAAAAGGGAAGGTCAAATCTAAAAACTGGAAAAACAAAGGAATAAAAGAGTGGTTTTAGCAAGGACAAGTGGTCATGGGTGCCACACCCAGAAAACACGAAGACAGGCCCCAACCACAATCACCCAGCCCCAGGCCTCCAGGAGTAAAGCAAACCCTTATAACTTAAAGTAAAAACCACTTTCACAAAGAAAACTGAGGATCAGTTCAACCATTTGTGAAACGTCTGCTAACATTAAAGACAAAGAATCTGGAAGGTTATACGTAGTACGAGGGGCCAAAAGATGGAGATATTCTACCAAGATATGGTTCCACAGCCACACTGTAGGGGTGTCTCATTATGGAAGAAAGAGCAATGGGCGAGCCTAGTATGATTAAGGCATAGACAGCATAAGACAGTGGGTTACTACTCCTGAGAGGAGTGAAAGAAAGACCATCAAACTGCAGTAGTCTCCTCGATTGCATGGATTTTATTACTGACAGCAGTAGCACACCAGATATCACTCCACTTTCGAGCAGTGAGAGATTTAATGTATATCTGCATATCTGTACCTGGAATCATGAAAGGAAATGAGAGGAAGCATCTGTCTCTCTAGCCAAATGGGCGGCCATTCATTCCCCAGGAGGCCCACATGATGGGACCCAGGGAAAGACAACTGAGCAGGCGGCATGGCCAAGAGCAGAGAGTAGGTCATGGATAACAGAGACCAAAGGTTGATGAGAGCAGCATCAGACTACAACCTGCAGGATGCTCACCAAGTTGGTACATATTAAAATACTATGGAAGGAGGTCTCAGTAACAAAATGGAGGGCCCTTTTAATGGCTAGCAGCTCTGCTGTGAACACACTACATTTCTGCGGCAGTAAATGGTGCTCCATTCCAGTAGGAGACATAAAAGTGTATCCTGTCTTATCCATAATTTTAGAACCATCAGTGAAGAAGATCGTAGCACACTGGAACTCTTCAAGTGTGGAATATACAAGACACTGGACTATCGTAGGGGCAACAGAAACTTTAGGACCCTGGAATAAGCCGATCGTAATCCGTGGTCCTGGCACCACCCATGCAGGATGCGAGAGGAAATACACAGGGCACATTCCAGAGTGTGGAGATGGACATCCCGATGGGGGGGAATTGAGATGCATTCCATCTGAAATGCCACCCAAGGGCAGGTATCAGGTGGAAGATATCCCCTGTTTGCAAAGAGGACAGAGTACAGGGAATGGTCACGAATCGTCAAATGGTGATTGTTTAACAAACCAGGAGTTGTCTCCGTTGTACATGTAGATGGGGAATCCCTGCTTCTGCGAGGAGACTGTCGACGAGACTAGTGCATGGAAGGATCAACTGAGCCATAAGCCTGACAACAATAATCTAGTCTGTATAAAACAAGAGTGTGGTAAAAATCTAGAAGAGTAACATGGTCTGCACCCCAAGATGTGTGGGCCAGGAGGTAGAGAGCATTAAGCTTCTGCATGCAGGTAGTTTTCAGGTGGTGAATATGGGCACCCATGTCAGCTTTTTATCAAAAATAAGGCCCAAGAAAAGGGACTGTGCTACAATATCTAGGCTCTGGTTGCCTAAATAAAGTCCTGGATCAGGGTGCACTGTGGGTCGACAGCAGAAATGCATTTTTGAAGTGAGAAATTGGGAGCCATGGGAAAGGGCCCATGCAGAGACCTGCCAGATGACGCCTTGGAGCTGGCAGATGCTACCAAGTGGGAGCTGCACCAGATGCAAAAAACCTTCGACATACAACACTGAGGTAACCACAGGCCCAACAGAGGTTGCAAGTCCATTGATGGTGATGAGGAAGATTGAGACATTTAACACAGAACCCTGGGGGATACTGTTCTCCTGGATCTGAGAGGTGCTGAGTGAAGCTCTGACTCCAGCCTGGAAGAGCAGTGGGAAAAAACTCGTGGATAAAAATCAGAAGGAGGCCATGAAAGTCCCAGTCACGGATGGTAACCAAAATGTGATGGCACCAAGCCATATCATATTCCATATGTGGGTCAAAGTAGACTGTGACAAGGTGTCAGCATTTAGCAAAAACCTGTCGGATGCTGTTTCCAACCTGAGTAAATGATCAGTTGTAGATCATCCTTCCTGGAAGCTACACTGATACAGCAACAAAAAGCCCCAAGATTCGAGTGCCCATCATAAATGGAAGTTAACCATCCTCCTGTGCAGTTTACAAAGTAAGTTGGTCAAGAGAATGGGTCGGTAGCTATCGAGAGACGGTGGGTTCTTCCTGGGCTTAAGTATGGGGATAACTATGCTGTCTCACCATTGCGATGGGAAGATACCTGTGAGATAAGTGTGGTTGAAGACACTGAGTAGATGTTGCCTCTGGGTAAGGTCCAAGTGTTGGATCATCTGATTGTGGATAGAATCCATGCCTGGGGCCAAGTCATGTGGAGAGGTAAGACCCTGCAAGAATTCTCATTCAGCGAAGGGTTCATTATAGGCTTCATCTTGGAGGGGGGAAACTGAAATAGAGGGAGGATTCTTCAATTTGGCATTTCTGCCGGAGACAAATAGCAGGATAGGAAGAGGACACGAATACTTTTGCAGGACCGAACCTGCAATGAAGTGGCATACATCCCCAGGGAGAAAACGTAGTGCTCCTAGCATTACTTTTTACTCTGCTTAATAAGGTAGCAAGCCTCAGCACAAAGGCGTTTCAAAGCGATAAGGTTAGTCATGAAGGGTGTCGTTTAAATCATTGCAGCACCTATCGGTGATCCTGGATATGGATTGCTACATCCTTGGTCCACCAAAGTCCCAGTTGATAATGAGGGGGAGGTGTGGATGGAAGTATAGCAGTGTCTGCAGCATGGAGAATAGTGTCAATGATGTCTTGCAATCTGAGAGAGAGGTGTGAAGTGCACAGCAAACTGGCTCTGTGGAATGCCCAACATGGGGGCCTGTCTGCCTGGCAGTGGCAGGGGAACAATAGAATCACTGGAAAGTGGTCACTGTCACCAAGATCATCACGGGGTGACAAATGTAGTGAAGCCATGAGAACTGGGGAGGAGATCGTGAAATTGATGGCAGAAAAGGTGCCATGAGCAGAACTGAAGTGTGTAGGAGAACCGTTATTGAGGAGAAACAAATCAAAGTATTTAATTATTTGGTCAATTGGAAGATCCCACCCACCGATGCGGCACTCCCCCTTGGGGGGGTGGCGTGCAGTGAAGTCCCAGAGGAGGACATACGGGGTTGGAGTTGCTGTATTAAGGTTGGCAGTTCCAACATAAGGAAGAAGCCTACTTGGAGAGAGGCAGACACTGCAAATAGTGATTGCGGGGTCATTCACACTTGTACCACTAATGCTTACAGGTTAGTATGAAGGGGGATCTAGACACTAATAACATCAGTGCGAACCAAAGTGCAGATCCCTCTAGATGCTACCTTAGGGCCAGCACGGTTTTGACAGAACATGCTATAACCATGAAACATTGGAGAGTGGTCATCATGGAAATGCATTTCTTGAAGAGCAACACATAATGCATAATAAGTGGAAACAAGTTGTATTTCTGGTAGGTGACAGTAATATTCATTGCAGTTCCGCTGGATTATTGTGTGGCGAGAGTCCAGGTTAGACATAAAGAAACCAAGGTGAGGTCATGTTACTGGGTCAGTGGTCATCACCGACGAGGATGGGGTGACATTCATAAAAAAACTGGGTCCGATTCGGAGTGGGAAGGAGGGGGTGAAGGCGCCTGGGATGCTGGGGAAGTCTTGTCCTTGGACTTGTGCTGCTTCTTCTTCTCCCTCAGAGGAAGGGAGGAGATGTTGTCAGTGTGGGAAGAGGTGGCAGTGATGTCCGGATTGGACAGAAAGCGAGCGGCGGGAGCCTTCGAGCGTGGGTCCCTCGTCCAGCCTCAGGCTTCCTATCTTGAGAACACCGTGGAAGGAGCCCTGACCCTGGCAGGAGCCAAAGAAGAGGATTTCTTCCCTGGCTGAGGAGGAGGGAGGAGGAGGAGGAGCAGTTCCTTGAGAGGAAGGGACAGGAACTGCGCGGTGGAGGGGGGGGGGGGGGGCAGGAAAGGGAAGGGGGAACCACAGGGGAGGGACAGAGGAAAGGGGGACAGATATGGAGTAAGGAAGAGATAGGTGGGGGAAGGATGTAACAGATGCACAAGCAGAGGACATCGACATTGGGTGGAGTCGGTCATACAGTTGACGAGTCTCAGAATAAGATAGACGATTCAGCAACTTATACCCTCGGATCTTCTTTCCTTTTTTGTCAGCTGTGTAATCTGGCGAGCATGGAGAGTGGCGGTCATGAAAGCACCTCACGGGTGGCAGGGCGTACGGCTTCACATCACATCTGTAGCACATAATCTTGACCTTCTCTGGGAGGGTACCTCCCCTCAAAGCTAGAATGAAGGTGCTGGTGTTAGTGTGGTTGTCTTTACAACCCTTCTGCACACATCGAAATACATGAAGGCTGGGTCGGTACGGATTAGCCCAGAGTTCCTCATCAGTTTGAAGGATGAGGTCCCTATGCTCTATGAAAAATCACAACCTGGGCCATATTCAGAGACTGGTGAGGGGCAACAGACACCGAGACATTGCCAAGACTATCATAAGCACAAAGAGCTGCACACTGGGTGACAGAGGAAGCTTTGATCGCCAGGGAGCCCAACCATATCTTACTGAGAGACTCCACTTTGCCAAACTTGTCCTCAATTTTCTTCACAAAAAAACAACTCTGTGGTAGTCAATATGTCCCGGCCGTCCTTGTACAGACCAGGTTGCGAGGAAAGCATTTCAACTTGAGACAGCGAGTCTGGTCCTCTTCCCAGGGTGCAGCCAGGGAAGGGCAGGTTGCAGGGTAATAACAAACAGTATTCAGTGATCCGGAACCACGAGAAGAGACGGCTATCTGAGAACGGTGATATTTTTGCAACTTGATACACTTCACGTGCCAAGCACCCACTCTGATCAGGGGTTCTCCCATCGAGTGCCACCCAGCCACAGCAAGCGCTGTCTGGCACAGTGGCTCCAATGCTCCAGGATGACAAAGCGACCACACCTTGGCATACATGGGGAGACAACTGCTCAGGTATCAGGAGTATGATCCCTGTGCTGCCAGGGGCCTCTGCCAGACATTTACATAACAGTTCCAACACAGGGACTGGCTACACGTGCTTGTGACCTAGCGGGGCAGAGACAGGTTACACCAGGGAAGGAAGGGGGGAGAGGAATCAATGCTGTAGATGCTAGGAAGGGAGTTCTTCCTCAAATGGCTCACACTAAACACAGAAAATTTGTAAGTGGTGGTCAAACCCCAAGGGGGGGAGGGGGGGGCAAAAATGGATGAAAGAAAACAGCCAAGCCAAATAGAACCACAAGGAATACAAGGGGCCAGGTGGATAGCCAAGCCGACATAAATAAGAAAACTGAGAGAGGGGAAGGAGGGGGCAACGGGAAAGGAGCAAGGATGATGGGGGACGGGCACAGTGAAGGAAATGCAGCCCAGGAAAGAAGAAAGGGCTGCAATAGCTTGGGGCCCCATGTGCACATACTCATGAAAGAACCATGAGCTCCCTGGCGGGATGTTTGTTTGGAGTGTACCCATGTATGGAAGTTAAAGGTGGACAATACACACTGCAGACATGAAGCATTTGAAATGTGGTGCTACAGAGTAATGCTGAAGGTACGATATCACGTTTGGGTAACTAATGATTGCTACTCACCATAAAGATAACACACTGAGTTGCAAGACAGGCACAATGAAAAAGACAGTTACATATTTAGCTTTTGACCACAAACACAGATAACCACCATCTCCAGCAGCTCAGACCAGAATGCAAGTGTCATATAGAATGAAAGCAGCAATCTGGAGGAGGCGGGGAAGAGGAAGGGATCTATATCTACATGAGTCTCTGCAATTCACAATTAAGTTCCTAGCACGGATTTCATCAAGCTATTTACCTACCGTTACTCTCTCAAATTGTATGCGGGAAAAACAAGCACATAAATATTATTGTCTGTGCTCTGATTTATTTTATCACAATGATCATCTCTCCCAATGTATGTGGGTGCCAAAAGAATATTTTTGTGACCTGAGGAGAAAACTGGTGCTTGAAAATTCCGAGAAGATCCTGCCGCAACAAAAAACACCTTCGTTTTATAGACTGCCACCCATATTCACGAAGCAGACAAGTGTGGAGGTTCTTTTTAGCGGATCTGTTGCACTTTCCAGTTATTCTGCCAATAAATCACAGTCTTAGGTTTGCTTTACCCACTATGTGATCTTTTCAACATCAGTTATTCGTAATTGTTATCCCAAAGTTTTATCTTAATTTACAGCCTTTAGATTTGTGTGATTTATTGTGTAACCAAAATTAAGTGAATTTCTTTTCATATTCATGTGGATGACTTCACACTTCCCATTATTTAGAGTCAACTGCCATTTTTGCATCATACAAATATCTTGTGTAAATCATTTTGCAATTGGTTTTGATCATATGATGACTTTACAAGATGGTAAATGACTGCATCATTTGCAAACAATCTGTGAGGGCTGCTCAGATTGTCTCCTACATCCTCAAAGGAATGCTAGGTATTATTTCTGTTTTACTTGATGACTTTCAATGAGTTACTATGAACTGTGACCTTTCTGATAGGAAGTCATGAGTCTATTCACACAACTGAGGCAATACTCCACAGGCTCGAAATTTCATTAGAAGACGCTTGTGAGGAACAGTGTCAAAAGCCTTCTGGAAATCTAAAAATATGGAAGCAATTTGACAGCCCCTGCTGACAGCACTCATTATTTCACGAGAATAAAAAGAGCTAGTTGTGTTTCACAATAGCGATATTTTCTGAATCTGTGCCAACTATTCGTTTCCTTCAAGATAATTCATAAATTTCAAAAACAGTATATGTTCCAAAATTCTACGGAAAATTGACATCAGTGGTATTGGCCTGTAATTCAGTGGATTATTCCTATTTCAAATGTGGTGCTACAGAAGAATGCTGAAGATTAGATGGGTAGATCACATAACTAATGAGGAGGTATTGAATAGGAATGGGGAGAAGAGAAGTTTGTGGCACAACTTGACTAGAAGAAGGGATTGGTTGGCAGGACATGTTCTGAGGCATCAAGGGATCACCAATTTGGTACTGGAGGGCAGCGTGCAGGGTAAAAATCGTAGAGGGAGACCAAGAGATTAATATACTAAGCAGATTCAGAAGGATGTAGGCTGCAGTAGGCACTGGGAGATGAAGAAGCTTGCACAGGATAGAGCAGCATGTTGAGCTGCATCAAACCAGTTTCTGGACTGAAGATCACAACAACAACAACAACAACAAAAACAACATTCCTATTTCCTTTCTAGTGTATTGATGTGACTTGTGCAATTTTCCACTCTCGACGTACGGATCCTTCGAAGAGTGAGTGGTTGTACGTGATTGCTAAGTAAGAAGTACTGTACCAGCATACTCTGAAAGGAACTTGACTGGCATCCAATCGGGACCAAAGGCCTCACCTTTACTGAGAGATTTAAACTGCTGCACTAGACCGAGGATATCTAATTTTAAGTTACTCGTGTTAGCATTTGTTCTAGAATCAAATTCTGGAATATCCACTTCATCTTCTTTGGTGAAGGAATTTCAGAACACCATGTTTAATATCTCTGCTTCAATAGCACTGTCATAAGTCACATTACCACTGTTATCACAAAGTAAAGGCATTTATTGCATCTCACTGCTGGTGTACTTTACATATGACCTGAATCTCTTTGGGCTTTCTGTAAGATTTTGAGACAGAGTTTCATTGAAGTTTGCACTAAACTTCAAGCTTCTGTAAAACTTCACCAATCTTGTGGATTTTGCATTCTTTTAAATTTGGCATGCTTTTTTCTTTGTTGCTTCCACAACAGTATTCTGACTTGTCTTGTGTACCATGGAGCATCAGTACCATGTCTTGTTAATTTATAATGTAGAAGACAGATTGCTGTTTACCATAAAGAAGACACATCAAGTTGCAGGCGGGTACAATTAAAACACTTACATAAAGCTTTCCGCCACAGGCTTCATCAGTGAAACACACAAGCAGGCACACCTCAAGCACACATGACTGCCAACTACAGCATCTCAGGCCAGATTGCAACTATCACATGGGCTGCAAGCAGCAATCTGGAGGTGGCGGGGCAGGGGAAGGGGCAGTAACGTACGGGTGGGGAGAGAAAGAGGCTAACGCTATCTGGTGGATTGTGCACACACTAGACTGCCAACATGAACAGCACATGAGGTTGTGGGGCAGGGAGGTGAGGAAAAAAGGAGAGGAGTGGGGAGAGGCAGACGGCTGCAGATAAACAGGTTGGAAGATGAGAATGGGGAGGAGGCAAGTACATCATCTACTCCCCACTCTCACGTTCCACCCTATTTAACTGCAGTCTTCTGCCAACAAATCCACTTGTCTTTCCCTGCTCCTCTCCAATTTTTGTTCATTTATTCCCCCACCCCTTGTTCCACGACCTCCTGACACTGCACCTGTTGGAAATATTTTTTGTTCTTTTAGTCTCTGGGATGACAGCCATTTACTATCGTGACAAAAAATAAAAACACCTGCAGCCATCCACATGATTTTATTTTCTTTTGTCACCACAGCCTGAAGATGACACAATGAAGCGTCAAAACTGGCAGCGACAAAATAAAATTAAATCATAAGGACATCTGCACATGTTTTTATTTTTTGTCACAATGTTGGCAATATAGTTCCTGCACACCCCACCAGACAGCGTTCACTTCTGTAAACACCCATAGACTACTATCCCTTACCCTGCTCCACCACCTCCAGACTGCTGCTTGCATCCTACGTGATAGCTGCATTCTGGCCTGAGATGCTGGAGTTGGCAATCGTGTGTGCTTGAGGTGTGCTCACTTATGCGTGTAAATGTTGCTCTCTCTCTCTCTCTCTCTCTCTCTCTCTCTTGCTGACAAAGGCTGTGACCGAAAGACTTATGTCAGTGTCTTAATTGTGCCTGTCTGCATCTTGGATGTCTCCTTCACAGTAAGTACCAATCTGTCTTTTCCTACATTTCTGATATTCCCACCTAGAGTTTACATTGTTTGATCTTATTAATTTATGTGTTGCATATCTCTCAATTGGAATCAATACTATTTCTTTGGATTCAAACCATAGCTGGTCTACACTTACAGAGTAAGATTGGAAGGAGTGTAAACTGTCTCTTAGAAATGCATAATGTGAATTTTTATCCACTTTTTACAATGATGTATTTTGTCTTTATTTCTGGTTGGTTTTGATGTCACAGTATTCAGTCTAGCTACAACTGCCTTGTGATCACTAATCCCTCTGTCCACCATGATTCTCCCTATTTGCTCCAGATTATTTGTTGCAAAGATGTCAAGTGTCTTTTCACAGTCATGTCCAGGATGGCAGCCAGTCAAGGAATATTTTAGGGAATTAGTTTAAAAAATGTATTTCAAAGGCCCAGTGGAATCTTTACAAGTTTTCTCCCAGAGTAATTCATGCCTTGTCTATGTGACACAAGTCACTTGCCTTTCACAACCGAGGCAGTTCTGTCCAGATAAAGCTGATGAAAGGAGATGCCCTGAGACCTCTGCTGAAACTGCTAGTGAATTCGCGCCATTGGTTTAGCCAATAGCGTGCATGGGATACTGATCACGTGTGTGCATGCTGGAGTCTTCTGCAGTGCATAACACAGTTGCTTCTCTCTCTTGGAATCCAGACCTCGAGCAGAACAGACGTCTTCTTGGAAGGCAGAGCCTCTGGCTCTGCTCTTCACGACCAGCCACCACCATAAGTCAACATGAACTGCTTCCCCGTCCGTTGCCCATTTTAATTAATTGTTCAACCTCCTAGACTGGCCTAAACAAACCTGCTAACTTCTGACCCTAGGCACACCCTTTGTACTCCGTATATTGAAATATATCCTCTTTATTGTACTTAATTTCCTGTTTTCTCATTTAACAGCAGCCCTGGATGCCCACTATCTAATCCTGACCACTCCATTTCCTGCATACTGCCACCACGAGGCATATTTAACGACCTTCTTCACCCTTCCCTGCCATTTTATACATTACCATTGGTGACAGACGTTTCTCTCCCCATCCCCAAACCACATACTTTTTTACAAGTGGTGTCAGAAGTGGGATGTAACAATTATATCCCCCTTCCTGGCATGAACTCCTTTACAATTGGAGTCAGGAGTGGGATCCTAGCATCCGTATAACTTCACATTGGTTGCAGAAGTCCCTCATAAACTTCCCCTAACTTTACAATCATTTACACTTTAAGTGCACTCCTGAACTAATTGTTCAAAATAATTTTCTGAGAAAGCATTCAATACAATTTCTGACGATGTTTTATGCCTATCACCAGCTTTAAACATGTATTTTGGCAACATATCGAGGGTACACTGAAGTCACCACCAATTGCATGAGTTAGGTACCTATTTGAAATCAGTTCAGGAAAGTATCCCTTTCCCTGCCTAGAACCCAGTTCCACATCCTATTTCTTAAATGCAGCCTAAACCATGGAATGCTCCCTTCCCCCCCCTACAGCCTAACCATAAAAATTTCTTTCACTGTACCCCACCCTTCCTTTTGCAAAGATCTTTACGTTTCCAGATTCTGTTAGTCTCTGGTCCTCACAGACTTGGTACTGCAAAAACACATCTCCGTGCCACAGGCATCCCAGAAATATCTCTGCTCCCTCCACACATACTGCCACTGTACAATCCTTGCTATATTGTCAAATCTCTGAAACTGAATCCCTTGCTCTCTCGCAACTGGAGGAACATTCCAGACACCACCTCCATGAGTTATCCAACCTGCTTACAACCTACTGCTACCTTGGGGCACCACTATCCATATTCAACCTAACCAGTGTTCCTCCTCGGCAATCCCTCACAGCACCTAACTGACCTTTTCAACTTGCCTCATCCTCCAAACTTCCCTGACAACACTCCACCAAAACCAGAGCTGAAATGTTCATCTAACACTATTGTTAACCTTTCCACAAAAGCACTCAGCCCAACAGAAGTTCCTGTCCCATACAAACGCCTCACCTTTAGTCCTATACACAAATTTAACCATGCTGGACTTGTCAATGACCTACTCCCCTCCTCCTGATCCCTGCAATGTAAACAATTCTTTGCCACCAGTCCCTCCAACCAAAGCTAACATAATCCCAATATTGAATACTGACTCTCATAGTTCATCCTCCCCTCCTCCCGCATAAATTGCCCCCGGACACCTTCCAGGAAGTTCTTACCTCCAACTTGGTCTCAGAATTCTTTCCCAGGTCCCTTCCTCATAACATCAGCCTTTCAGTAAAAGAAAGGGCAGTCAAACAAAATCTCAAAGCAAATCCTGACCTAATCACTCTGCCTGCAGATACAGGTTGGCCAAAGATCTCTGCCAATTATCTGAATCCTCCCTCTATAAACTGTATCAGACTGATCCCATCCCAGAAGTTCAATATAACCTCCAATCCCCGTTTAATGCTTCTCAGGACCTCTCTCCTGAATCCATTTCCCTCCTCACCTCAATGTCACCCAACACACCCACATTCTACATATTCCCCAAACCCCATAAACCCAACAATCCTGGGTGACCCAATGTAACTGATTACTGTGCCCACACTGAAAGAATTTCAACACTCATTGACCAACACCTCCAACCAACTGCCCATAATGTCAAAGATACTAATCACTTCCTTCTCCCATTCTCCACCATCCCCACCACTTTACCTCCTGGATCTGTACTGGTCACTGTTGATGCCACCTCCTTGTAAACCAACAACCATCATCCTCACAATCTTACTGCTATTGAACACTACCTTCCCCAACGTCCTCCAAACCCACTACTTCATTCTTCATACACATTACTAACTCTATCATTCACCCACAACTACTTTTCCTTTGAAAGGCAGATATGCAAACAAATCTGTGACACCCACACGGCACCCTTCTATGCCAACCTTTCATGGGCCACCTAGAGGAGACCATCCTAGTCTCCCAAAACTCCAAACCCCTGTTGATATCTTCATGATCTGTCCACAACAAACCCACGAACAGTACCTACATTTTGATTAGTGGCATCTCTTCCTCTCCAAAAAATCCCTCCCATACAGCCTTGCCACCTGGGGATGGCATATCTGCAGTGACAAGAACTCCCTTTCCCAGTATGCTAAAGGTCTCACCAAGCCTTCACAGATACGCACTATCCCCTGGACCTAGTGTCCAAGCTAGTCTACAAACATATTTCCTCTGTCATTTCCCCACAAGCCCCTATGTGACAGTTGCATTCTGATCCAAGCTGCCAGAGATGACAATCGTGTTCATGACCTGTGCTTGAATGAATGAGTGAATGAATGAATGAATGAATGAATGAATGAATAGGTGCATGTTTTCTTCTCTGAAGAAGGCTTTGACTGAAATGCCTTTTCGTTGTTCCTGTCTGCCACTCACTAAATATGTCATCTTAACACTGACAGTGTGTATACATGGACAAGGAAAAAAAATTCGCATATTATTCCCGGATTTCCCGGTTAAAAATACATTTTCTTCTGGGTAAAAATACACTTTCTCCATGTTAAGTGACAGTATACTTTCCTTCGGAACTGTAAAAGCTGTTACTTTGAAAGTAAAGTCTAGTTTACAAGACACTAGATTGCAGGTAACTGCGCTACCAGCCACTGCAAATGCTCGCCGCGTGTTTGTCCGACTCGTTGGTGAAATTAAACACTTTTGGTGTGTTCCAACTTCAGCGACACTAGTTACAAGAGTTTTGAGGTTACATGTGTTCATAGTGAGTGGACAAACTGAATTATGAAGTGGGGAACGGAAAATAATGTTCACTTTTTGGATATATATGCTTTGCATAGGTGTTTGTGGGACTTCACTGATGCTGATTACATAAATAAGCAGCATATTGCTGCTCCTGAGACCGTCATGTGCGATCAGAACACAAATGGTTTGACAATATCTGAGCTGCAGGGCAAAATTTATTGAATTAGGAGCACATATACAATTGAACTAACAAAAATTCAAGCAAGTAGAATTCTGGCTGTGGAAATGCTCTCCTCTACAAGACTAAAATTTCATCGTTAGAGTTGGCCGACTCTTTTCTAAGGAATATTGTTGACAGGAGATAAGCGTACACAAATCAAGAAGCTGTGTTCTTTATTCGATATTCGTCTATTTAAAACGTCACAGCAGTGCTGCCCATTCACATTTGTCTGAATTTTGAAATAATGCCACTGTACAGATCTATCTCCAAGACAGTAGTTTGCAAACTGTTCTCTAAAAATGCGGCCTGCTTTGAATAACTGTTAATTTTAATAATTCTTAGTTAATGTTAATAATTATTGGTGCTAATGAAAAGACATCATCACTGACTAAAACTGCATCTTCTAGCATGCCGAGTGTTCTCGACTGTAATGCATGCAATGTGATATGTAATTTCAGTTTCGACAGTGCTTCGTGTATTACAGTATTTTTTCCTTATCGCACTATTAACTCTATTTAGAAGAAACGTGAACAGTTCTGGTGACATTCTAAGATAATTAAAAGAACTTATGGATCTCCCATTATAAATTATTGTAGCAAGTTTGCTGAGCAACCGAGCTGACATCTTTTCTTCATCCAGTCACCAATCGAAACACATTTTTTTATATATATATATATATATATATATATATATATATATATAAAAAGCAAAGATGATGTGACTTACCAAATGAAAGTGCTGGCAGGTCGACAGACACACAAACGAACACAAACATACACACAAAATTCAAGCTTTCGCAACAAACTGTTGCCTCATCAGGAAAGAGGGAAGGAGAGGGAAAGACGAAAGGATGTGGCTTTTAAGGGAGAGGGTAAGGAGTCATTCCAGTCCCGGGAGCGGAAAGACTTACCTTATGGGGAAAAAAGGATGGGTATACACTCGCACACACACACATATCCATCCACACATATACAGACACAAGCAGACATATTTAAAGACAAAGAGTTTGGGCAGAGATGTCAGTCGAGGCAGAAGTGCAGAGGCAAAGATGTTGTTGAATGACAGGTGAGGTATGAGTGGCGGCAACTTGAAATTAGCGGAGATTGAGGCCTGGTGGATAACGGGAAGAGAGGATATATTGAAGAGCAAGTTCCCATCTCCGGAGTTCGGATAGGTTGGTGTTAGTAGGAAGTATCCAGATAACCCAGACGGTGTAACACTGCGCCAAGATGTGCTGGTCGTGCACCAAGGCATGTTTAGCCACAGGGTGATCCTCATTACCAACAAACACTGTCTGCCTGTGTCCATTCATGCGAATGGACAGTTTGTTGCTGGTCATTCCCACATAGAATGCATCACAGTGTAGGCAGGTCAGTTGGTAGATCACGTGGGTGCTTTCACACGTGGCTCTGCCTTTGATTGTGTACACCTTCCGGGTTACAGGACTGGAGTAGGTGGTGGTGGGAGGGTACATGGGACAGGTTTTACACCAGGGGCGGTTACAAGGGTAGGAGCCAGAGGGTAGGGAAAGTGGTTTGGGGATTTCATAGGGATGTACTAAGAGGTTACGAAGGTTAGGTGGACGGCGGAAAGACACTCTTGGTGGAGTGGGGAGGATTTCATGAAGGATGGATCTCATTTCAGGGCAGGATTTGAGGAAGTCGTATCCCTGCTGGAGAGCCACATTCAGAATCTGATCCAGTCCCGGAAAGTATCCTGTCACAAGTGGGGCACTTTTGTGGTTCTTCTGTGGGAGGTTCTGGGTTTGAGAGGATGAGGAAGTGGCTCTGTTTATTTGCTTCTGTACCAGGTCGGGAGGGTAGTTGCGGGATGCGAAAGCTGTTGTCAGGTTGTTGGTGTAATGCTTCAGGGATTCCGGACTGGAGCAGATTCGTTTGCCACGAAGACCTAGGCTGTAGGGAAGGGACCGTTTGATGTGGAATGGGTGGCAGCTGTCGTAATGGAGGTACTGTTGCTTGTTGGTGGGTTTGATGTGGACAGACGTGTGAAGCTGGCCATTGGACAGGTGAAGATCAACATCAAGGAAAGTGGCATGGGATTTGGAGTACGACCAGGTGAATCTGATGGAACCAAACCTCAACTCCTTTGGTCCCTGAAGCATTATACCAATATATATATATATGAGGGAAACATTCCACGTGGGAATTCCATGCTCCAGATGACAGGCGTCAATGTGGTTGTGCAGCTACCATGATGCAGGAAGCCTGCATGTTCGTACATTAAAGATCTTACATTACGTCCTAAAAGAAACAAGGCATCAGAGGATACTCCAAGAGCATCGCAATTTCGTGAACCATACTAAAATGCATAATTGGGCTTATAGTGCACATTTGCATGTCCAGATTCCCAATGAAGTAGGCCTTGACCTATATTAAGCTTTTCAGTGTGGTTTTCGGGATGTAAATTTTTTTGAAGTACCAGTACTGTATTATCTCATGTTTGGTTATTATGTCATACTGAACACGAGCTAGAAGATGAAAAGGTGCACTTGAAATGTAGTGAACAGTTGAAACTAGCCAATAGCATGGAATTAAACACTTCGTTTCAAATAATTGACTGCCTCGGCACAAAAGATTAATAAAAGCCAAATTTCTTCAGAAAACCGACAAAAATAACTTAATTGTTCTGCAAGGCGATTAATGCGTGACTGTCAGAAACGTGGAAATAAAATAAGATATGAAAGTAATATTATTTTAGCCCTTCATAATTATATGGATGTATTTTATTTTCATTTGACGTGAGAGTAGTAAACGAAGAGAAAACAGCAAAATCACTAAATGTAAACACAGGTCACGTGGAGACTACCCATCTCCCCACTAGAATTCAGACTGCACTGTGCATCTGCAATATTTCCAGAGCCCCCCCCCCACCCAAATTGTTTGAGATAGGACGCCAAAAATTAAAAAATACTGGCTTTTCAAAAAATGTTCATAATTTTGTAGCGCACATCTTTCTGAACAGCCTGATACATAAAGCAAAACTGTTTGAGAAAATGTAAGATGTTATTTGGTCTCAAGTGTGCCAAAGTGCAATGCCACGCCTCTTCACATAGCATTCTTCTATCGTATGTCACTGTACTTCACTCTTGGAATTCAAATGTGAATATTTTCTAATGGATGCCACCAAATTATATTCACGAGAGTGGAAACTGAAATGTCCTGTGGAGGCTCTCCCGTTCTCAATCGGTCCATCTGACATCCTGCCCCTCCTAAAAAAAACAACTCGCAATTAATACTGGATGGGATTATTTGTAACTGGGAGAACAAGAACTCTTCAGAAAATTTGCACTCTTTATTGCCTATTCGCTAATAACTTTCTATTTTGTGTGACATAGAATTAAATATGGGATACATAAAACCATAAAGACAAGAGACAAGCAAGATAGTACACATTTGTTCAATCCTTAGGTCCTAGCATTTTTTCCTCTCTAATCTTGCTACAGCTTTACATGGCATGCTTTCCTTTCTGTGAAAGAATCTATTACTTCATCAGAGTTCGTCTAACATTTTGCTACACAAAAAATCCAAATGTTGTTGTCTAATATTGAAAAAGCTGTTAATACAAATAGTACCCAAGACTGGTGTGGTTTCTCGATCTGATTACGTCTGTCTGCTAGATGAAACTAAATAGGCCTGTCTAATATTGCAGCAACTGTAACACACACCAAATAAATGAGACTGTTTTGCCACAAATGGTCATTTTTGTAGCACGACAGAATATAATTCACTAAGTACCAATATCAAATAGCTATTAGGCCTGCAAAAGGCAAAAAACTTTATGTTAGGAAATAGTTTCACATTTCATTCATACGCTCCAGCTTCTCAAGCATGAGATCAAAAAGTAGTAGACCGAAATTTTTGTATAAATTTGGAATCATCACGTTCTTCCATAATTTGTGTGATGTCCCCATTTCTTCTCCTTCCTCTTTCTAACAAACAATTTTGTTATTACTAATTCTGTAACTATTCCTTGCAGTGTCAAGACTCACTCTCTGTTAACTTCACCAACCCTGCCACAATCACCGGTTTAGTTATGCTGCTTTTATTCTCCAGTTAGGCTTTATTACATGTTCGTACAACGCGTTTTCCATGCTACTCCCAGAACTGAACTTAAGCGGCTGCTAGTCAGGGACTGTACAACTGGCCCTTACTAGTGTAGCGATCTGGCGAAAACTTTTCTGTCAAAATTTCATTTTCTTGGACACACCGAGAAGATGATACGTATTGGTTAAAAACACTCATGGTTGCAATTTTAGTTTTTTATTTTTCAATGACGCGTTTCGCCTTATTTAGGCATCTTCAGGTTATCTTTTCTAGATGGATGCGAGAGGCACCAACATCTGCATAGCGCGTTCCCGTTCACAGGAGCGAGTAACAGAGTAAGATGGGGGCTCAGGTAGAAAGCATAACCAGTACTGTTAAGCACTGGTTTGCTGTATGCCACATATGGATTGGAAGAAGGTAATACGTGATCTTTCTTATCTCTTATTCCTGTTTGTCACTTATTTCCACACTGGTAGTCCAAAACTATGGATTTCACTAGTAATTATAACAAAACTGATCATTCGCAAACCCAGTCAACCCCATAACAAACAGCGATTGGCATTCACCCGTTCAGCTTGTACAGCCCCGACCCCTTTTTGTCTGCAGGAAAGTTTATTTCTATATGCGACTGGGATTCCTCTGGCAGAGACATCACGCACACGATGCACCTCTACAAAAATCAACTTATGATTTATTCACAAATCAACAAGGAATGTGTTCAAAAATGTTAAAAAATCAACATGGATGCGTTTCAAAATCATATGAATAATCGCTAGATCAACATGAGCTGTATGCTAGGTGCTTTGTGAAACAAGGTTTTTTCCCCCTCAAGAACACGAATTTGCCCCCCTCCCTCGTGAAACTGCCACTTGGGGCAGGCACACTAGTCCCCCCCCCCCCCCCCCCACACACACACACAAACACACAAATCTGGCCCTGCTGTGCATGCGTGAATCTGGCAGCTTGGCCACACCAGTAAAATTTTCCATGTAGCCTCTGGCTACTTGCTGCTACTGCTTGGACAGCTAACAGCCACAAACTTGTAGCCAGAAGCGGGAGAAGGTACTACACATACGTGATTCAATTGCGCATCCGCGTGAGCCCACTTGCAACTGCTCGAACAAATTTAATGTAAATAGTTATGACGTCATGCTCATCGGCAGCAATTTGTTGTTATGAAGCATTGCATAGTCTTCCTAAAGCCTTTGACACATTTTGCTGTTGGCAGACTCTTGTATGAGCACTGTGTTTTGTTGTTTGTGGCGCATTTCCTTTGCAGCTGAAGTTTTATTTTTGTTTTTTTATCTTGTTCATGTTTTGTTGCTGCAGTATTATTCTGCTGTAGCAGGATACAGTAATATCCTTTGTTAGAATATTGGTTCTTACCAGCCAAAACTACAAAAATGTAACTGAAAACTAAAACAATGAAAAATTCCCGGAACTGTAAAAAATTACCAAGTTTTTCCCGGTTTTTCCCAAATCTCCCAGTTGTTCCGGGTCGTATACACCCTGACTGAGTACCAATCTATCTTTTACTTATATTGCTGTGTAATAGTGTTAGATTTGTCAGACAATGCAAAAGTCAAAACAGGTCCAAATACAGTCATAAATAAATGTATACTACAGTCTTGTGTGAACTCAAGATGGGGGCTGGGCTGGGGTATCAACTGTACTGGTATCAGTGTGTGCTCAAGGAGGGAAACAGAGAAAAATCATTTACAATTCAACTGAAAATAAAGGCAGCATCGCAAACATGGGAATACAAAGTCAATGCCTCTAAAGCTAAAAGACTGACCCCTATTATTCTTCACCTTGTTCCTCTGTCCCTGAAATTATTAAAAAAAAAAAAAAAAAAAGTATTTAGCAGGCAGAGATTTACAAGAGGTTCTTCACCACGTCCTCATATCTACTCAGCTGTCCAGCAAGACTTGTGTCGAGTCTTTGTGGCTTTCAGGCTTCTTGTCTCTGCTGTAGCTATTCTATTTATGACAACTGCAAGTAGGAGCTTCTCTTATGTGAGATGTGATGTTAAAATAAATACGATTCTTCACTGGGGTACAGCAGAAAGCGATTCTTCATTTGTGGTGCAAACTTACAAGTATAGCAGTGGCAAGGTTTTCGACTGAGAACATCTGCATTTACCTGAACATATTTTGGACTAGTTTCATCACTTTCACGGGAAAACGAAACAAATAAGCGTGACAGGATCTGTTTCTCCACAAACTGCTGAAGTACTGACCTGAAAGTTAAAAACAGAGAATTAATAAATACACTCCTCCTGGCCTTTAAACTGCATTAGAAACTCCAGAATTTTTTATTTGCACATACCTATAAATAAAATCTCGTGAAGAATAGCGACAACCAAAAAATAGCCAGATTGTGCCAAGTTTCTTATTTTGAAACTTTAACTGTTCAGTTTCTCTTTGTTGGAGAAACCCTGTGAAAATAAATAAGCAAAATTGATTTTTTTAGTTGTAAAAAAGATAAAAAAATTTTAAAGATGAATTAAATACATTTAACCTACCAATAAATGGAGCAATTCCAGTTCCAGGACCAATAAGTATCAGTGGTTTCTCATGACAATGAGGCATGCGAAAATTGCTCGCCTTCCTAAAATACACTGGAATCTAATGAAGAATAAAGCTGTTACTCTCACAACATTAAAGAGAAGAGTAGTTACGATTTTGAATAATTTTAACAATCAATCTCTCTCTCTCTCTCTCTCTCTCTCTCTCTCTCTCTCTCTCTCACACACACACACACACACACTACTGCAAGGAGGACATATTGAAGACAATAAATATGGATATACTACATACTTTGCAAAACTCAACTGTAGTGACAACTTGGGAAATTTGATAAATGCATAATTTAGTGGTATACTATAATAGCAGTGATAAACCAAATATGATTAGTCAGACAAATTTTGAACTATCTGATCTTTTTTCCATGTCTAAGCCACATGACCAAGATAAAGCCCCCATTCTCTGATGTTGTGCAGGTTTCTTCATAATTGTGAGTATATTGTAAGCTTATCATATCTCATGTCATCTTCGTGGTGTAGCAATTTTAATGGCCAGTAGTGTATATCCTAAACGCGTACATATAAAGTATTTTTTTCTTTTTCACTATTCACAGGGTGGTTGTTGTTGTTATTATTATTATTATTATTATTATTATTATTATCATCTTTTTTTAACACAACACCATAATGCTAGTTCTCATTCATGTAGGCCTATATACAAATGTTTATCTATTCAATGCAATCGCTGAAGCTGTTTCAATAGTGTCTGACTTCACTGATCTCTTTCTGTCACTTAGAACTGGAACTAAATGGTATATTGAGAAGTACCTCTCCACTTCCACACTATTGACAGGTGCCCAAATTGCAGATAAAGCAGGTCTTCCAAATTCACTGTATTTAAGCTTTCCACAGAGTATAAGTTGCACTTTATCAGACTTCTTATCATGTCTCAAACAGTTAACAAGGTGTCAATGGAATGCTTTCAAATTATGGAATCTTTTTGTTATATTAATAACAGCAGAATCTTTCAAATATACAAAATTGTTAAGGCTTTTGTGGCCACTTATTGACAGACTGTCTGTTGGCTTCCATCACGTGATCTTCGATCGATGTTCGTTTGATGCTCTAAGAAATATTGGCTGAAGAACCTGAGACAGAAGACAACAGCCAGTTTGTCTTTTGAATACAGCTGTGCACCAGAAACTGCAGGGCTGTAGAGCCTGTCAGTGTTTCTGTAAAAAGTGTTGGCCAGGTCTGGTGTTGTTGTTTACATAGCTTCTGTAAACTTTTCATAGCAACAGATGTCGGATAATTTTTGCAGATGCTTTCTGTTCCTCATTTGGAGTGAGCACAACATTTAATGGTGCATGTCGAAAAACATCCTTCAGAATTTCTTTCAATAAATAAATGTTGTGTGGCTAGGGCCTCCCGTCGGGTAGACCGCTCGCCTGGTGCAAGTCTTTTGAGTTGACGCCACTTAGGCTACTTGCGTGTTGATGGGGATGATAAGGACAACACAACACCCAGTCCCTGAGTGGAGAAAATCTCCGACCCAGCCAGGAATCGAACCCGGGCCATTAGGCATGACATTCAATCATGCTGACCACTCAGCATTGTACTTGTTACAATACAGAGACAGAGGAGTTGAGTTGACTGTTGTTAAATGCATCAATATTGTTTTATAATGGCAAAATGGACACAGAGAAAGCAGAAAAGAAATCATTTGAGTTACATGCATAATGGTAAGTTATATGTATACGGATACAATAATAGGCAATGCTCTTCGTGCAACAACAAAGGGAGAGATTTGGGGAAACTAATGCTTGAAGGAGATCAGAATTCTGACAGGAGAGAGTGGCAAACTATCTCGTGGCCACTGTACAGATTTTTATATAGGTATGACTGCCACAAAACTGCATGAGAGTAAAAATGGACATACTGCATTGGGACACCCAGTATACAGTTGCTGAACAGAATATGTTCTGCGGCACAGGTGTTTGTTACACAGCTCTGGCTACTCGGATTCCCCCACCCAATGTTACTAGGCCCCTGATAGTCTCCTATGCTTTTTTGTTCCATTTCTGTTGCTCTTAACCCAAACTTTTCATCATCTCTGGACTGAGACTGGCACAGTATTTACGAATTTTTTTACGTCTGACCTCACATTCTCTGTAATGTGCCCCCAGCCGCCCCATTTTCAGTTCTGAGCGATAAGCCTAGGCACTTATATGTTGGCAGCAGTGACATTTCAAAAGTATTACTGGCCTTGTGTGTGTTGGCAGTAGTGACATTTCAAAAGTAGTACTGGCCTGCAGTTCTCTCTCATAATTTCACAGGTTTCTCGAGAGGTTTTTTTTACACTGTAATCGAGATATACACATATACACAAAGAGATGGGAATAAATGTTATTATCTCTCTCTTACTTTTCTGTCTGTGTACTGTATTTTGGATGTTACCTGAACAACAGGTGCAACAGCACCCAAGGTTGGACCGACACTCTTCTTACTATGGAGACCAACTGTGAATAACGATCTAGCCATCTCAAAACACACACTAATTACTTACCTGAAAAGGGAACACGAGACTCATCAGAAATTAGCAATATAATTCACTGGTGTGAACCTTAATTTTTTTCCTAAATATACTTATGTAATGAGGCTATTAATTATCGATGATGCCTTGCTCAAATTATCAGTTCACCTGTCACGAACGCTTCCACCGAGTAACACTATTTCTATATCAGAGTATAGTGTAGTATTTTCCTCCTAACATGACTTTGTGTCCAGAATGTCCTTATGTTTTAGTCTGTTGAAGATTTTTTCCCATAATTTAGGTAGTCTTCAGCATGTAGTTTTAACGGACAAATGAGAAGCATAAAATTATCTTTATTTCTTGTACTATACAAATGATGGATATTATTTTCCACCAACAATTCCAGTTTGTTGTATGAAAATATTATCATCATCTCACAGATGTCAGACACTGTGTCAACAAGTGACATTATACGCACGAATACTGGAAGTGGATGGAATTCTGATGGTATTTTCCAAAGCAGTAGATGAGAGTCACTTCTTGGGAAGCTAAGACATATTCATCATTTAGCTGCTAAGAATTTAATGTCCACTACACAGAATGCCAATTGGAGGAAGTAGATAATAGTTTGTGAGGTAAAAAACTGATTTTATGTTTTGACTCTAGTTTACCTATGACAATGTGAACAGATATAACACAATCACAGATTTTATTCAGAATTATTTACCCGAACATCCTGTTCCACACTGTCTTCGAGTTCCACAGCCGAGAGCCTTTTACTCAGGTCACAAAATATTTCTAGTCGACTTCTCAGCCAGTTGGTGCACAGGCCGCGAGGAATGACACTGAACACCACATGTGGGGGGGCCTCCGAGCAGGCGAGCGAGTACGGCCTCGGAGTGAGGCGCGGCAGGAGCTGGAGGACACGGGTGACCGGGGGCTGACACGACGGAAACGCACGTAGTAGTGTCACCAGGGTGGCCCCCGTCCCCACAATGCAGGCGTCATAGTCATGCGTGCCCTGCCGGCTGCACAGCTGCTCCAGCCGGAGTCGTTCCTCCGGCAGGGAGGCGTGCCCCGCCAACACTCTGAGCAGGACCTGTCGGGTCAAATAAAATGAACGGTGAGACCAGATCAATGTGGTAAGTGTGTAACTGTGTAATTTAAGTGTAATAGGAACCTATTTTGTGTGATTATAATGTATAAAGAGAAGTAGTAAGAATGAGGCAGTCTGTCACATTTTTAATCCTGTAGTCAATCACAACTAAGACTGTTGTTTATTTTAGTACCGTATTTACTCGAATCTAAGCCGCACTTGAATCTAAGCTGCACCTGAAAAATGAGACTCGAAATCAAGGAAAAAAATTTTCCCGAATCTAAGCCGTACCTGAAATTTGAGACTCGAAATTCAAAGGGAGAGAAAAGTTTTAGGCCGAAACTCCAAATCGAAACAAAGTTGGTCCTTTGTAATATGAGACACAATGTAGGTCAAATGAATGACTATACACCTACAGTAGTTTGGTTTGAGTAGTAAGCTTAGCAGTTAAGCTTTACCAGGTAGCCATTGCTATGTGTCAGGAGCTCAGTCCGTATTTCTACGGGTAACCTTCCTTTTTCACGTGCTTTGACTGGTTTGAATTGATTGCTTATTTTTCTTTGATCTGATAAGTGCCGTTCTCTTTGTTATAGGTGTTTACGTCACTCTAAGCTGAAAATGCATTACTGTACTGTGTCATGCATTGTTTGTCGCATTCTGACAATGAGTGTTTACAGCCTGTCGCCGCTAGCGGCATGGCTTGCTTTTGTGCACGCTACCGCCGCTTACAATTAAAAAAAAAGAGAGGAATCTTCTCATTAGCGAAACAATGGCAAGAGACTGCTATTTGTTGTTACTTACACTGCTGCTTTCTTTGATAATGATGAACAAGAATCAAATAATAGACTGCGTATGATAGATGATGTTCTGAATGAGAGTTTAGCAAAAACTTTTCTCCGTTTGAAAATCTTTGCAGACGCCTCTTTAGTACATTACATTCAGCACAGAAATAAGAGTCATCTTAGATTTAAAAATCTAGTCAATTGTCGTGCTTCATTTCTGACTGTATCACTAATAGGCATAAGAATAATACGAATATAAACATGACATGATACGTATATTCTTTGCGTTTGCTGTTGTCTCACTCTAGTTTCGTAGTTTATAAGGCAGACAGGATTTAAATGAGATAGCAGCAAACACGAAAGAAAACATGGCAAAATGTTTATATTCGTATTATACTTATAGTGAAGAGGATACTGCATGTGATTCACAATTCATATAGTTCATATTAGCAACCATCTCTTCTCATAGGTAGGCAAAAATTCAGAAAGTAGAGTTGGCCATATTGACAAACATCCCAAACAGTCTTGCCAGTCGGATTTTTGTAGGACATTGAAATGCTGCTACATTCAAAGATTAACAATACGGAATTTGTATTTACTTCGTTGGATAATGTATGAAAATGCAATGGTCGAAAACTGAGGCGGAGAAAAAAGCTCATCTTCCACCTTTTTTTTAAATTTATTTACTGACACAGAGGTTTTGGCACCAGTATTTATCTTTGTGCCTGCAAAGCATGCCTGTGTAGCGCTACATATATTCGATGGCAGAAGTTAGTTGTGGTGGCACCTGCCAGCATTTTTCAGAACTTCCGCTTACTTTGCACTCAATTCTAAGCCGCAGGCGGTTGTTTGGATTACAAAAACCGGAAAAAAAGTGCGGCTTAGATTCGAGTAAATACGGTAGTTATGCACAATGGAAGGTAAGAATGTAAGTAAATTTTATTAAGATGTACATCTTTAATGCATCTGCAACCTCCAGAACAGAAGTGATGTTGGAGTTAGCGTGTGTGTGTGTGTGTGTGTGTGTGTGTGTGTGTGTGTGTGTGTGTGTGTGTGTGTGGACGCGTGCGTTCGTATGTGCATGTGTCTCTTTTACTGACAAAGGCTATGGCTGAAAGCTATAGGCGAGTGTCTTTGTTTGTGCCTGTCTGCAACTTGATGTACCTTCTTTATAGTAAGCAGCAATCTGTCTTTTCCTACATTGTTGGTATTTCTACGTGGGGTTTTCATTGTTTCATAAAATATATGATTAAAATGAAGTGTCAACAACAAGGCCTTGCCACTTTCAGCCGAGGTTACTGACACGGTGTGAGGGTGCAGGCGGGACACAGGGGAAGAAGAGGGGGGGGGGGGTCAGGCAGACAGAGTGCTAGGTGGGGAAGCAGTAGGCCTGGGCAGCTGCAAGCCACAGGTGGGCCGAATTGAATCAGCTAACTCTGGCCATGACCTGCTGCCTAAAAAGAGCCAAATCATATTATTATGTAATATACATTTTAAAAAATATGGTCTTCAAAAATAATGTAATAATTCGAATTCAAAAGAAGGGAGGTGCCCACAGATATGACTTTCAGTTTAGGAAATCATTCTTGCATGATACTTACATGAACTATTTACATAAGAAAGGAAAAAACAGTTCAGCTGATAACAGAATAGAAGCTTTTGAAATGTGGTGCTACAGGTGAAGAGAATGCTGAAGACCAGATGAATAGACTAACTAACTAATGAGGTGCTATAGAATCAAGAAAAGATATGCCACAACTTTACGAAAAAAAAAAGGGATTGGTCGATGGGACACATCCCGAGTGACCTCAGCTGCTGTTTGGCTGCTCGGAGAAGGGCACTACTCGGGTGGCAGCAGCTGGAAACATTTGAAATGGGTGGACCAGCTCATCACCTAGGTACAAATTCGATTTTACAAGTGGGTCTGAGTCCACTTTAAGATGGGACTGGGATGGCACATTTGTGATGCATTTTTTTTCTTCTCAGCCTGTGACAAATTTGGTAATCACATCCTAAAATAATGGCTACCATTTTCACATCTTCACAGGTAAAATGGCTTTCTGCCTGCACCATTTGATTAAAGGCTTTGGGTTGCTCACTAACAGAAATTTTACACAATTAAAGTTTCCTTTTAAAAAAAGAAAAAAAGATCTGTGAATAAATTCCCTCTTCCTCGGTCAGTACCTGGATGCGTACAGAAAGAGGTGTCCGACCCTTTTCCATCTCTCTGGAGAATAATTGCCCAAATGCTGTGCTGTGGACCACTAGTGCCAAAATTGGTAGATTCTAGCTGTATATGTTGCCAGGCAGGGTGCTACATCAAACTGGGAAAATAGCTCACTGCATACAGGAATCAAAGTACACTGTTGCCTATGTGTACTATTTACTATCACACTGTCAATTTAAATGCCATTGGTGAGCACAATGGGAATATGGTAAGAAGAGTTGATAATGGCTAGATGGCTCACAGTACCAGACAGAAGGGGAACTTAACAGTGTAATCACAAAATGCCCCATTTTCCCCATCCAAAGCGAGCAGTGAATAAACACCTGAATCATCAACTTCATAAAAAAAGTCCCCAGGATGCAGCAAAGGGCGGGAGTCACTTAATATTTGGGAACTGACAGCAGCCTTCAATTATTTTTCCGCATGACAGGTTGATAAAAAATTTAATATTTCTGAAGTCCACAACACATGCGGTCTCACTTTGTCTGGTTACACTTGAAAGAAACGAGGTGCAGCTGAATAGCTTCTCAAATATATGGCGTAATTACAGGTTTCCACTGTTGGGAACTCTAAATGCTCTAGGGCCACATACGTTGTGTGTCATAATGACAACTCTACC
The DNA here is from genome assembly GCF_023864275.1 of Schistocerca cancellata. NCBI lineage: Eukaryota > Metazoa > Arthropoda > Insecta > Orthoptera > Acrididae > Schistocerca > Schistocerca cancellata. The sequence goes on along the minus strand of NC_064626.1, from coordinate 26,280,623 downwards.
AAGGGAACTCCACATTACTTTTTGTATGTCATCCCAAGAAGAATGCTGAAGATTAGATTGGTAGATCACATAACTAATGAGGAGGTATTGAATAGAATTGGGGAGAAGAGGAGTTTGTGGCACAACTTGACAAGAAGAAGGGACCGGTTGGTAGGACATGTTCTGAGGCATCAAGGGATCACAAATTTAGCATTGGAGGGCAGTGTGGAGGGTAAAAATCGTTGAGGGAGACCAAGAGATGAATACACTAAGCAGATTCAGAAGGATGTAGGTTGCAGTAAGTACTGGGAGATGAAGAAGCTTGCACAGGATAGAGTAGCATGTAGACCTGCATCAAACCAGTCTCAGGACTGAAGACAACAACAACAACGTCATCCCAATTGAAAAGAACCTTCAATAGAGACCTACTAATCATTCTAACTCAACAATCTGAGCTCAGATATGGACAATGTTGGCATAATAAGCCACACAAAAGTACTCCTGATGACACTGATGACTGTCTCTACTTAAAATTTTACAGCGTTTGGCTTCACCTCTAGACGAGGTACAAATTTTTATGGGACCTAGGTACCACATTCCATGCCGGTTCTATTCTAGGGTGTGCCACGGAACTCTATATTTGTCTCAGTTGTACTGGTTTTCTCACATCGAGCCATTCATGAAGACATCCCTGACACTACAGCATCTGATGTTGGGTGCACAGGTTTGAACTCAAATCAGAAGTCGGCTTGGTTGATGCCAGGGAGGGTTCCTGTTGGTGTTTTGGCTTCTGCTTGCCCAGATTTTTCCATCCAGTGTAGACTTCCTGAGAGACTGTTGCATGTGTTGAGTACGAATTGGAGCTTTTAAGAGAATAGACAGTCAATATGTCAGTAGTACACCGTCATTTTCAAAGACTGCTCTTTCAATGACAACAGATAACAGCAGCAAATTTTAATAAATGTACACAGATTCCATGTAAATGAGACACAGCAAGGCTGTTTCGACAAACTGTAAAACTGTCTGGTCCCAAACAGTTTGCACGTTATATGTAACTAGACATTAACAACCCTAATGTCTTAATCAGTAGTTTCAGACAGGTGATCAAAATTAAAAACTAAATTAACAATTCATCCCCAATTACATTTCCATAACTTTGTTCCTGCTCCCTCTAATTTCTTGAGGAAACTTGAGAAATTTCTTGCCAATTACATGTGAACTGTTAATACATTAGGTTATGTGTTTCCTGAACCACAATTGTTGCACAGATTTATAAACTGTTCTACACTATATTGACTCTCCTAACTATGAGACTACACAGTGATCCATGCATATACAGCCACCCACCCTTTTTCTTTATTAGTCTTACAATATCATGCTATTCACTCATATTCATTTAGCTGTATATGTTCAGTTTCAGAAATTGTCAAGTAATGTGCAAATAAGGAGAACACATGTGTTATTATTTCACTGCACTTCCATTTCCCTGTATTTATGCTGTATAGATATTACTCCTTTTTTATTCGCAAAACTACTTCTATTTGGATGGAAAACAATACATTAATGTTCTTACCGATTTCTACTAGGTGCAGTATTTCACTTTGCTAGCAACTGTTTCAAATGTTGTGGCCTGCTTACTTCCTGCATCCAGTGAGCTAAAGCTGCAGCCAATGGCCAGACGAAGTATATTGTGCAGGCAATGCCAAACCACACGCCATGTTGCTGCCATTCTTGCAACTGGCAGGTTCCAAACCCTGTACCACACAAAGTCTGAGCTCACCCAACTGAGTAGTCCACTGTACAACTGCAGCTTTCTTTAGTCTTACTGTTTCCTCTTTAAAGTACATTTTACCCTAAGAACCTTTAGTGAAATATTAGAAATCTCCGGAATAGTGACCGCTGACAAATGTCAAAGCAGTTTCTTACCTGAAGCAATCGGATGCAATTCATGTTGCATCTCGAGTAACAGACTGAGAGGTGACATGACAGACAAGCACACATGCAGACACTTCCCTCTCCTGCAAAATATCTGAGCTCTGCATGAACACATTCCACAGAATGATGTATTTGAGCCTCGTATTGTTTGAAGACTGATGCAAACTTTAAAACAGTGTAACTGCATTATCCACAATGTGCCTTATGCAATTCAACAATGTATATTTGAGGTTGCTATTCAAAATGTCACTTGCAAACACACATACAGTTACACAATTGTCTTTTTTAGGAAAAGATTGTAAAACAAGTGTTAATCTCTTCCTTTTTCTCTAATACCTTCCTCTCAAGAGACTTCCTTTGTCAATTAATTAAGGATCCCTTGAGGGATGTCTGTTTTTCTCTCCTCTTATATCACAAATTTAGCATTGGAGGGCAGTGTGGAGGGTAAAAATCGTAGAGGGAGACCAAGAAATGAATACACTAAGCAGATTCAGAAGGATGTAGGTTGCAGTAGGTACTGGGAGATGAAGGAGCTTGCACAGGATATGGTAGCATGGAGAGCTGCATCAAACCAGTCTCAGGACTGAAGACCACAACAACAACAACAACATATATTTATTAGTTGGGCCACAGCTATCCCTCACATCACTGACTGATTGCATCGGCATAGCATCACAAGAAAAAAGACGACACGGGGACCAAAATCAGCTCGGTATGACATCTCAATGTTTTCTTCACAGTTTTTATGGCACAATAGCTGCTTTACTCATATAATGATTGTTTGCTATCAACATTGCCAAAGTTAAGATCATAGTGCAACTGGCATGTGAGGAATGTGTCTCTGGTGTCAAGACTTGAGACACTGAAGTTTTGACCTCATGAATATCACGACATAATGAAAGGTTGGAATGTAACACGCTTTTTCTTATCTCTATTAACCATTTGACTGGACCGTGTTGCTCTATCTTGAGGCAGTACACTCCGTCCTTGAAGATGCCAAATCCACACCAGCTGTAAATCTCAAACACTAGTCACTACAATGTAAATTCACTTGCTGCTTCTTTATTGTGCATGTATTTTACCTCAGTTACTACATTCCATATTAGATTTTACAAAACCATAGATTTAATAATGCTTACAACAAAAATAGGCCTTTCTTATGTAGCTCTGTCCATATTCTATGAGGTTCTGTTGACAAATGACTCATGACCACTGTCTTGCACAGCAAGGTTCTGTGGTCCACAGCTAATCTCCGAGCTGGAATGGCATTCTCATGAAATAACTTTCCCAATGAGCAGCTGTCACCATGTGTAGGATCCAGGTGCCCATCACCCATGCCTTGCAGATACGTTGCATCCAATGTTGCTCTCATAACATGCACGAAGGAAACAAAATTGCCTGCACACTATGGAGCTCAAAACAATTACTTTCTGACTAAAATAACAAAAGTGCTTGTTAAATTCCTATCCACTGCCAACCTCTTCATCTCAGAGAAGCACTTGCAACCTACGTCCACAATTATTTGTTGGATGTATTGCAATCTCTGTCTTCCTCCATAAGTTTAACCCTCTACAGCTCTCTTTAGTACCATGGAAGTTAAAGATATCCTACCACCTGTCCCTTCTTCTTTTCAGTGTTTTCCACATCTTCTTTTCTTCACTAATTTTGTGGAGAACCTCCTCATTGTATACCTTATCAGTGCACCTAATCTTCAACATTCTTCTGCAGCACCACATCTCAAATCCTTTGATTCTCTTCTGTTCCTGTTTTCCCACAGTCCATGTTTCACTGTCATATAATGCTGTGCTCCAAATGTACATTCTTAGAAATTTCTTCAGCAAATCAAGGACTGTGTTTGATACTAGTACACTTCTCTTGGCCAGGAATGCCCTTTATGCCACAGCTAGTCTGCTTGTTATGTCCTCCTTGTTCCGTCAATCATGGGTTACTTTGCCGTCTAGGTAGCAGAATTCCTTAAATTCATCTACTTCGTGATCACCAATCCTAATGTTATGTTTCTTACTGTTCTCATTTCTGCTTATTCTCATTACTTTTTGTCTTTCTTCTGTTTACTTTCAGTCCATATTCTGTACCCATTGGGCTGTTCATTCTATTCAACAGATTCTGTAATTTATTCTTCTTCACTTTCACTGAGGACAGCAATGTCATCAGCCAATCTTAACAATGATATCCTTTCACCTTGGCTTTTAATCCCAGTCTTGAACCTTTCATTTATTTCTGTCACTGCTTCTTCAATGTATAGTTTGAACAGTAGGGTGTGAAAGACTTCATCCTCATCTTACATCCTTTTTAATCTGAGCACTTTTTCTTGGTCTTCCACTTTTGTTGTTCTGTCTTGGCTCTTGTACATATTGTATATTACCCATCTTTCTCTATATCTTATCCCCATTTTTCTCAGAATTTAAAACATCTTGCAGAATTTGACATTTCAAACTCTTTTTCCAGGTCGATGACATCTATAAATGTGTCTTGATTTTTCTTTAGCCTTGCTTCCATTATCAGTCATAATGTCAGAATTGCCTCTCTTGTGCCGTTACCTTTACTAGAGAGCCAAACTGATGGTCATCGACACATCCTCAATTTTCTTTTCCATTCTTCTGTATATTAGTTTTTTATTATTATTATTGTCAGCAGCTTGAATGCATCAGCTATTAAACTGAGTGTGAGAATTCTCGCACTTGTCAGCTGCTGCACGAATTGTGTGGATGATGTTTTCCCAAAAGTCTGATAGTATATCGATAGATTCACACGTTCTACACACCAATGTAAATAGTCATTTTGTTGCCACTTAGCCAATGATTTTAGAAATTCTAATGGAATGTTATCCATCCCTCCTGCCTCCTAACTTCATCATAAGCCTTCCAAAGCTCTCTAAAATTTTGATTCTAATACCGCATCCCCTATCTCTTCTATACCTACTCCTGCTTCTTCTTATATCACGTCATCAGACAAGTCTTCCCCCTTATATGGCCTTCAACATAATCTTTCTGCCTATCTGCTCTCTCCTCTGAATTGAGCAGTGGAGTTCCCCTTGCACTCTTAATGTCACCACCCTTACTTTTAATTTCATCGAAGGCTGTTTTGACTTTCCTACATGCTGAGTCAGTCCTAACAGTAATTTATTTTTTTGATTTCTTCACATTTTTCATGCAACCATTTTGCTTTAGCTTCCCTGCACTTCTGATTTATTCATTCCTAAATGACTTATTCCTTCTGTATTCCTGAATTTCTCTGAACATGTTTGTACTTCCTTCTCTTATTGGTGAACTGAAGTATTTCTTCTGTTACCCATGGTTGGTTTGCAGTTACCTTATTTATACTTATGTTCTTCTTTCCAACTTCTGCGATTGACATATTTAGAGAAGTCCATTCCTCTTCAACTGAACTGCCTGCTGAGCTATTCCTTATCACAGTGTTTATAGCTTTAGAGAATTTCAAACATAGTTCTTCATTCCTTAGTACTTCCTTATCCCACTTCTTTGCGCCTTGATTCTTCCTAATTAGTCTCAAACTTCAGCTAACTCTTCATCAATATTAAATTGTGATCTGAGTCCATATCTGCTCCTGTGCACACCTTACAACCCGGTATCTGATTTTGGAATCTCTGCCTGACCAGGATTGTAATCCAACTGAAATCTTCCCATATCTCCTGGCCTTTTCCATGTACACCTCCTTCACTTGTGATTCTTGAACAGAATATTCACTATTAATAGCTGAAATTTTATGCAGAACTCAATTAGGCTTTCTCCTCTCTCATTCCTAGCACCAAACCCATATCCTCCCATAACCCTTTCTTCTACTCCTTCCCCTACAACCGCATTCCAGTCCCCCAACGACTATTATATTTTTGTCTCCCTCACATACTTTCTCTATCTCATCATCTTCAGCTTGCTATGACAGAATGCATACTTGGAATATCGTTGTCGGTGATTGTTTGCTGTTGATACTGATGAGAACAACCCTATCACTGAATTTTTCACAGTAACTCACCCTCTGTCCTATCTTCCCATTCATAATGAATTCTACTCTCATTATATCATTTTCTGCTGCTTTTGCTATTACCCTATATTTGTCTGACCAGAATTCCTTGTCTTCTTTCTATTCCACTTCACTGACCCCTACTACATCTAGACTGAATCTTAACATCTCCCTTTGCAGATTTTCTAGTTTCCTATCACCTTCAAATTTCTGACATTCCACATCCCACAACTTGTAGAACGTTATCCTTTCATTGGTTATTCAATCTTTTTCTCACAGTCACCTCCTGGAGACTGGAATGGGAGACTAGTCCAGAATCTTTTGCCAATGGAGAGATCATCATGACACTTCCTGAATTACAGATCACATACATGGACACACATGTGTTTTTAATGCTGTCATTTCCGTTGCCTTCTGATCCTCATGCTGTTGATCATCTGATTCTTCTGCCCTTAGTTTCCCACTCCACAAGCAAGAGTGCCCTGAAACTCTGTCCACTTCTCCACCCTCTTAGCCAAGGCCATCAGCTGAATGGGATGACTTCTTAACCTGGAAATCTTCAGCCACCATTGCTGATGATTTTTATTCACAATTGAAGTGGTGATGGGGTTCAAAACCAGGATCAAGGATGTTTTGATTACTAATCAAAGACCCCACCACTAGACCACAGTTGTTCTTAGAACTCATTTTGGGACAAACAGAAATACAGAGAGAAAAGGGGAGGGGGAGGGGTTATAAGACAATAAAAGTTATAATGTGCATATACATTATGTGAGTGAACGTAAATATTAAAGAACTGTTTAACTTACCTTTTTGGGTAGGCTTCGTATATCTAAACACGTACAGAAAATGTGTTTCAGTGTTGAAACTGATGGTAAATATGGTGGTACAACAAAATTCCTTTCCAGAGAGTCAGTTCTAACAAATATTTTTGCTGGGATATTTGCTTTGTCTCTAACACCCAACAATTCCAACAGCTCCTCTACTTCCTGCACTGGATTTTGTGGAATTACTCCTATTGTATCCCCTGGATGCCAAGACATATTTTCTTCCTGTAAAAAAAAAAAAAACTTCAGTAAATGGCATGAAATAATAGTTACTTGTCCCGGGCTGTTGTTAATATGTTCATATGATAACTTATGGGATTGGAGCAGGGTGACATCGTTGACGACCACTGTCATTTTCAAGGCAAAACTGTCCAACTCAGGTCTCACATTGTTTTTATGCTGAAAATTATTCTGATAAAAATGAACTTTCAGCATTATGCTGAAATTGACTTTAGGATTGTCCCATAAACATCTTACACACTATGCACATCCTAAATATCTTTTTAGGAACAAATGACTATCTGCATTAATTTTAGTTATTTTTTATGCCAGTTATCAGGTGGTTGTGCAGCAAGATTTCAATACACATCTGATATAAGAAAGAAAATACAAGCATCTGAATACATCCCTCACTCTCCCAGAACCAGGAGGAGCTTTCCAGACACCACCTCCATAATTATCCAACCTGCTGTCATCCTACTGCTACCTCAGTGAACCACTTTCCAACCTCCAACCCATAGTGTTCTCCTCATACACCCCTCATAGCATCTAAACCCTGCTTAGCTAAGTTTCCAAAATAACACATCCCCAAAAACTCCATACCAAATCCACAGCCGAAACATTTCCATAACACTGTTGTTAACCTTTCCATCAAAACCCTCAGCTCCAAAGAAGTTTCAGTCTATCTAAAGACGTCACCTTTAGCACCTTTAACTGAACCATGCGTGGCTCATGTTCCCGCCGTCATGTATTTTACACCGTTTTTAACGTACTTCCACCTCACTACGTTAATTAAATTACTACTGTCACTGAGTTGTTGCTTTGCCTGAGCGTGAGCGGCATTAGCAGCGCGTATTGATATATCCCCTCTCGTAGTATCATGATAGAAGGTTGAATACATGGAAGAGCCCTGGAGATACTAAAAGGTATCAGATAGATTATATAATGGTAAGACAGAGATTTAGGAACCAGGTTTTAAATTGTAAGACATTTCCAGGGGCAGATGTGGACTCTGACCACAATCTATTGGTTATGACCTGTAGATTAAAACTGAAGAAACTGCAAAAAGGTGGGAATTTAAGGAGATGGGACCTGGATAAACTGAAAGGACCAGAGGTTGTACAGAGTTTTAGGGAGAGCATAAGGGAACAATTGACAGGAATGGGGGAAAGAAATACAGTAGAAGAAGAATGGGGAGCTCTGAGGGATGAAGTAGTGAAGGCAGCAGAGGATCAAGTAGGTAAAAAGACGAGGGCTAGTAGAAATCCTTGGGTAACAGAAGAAATATTGAATTTAATTGATGAAAGGAGAAAATATAAAAATGCAGTAAATGAAGCAGGCAAAAAGGAATACAAATGTCTCAAAAATGAGATCGACAGGAATTGCAAAATGGCTAAGCAGGGATGGCTAGAGGACAAATGTAAGGATGTAGAGGCTTATCTCACTAGGGGTAAGATAGATACTGCCGACAGGAAAATTAAAGAGACCTTTGGAGATAAGAGAACCACTTGTATGAACATCAAGAGCTCAGATGGAAACCCAGTTCTAAGCAAAGAAGGGAAAGCAGAAAGGTGGAAGGAGTATATAGAGGATCTATACAAGGGCGATGTACTTGAGGACAATATAATGGAAATGGAAGAGGATGTAGATGAAGATGAAATGGGAGATACAATACTGTGTGAAGAGTTTGACAGAGCACTGAAAGACCTGAGTCGAAACAAGGCCCTAGGAGTAGACAACATTTCATTGGAACTACTGACGGCCTTGGGAGAGCCAGTCCTGACAAAACTCTACCATCTGGTGAGCAAGATATATGAGACAAGCGAAATACCCTCAGACTTCAAGAAGAATATAATAATTCCAATCCCAAAGAATGCAGCTGTTGACAGATGTGAAAATTACCGAACAATCAGTTTAATAAGCCACAGCTGCAAAATACTAACACGAATTCTTTACAGACGAATGGAAAAACTAGTAGAAGCCAACCTTGGGGAAGATCAGTTTGGATTCCGTAGAAATACTGGAACACGTGAGGCAATACTGACCTTACAAATTAGCTTAGAAGAAAGATTAAGGAAAGGCAAACTTATGTTTCTAGCATTTGTAGACTTAGAGAAAGCTTTTGACAATGTTGACTGGAATACCCTCTTTCAAATTCTAAAGGTGGCAGGGGTAAAATACAGGGAGCGAAAGGCTATTTACAATTTGTACAGAAACCAGATGGCAGTTATAAGAGTCGAGGGGCATGAAAGGGAAGCAGTGGTGGGGAAGGGAGTGAGACAGGGATGTAGCCTCTCCCCGATGTTATTCAATCTGTATATTGAGCAAGCAGTAAAGGAAACAAAAGAAAAATTCAGTGTAGGTATTAAAATCCACGGAGAAGAAATAAAAACTTTGAGGTTCACCGATGACATTGTAATTCTGTCAGAGACAGCAAAGAAATTGGAAGAGCAGTTGAACGGAATGGATGGTGTCTTGAAGGGAGGATATAAGATGAACATCAACAAAAGCAAAACGAGGATAATGGAATGTAGTCAAATTAAGTCGGGTGATGTTGAGGGTATTAGATTAGGAAATAAGACACTTAAAGTAGTAAAGGAGTTTTGTTATTTGGGGAGCAAAATATCTGATGATGGTCGAAGTAGAGAAGATATAAAATGTAGACTGGCAATGGCAAGGAAAGCGTTTCTGAAGAAGAGGAATTTGTTAACATCGAGTATAGATTTAAGTGTTTGTATGGACTGTAGCCATGTATGGAAGTGAAACATAGACGGTAAATAGTTTGGACAAGAAGAGAATAGAAGCTTTCAAAATGTGGTGCTACAGGAGAATGCTGAAGATTAGATGGGTAGATCACATAACTAATGAGGAAGTATTGAATAGGATTGGGGAGAAGAGAAGTTTGTGGCACAACTTGACCAGAAGAAGGTGTCGGTTGGTAGGACATGTTCTGAGGCATCAAGGGATCACCAATTTAGTATTGGAGGGCAGCGTGGAGGGTAAAAATCGTAGGGGGAGACCAAGAGATGAATACGCTAAGCAGATTCAGAAGGATGTAGGTTGCAGTAGGTACTGGGAGATGAAGAAGCTTGCACAGGATAGAGTAGCATGGAGAGCTGCATCAAACCAGTCTCGGGACTGAAGACCACAACAACAACAACAACTGTATCTTTGCTGGACTGCTATTACTTCCCAGTCGTTGTCTGTCATAAGGGAGTTCAGATAGCGAGTTCGCGTAGCCACGAGTTCGGGCTGTCAGTCAGATGGAACGCGTCTGGAGCACATTCCGGACCTGCCAGTTGGGGAGTTGCAAAGTGGCACTGGTGCAGTCGGGATGGAGCAGTGAGGTCTGCGCCGACAAGACTCGCCCGACCACGGCCGCCACGTATCACTTGAGCTGGGCCACGGTCTCGGTGGATTGTCAGTCGGTTGTCCTACGGCTCACCAATCGTTCACGAGTCGGCTGTGTGTGTGTGCATCGACACCCGATGTGTCTTCATGCGTGCTTAGTTACTGTTGGGTATCGTTCAGGTCTTCATGCAAGTGTTTGTCAGGTTGTGTGTGTACTTGGCGTTATTTCAACTGACGACTATTATACATGCTGTCGGCATTATTAGAGGAGTCACTCGGTTGCTGCGGACCAGGGAAGTTATCTCCGTGCAGTGCAGTCAGCTGGGTCCGCTGGCCGGTCCCTGCGCAGTGTCGGAGCATGTGTGGAGCTGTCCGATCTCTACGAGCTTTGTGGTTCGTCGACCCAGGACGTCAAAGTTGAGTAGTGGTTTCAACTACCCCAGCTACGTCCATCCACGTTGTGGCGGTTCGTTTTGGTAGTTCACTGTTGGGGAGGTTTTTCTGGAGCAAGACCGAGTGTTTCTATTGCTCAAATTTAGCCGCCAAGCGGTCCAATTAACTATATTGGTTCACTACAATTCAATAGCACCAGGAATTTTCTGCCTTGAGGCCGTTAGTTTTCCGGTTACCTGCCCTTGCCACTAACGTAATTTTTAGGCAGTGTCTTTTCCTCACCTGTTGTTGCTGCCCGACATGGTGTGTAGTTTGGGCAGCTCAGTTCACATACGCGTTTGTTTAAGGTAGTAATACTTGTATCTTTTTGGAGCCTTGAATTCTCATTTACTCAGTTGTGGCAAGCAAGTGGTCAGTCAGTCAGTTCGTGACTGTCCCTTGGTTGGGTTCACATGAATTTAGTGTAGTTGGACTCACCACCTGTCTCGCCTAAGTGAACGAGGGCAGACCGATCCACGGGAGACTCCTGAGTGCCGTTCTCTTAATTATCCTCTTGGCAGTGTTAATGTTGTTGTAATTTAAATGTATTTTATATTTTTAATTTGGCAAGGTTAGTTGTGGGGCTTCAGCCCTGGAAACATGTTCTCGGAGTTTCATTCAAGTCCAAACATTATTTTCTTCTGCTCTTGAAAGGTTATTGTAATTTCCTCTGAAATTATTGAGGGCCTTCTGCCATTGGTGTTGCAAAAAGGAAATTTTTAAATTTAATGTATTGTTTTACTGATTGTTGAATATATATATTTCCTTAATTTGCACAATTTGACTTTGCGGCCTTCAGCCGTTTTATTGCATTTGTTTATCTCTTTCTGTGCACCTTGTGGGCCATCAGCCCTGTTAGCATCTTAAAACATTGTGGCTTTCTGCCTTCAGTAATAATATACTATTATATATGGAATTTTGAAGATTTAATCCGGCGGCCTTCAGCCGCTCCGCATGCTAATCTCATATATGTATACAATTTATCTTATTCGCAAATTTGTGTGTCATGTCTTTTCAAAATTGAACTTATTCTAAAGCATCTGTTTGGAGGCCTTCAGCCACGAGGCAAATTTAATTCTTTCAAAAGTGTATTTGTGGATTAAATGATAATAAATACCAATAGTGAAATGAATACAACCGCAACTCCCTTGGCCCTTTCCACAACTCTAATTACCTATTAGCCCTGCGTGATTTAGCGGGCAATGTTTTAACTTTTCCATCAAAACTCTCAGCTCCTAAGAAGTTTCAGTCGTATCTAAAGACATCACCTTTAGTGTGTTTAACGATGCTGGATTTGTCAAAGACCTACTCTTCATCTCCTGATCCCTGCAATGGAACCACTTATTTGCCACCAATCCCTCCAACCAAAGCCAACCTAATTCCAACATTCAACCCTGCCTCTCCCTGGTCATACCACTATCCAACTGTGCTCCCATCCCCCTCCCACCAAACCACCCGCTGGTCACCTCCCGGGAATTCCTTACCTCCAACTTAGCCTTAACATCCTTCCCCTGGTCCCTTCCTCAGGACACCAACCTTTTAGCAGAAGAAAATATAGCTATACACAGCCTCAGAACTAATCCTGACCTAATCGCCTTACATGCAGACAAAGGATCCACCACTGTCATGAATCGTAGTGACTACCTGGCAGAAGGCTTCTGCCCGTTATCTGACTCCTCAACCAATAAACTATGCTAGAGTGATCCCAGAACTGCAACATCTCCCTATCCCCACTTAAAGCCTTAGGCCTTCCCCAGAACCTCTCCTCTGAATCCAATTCTCACTCCTATGACACCCCACACACCCACCTTCTACATGATCCCTAAAACCCATAAAACGCAACAATCCTGTATGCCCCACTGTGGCTCGTTATTGAGCCCCCACTGAAAGAATTTTGGTCATCATTGAGCAACACCTCCAACCAATGGCCTGTTATCTAGCATCTCATGTGAAAGATACCAATCACTTCCTTCACCGACTCTCCACCATCCATACCCCTTTACCTCCTGGAACTGTACTCTTCAGTGTTGATGCCACCTCCATATACAACAACATCCCTCATGCCCATGCTTTTCCACTGTTGAACGTCACCAGACTCAGGACCAAGAGATCCCACCCTCATTCTTTCATAATCTCAACACTTTCTCTCCCATCTGCTTCACCTGGTCCACCTCAACCCAGCGTGCCATCTTCCTAGATGTTGATCACTTCCTCTCTGATGGCTCTATCCACACCTCTGACCACATAAAACTCACACCACCAACCACCAATAGTAGCTGCATTTTGACAGCTGTCATCCCTTTCACACAAAAAAAAAACCTCTCCCATACAGCCTGGCTACCTGGGAACAGCATATCTGCAGTGACAAGACCTCTCTCGCCCTGTATGCTAAGGGTCTCACCAAGGCCTTCACACACAGGCACTATCACCCAGACCTAGTCCGCAAACAGATCTCCCGCACCATTTCCCTTCACAACCCCAATCCTCTCACCATCAAGAATCAGCCACAAAGGAGACACCCAATACCACTATGGACTGGAACAACTGAACCATATCCTTTGCTAGGGCTTTGATTACCTTTTTTGGTAAACATTTTTGGAATACAGTGATCAATAGATTATTATATTTTGACTAAAGTTCAGTCTTGATCACATCATTTATGTTTCAATGACATAGGTAACCGGTTTCGGTTATTTTTACATAACCATCATCAGACCCATGGCTCCCTTAGGATGGTAGGCGGAGCTCTCCTCAGCTGCTACAAAGTGTGTGTATGCAGGACAGACATGTATCGGACGGGTGATCGACACGAGCAGGTATTCACCAAGCCCACCTAAGAAGTTACACAGCCTGTTCAAGGAATAAACACGTCGTACTCTGTGTTACGTGAAAAATTATTGTTGTGAACATCTGAAGCGTGTTCTTTCACTTACTGTCATAAAGTCAGGCCAGTTGTCTTCTTAAACATGGAGAGATTTATAGACTTTATTTATAGAAAGATGATTGTAATAGCTTCTGTCGAACCAGAAGGTGTTGAGCTTACGGGAAATGTTTCAGTGTATGAAAACTGTTATGTGTTATGAAAATACAGTGAGACTGAGTTCAAGGTATTCTTGAGTGTACCGAGTTATTTAAAAGTATAGAAAATTCCTCCAGAGTAACATCAATTCTTCAGAGAAGAAGCTGGGTCGAATATCGCAGCTGGCTATCCTGAAAGAAGATCGGTGAAGCAACTCGAAGTAAGTTCAACAACAAGGGGGAGCGTGAGTCTCGCACAGCAGTACCATGCTCCCACCCTTAATCACCAGAAACCACCAGAGATGGATGGCAAGTCCCCAGATAAACAATGGCCTGACCTCTCAGCAGAAAACAATATGAGAGGCACTAAAATGTGTGTATCACATTTTGGTGTGTTCCCTTATGGAGGAGGGTGCTGAACAACAGTGCCACATTTAGAGATTTGTTAATAGTGTGTTATCTTTACTGGAGGCACTGAAAGAGTTACTCGAGAAGACATCACGGACTCCAGCTTGTTACTTCTTACATCCAACCACTCACCAACCCCTTGATATATTAATGTGTGTTTCAACAGCAAGGCTGCTACTTATCCATTCACCAGTACTTTGTAGACAGACATCCACTCCAGCATTTTTTGGGAGAAAAGAGCTGTGATTGCTTTGGATAGGTTTTTTGATCAACTATTCACACCGGGTATCTAAATACACTAAGAAAATAGCAGCACAACAAAAATTTCATAGTATGAGTATGTCTCATTTGAATTCTATAAGTCTTGATGGCTATATTTAGTCCTATTAGAATTCTCTACAACAAAATCTTCCTTTGCATATCAAAGCTTCTATATTGCTAGGCTACATAATATTTCTTCATTTTCTTCTTCAGTAACTTAATTGTCCAACTTCACCCCGAGATACACTTCAGAAGTACTTCACATAGATGAACATTGTCAAAAAAGGCTCCATCGGTATATAAATTGTGCGACTGACTGTAAACTTTACAACATTTTAAGTGAAATTACTGTCATTTTGGAGTCAAACATGCAATTACCATTTGGATGCTCAATCCACACATAAGTACACTAGCATATTCAATTCTTGTCACTTTCTCTCTTTCAACACTTTCACTTATTTTTGTATACGATGTACTATATTTCATGCTAAAATTTGTTACAGCTAAAATTATTCTTCTTTTAGAAGTATTTGAAATTATGAAATACCTGGCATACTGAAAATTCATATTATTAATTGCATGATCTAATGCTAATTATTAAATTTATGTCTAGACTCATTTATAAAATAATGATATAAATTAGTAAAGATTCTTCTTTTGTCAAGAAAGTTTGTAAAATCTTTTACTTTGTAAACTCTTTGGAATATAGTTAGTAGCGCAGAATGTAAGGAGTAGTGGGCATGCCTCTGATGGAAATACACGATTTTTTAAATTTTGTCCCTAATGGTGTAATTGATGGTTTTCTGAAAATGGAGATTGTGCAGTCAGGGTTATAGAGATAAATGGGATAAAATAAAAGAAAATCGTAGCAAAAGATAGTACTTCATCAATTATTTAGTCTACTTGAACCCATAATGTTAAAAAAAAATTACAGCCTCAAGAATGTACCCCTATATGTGAGAACTGCAGCCTACAACAAGAGAAAATGAAGGTAAGTAAAAAGTTTTTCTTTTGTGTATCTTATGCCTCTTGAAGCTTTTGAAAATAATGAAGAAACTAAGAAAAAATTCAGTGGTGATGTGGGAGGGTAAGATTACAATGTGTTTCAGATAAATCACTTTCAATTGTGATTGGTAGTGGATTTCATTGACATTACCCTTTAGAGAACAGTTACAGAGTTCAACAGCATCCATTATGTTGACAATCCACATGCTGTTAATATCTATACCTTTCCCACAGTTCTAATGGTGCTACATTATACAATCAATGTTACATAAGTGTGTGACGTGTCCTCTTTCATGCACTCGTGTATAGTTCTCTCTGTTTCACCTACAAATGCTTTACCACACCAGTGCACGTCTCTGTGAACCCTTACAGTGGGGAGGGATCAGGTGCACCTAGAACGTGCTGTCCCTTATTCCATGTTGACCCAAAAAATTATTTTTTTTTTATTTATCTAAAGCATGTCTATTCTCAACCCTCTTATTGGATCCACGTTTTGAGGGTCCTACTTGTCAATCTGCCACAGGAACATCACTTGCTTCTCAGCTAGTGGCAAGAACAGCTGCCCAACCACTTGGTTGAAGTTCATAGCTTTCAGTATACTTCTTTATACACTAACATCTACCGATAAGGGAATGTCTTACATCTTTTTCCCAAAAATGAAACTGATATTTGAGTGGGTATAGCATAAAAGAAAAAAACCACAGACACTCCTTTTGACTCAATGGAGTATTTCCATAGAACAGGAGTTTACAAGGAGCTGTGCAAATGTCAAAAGAACATGTAAGTGAAATGTGGAGCACTGCAAAAGAACACAAATGAAGTAGACACCTATAAAAAAATTTAAAATTGCTTGCAGTGGACTAACAAAAGCGCAGTGCTAAAGCACACAAGCACAATGAAAGAAAATTTTAAAAATTCTTCAAGTAGATTGTTACAGACCATAGTGTATTTTGTGTGAGATGCAATTGGTTAAATTAGATTTTCAGGTTTGGTTCCACATTTTTTATAAATTGTGACGCTTGAGGGTTTCCCGACAGACCAGTTGTAAATATGGTTCTTGGGTGAGACATCGGATCATTGTGATAATTCTGCAACATTTCATCGGCGCAACTGACCAACGTCTTCAGCTGCAATGAACTCACTGCTCAGACTGTGACCAAAGCCTCTTATTATGACACTCAGAGAAGAAACTGTGCAGGTGTGAACACGCCAAATTTTGGTGACCAGTAGCGCAAATATGCAGATTGGTGGTGAGAGAGACCGCTGTGCCACTCTGTAGTGTTTCGAGAATTTCGGTGTAAATTCTAGAACCACTCAGCCTTCTACCGTATCAAACAAATGATATTTTAGAAGTGAGTGTGGGATGATAGAATCCTACTTACTGCACATCACATGTTTGTGTGTGCAGGCTTCAAATTCAGTCGCGACAAGAATGTAGACGCAGTGATCAAACGGCAATGACAAGTACTTGTCGGGCAATCCATGGATGTTTTAGTGAAAGTGTGCGGAAGAACCATGGAGCTTCTATGTTGTTCTGTGCTAATTGTGTCAATGACCATTGTTATAATAACGAGAACAGTTGAGAAGGTACTCTTGAGAAAAACTTTTGCCTTATCATTGTTGAAGAGCAGACGTGTGTTATATGGTTCATGCTGAGATTGGATATGGTGTTTAAGACAACTTTCTCTTATAAGTAAATTAGTTGGTTCTAATGTTTGGAGACACGGGAGTCTTATGAAGCAGTACATTTTTATATGAAGATTAAGATTTGTAATATGTCTGAAGTTCAAATATATGTCGTTAGTTGAAGTAAATGAAATTGGTACGTTTACTTATTTTTATAACTAGAGAGAGTCTTAAGAAATTCCTGTACCTAGCAGCATACTTCGGAGAAGAAAGTGTATGAGAGTTTGCAGCAGCAGGCTAACCAGCAAGGGAAGTCGACCGAGCATGTCAAGTACGTTATCTCGTAAAGGAAGTTGAAGTTAGTATATTTACTTCGCACTTAAATCATCATCCAAAGCTGACACAGTGTGGCAACCAGTGAGAAAGGACTGAATAAACAGGAATTCTAAGACCAAAAAATGAGGAAAGAGGTTGTTGTATGTTGCCATAGCAACTAGACCAAATATGACAAAGAATTTACTCCGAGACAACAGAACATGCTCAAGTATTTAAAGGAGCAAAATTTTGAATTGATAAATAGAGAAGAAGATCCCAGTGTGTTTCTCTAAGAAGAAATGCGTCTAGCACACTTCGGTTATGAAGATCCGGTGAAGGGAGTGTAGAGCTCTCACACACACATAGGGGGTACACAGAAGCGGAAACCAACACCCGGCACTGCTGGTACCAGTTTCTGTTCACCGGTGCTGACCTGCCTCCACATATGCTCACTGATGCAACGCAGATTCTCTGCCAGGTGAGTGTAAAACAGAACTTTATTGTTTTAGGACAAGGTGATACAAACTGTTCAGTGAAGTTTGTTAGTGTAGTTACCATACTTAAAGTTAGGTAAATGCTTACAAGATCAAAAGCTTGCATACGACAAGTTGAGGAAACTCAAGAAGCAGCTATGGCTATGAAAGTTAGTAAGGAAGTGCCTGACCGGTGTGAGTTAGTAAATTTAATCAAAACTCAAAATGCGAATCTAAGTGAAAAACTAGAATGAGCAAATTCTCAATTAAATGCCCAAACAACAAATTTTAGTAATCTATGCAAAGGCATGGATGCTTTAAAGACTGAATTTGATGCCTTAAAGTAGAAAATAATTTGAAATTAGATTTAAAGACTGAATTGACTAGTTCCTTGACTATTCATGTGAATCAAATGTTTACTGACTTCAGCCAGAAACAGAATGATAATTTTCAGAATTTGATAAAAAGGTTAGAACTGAATATTGAAGACAAATATACTAGTGTAGAATCGGAGCTTCCAGGATAATTTAATGCTAATGATTCAATCGGAAATTACAGGTGTTAATACACAAGTAGATAATGTGGAAAGGAACTTCAAAGAAAAATTAGCGAACTCTGATATCATAAATATAAGTAGTTTGGAGGAACAGGTTGAAGCAAAAAAAGTTACCGAGAGAGTAACATCCAGAAACCTATCTCCTATTTTATCTTCTGAACTTAATGATACCAGGAAAGGTATAGATGACCTGTGGAAAGAATTCAAGCTTATCCAGGATAAAGTAGAGAAAAGGGTAACTTCATCTAATTTGGTAAAGTATTAACTAGTGAAGTGATGACTGATCTACAATGGGGGGCTAATTCAGGGTTACCCACACAATTCCCCAAATTTAAGCCGATGGAGATGTACATCCAACCCATTTCTTGAAAAGGTTTAACCAAGCTTTGCCAAAAAATTTGGAAGACTCTAAAAAGAATGAATTTGCTGTGGGTTACCTTCAGGGAGAAGCCTCAGAATGGGGAACTGTGAATATTGAGAATTTTTCTTCTTGGGGAGACTTCCAAAAGAAATTTAAAGAGAAATATGGTCTGCCAGTGCACAGGAAATGTTCATATCAAATCCATGGGACCTTGGCGGAGTCATATATTCCCCCAGGGATGTTAACATTCTGAGTTAACGGGCGGAGTGACGACCGTTGGCTCTCAAGTTGTTTTTGATGTTTCTTCTAGAATAGTTTTCCTGCACTGAATTCCTCTAAAATCTTAAAACTATTCTGCATCTATACTTAACATTTTAAACTATCCTATAATCATTGTTTTTAGAAAACTAGATATGACTACAATATAAAGAAAACTTAGGAGAATCACAGAATAAGAAAAAAGTGATATAGAGATAAAATAAAATGAATAGAGTATTATATTTATGGATAATATAATGTGAGGTGAATAATTGCACAATTGTGATAGCATAGTGTATAAATTTTCTATTTTTTATAGAGTATTTTATACCTTTTATGAATCCTACCTACTGCAAGTCACATGTTTGTATGTGCAGGTTTCAAATTCAATCACGAGAAGAATGTAGACACGGTAATCGAACGGTAATGACAAGTACTTGTCAGGCAATCCGTGGAAATTTTAGTGAAAGTGCACACAATAGCCGTGGAGCTTCTATGTTATTCTGTGCTAATTGTGTCAGTGACCATTGTTATAATAACGAGAACAGCTGAGAAGGTACTCTTGAGAAAAACTTTTGCCTTAGCCTTGTTGATGGTTCATGTTGAGACTGGACATGGTGTCTAAGCCAACTTTCTCTTATATATCTTATAACTAAATGTTTCCCTGAGACATTAAAGTTTCTTTTTATTATCATCTATGATAATGATCAAAGCTGACCAAATGAATTAAAATTTGTGCTGTAGCCGGGACTCGAACCCAGGTCTTCTTGCTTGCTTGGCAGAAATGCTAATCATTACACCACCACAGTGCATTGGTCAACACTGCTGCACGAACTACCTAAGCTAAGTGTCCTCCCCAACACAAACTTCAATTCATTTTTCCCTTACATATTGTCACTACTGCCAGGGCTCTCCGATATCTCCGATATTGGCAAGCATCCCAGCATTGGACGTAATGGGATGTCCTTGTACTACTGGTGATCATACAGATCTTATCTTGTTAAGCAAATTAGTCAAGCTGCGAATTTCTCTTATATGTAAATTAGTTTGTTTCTAACGTTTGGAAACACAAGAGGCTTACGAAGCAGTATATATTTATATGAAGAGTGAGATTTGTAATATGTCTGAAGTTCAAATATACGTTGTTAGTTGAAGCAAATGAAATTTTTATAAGTAGAGAGAGTCTTAAGAAATCCCTGTACCTAGCAGCATACTACTGAGAAGAAAGTGAAAGTGAGTTTGTAGCTGCAGGCTAACCAGCAAGAAAAGTTGGCCGAGCATCTCAAGTATGTCATCACGTGAAGGAAGTGGACGTTAGTATATTTACTTTGCACTTAAATCGTCATCCAAAGCCTTTAGAACTTGTTGGACGAGGAACGCACACAGAGGGGCTGTCAGTCATACTGTGCACTCCAGTCGGCCACCTCAGCACCCCCTCTCAGGACCCGCCTGTTGAAATGTGTGTCCACACTAGAGATGGGCAAAACTGTTCTTTTCAGAGATCGGATCAGAACTGTTCACTCCCTGAAATGAATTAGCTCTTTTTCATGACTCACCACTCATTTACAATAGAAAATAAATGGAAGGCACATTGCCCTTTTAACTTGGTTTATTCCAGTACTATACCTGTATTTTGATCTTATTTGATCCTATTTTGAAGTAACACAGATAATGAGTAAGAATTTTGTATTGTTTATTGAAATTTCCACGATATGACAAAGTTTTTGATTACTGATTTATTTTGCACTATCGTGGTTTTTTGGGTGATCGGAAAATGTTGTAACTTGAAATTTACATTAACAATATAGTTGGCTACAATGTATTAAAATTTCATTAACCTCGTACAAATACATCGCAAGCCATATTTTTTAAAGTGAACGTTTCCTTCCAAAGACGCCTAAAATCGCAAAATCCGTACCAGAATAAGAAAAAAAATATAAATTTGACTGTAAAACGAAAGTGCTGCATATAGCCTTACGCAGAATAAAACAAGGAAAATATTGGTGTATCACATTTTGCGATACGTTTATCGGTTCGCTCGTAATTAAAGCGTAAATTCGAGTGTCCATAATAAAAATCCTATAGTAAGAGGAGTCGTCAGGAACCTAATCTGATCAGTTTAAACAAATAAAAATAAAATAAAAACAATTGATGTATACATAACATAATAATGTAATATACATAGCAGTATTATTACGAAGAACAATATCCAGTAGGGACGAACTCCGATGCAGAGGCGCTGAGTCGAGCAGGTCGAACCGCGAGCTGTATTACTGCGTGAGCTGAGACCGCAGAGACCAGAGTGACACCTGAGTCGCTTTGCTCGACGCTCTGGCTAGAGTCGAGACGGTGGAGTGAGCGTTGAGCGGGCGAGTTCCGAGGGTGGGGGGAGCGGTGAACTCACCCGCTCCGAGACAAATCATCCATTCCCTTGCGAGCAGGTTGTTGCAAGTAGTTCCTATGTTATCCGCTAGGTGGCTCTCTGTCCTGTTGCTCGCATCAACTGCCCAGAGGGCAGGACGTGCGACTGAAACGATCGCCGACAGAGTGCGATGCGAAGTTAAGCTGCGCCAGACACTCACTGCACGCAGCAGAGGACGCACAGAGACGGCACGGCATATGTGAAACACAAAATCCAATGGGGCACTGCACAATGCAGGCAGCCAAGGCAGAAGCAGGGCAGAGGCCGGCGCTGGCTGTGTTGTGTGGCGTGCACTGTGCTGTGACCAGCAGAGGCGCTGCTGATATGCTCTCTCTCTCTCTCTCTCTCTCTCTCTCTCTCTCTCTCTCTCTCTGCCGTGGGAAACGTTTGGAGCTACCGTTCTTTTTTTCTGAATCACTGATTGTTCAATCCTTTGAAAGATTCAACTCTATGAATTAGTTCAAGAGCGGATCCCCCACCTCTAGTCCACACTGGCACGTGCCCATCCTCACCATTGTCGAACAGCTATCTGTGTCGCCACCACAGTGTCACCCCTCATACGACTGACAGCTCCTTCTTGTGGTTGCTATGATTTTAACACGGCCAGTGCCGGATCCCGTGCAGTGCTGAGCTGGTATCGTGTGTACCTGTTAAGCAAATTAGTCAAGCTGCAAATTTCTTCCTGCTTCTTTAATAACACTTTCCCAGTACGAAGACATCGACAACAGAATTTCGGTGTTCGTGCATTCCATATAGTGGTCTGTACTGAGACAATGCTTGACTACTGCAGACTTCCCTGGTCAGTCCAGACGTGTGTGTTGCCGATATTCGACACACCTGTCCTCCACAGTATGACAAGTTCGTCCAATATACATCCTGCAGCTACAGGGAATCTTATAAACACCAGGCCTTCTTAAACAAAGGTCATCTTTCACCGAACCTTTTTATGGAAGATTTCTAGGAGAGAGCACTCCAGTCTGTGGATTTGAAACCTACATGCTTTTGGGGATATGTGAATGAGACGTTTGTCATCTGGGCCAATGGCACTGTGTCATTAGATTCATTTTTGCAACACCTAAATTCTCTTCACTGAAACATCAATTTCACAATGAGGATGGAGAAAACAGGTGCAGAGAAAAGAGGATGGCAGCTCGGATCACGGTGTGTACCGTAAACCGACATGCCTAGACATACACTTACAGGTTACCAACTGTCACCATCCTGCACGATGAGGTGGCACGCTCAGGATGTTGTTACACAGAACATGAGCCGTATTAGATTCTGACAGCTCATCTACTAGCTACGCCACCTTTGTACTGTATTTTCAGAAAATGGATATTCTGAACAGGAGATTTGCCGTATCTTACATCTGGCGCATGCTAGAGAAAGTGAGAAACTGGAAGAAATTGATGAACAAAGAGGAATGGTTGTTTTGCCATAGTCTGACAATGTTTCTTTGAAAATAGAAATATTATTGGAAAAATATAAAGTTAAATGCATCTCTCATCCACCAACGAAACTCAGAGCTCTTTTAGGCTCAGTGAAAGATGATCTTTGTTTAAGAAGGCCTGGTGTTTACAAGATACCTTGTAGCTGCAGGATGTATATTGGACAAACTTGCTGCACTGTGGAGGACAGATGTGTCGAACATCGGCGAAACATGTGCCTGGACCGGTCAGAGATGTCTGCAGTGATCAAGCATTGTCTCAGTACAGGACACTGTGTGGAATACACGAACACCGAAATTCTGTTGAAATGAAATGGCTATATGCAATATGGGAGTTAACATCTGAGGTCATCAGTCTCCTAGACTTACAACTACTTAAACCTAACTAACCTAAGGACATCACACACATCCATGCCCGAGGCAGGATTCGAACCTGCAACCGTAGCAGCTGCGTGTTTCTGGATTGAAGCGCCTAGAACTGCTCGGCCACAGCAAGCGCCATGAAATTCTGTCATTGACATTTTCGTACTGGGACAGCGTTATTAAAGAAGCAGGTGGAAATTCGAAGCTTGACTAATTTGCTTGACAAGGACATGGGATACCAGCTCAGCAGTGTTGGGATTGAGCCCTGGCCATGTTAAAATCACAGTGAACACACAAAGAACTGTTACTTGTACTGGGGACGACGCTGCAGTCGCGACATAGATATCTGGCTGACAATGGCGAGGGCAGGCACATGCCAGTGTGGACACACACACTCCTGGAAATGGAAAAAAGAACACATTGACACCGGTGTGTCAGACCCACCATACTTGCTCCGGACACTGCGAGAGGGCTGTACAAGCAATGATCACACGCACGGCACAGCGGACACACCAGGAACCGCGGTGTTGGCCGCCGAATGGCGCTAGCTGCGCAGCATTTGTGCACCGCCGCCGTCAGTGTCAGCCAGTTTGCCGTGGCATACGGACCTCCATCGCAGTCTTTAACACTGGTAGCATGCCGCGACAGCGTGGACGTGAACCGTATGTGCAGTTGACGGACTTTGAGCGAGGGCATATAGTGGGCATGCGGGAGGCCGGGTGGACGTACCGCCGAATTGCTCAACACGTGGGGCGTGAGGTCTCCATAGTACATCGATGTTGTCGCCAGTGGTCGGCGGAAGGTGCACGTGCCCGTCGACCTGGGACCAGACCGCAGCGACGCACGGATGCACGCCAAGACCGTAGGATCCTACGCAGTGCCGTAGGGGACCCCACCGCCACTTCCCAGCAAGTTAGGGACACTGTTGCTCCTGGGGTATCGGCGAGGACCATTCGCAACCGTCTCCATGAAGCTGGGCTACGGTCCCGCACACCGTTAGGCCGTCTTCCGCTCACACCCCAACATCGTGCAGCCCGCCTCCAGTGGTGTCGCGACAGGCGTGAATGGAGGGATGAATGGAGACGTGTCATCTTCAGCGATGAGAGTCGCTTCTGCCTTGGTGCCAATGATGGTCGTATGCGTGTTTGGCGCCGTGCAGGTGGGCGCCACAATCAGGACTGCATACGACCGAGGCACACAGGGCCAACACCCGGCATCATGGTGTGGGGAGCGATCTCCTACACTGGCCGTACACCACTGGTGATCGTCGAGGGGACACTGAATAGTGCACGGTACATCCAAACCGTCATCGAACCCATCGTTCTACCATTCCTAGACCGGCAAGGGAACTTGCTGTTCCAACAGGACAATGCACGTCCGCATGTATCCCGTGCCACCCAACGTGCTCTAGAAGGTGTAAGTCAACTACCCTGGCCAGCAAGATCTCCGGATCTGTCCCCCATTGAGCATGTTTGGGACTGGATGAAGCATCGTCTCACGCGGTCTGCACGTCCAGCACGAACGCTGGTCCAACTGAGGCGCCAGGTGGAAATGGCATGGCAAGCCGTTCCACAGGACTACATCCAGCATCTCTACGATCGTCTCCATGGGAGAATAGCAGCCTGCATTGCTGCGAAAGGTGGATATACACTGTACTAGTGCCGACATTGTGCATGCTCTGTTGCCTGTGTCTATGTGCCTGTGGTTCTGTCAGTGTGATCATGTGATGTATCTGACCCCAGGAATGTGTCAATAAAGTTTCCCCTTCCTGGGACAATGAATTCACGGTGTTCTTATTTCAATTTCCAGGAGTGTATATCGGCAGACAGCTCCTGACAGGGGGCACTGAGGTGGCCGACTGGAGCGCACAGTATGACTGACAGCGTGCGCTCATCATCTGACAAGTGGCACAGCTGTCTCTCTCACTACTGATCTGCATATTTACACTATTGGTCACCAACATTTGGTGTGTTCATGGGTCACAGCCTGAGCAGTGAGTTTGCTGCAGCTGAAAATGTCGGTCAGCTGTGCTGATGAAATATTGTGGAATTATCACAATGACATCTGACATCTTGCCCATGAATCATTATTAATTGTTGAAAGGGTGACATTATTTCTGTGACAGTATATTTGTCGAGGAGAGTATTTACTTTAACCACCAATGGAAAAATTTAGATGGAGACAGTAAAGTGATATGGAAAAGAATGGGTTTCTGGTGATATAAATAAATGGTAATATCAATAGCAGCAGAAAATGGTGTGGGGAGTAGGAATTTTTATGGAAATGAAGGCACGGCAAAGTATAAGATACTGTGGACAGGTCAGTGACAGGATTATTCTCTTTAGAATGAACGGCAAACAAATGACAATAACAGTTCAGTTACATACGGTGGGCATCTTCAAACTGGACCACAAAATATCTACAACATGACTGATGTAGGATTGACCCTTGCTATAGAATATCTCAGGAGATGCTGGAAATGGCCACTACTGATGTCGATGATTGCTACACTTAATTTATCGAGCTGCGAGATATGTACAGCAGCTCTTCCAGAGTGATAGTGGCAATAGTGTTTTAAATGTTCTGCTGTACCTCTTCCAGTGTGTGAGGATTATTTGAGTATAATTTGCCCCACAGTTGAAAATCACAGGGAGAGAGAACAGGTAATTAATGTGGCCTGGAGGTAGCACTGTATCTGCTGACTGTCCTCTCCTCACCGAACACCTTACACACTCGGCACAGGGTTGTTCAGGTGGTGTGTGTTGTTAACCCACCTTGCAGGAAACATCCATTCAACCATTCATCTTCTGTGAGTTGATCCACATATGGATCAAGCAGTTCTTGACATAACAGTTAGCATTAACAGTTGGAGAAAGAATCGTCTTCCAATACAGACACCAGGCGCTGTCCACCAAATACCAATCTTGAAATTATGCAACTGATCTTCAAAGCACTGATAGAGACTTTCTGACATACAATGACACTCGTTATGCATGTTCATATATCTTGATATTCCAAACCGTGCCTCATCTGGGGAAGTGAAAAACTGGCTATTCAAAATTCCTCATTCCACTTTGCTCAGAAACCACAGGCACAACTCAACACACAAAACTGTCTGCACACTTTAACTCGTAACTCGTGCACAACAGTAAATTCGTAAGTATACAGATGCAGGTCCTTGACATGATGATCTCTTAATTCAAATGCAAACAAACAAACAGTGTTGAAATTTTGTCAGACTTCGTTCCAGGCTTTCCTCCAATTAAGCAATGTTTTCTGGTGTTCATCACTAAACTGCCCATTTTGTACCATTCTGTCACTAAATTTTGGACTACAAACTTTGCTGGACATTTTATCAAAATACTTCTAGGCTTAAACTCTCAAGCAAACAGTTCTGCACTCATTTTGCACAAATTGTGCATTGACAATGAACATGCACTGTTTTATCACTAGCACCATTTTGTGCTGTATTCGACTGGTCACTACACACATCACCTCCTCTTACCCCTTCAGACGTAATCACACAGTGAAGTACTCGACGCAGGGTGTATACGTGTGTGTGTGGGGCGGGAGGGGGGGGGGGGGGGGGGGTACGGCACGCAGACAGCGATCACCACCTATCGTTAAGTCTCAATTCTGTGTCAGCCTTATAAATATGTTCTGGGCCAGTTTTATTTTGCACGTTTAGTAGGTGCTGTCGAGATGAGCAGTTATGTGTCAATATGGGATCAACATTAGGGACAAGAGAAGAGTTCAGCAATAAATGTCAAGTAATCACAGAGAATACACAACTCAAAAATCACAAAAGGGGGAGGTATACTTGCAAAACGCTTGGAGGTGGGGGTAGATTTTCGATGTATTACATTATGTCAGACATAGATACCAAAACTGGATATCGAATTTTAAGGCAGTGTCAATAAACAGAGTAGAATGCTCCAAATATTTAGCTGTACATACTTATGAAGAAAGATGGAAGAAGCACATTACTGAGCAGATCAAATGATTAAGTTTAGCTACGTTTTCTCTTCATATAATTCCTACTCTTGGAAACAATCATATCAATCTACTGACATATTTTGAATATTTCCACTCAACATGTGCTAAGGAATAATTTTCTTGGGTAGCTCATCACTAGGAAAGAAAGTATTGATCGCACAAAATTCAGCAGTAAGAATAATGTATGGTGTTCCTGCAATCGTCATGTAGGTGTCTTTTCAAGAAGCTAGGTATTTTAACTGAACCATCACAATACTTATATTCTCTAACGAAATTCATCATAGATGATTCATCACCATTTGAGAAGAATAGTCATGTCCATACCTACATGACATGACATTTGTTACCTGTTACTGAAGTTGACAGTGGCTCAGAGCAAAAAGTTTTGACCAATTTGCCCAATACCACAGAATGTCTGACAGGTAAGAAAATAATATTTAAATCTAACTTGAAATCATTTATCCCACACAACTCTTCCTATTCTGTGGATAAAATTTTATTTGAAAATCAGTAGTCCGTAAAACAAAACAAAAAATTCTAGTTTTGAAATGTGACAATCTTTTTGTAGTGCCTACCTGTGACTCAGTATCTCTGCTGTATGGCGAGTAACAACTACACTTTTTTAATATTGTTACATTCCATCCTGGGTTTTCCATCATAGATACTCAATATTTTTTGACCAGCTCTTCGATAACCAGCTTCTCCTTGTTCTGATTTTTATAGTCGGAATTATTAACTTTCCATAAATATGATAAATATGATGCCACATGTAACTCTTGAGTCACCTGCAACACTTTCACTGTTGGCCACATCTTGATAAGCAATGTTTAACAACACGAAAAACAAAAATAATAAAGAAGCGACTAAACATTTTCCAGATTCCAAGAGAACAGCTGGAGGCCATGTCTACCAACACGTCCACACATTGTCTACAAATTGTCTCATGTCTCCCATTTCAAATCAGATTCCAAAGTTCTGAGGTTTTGTTGCAATAGCTTGTCTACAAGACATGAAATGTCTCTCAATTGTCTATATATAAAATCACTCTATTGCCTATAGACACCATCTAGATGTAAAAAACATTCGACTTTGTATTTAACTGAATTAACTGAATTTAACTGAATACCTTCTCATCATTGTTGAGGGCTGCAAATATTTGTTTTTAGGTAAATTTGAGATAGATCCTCAAGAGAGTGGGTTTGGTTGCTACAGACAAATGTGTGGTCCATGTTACCATGTGTCAGTTTCACAGGTTTTACACTCTAAAAAGAAACTGACGAGCCTTATGAGTAGCCTACGGTATATAGAGCATGTAACAAGAGAAGATAGTCCATGTGACGTCACGAACTGAGTGCAGAGCCATGGGATAATTCCTATGCTTCCAGCCCAGGATTCATGCAGTCTGGAAGCTTTTAGCAATAATGTGAGGACCATCGCCTGTATGTGAGCTTTTCTTGAGGTGAATTTGTTTTACATGTGTGTGTCTTCATATTAGGGAGCAGTCCACAAACTGATGGAGATAAGAGGTAAACACAAATAATCGTTCCTTAATCATGAGTACTTGCATACTTGTTGTCTACCGGGCTGCACTGTAAATTATAGGACAAACAATGAGAAAATGCAATAAATGTAAAGCAATTATTGTTAGTGCTGATGTGTTCACCGCAAGCACCATTAACAGTGGGGTTAATTTATACTTAACCTGTGCCGAGGTGCCTTAAAGCAACCATCTGATTTTATGTTTCAAATTATTGTTGAAGGATAACAATTGTTTTCAGACACTTTCTTTTAAAAGTATTGTTTCTAAGCAGCATAAATCACAGAGAAGTGCTCAAACAACTTCTAAAAATTACAGATGACTGTTATCGCTTTTCAAAGACATGCACTTGTGGTAAAGACACGAAAAAAAATAATTTCAAAAACATGTCACTTTCTGGGAAAGATGTTCACGAACAATTATTCTAAAATAATGAACATCCACCTTGTAACCAACAACGAATGTAAGTTACTTAAATTTTCCAAATGCAAGCAGACTGATGAGTGTTTTCTTTTCAATTTTTTTGAGTGTTTGCTTTGTTTGTCCACACGATATAAAAATAGTATTTTTGACATCAGATGAAGTTCAACTATTGCACATTGCACAAATGCTCGAAAATAAAGTAAATTTTTTAAGTAACTGGCTTTGAGCTAAGTTTCACCAATATTGCTGAAAGTGGTTATAATTTCAATTCCCCTTTCTCAGTTCTTTACACCTGTAATGTAATCTGCTCGAGATATATAATTTACGACGGTTTACACATTTGCACCGAAACTTCCAACTGGCAATGGCACCGTGAACTGCTAATGCCACTGCGCTTGAGGTCGTGTACAGCAGTTGGGCTGTGACGTCACCGGGGGCAGTCGCAGACTTCGGCTGAGAGCCAGGACACACATTTCTCATACTGACTGTGCCCACCAATGACCCTGTTGCAGACGTGTCTATCAGGGCTGCCTACTGGCTCTTCTGCCCACAGCCCCATCAAAACTCTAGCTTCTTTAGTTTTCAACCAACCAAGCTAGATCAGTGGTGCCCACTCTCATGTAAACATGCAACGTGCACATGTCGCGTCTGCATTTTATAACTCTTCGACGTTCCGTTGAGAGCTGTACCCTCTCAGTAGTTTGCCAATGGATGCTGCTTCCTCAATTTTTTCTTCAATACGTTCGGTGAAGATCGATGATTTTGTACTTAGGACTCGTCAATAGTTCAAGTACAAACTAGGTTCGGACAGGAGTATTTCTCACGTTTCTGTTGAAATTATTCCCCGCCCGTTCCACAGCCAGGGAAGGGCATGCCTTCAGGTCATACACTACTACACCGAACCATTTCATCGTGTCCGGTGAGATCACCGGGGACGTGCGGCTCGTGATGTGCGAAAGTCTGTTGCGGATTGTTTACTGCAGTGCCAAACACTTTGGCAAGAAACTCTCCCCCCTGTGTGCAAAACGACCACAGTGACCACTGCCTGGAGTCCCCATTCTCCAGATCTGACAGGCACGTACTTCTCAGCACGCATCAAATGTTGCAGGTCTGGCCTGACAGCAGATTCCCTACGTTTTTGGGAGGAGAGTAGGGCGGGGGGGGGGGGTTGCTTCAACTGAAATGTAGACCCCGGAATGCAATGGTTACAGTGTTAGGCTATGGGAGCCTAATACAACCACTCACACAAGAGATGCTCCACACAGAATTGCACAGTGGGTGGAATGTGTGCTGTGATGGGTTGACCTCTCTCGCTCTCGCCACTGCAAAACTTTGGGGGGGGGGGGGGGGGGAGTTGGTGGGAGGGGGAATGGAGATCAAATCCCTTCTGGGGACCAAAATATATTTCCTGAAAAAGTGTGGGAAGGATGGGAAAAAAGTAAACATAAGCAACCATGCTCAGTTTCCAAGAGGAAAGCCAGGCTGTCAACATGAAAGCTGTTCTATAGGACATGTCAGAGAGAAAGTGCAGTCAGAGAATAGGATTGCACCGTAGGAAAGGAAGGAGTACTGGAGTGGGCTCCCAATGCTTGCCACACACATACCCACAAAAGTGCTGTGGGCCACTGGGAACAGGGCTGCCTTTTTATTATGAGGTGGAGCCCCTCCACGCCCACACCAGCATGATGGCCAACTCTAAAGGTCTACTGCCATCTGCGCATAAGGGTTTGTTGTCACTAAAGTGAGATGTCGCAGGATGTGGGTACTGCGATGTTTGCATACATCTCGTTAAGGTTAACCATTTGCAACGCAGTGCGTTGCCTTACGCTCTCTTCTGTGCCATGTCGTCAGTGACTCGGCACAGCTCCATCAGGCTGGTGCCGAACGGCGGCAGCTCGCTGTCGGTCGGCGTGGCACAGTTCTGCCACAGCTGGTCCTCGAGCAGCTCTGCTTGCTCGGCGTACTGCATCGCAGTATCATTGGAGAGCTGCAGGCAGTTCTCTCACACATGCGCAATGTAGGCCGCCCCTTTTGACTTCTCGGTCTCTCGCAGAGGCTGCCCCCACGGCGGTCGACGTTGCTGCCGATACCGTTGGCGTGGCGGTTGTCTTCTTTGCACCCTTCCCTGCAGAGCTGCTGGGGTTGCCGGCGGGGCAGGCACCCGAACGCCCTTCTGCGAATTTGCAGGAGCGTTCACAGGGGTTCGAACACCTTCTGCTGGACGCAGGCCTCGGGCAAGGCCTCTTCCTTCTCAGGAGCCACGGCGACTGTGAAGGCAGCCCTCTCTGCTGCCACGATAGCTTTGAGGGCTGCTGTGGCTTTCTCCACGTCGGTGCTGATGTCCACGCCGCTGCTCTTCTCTGAGGTGCTATCTGCATCCCGACTGACCTCCTCCGGGTGGTCGTACCCGGTCTCAGCGGGGGGAGCTGCTTCTCTGCTATCCTCAGCTGCGCTCGCTGTCGACGTCATCGTATCTTCTGCTGTGTCCCGTGTCCGTACGGCTGCGGCCACCTCGCCACTTTCGGCGTGACTGTGGCTCGAAAAAGCCGAGCAGCCGTGCGGGCTGCAACACGGGGAGCAAGTAGGCAAAGCTTCTTTGCCGCGGTTGCAGGGGCAGCTGTCGTGCTTGCCAGAGCACTCGACGCACTGCGCCGCGTTGCGGCAGTACTTCGCAATGTGGCCCTCGCCCTGGCACTCGAAGCACTGGGGCTGAGGGTCCGTGACGGTCGGGAGAGCCTCTGTGGTAACTGGGAAGCCCAGCAGCTTCCGCAAGCCGAAGAAGTTGCTCTCGCCGTCGGCCGTTTGCACAGTCGCGGCACCCTCTTCTTGTTCGTCCGGTTGTGCAACCTCGCAGTTGCGTTACCGAACCCAGCTCACAGCATCCCTCCCCAGACCACTGTCTCATCGCAGCACCGAGGCAAATCCTTAGGAGTGCCTCGGTCCTCTTCTTCCTTCCATCGGAAGGCGCCTTCTCACACGAAGGCGGCGCGTCGACGATACGGGCAGCCACAGCACTCCCGATCACCCTGTGGTTGGCCAGGTTTGCTGCCAGAATGCAGATCAGCAAGTCTGTGCTGACAGACTCGTAGACCACCCAGTTTTTGGCACAATTCATCATCAAGTTGAACAGCGCTGTCCACCTGCCTCTGCACTTGACGTACAGAGGAGGAACAGGCTCAGACTCTGTCTTCTGAGGTCTTCCTTGCTCGGTCGGCAGACTCGGTGAGTTGCACAACCGAAGGCCCCCTCGTGGCAGCACGTTTCTTCTGCGCATTCTTCTTTCCCGTGCTGTGGGGCGCAGAACACGACATTTTGCTGATATTGTGAAAACAACATGCAAAAATTTGCTTTTTGCGGCACCCACAGAGCTTCTTTTGGAGTTCTCCTCGGCCGAGTAAGCGTTGCGCACAGCGGCATCGGTGCGCCCTCCTTGCTGGCTCAGGCCTAACTGCCAGGACAGGGGAGTTAGAAATACAGTATGAGAAAAGGAAGTAGTACCGGAAGGGCTTGGGGCTTTGTGTAGTAATGACAGAGGACATTAATTAATATGTGTTAAATGTGAAATGGTTGTCTGAATATCGAGGCTGGTGTGCTGCTCTACATTAACACGATGCTCCCAACACATTGCAGTGCAATATGACACGGATGGCAAGCAGCCTCGATCAAATGCTGCTGGAAAGAGTGATCGTTTTTAAAGTTTGACAGCCATCACCAATAAACACCTTCGAACTGAATATCACAAGACAGTAATTTAAGATTGCTCTATCAATTATGCACACATTTATTATCCTATTCTGTATTATAATTATCATTGGGGACATAACTTTTCCAATATGTACCAAGGTGTTTCACACTGTGCCCAGCAAAATTTACAATTATTCTTTGAATAACCAACTACTAGGTTTTTTTAGTTACAGGAAACTGAATATTCAATTGTGTCTACTGAAAGTTGAAATATCAGTAGTACTCAAATGACATATACAACCATAGTTTGTTTTATGATTGCAGTCAGATGCAACAGACACAGAAAAGGAAGAGAACTATTTCATATTACACAGTGCTCATCAGTATTCTACTTCAGAGGTTATAAAAATTTATTCTGAAGTGAAGAAGAAACTTATGTTTTGCTGTGGATGTGCCTAGTTCCAAAAACTTCAGTATTGCAGTGTTTCATATCTCCCACAGCCAGCAGTGGGGTAATTCCATTGGAGTCAACTAATGATTGTAGTTATTTACATTACACCTGCCCAAACTGCTGTATACCAAAGGCAACGAGGTGTGAGGCGGTTGGTATCTCTTGCTGTATAAGCACTCTCTCACTTTATGTGAAAGTAAGATACTGTGAATTTAGTGGCACCTTTGCTATACTTCTGTACGTAGTATGGTCAAACTGTGTTTGGCCGGCCGCGGTGGTCTAGCGGTTCTAGGCGCTCAGTCCGGAACTGCGCGACTGCTACGGTCGCAGGTTCGAATCCTGCCTCGGGCATGGATGTGTGTGATGTCCTTAGGTTAGTTAGGTTTAAATAGTTCTAAGTTCTAGGGGACTGATGACCACAGATGTTAAGTCCCATAGTGCTCAGAGCCATTTGAACCATTTGAAACTGTCTTTGTTTGTATATATGCAGAGATATGAATTGGTGTCACTTTCATATTGCAGCTGTTTCTGAAGCTGAAAGGTTTTCATATTTTAGGTGTAGAGTCATCCAGCTGCTTTCATCAAAAAATATTGGTTTTGGTATTATCTTTTATGCACCAGAGGGTATCAAATGGTCTTCACACATACGATGCACAACACTAACAGACAGGAAATAAATTGAAATAGGAAACCTATAACAGTATATCAGCATCTTCTAATTAGATTCTAAGACTTACTTTTATGTCAAGTGACATCTCAATGATCTGTTTAACATCTTCACCCGTTGACAATACTCTGGCATCTATTACTCTTGACATATAGATAGGACTCGCTGCTAATGGCATTTCACAAGCATTTTGGATCTTCTGGTTCATCAATTCCTAAAAACAGTCACAAAATAACAAATCACCCCCTTAATATTAAAATAGAATCAAAATATCTTGTGTATGTGCTGGTGTCCCCTCCCCCTTCTCTCTGTAAATTAATGGCCACCACAGTAAGGTTGATGCTAACCAGTACACAAATTTTAGTAAATTACTAGAAATGCAAGGCAAGAATTATATGATAACATTAATACAGAAACACAGGCAAGGAAAGCAAGAAGGATACATATTACATTATTACTTGTTCCGTACATCATGAATACACCATTCTGTAATAATGTCAGTTTAACGTAAGTTTTCTTTACACAATATAGTTAATTTTTTTTCCCCAGTTACTACTTCATATTGAAAATTTCATTTCTTTAGCATAAGGACTTGCCATTCAGAAACATTTTTAAATGCTGGTTCGCTATCTGTCAGACTTTGAATGGCATCTAGTAAATGACCAAAGACTTTTATAGCAGTGTAATTCACCCCTTTCTGTGCCTAAGTCAAATTTAACCCAGAATAGTGAAGATCATCCTTTCTTCTAGTGTTATACTTATGCACATTGCTATTATTTTTGAACTGGGATGAGTTATTAATAACAAATTTCATAAGTGAATATATGTATTGTGAAGGTACTGTGAATATCCCTAGTTACTTCAATAGATATCTGCAAGGTGATCTTGAGTGGGCTCCAGCTATAATTCTTATTACACTCTTTTGTACAATGAATACTTTTTTCCTTACTGATGAATTACCACAGAATATGACCCTATCTGAAAGCAGTGATCGAATATGGGCATAGTTGGCTAATTTGTTGATATGTTTATGACCAAAAATTGCAATAACCCTGATAGCATATGTAGCAGAACTCAAATGTTTCAGCAGATCATCAATGTGTTTCTTCTAATTCAATTTCTCATCAATACTACACCCAGAAATTTCTATTATTCTTCCTTACCAACAGACTTCTGTTCAGAGTCTATAGTTATCAATGGTGTTATGACATTTACTGTACAGAGCTATAAGACTGTGTGTTTTCAAAATTTAGTGAGAGTTCATTCACAGAGAACCACTTAATAATTTTCCGAAAGACATTACTCACAAATTCCTCAGGTAATTATTGTTTGTTGGGTGTGATAACTATACTTGCATCATCAACAAAAAGAACTAGTTTTGCACCTTCGTAAATATAAAGTGGCATGTCATTGATGTATATTAAGAACAATAAGTGACCCAAGACTGAACCCTGTAGGGTACCACTCTTGATACCTCCTCAGATGGTGGACCTTGCCGATTTTTGCAGATTATCTGTTCTGATAATTTCAACCTTCTGCATTCTTCCTGGTAAATATGAATTAAACGCTATCACTCATACCGCAATACTTAATCTTGCAAGTAAGAATTTCGTTGTACACCTCAACAAATCTGATAAATGACTTTCAAATAATGACAGGTAACACAACTTTTTAATTCGGAGGAGGTTTGAAATGAAACTAAAGTGAAAAGATCATAACACTTTTATCTTTACTGCACACAAGTATGGCATAACAGCAAATGTAAAATGACAACTTTTAAAAGACAATGGAAATTTCAGGAGAGCCTCAGAATATGCTAGTCCAAACAGAACTCGTGTTAGAACAGAAAATAATGTATTCAGATGCTTTCTGTTCATTTTATACATCAAGCGGTGCGAAGTAAATAGGGCATACACATGTTGCAAATGAGAGGAGTGGCATGCAGAGCACAAGGAGCCAGAATAATAGAGCTGACCCTAAAAGCTTCTGAGTCCATTCTCATTCCTCCACCAAGGATTACACTGAGTATCTGCATGTAAGATGGTCTACCATATCCACACATGGTGGATTGTATAAAAACTCTGAACAACTGGAGGACAAAAGAGTGGCCTTTCAACAATGCCTTGTAACCAAACACACAGTTTTATATGCTTTGAGGGTTTGTTCTTTCAGCATGTCAGCTACCAAGTTAGTTATCGAAAATGAAGCCCAAACACCTTACAGTATGCCATTTTCATGGGACTGTGCTGCTTGTTTCATTTTTATCGTAATTTGTGTTTGTGTTATCAGTTTGGTTGTTTACAATCATCTACCACAATAAACTAACAAACAAAATAGATAACATACTGCCAGTGATTTTTTCCTTTGTGGTGGGAATGGAACAATGTGCACTCAGCCTTGTGAGACTCACTGAGGAGCCATTTGAATGAGAAGTTATGGTTCTGAGGTTTGGAAAGCTGACAGTGACTGGGCTAGTAATGTAGTGACACAATGCCCCTCAATACTGCATCCAAATTATGGCATACTGCAGAAGATGGAACGGTGGCCGGTAGGTATCATTTGGTCTGCTGGGTCCAACTGCAGAATTACTTGCTTGCTTACTTATTACTTACACAGGAACATCAAAAGCCAAGCACAATAGAAAAGCATATGAGCATAATGAAAAATCAGTTAACACAGACATATCCTTACACTTTAATAAAACTTCTGCATACACAGAGCAGCATCACACAGAAAAAGAGCTGCTTAATCACCACATAAACAATGGAAACCAAATACCAAACAAAATCACTGATCACATCAGACCAACTGAATTAATTTTTTTAAAGAAAGTACTCTCTCTCTCTCTCATGCACTACTGATTTGCATTTTCCCTCCGCCTCCCCCTTCTCCACCTCATAACTATTCCACTCACCCTACCCCAACTTCCTTTACATTTACTGTTCACCATTTTGTAATCATCTTTTCATCTTTAAACATCCCCAACTCTTTCCCATACTATCCCTTTATCTTACTCACATAATTAAACACATATCAACATAAATAAGAAATGACATCCTACACGCATATAACAAGCATTGCTAATGAGAATTTTTTTTTAAGTGAGCTCCAATTTCAGCAGGTTGATCAGCCAACAGTACAAACACAAAATGCAAAGAATAGTCTGATGATCAAAGCATTATCAACACCTTCTTAATAACATCTTGGTGCACCTTAAGAATGCAGTAGAACAGGATTTGTACATGGCATGGATTCTACAAAGCCTCGGTGGGCTTCTGTGAGATCTGTAGCACCAAAATTCTTGTAAATTACTGGACACCAGTTTGCGAGTTCAGCATCAGGCTTGTCAAACCACTGTAGCATGATTCTGGCCTCATAATGAGAACAGTTATTCT
Source organism: Schistocerca cancellata (assembly GCF_023864275.1). Classification (NCBI taxonomy): domain Eukaryota; kingdom Metazoa; phylum Arthropoda; class Insecta; order Orthoptera; family Acrididae; genus Schistocerca; species Schistocerca cancellata. The sequence goes on along the minus strand of NC_064626.1, from coordinate 26,243,215 downwards.
GCAGGAAGATGCAGTCACTATATGGGAAGATACTGAGTATGAAGGGATGCAGGTGGTGTGCAATAATGTTTGTGTAGTCCATAGCTGTCACAGTGCCTTCAATTACTACACCAAGTCACACAGAATCCCAGACAAGTGCCCCCTTACGATAATAATACCCCCACCAGGTGTGTCGTGGTGCGTGCACATTTTGAGCAGCCGTACACCCGGATCGTGCCGTACCCAGACACCTTTAACCTGGTGTAATGAGAAACACAATTTTCCGCCCAGCCGACATGTTTTCATTTATCCACAGTCCTGTCTCACTCATCCCGTGCCCACTGCAATTACAACTGACAATGTCGTCAAGTCAACATGTGCACCAAAAGTTATGCTCTGCAAAACTTGTGACTGCACCGGGATTGTACTCTGTCATCAGATCTGCCACAGTTATCTGTCTGTACACAGTGGGTAAGCCTCCAACTTCTACATTCTGTGATGCTTCTCTTGGAGCATTTTATTTTTTGAGTGTAGTACATAAGTTTTGCTTTTTTTTTTGACAGGCTGGACAATTTTACAATACTGTTGGTAATGGAGTTTCAGACCTTGACAATGCTTCCATCAGTTCTGTTCTTGTTATATATAAATGACCTTCCACATTACACTGAAGCAGAAATTGAGCTTTTTCCTGATGATAAAATCAGAGTGCAACAATAGAGTGAGCAATAAACGAAATACACAAAAATTAGGGTTTCTAACATTCCAAGCTTTCCATTTCCTGTGACATACAATGTTCCACCAATATGATGCATGGATTTCTGAGAAATGTGCCTGGAGTCTGTAGCAGAGGACTGGAGACATACACTCACAAGTCCTCACATTTATTAAATCCTCATTCATGGGTATGCAGCATTTGGCATAACCTGAAGGGCACATGCACCTTTTGAAATCCCCCTCCCTTTCCGAACATATGCAGGTCTGTAAGGCAAATACGCTAACAAAAGCAGATGTATCTATATGTACACTGTTCCAATGATTATTTTCTATGTGAGTGTATCCACAAATCAACAGTTCAAAGGTAAGAACAACCACTTTGCCAAGAAACTGGGTGCAATTTTTGTTAAGGAATAAGCATACTGCATTACATGCTTCTCTGGAGTTAAAAGTAGAGTTTTGAAGGCTGTATTTCAAAGAATACCAACTGCCATTAGCCTCTGCGTTATAAAATGTTTGATGAACACAAAGGAAAATCAACATAACCATAAACTGCAGCAGAATGGTAATGAACATTACACACCCAATAAGAGTAGACCAACATCCCAGCTGCCTTAGTCAAGAAAACCCACGACAGTCACAAACACCTGGGTTTACAATTATTTATCGTGTTGCCAACAAAGATATACAGTGCGACAATTCATTCAGAAGCACCATACAAAACTGGCTTTAGAAATATGCATTTTATTCATTAGAAGAATTTAAAAAAATATATCCAAAAGATGATCTTGAATACTGACGTCGTTTAATTTTTGTTCTTTGTATGCATGTAATGTTTGTCTCCAAGGAAATTAGATTGTAATAATAACTGCCTAATGCATCTCCCCATAGCACTTATTATCCTATCTCATAATGTGCATTCATATTCAAACAATGGAAACTTCACATTGGAACATCAACAACATATGAAAACATAGATCGCTACTTACCATCAAGATGACATGTTAACTTGCAGGCAGGAAGAATTAAAAGACTAACACACACCATTCATTCACACAATCTAGCACACGACTGCCAACTCTGGCAGCTTGGACCAGACCTGGTCCGTGCTGCTGGAGTTGGCAGTCGTGTGCTTGTTCATTTGCACCATGAATCATAATGCAGTGGTACGAGTCATTTTACATACTCCTCACAACTTAACCCTTAACTCACGAGGTGTGGTCTCTCAGACCGCGTGAAAATTTTCGAACTCCACCAAGGCCAGTTGTGGTGGAATGGTTCCGAGGTCAGTTGTGATGGAATGCTTCTATACTCCCCGTACCCTCCTTAAATTGCCAAGCCTACGATGTTTTGTCGTTGGTTGTGCTATTGCCTTCTGTGCTTAATGTTGACACATGTTATTGATAGGTGTGAACTACGTACATGATTCCTTCTGTACGGTACCCTATAGCTCAACATGTGTTCGGATGAATGTGAGTTTTAACTTTTCGAGTTTGATGAAATTGTCAGTCGGTCTATTGAGGGAGGTGTCAGTGATACGGATGAAGAAATAACTGAAAAAGACGACGATTTGACATTAGCCTGTGATCACAGTCCTGTTATCGAACAAGAGTAACATCTGGAGGAAGAACTTCAAGAAAGTTGTGGTGGTGATCTGTCTGCTTCTTCAATGAAATACTTTATGTGTCTGTTAAAACTGAATGTGTTCTGAGTGGTGATAAGAAAAATGTAGTTCCCAGGAATTAATGTCAATTTGACAAACTTTCTTTTTGTACCTATTGGGTGGAACTTTTATGTGCAAATTTAAACCCTGGAGTTTAAATTTATTCGGAAATTTGTTTGCTACAGAGATTATATAACTTTTCAGACTGTAAAATTCAGTCTCTAACAGTCCATTTATGTGTACTATTTGAAAGAACCACACAAAATTATGTGCTTTTGTGTAAATAGTAAAATTCTGTGGGCTTTGTTTATTGCAATAAAATAAACTAGGAGCATTTAAACAACACTTAGGCTACATAACTGTAAAAATAAATGTCACATACCATAAATTAAAAATTTCATTTTGCCTTAAATCTCGATTTAAACATAGGACTCCCAGAGACCCCATCTCGTGGTATTTTTTTTTATAGAAAAGCCACCTTGTGAGTTAAGGGTTGATAATTAAATATGGCTACATAACGAACACTTTTAATGTTTTTAATATCTACAGATATAATAGAAATGAGGATTTCCACTGCTTTTATATGCTTAAACGTGGATAATAACTAAATAAATATCGTGTAACTTGGTGAAAACTTGATCAAGAACAATCACTTAATTTTTATTCATAACTGGCAAGTTAAGGCTTCATGAGCACACAAGAGATAATAATGTTACATAGTGACAGGAAAACTATAAATTCATTGTACTACTAACACATACTCAAAAGTATATACCTACAAAACCAAATTATGTTTGCCAATGTCATTGATGTGTACTATGTGCTATATACTGACCATTTCATTCTCCAGAAATTCGATTCCAAGATAATCAGGTGGTTCTTTTGGAAGTTGCAACTTCACATTGCTAATAGTGTCATTAACAGTTCTTAAGATATTAATGTCAGTCATGGTATGGCTATGAACGAAACAATACAGAATACAATAACTAATCGTGCACAGCGTAATTAACAAGTGGGATTATCGTCTGCTCTCAATGATTAAATAAACATGTTGTCACATGTCCAGATAATGACACCCAAGAGCCACTAATGTGAGCAAATGCCGTCTAATGCAGCGAAATTACACGCGCGATCAACGAAACAGGCTATAGTTTGCTTTAAATGTAACTATTTAAAAAATAATTGTCAATTCAAAATCATTGTTGACATGTTACGCCACGTGCCTTTATTTACAAACATTTTACTCTGTGACTACTCGTTTCAGTGTTATACTTTCACGTTAACGAAAGGATCGATAGATCGCCACAAAATATCGATGTTACCAATGTACCAACCAAGACCACCTACAATTACTGATTTGCGTATCGCGACCCGCAGGTCGCGATGCTTAATGCCGTTGGCACACGAAACGAGTTAGCTAACGTTGACGTGCGCCCTACGAGTTTCGTGACGTCACTCCTGCTATTTCAGTTTGAGACCCCATTTCGTCACGAAAAACATAGGTTCTGCGATATTTCGGAATAGAAAATTGCAAGAGCCTTCTAGATAATATTTTCATTGACAAGAATAGAGTCAACAGTGCTAGTGTGAGCAAAGTAATTTATGGCCTGTCTGACCATGATGGACAGCTTCTGAAAGTAAATAACATCAGTTTGTGCAATAAAATCTCCCACACCTATAGGTCCTATAGATGTATAAACACTGAAACTGTGTCTGCCTTTAACGACTATTTGTCACAGATAGATTGGGAGCCAGTGTACAGCACATCAGATGTTAATGATAAATTTAACCTTTTTTTAAATGAATTTATATCTGTATTTGAAATGGCTTTCCCAAAAAAAACTGTCAGAAAGAACAATGAGGTTTCTTCCAGTAAACCATGGATTACTGGAGGTATAAAAATTTCTTGCAGGAATAAGAGGGAGTTACATGCCTCACTAAGAGTATCAAATGATCCCCTTGAAAGGTCTCATTTTAAGTTATATTGTAAAATTTTAAAAAGGGTGATAAACAAATCCAAGAGCCTGTATATTAAGTCTGAAATTGATAAATCTGAGAACAAAATAAAAGCAGTTTGGAATGTTATAAAGAGAGAGTGTGGCAAGAGTAACAAGAATGTTATTACCACAGAGATAAGCTATAAGGATGAGGTTATTCATAATCCTGTAACAGTTTCCAACATATTCAACAATCACTTCATAACTGCAGCAGAACAAGTAGGTTGTAACGGTTCCTTAAATGCTGCTACGCATTTATTACACAGAGCTAACCCTAACACGTATGACCCAATTTGTATTGCCCCAGTTACTATTACTGAAGTTAAAAATACCATCAAGGCCTTAAAAAATAAAAATTCCACTGGTATTGACAACATTTCACCAAAAATACTGAAGCATTGTAGTGACCACATATGTCAAGTCCTGTGTCACATTTTTAATGAGTCTATCCAGCAAGGTGTTGTCCCAGAGAGATTAAAGCTTGCCGTTGTGAAACCACTTTTCAAGAAGGGTGACAAAACTAATTTATCTAACTACCGTCCAATATCACTACTAAGTAGTTTCTCAAAAGTATTAGAGAAACTAATGTATACAAGAATTGTAGAACATCTTAACAGCCACAACATACTCAACAGAAACCAGTTTGGTTTCCAAAAAGGTAGATCAACTGAGCAGGCTATTTTTTCTCTCACAAATGAAATTTTAGAGTCAATAAATAATAAAATGTCACCTATTGGAATTTTTTGTGACTTGTCTAAGGCCTTTGACTGTGTGGACCACAACATTCTCTTACATAAGGCTAATTTTTATGGCTTGCGAGGTAGCATTGGTAGATGGATAGAATCATATCTGCAAAACAGAAAACAGAAGGTGATAATTAATGGTGCCAATGACAGTCCCATTTCTTCTGATTGGGGCACATTAAAGTGTGGTGTGCCTCAGGGGTCCATCCTAGGACCTTTGCTTTTCCTTATCTTCATCAATGATCTCCCACTTTGCACAGACACCGAGTGTAAATTTACTCTTTTTGCCGATGACACCACTATTCTGCTTGAAAGTCGAACTAACAGTGACCTAGAAAATAAATGTAATGCTGTACTCGTTGACATCCTACACTGGTTTAAGTGCAACGGACTAACTCTAAACATTCAGAAAACTCAGTATATGCAATTTCACACATCTCAACAAGAAAATGAAGTATGCCACTTAAACTGTGGTAACCAAAATATACTACACTGTGAATCATCTAAGTTCTTGGGCATTCTAATTGATGGCAAGCTGAACTGGTCTGAGCATATCTTAGACCTACATAGAAGGCTCAGTGTGGCAACTTATGCTCTGCGTGTAATCACCCCCATTGGTGATGAGGACGCTACTAAAGCTGCCTACTTTGGTTATTTTCATTCTATCATGTCGTATGGCATAATATTTTGGGGCAACAAGCCTTTAGCCAAAAAAATATTTACTGCACAGAAGAGAGCTGTTAGAATCATGAGTGGTGTTCATCCAAGATATTCTTGCAGAAGTCTGTTTCATAAGTTACAAATATTAGCACTTACCTCTCAATTCATATTTTCTTTGATGATTTTTGTTTCTAACAACCTATCTCTTTTTAAAACTAATAGTGAATGTCATGATCATAATACTAGGTCTAAAAATGATCTACACAGGGATCTGAAACATTTAAGTCTTGTTCAGAAAGGTGTTCATTATTCAGCCACAAAAATTTTCAACTCCCTTCCATCAGGTATTAAAGATCACATTAATGTCTTACCTACTTTTAAATGTAAATTGAGAGAATACCTAATGGTAAATTCCTTCTATTCTCTTGATGAGTATCTACAGATAAAGCAATGATTTTTTATACTGATAAAAATTTGTTTGCTATAGATCACATTAACTGTTTAATTTGGAAAATGTACTATATTTCCTTTTTAGGTATTGTTTTATATTACTTGAGCTATACCTTTGATTTGATTTTAACCTACAAACTTATTCATAATCTTATGGTACATTTTTGTCATTTTATATATGTGTATTATTTGTTTAATTTGGAAAATGTACTATATTTCCTTTTTAGGTATTGTTTTATATTACTTGAGCTATACCTTTGATTTGATTTTAACCTACAAACTTATTCATAATCTTATGGTACATTTTTGTCATTTTATATATGTGTATTATATCTGTTGTATGTAATCATGACTCATTCCACATCCTTGTGATTTATCACAATACGGATTAATGGAATACGAAATAAATAAATAAATAAAAATAAAAAAATTAAGTACAACCAATTGGAAGCAAGAACGCTCCCTACGTCGCAAGCAGAAAATAAGACGCTAAATTGCATATATCGTGTTCAGCGGAATATTAGATGGATTTCATGTTAAACATTACACCATATGAATTTATGCTGTTTCTAAGCATCAGTGTGTTGAATGTCTCAAGAACTAATCGTTATTGGAACGATTTGTTGTAATAAAAATCCGGGAAACGTCACATTGATGGTTACAGAATCTTAATATTCGGTTATTTTCGCGTTATGACCCGCGTGTAATGACAGTAAAGCCGTCGACACACGGGACGAGGGAGCTAATGTTCACCTACACGTAGACGGGATATCCCACTCACGAGAGACAGCGCCGTCGGCACATGGCACGAGCTGGTTGACGTGATTTTGGGCTCTCAGTGCTCACCAGCGACGGTTGTCGTAGTTATTTGGCTCGCAAATCATACAGTCGTTCACAAAAAGGAACGCACGTGGAATTCTTACGTTAGCTCCATTAAAATGAACATTTCCTTTCCTGAACGTGCACACACCTGTCTCCTTACATTGTGCTCATTCGTCTGCCAGCTCTTTCCCTATGACGAGTCTGCTGGAGTGAGATGGGGGTGCAGGGCGGTGTGAGGTGAGGGATGGAAAGAGGCAGGGAAAGGTCTAGCAGCTCGTGGAAGGTGGGAAGCCGTCCATAGGCTAGCTAGGGATGCAGGTAGAAGGGGGTAGGTGGCAGATGGTTGAGCACTCGATTTCACAGACTAGGGCATGAGATGGCAGCACAAAACTAGCTGACACATATTGGGTGGGGGTAATGGGAAAGGGATGGTGTATGTACATGCACAGACACACACCCACACACACACACACAAATGTGCACACACACCCTATTGGGTGGGAGGTGGATGGACAGCGAGTTACCTTAGGTTTAGGCCACAGAGGTTACGGGAGTGAAGGATATGTTATAAGAGTAGCCCCCATCCGTGCAGCTTAGAAAAGCAGGTGATGGTAGGGAGGATCCCGATGGCACGGTTGTGAAGCAGCCATTGAAATCTCGCATATTGTGTTCTGCTGTATGTTGTGCCGCTGGGTAGTCCACCTTCTTTTTGGCCACTGTTTGATGGTGGCCATTCATTCTGGCTGATAACTGGTTGGTTGTCATAGCAATGTAAAACGCTGTTCAGTGGTTGCAACAGAGCTGGTATATAACATGGATACTTTCACAGGTGGCCCAGCCTCTGATGGGGCAGGATAAGCCTATGATGGGACTAGAGTAGGAGGTGTTGGGTGGGTGGACAGGCAGGTCTTTCATCTGAGTCTTCCACAAGGGTATGATCCCTGTGACAGGTGATCAGGGGGTGGGAGTGGCATAGGGATGGAATAGGATGTCGTGGAGTTTGGGTGGGCAGTGGAACACCACTTTGGGAGAGGACAGTAGTATCTTGGGTAGGATGCTGTGGAGTTTGGGTGGGCAGTGGGCAGTGGAACACCACTTTTGGATGGGATAGTAGGTCTTGGGTAGGATGTCCCTCATTCCAGGGCATGATGATAGACAATCAAAGCCCTGACAAAGGACGGAGTTCAGTCATTCCGGTCCCGGATGGTAGTAGCCAACAAGGGTGGTGCTTCTTTGTGGTTGGCTCTTGGGATGGATGGCAGGTTCAAGTGTGTTTGGGGAAATGGCATGGGAGATTTGTTTGTGTATTAGGTCTGGAGGGTATTGCCTGTCTGTGAAGGCCTTTGTGAGGCATTCAGCATTCTGGGTAATGGAGTTCTCATCACTGTAGATGCGTCTATCACAGGTGATCAGGCTGTATGGGAGGGATTTCTGTGTGTGAAAGAGGTGGCAGCTGTCAAAGTGCAGGTACTGTTGGTGATTGTTCGGTTTGATGTGGACTGAAGTGTTGGTCTGAGAGGAGGAGATCAACATCTGGGAAGGTAGCATGGTGGGTGGAGGACGACCAGGTGACATGGGCGGGAGAGAAGGTGTTGAGATTGTGGAGGAATAAGGATAAGGTGTCCTGGCCTTGGGTCCACATTATATAGATCTCATCAATAAACCTGAACCAGTGCAGGGGTTTGTGGTTTTGGGAAGTTGTGAATGTTTCCCGCCCTATCCAACCATCCAGCGCCTTTCATTCCAAAAGCTAGTAAAGCAAAGCTCTGTACCTTTTGTCGGTCTGTCTGTCTACGACACAGCTTTTCTGCCTTTCAGTGAGTCCTCTCTTTATTCCTATGTAATTCCTTATTCTTAACCAGAACTTTCCTTGCATTATTATTTTGTTTTCCACGTGACGAAAAGGGGTCTGAATGAGAAATAGCAGTAAGTGACGTCACAAAACTCGTAGAGCACCGTATCGACATTAGCTAACATGTTCTGTGTGCCAATGGCATAAGCACGTTCTGTGTGCCGATGGCATAAGCTGTTTTAAGGCAACGAGCCATTTAAGAAATTCTCTAGCCCTGTGCAGATGTTCGAGCACATGCTGCAGGCGAATGAACATCTTGACGATCCCTATGGACCCGCGGAAATTATTCGTATTTGCCTGGGAAAGTTTCCAATGCAGTTGCGGCACGTTATTGTTGCAGGACGATGTAAGGAGGACGTAGTGGGTTTTCGCAATCTCCTGTTACATTTTGAGTGCAATGCGAATGGCACCATGCAGAATTATGGTCAGAGAGCCTACGAACAGCGGCCACGCGAGCGAAGCCACAGCTGTACCGACAGGTGGCAGTCCAGACGTAATGGGACGCCTGAGAGTTACAGAGCGTGCGAGCGTTGGCAGCGTTGCAGCTCCTCACAGAACGTGGGCAAAACAAACGATGACAATGGTCAGCATTCGCCGAGAGGAAATCAAAGACAACCTGGGGAGTTTAGAAGATATGGTAATGAGCAGAAATTTGGGCGCAATTATAGCGGACCTAGAAACGGTAGTGGTGACCGACCACAGATTAATTGTCAAACAAGCAACAATAGGGGTGCTGTAAACAGTACCGGTGGTCTGCTGGTGGGTGTTGAGATTCGTCTCCTAAACCCATGGTACAATCCGCCAAATGCCCCTAAGCAAAGGGATCAATAGCTATTGGCTGATTCGGTTGGCATCCACTTAATGAGAACCGGTGCTATTGATGATACTGATGTGCATCTGATGGAGGAAGACGATATTAGGGAAGATTTATTGGTGGAGGGCCACAGTATTGGTGTGCCCGCGGTAAACCTAGTTGCGCCTGTTTACATTCGGGGAGTCACTGTTAGACGTGTACTTGATACAGGCAGCCCCTTTTTGCTTATTAGTGAGGCGGCGTTTCGGAAGTCTGAGGAAATGGAGGGCTGACCGACTTTCCAGGTGGGAGGAACCACAATCAGGGGCGCGATATATGGAAAAAGTGTTAGAATAAAAGTACAGACTCGCGTAAACTTCGTCTGTCAAGGTCATGAGTTTGAATTCAATTTTTTTTTGTGATGCTGCTAATAAGCCTGGCGATGATATTGGGAACTGACTTTATGAATGCCCACCGTGCCGTAATCAACGTGGCTGGCTGTGTTATGACTATTGTTGCTGGGAGCAACCCTGTCAGTCTAATTTTCGAGGAATGTGTTTCGCGCAAGGAGTCTGAGGTGAGCTGTCTGAAATTTCACATTAGGACTGAGTCACGACCTGGGCAGTTGGCTTTGGTCAATTTGATTAGTGGCCTAGATTCACAATCTAAGGAGCATGATAGGAACAGTGGTTTTACGAGTGCTGTGGAAAGGTGTATTGCTGGTGCAGGACCCATTGTAACGAATTGTGTTGAACTGTGTCGCGTTCTGAGAAGCCATGCCCAAGTATTTTCGGATTCTCCTGGGGCAATTGATGGATTTCTCTATCGCTTTATGTTGCACGAGCATCTTCCGTTCTTTGTTAAGCCCTAGTCCATCCCACTGGTGCACTAGAGCAGTGTGGAAGGCGAAATAAGTAGGATGCTGGGGCAAGATATAATAGAGCGAGCTAGGAGTTCCTGTAACTCGCCATTACTCGTTGTGCCAAAGCGGGACAAGTCTGTGCATTTGGTGTTGGACTTGTGGCAAATAAATATGGTCATCATGTCCGAGACAGATAGGCCAGAAGGACTCGAGGAACTGCTGCAAAGGTTTCATGGCTTGAAAGTTTTGTCATCCGTGGACCTCTGACACAGCTATTGGCAAATTATGCTTGATTCGTCTTGCAGGCAATACACTGCGTTCCTCTGCTATGGGAGCTGCTACCGGTTTAAACGCCTCCCTTTCGGGTTGAATGTTTCTTCAGCCGCCTTCATAAGAGGCCTGACGACCTAAAAGCACACGTAACTGTGTATGTAGACGACATTCTCATTGCAGAGAAGTCATGGGAGGAACACAACTGGGTTCTAAATCGATTGTTCAAAGTATTCGAGAAAGTGGGGGTGACCGTGAATCTGGACAAATCCCAGTTCGGGCACGAAAGCATAAAGTTTCTGGGTCGGTTTGTGTCGGCAGATGGGATTCATCTAGATCCCAATAAAATTTCAGCGATTGCAGAGTGCGCGACACCCACATCAAAGAGTCAGCTTTGCAATTTCTACAAGAGACTTATAAATCTCAATGTTTTGTCCACCCCTCATTCGTGTGCACTAACAGGTAAGAACACCGTTTGGATGTGGGACGGGCAGGCACAGAGCGAATTTGATGAATTAAAGAATGCATTGGTTAATGCTCCATTGCTCGCGCATACGGATTTGAATCAAGAGTTTTGCCAGATGACAGATAGTTCACTGACAGGGCTGGGAGCACTATTGTTCCAGGTGGATGGTGGAAAGGATCCGTGCAACTGGAAAACTATCTCATTCGCCATCCGTGTGATCCCACGGAGTGAACGGAACTACTCTGTCATGGAGCTTGAGGCCCTGGCTATGGTCTAGGTGTTCAAGAAATTCACACTACTATTTGTTCGGGTGCACGACTAGGGTGTACAGCGACCACTGAGCACTATAATTCCTAATGAGCTCCAAGCTCAATCATGGTAGGCTCATACGGTGGACCGTGTTCCTCCAGGAATACCACAAGAACATCATTGCTGATGCTCTATCTCGGACGCCTATCGGGCTCACCCATGCTGCGGATAACGCTATTGATGAAAACAATTTTAGTGTTTTATACCTTCAAAATGTGGTATTTAAGAATTATGTAACTGCGTTACTAGGCAATATCGGGGCAGAGCAAGTCAAGGACAAAGTCTTGCTTGACATCAAAGAGAAATGGCATGATAAATCCAACGTGGCCATCAGGCAGTATTATATTATCCTGAATGGCATCCTATTTAAGAGGCGAGCTCTGGATGACTCCAGGTGGTTGTTTGGGATTCTGGAGAAACTGGTGAACAAGCTCGTGTGGTACGTGCATCTGAACTATGGTCACATTGGTTTAAGGAAATGCTTGGAGAAGCTGCAGGAAACCTATTACTTTAATAATATGCTTCGGTGTGTACATAAAGTAATTATGGTATGCAAGCCCTGTCAGCAAGCCGCACAAATACACCCAATCGTTCCCAGTAAACTCAGGAATCTCGCAGCAGTAGATCTATTCAGTCCACTAGTGTGTTCTAGGAATGGATTTGCGTACATTTTTGTGGCAGCAGAGCTGACGTCAAAATTCGTCTGCGTCACCCCACTGCATAGGGCCACTGGGAAGGCAGTAGCTGCCGCGTTCGCAAATTACTTCTTATGGGAGGTTGGCACTGTGAAGCGTGTGATTTCGCACAATGGGCCACAATTCAGGTCATGTCACGGGGAGTATATGCTTCAGAGAAAGCAAGTGAAACCAATCTTTATCTACCTTTCCTGCCATTCAGCAAATCCCTGTGAAAGGTGGATGAAGGAACTGGCAAATTATGTCGGTTATACTGCTACCATGACCATCGTACATGGGACATGAAACTAGCCGGTTTCCAGAACATATTAAATGAGTTGCCAAATGCCTCGATGATGTTGCCACCGATTCTGTTCCTGAAAAACAAGGAACATCCGAGTAAAATAAAAGAGGTAGTTCTCTGGCCAGCAGAACCCAGGTTACAGAGATCTGCAATTGTGGAGCTTGAACTGAAAAATATAAAGAATGCCGCCGAGGCTCGGATAAGAGCCTATGAACAGAAGACGCAGAACATAACTTTTCACGTAGGCCAGAAAGCACTTTTATGCTCGCACAAGCTCTCTAATAAAAGTGCTGGGTTCTCAAAGAAGTTCTTTTTCTTATTCAATGGGCCATACAGAATCAAGCAGATTCCACATCCAAATGCGCTTGAAGCAGAAACCCCCTGCTCTTGCAAATCGGAGGGCTTGCACCACATCTCCAATGTAAAACCTTATATTGAATAAGAACCAGAAGATCTTGCCCCTCGGAGGTTGGAATGATGTGTTGCACCCACAGGTAGTAAGCGTTGCTTCACGCAGTGGAGAATGGCAAAACAGAGGCAGCCGGCGACCGAGGCGTTTCGAAGTAAGCATAGCACAGATAGCCTTGCTGACAGCAGCAATCTACCAACCGGCTGACACAAGTACACACACAGACCGAGCGCCGAGTGAAGCCTGGAGAGTGCTGAGTAAGGGGAAGTGAGGCCAGCATGCTAAGTTACACTGGAATATAATGCGGCAGTAATAACAAAAAGCTACCGCCGAAGGTAAAAAAAGTCCTCCTGCTGGATATAAATAGTGGAGCGTAGACAGCAACAGACAGAAGCCATTAGGAAGCAGTTCGGATCTGAGGATGGACATAGTCTGTGTCCAACTGTTCAATCTTCGTAGGTGACTATTCCAGGAGTCTGTTCCAGCTCGCAGGAGTCATCCGTTCACCGCCAGATGTCAACTTCAGCTCTGGGGGTCGGCCCGAGTTTGGTCGGCACCATGGCTGAGCCCACATCATAACAAAAGATATGTTTTGAAAAATAAAATAGATGTACTACCATATGGACATCATAAATTATAAATAAATCGAAATACATTTTTTGTATATAAATGGGGATTCTAATCAAGAAGCTCAACAATGTAAGTGTTTTGAAACAGATTAAAAATCTAAGTGAGCTAGAAGTAAACATTTTATAGAATGTAACTGGATGCGAATATTTAAATACTAGATATGGAGAAAAAACTTGCATAGAGTTTAATAATGATTTTAAAATTATTTTATCAGATACATATTCTAAATTAATTACAGACTGGGATGTTCAATTTTTTGAAGATGGACAGATGAAATTAAAATATAAAGGAATGAAGAAACTTAAAAATAAAAAATAAAAATTAACTTCATGATCTGGCATTCACTATGTGAATTTCTTTACTTTTATATTTTATATTCTTTAAATAGACAATAACAAAAAGCCAAGACCATGTGGCGAGTGTCTATAAAAAAAGAATATTAATTAATTTTAGAAAGACAAATATAGAAAAGGCGGGACTGTAGGATGTGTAAAGAATGTTGTAGAGAATATCAGAAAATCAAAGTTACATGTGAATGTGGCAGAATTGAATTGAAGAATTATCTCAAAAAATATATAGAAATATCACTTCACGAAAATCTTATTGCTGGTCAGGAAGACAGAATTAGCAAGATTTTAGATAAAGAATAATCAGTTTTTATTTATTTTCTTACGTTCACCTTTTATAAAAAAATATTAACTTTATTTTCTTACTTTCACCTTTTTATCCCACATCTCCAGGACTTTGCAGGTACTTTAGCAGGTGCTCAATTTTTCAATATTGATTTCCAGAGAGCCTATCACCAGATTCCCTTGGCACCAGAGGTTATACCAAAAATGTCAGTGATCACACCTTTAGATCTCTTTGAATAAATTAGAATGCAATTTTGTCTAAAGAATTCTGGTCAAATATTGCAATGCTTGGGCTGTTGTACCTATGGCCCAAAAATTGCACTTCTTTCTGTCTGAGAACATCCTGTCGACATTCAGTCCCTACAAATAAAACTGACAGTTTGCTCCTCCTCTGGACATCTTCCAACAGTTACACCGCTTTCTGGCTCTGATGACCTACTACAGATGCCATACTCCCCACACCGCAGCCTTACAGGCACAGCTCAGTGCTGTCCCGTCGGGACCAACTTCAAGAGGAAAATGCCCCATCACTTAGCCTCCAGAGATGTTGGCATTTATCAAGGTCACATTCAGTTTAAAGGATATAATGTTTTCAGTACATCCTGTCTCTTCTGCAGACGTGGATGTTGTTTTTGATCTTAGATAGTAATAGGGTGGCTCTTCAATGGCAGATAAGAGGTATGTGGCAACTGCTCAGCTGCTTTTCCTGCAAATTATCAGTGACAAACAATGTGGTGCACCTATGACTTAGAATTGTGGGTGGCATATGAAGACATTAAGCATCGTAGGCCCAATGTGGAGGCCTCAGACTTCAGTTCTTACTGATTACAAATCTGTTGCCTTTGCTCTCAACACCTCACATGACTCATTCTCACCAAGACAGTTCCATCATTTGGAATTTATCGGTCAGTTTACTACTTATATACTCCATTTATGGGGCACAATAGTATTGAGACTGACAATTTTTCCAGAGTTAATGCCGTTTCCATGACCATCGTCTTAAGCAACTGGTGGCAGTAAAGACACTGAAGTGGAATTAAAAGTTTATTGAGAACTGCAATATGGAACTGCATATACTGAATCATCCAATGGACAATATCCTAATGTGGTGTTATACTTTCCAAAAGTGGCTGCACCTCTTCCTCCTGCTAGGTTTTCGGTAACACGGATGGCGACTGATAGATTTGTATGACCAGGTGTCAAGCTTGACTGCAGGATGTCGGTAAAGACTTGCTTGGATTGTCAAATGGCTAAGATGGGATGTCATGTCAAAGACCCAATTTGTTCTTTCAAGAAGCCTACAGAGTTTTTCTCATATCCATATGGACTTGGTTGACCATCTCACTCCTGTTCACAGTTTTAAGTACATTTTTTTCCTTATTTTTGGCAACTGGCTGGTCTGCCCACAGCATAGAAGCAGTACCCATTCTGGACATTTCGGTGGGAAGAGCCTCTCATAGCTCTCTAATCACTTTACTCTCTCGGTCAGTGGTCCAGTCGATGTAACAATGAAACGAGGCCATCAATTTGAGTCCACCTTGGTCCATGAACTAGCAAACTTTTGTGATTTTACACATCATCATCATACCACCAGTTGTCACTCATCCAGTAATGAAATGGTGGAACGTTGGTACTGAACTTTAGAATTTGCCCTGATGTGTCATGGTTTTCTTGGTTGCTGGCCTTGCTGCTGGTGTTGCTAGGTCTGTGTGCTACGTTCAAAACTGATATTGGTGCTTCAGCAATGGGTTTCTGCATGATGAACCCACCAGGTTCTTTTGGAGTTGTTCAGTCACCAATGTGACCACATGCCTAGAGAGCCTTCATTCTGCATTTCCAACTTTTGTCAATCCACAGCACCCGGTCACACGGACCCCATATTTTCATTCACAAAGACCGAAGTACGCTTCTCATGTTATGCTACATACAGACTCCCATCAAAGATTCTTGATAAGTGCCTTACGCGAATCTGTATTTGGTATTGGAATAGAGTGAACACATGATGAAGGTATTGGTTAATGGCTAGCACATAATGGTTTCCATTCAAGATGTCAAGCCAGCCTACCTGCTCCCAGCAGATGATGCTGTGGGTTGGGCTCCCTATTGTCACACGATGTGTACATCACGCAGCGTCCGACAAGCTAATGCTGTTCCTACACCAGTCTCCACAGTTGGTACTTACAGCAAATAACTCAGCCGCTGATGAGAGACTACACCACTGCCACACCAATCTTCACAGGATACTTGCCCAGTTTCTCCTGGTGTGCACAAATATCCCTTCATCCCTGGAGCTCTGCTTCATTGGTGTGTGTGTGTGTGTGTGTGTGTGTGTGTGTGTGTGTGTGTGTGTGTGTGTGTGTGTGTGTGTGTGTGTGTGTGTGTAGGGGGTGGGAGGGAGAGTGTTGGGGTGTTGTCTGCATGGTGATGCAATTAGTCAAAGAAAATAACTAAAAAAGTGTAGAGTATCTTTGTCTTTTGAGCGTGTGGAATCAATGTTGTTTGTGCGTTGCTGTGATTCAGTGTGTCCACACTCCTATTAAATAAATAAGCAAGTCACACAAATTTTTAGAAATGCAAACGCAGGAAAAAAAAATTGTAAATGGCAGGACACAAGCTAGCTACTTTACACTTTGTAACTCATTGCTCATAACCAGTACACAACAATGAGCCTGCAGAACTTAAGATATTGTGCCCTGGGTTTGATTCATGGAGGCTTTAATCACCAGTATATCATTATGTGATGTTTAATTATAACAAATCATACCAAGAACAACATGTTTTTATACTTCAGTGTGCAATCGTCTTGAAATGGCGTGCTTTCATAACACACAAGCTGTGTATGAAAATTATCAGTTACAAGATGCAATATGTTATCTCCCATGCACCTGCATCAAATCCTAACAAAATTCAATAGCAGTTATTGTGGTCTTAGAAACAGTCTGTGATGTCAAAATGATGTCTCATGTTCCTCAAGTCTTGTAAACAGGGGATGCTAGATTCACCTCAGTGACACTTCTCTGTGACATCATTATGATGTGTACATGCCCAGTTTTGACCGTTGGGGACATCTATAGACTTTCATGGTTGCACCAAGTCAGGGCATAGTGAGCCTCCCATGGAAATGTCATTCGTCTTATGTTTACAGAGAGGTATCACTGCACTGAGCCTACAGTCCTATGGCTTCACTTAGGGGCTGGCACCATCATCTTGTTGCCACATGCCACCACCTAGGGCACTTTTTTGTAATATCAGTTTACCAATTTGACTGGTTGCTGTTTCTAGTACCTAATCACTTCCAAGCATGAAAGTAGTGAGTGCTTTGCATAGTAGAATAATAAATGTAGTATCACCATAACACTGTCCCCCAGGGGGTCCACAACTCTTTTGTGGATACGTGCGTGGTGAGCATGGGGCTCCGAGCTAGTGCGACTCTCTTTCCTTTTTCGGGCTGCATACCTTCCTTTTCCACATCCTTCCCCTTCCCCCATCCTCCCCCCCCCCCTCACCTCTGCCTCTTCCCTTCCCCTTCTCCCACTATGGGAGTATGTTTTGTGCCTACATCCGGAGACGGACATTTTTAACTGTATGACAGTCTCTCTTCTTTGCTTTTGATGCTTGGAAGTCTCTGTCCTCCCTTTGTCCTTCTCTTAACCCTCTCCTCCACTGTGGCTTTTGAAACCTCTCTTCTTTCCTTTTCTTTGTTCCTCTCTTTCTCTTTCATTCCTCCCTGTGCGTGTCTGAAGGCCGACCCACAATTTCCCACGTGTAGGCGGTGACGGGGTAACACGTAATTCCCTGCCCCGGGTAGACAGGTAGGACACGTAAGTACCCCCTGGTAACGACCAGGCCCAGGGAGGGGTGGTTACCTGAGCTGGTACCTTCTGACCGTGCCGATTGGTCCCTCCGTCCGTTTCTCGGGAGGTGTGACCTGAGGTGTGAACAATCACCTAAGGCAGGAGTGCTCTCAGAGAGGGCCACCACAAGGAAGGAGCGCACCATCAGAGACACCAGTAATCATGGGGGATACTTCCGCAATGGTTTCCTCTACTTCTACAATTTCTGCTCACAAGCAAAAGTTAAATGAGTCTCAGCCATGGACAATTCTTCCACCAGTGCCACAGTTCTTTGTTGTTTCTCAGTCGGACGAAGGTCAAGACTTCTCCACAGTCAACCCTTTCATTATTCAGAAAGGTGTCGACGCAATTGCGGGTCCTGTAAAGTCTTGTTTCCGATTACGAAATGGCACCTTCTTGTTAGAAACAGTCAGTGCCTTCCAGGCACAAATATTGCTGCGAACTTCACTGCTACACACCTTCCCTGTCCAGGTGGGAGCGCACCGCACTTTAAATTCATCATGCAGGGTGGTTTATACACGCTCACTCGAAGGATAGTTCAACAAGGAAATTCAAAACTACCTCTCTGACCAGGGCTTAATGGCTGTACATCGAGTCATGAAAAGGGTTGACAAGGACTTGGCTCCAACCCATACTATCTTCTTGACATTTGACAGAGTCCAACTTCTATCGAACATTAAAGCGGGCTATGAGATAATTTCAGTTCACCCTTACACCCCCAACCCTACGTGTTGCTCTCGGTGTCAGCAGTTTGATCATACCAGCCAGTCGTGTTCCAATCCGGCCAAATGCGCTATGTGTGGCAAGAATGCCCATGAGAATGCTTGACCACCTCCATCCCCTTGTTGCATCAACTGTACGGGTGACCACACTGCTTCCTCTAGAGATTGCCCCATTTTCAAAGATGAATGGCTTCTTCAGGAAATCAAAGTGACGGGAAAGGTGTCTTCACTTGCTGCTCATAAGCTATTTGCCAGTTGAAAGCCCACTGTGCCTCCAGCAGGTAATTATAGCACTGTCCTTGCATCTCCTCGGCCTACTAAGGAGGCAGCCAGCAGACTTGTGATCTCACCTTTAGTGCCACGGTTGTCAGATCGGCCAGCGCAAAGATCTCCCGTTCGACCTCCCCACTATCACCTGCTCACTCTCCGGCTGACTCTTCGTCGGCTTCTGCTAAATCACGAGCCCCAAAATCAGACACCCGGACTTCCAAAAAAGAGGCTACTCGCGAAGATTTTTTTACAACCATCGATGCCTCCCTCATCTCAATGTCCTGTTTCCAAGAAGGCTCATAAGAAACGAAGTTTCTCTCCTTATCCACCATGGGGTGTCTCCTCTACAGCGCCACCTGGCGGTAACCGGCCTTGGCCATCTTCCGTGTCACCAAGGTGCACTGCTGGCAGCCGATCAACTGGCCGATCGTTGGTGGCAGGAGCTGCCCCCGAACAACCTATGGATCAGGACCTTCGGCCTTTGGCTGAATGCCGTTCCACTCTGTCAGCCGCCGGCTCTCAGCAGTCGTTGAGTTGAGAGCAACCGTGGTAAATTCTTCCCTTTTCTGTCCACTCTATGTCCATTATCCATTGGAATATCCATGGCATTGGAGCCAATTGGGATGAATTGTCGATCCTCTTACGATCCTACTTGCCGGTCATCTTCTGTCTTCATGAAACAAAGCTGTGTCCCCACGATCACTTTGTTCCCCTCATTTTCAGTCAGTCCGGTTTGATCTCCTCTCTGTTGATGGCACTTCAGCACATGGAGGACTTATGAGTCTTCTCCATGATACTGACCATTATCACCCAATCCCCTTAAACAGTACCTTCCAAGCTGTTGCTGTCCGACTTTCCCTTTCTGTATACACCATCTCTCTTTGAACCATACACATTCCATTGTCCACACCGATGGCAAGAGCTGATCTCCTTCATCTCTTTGGTCAGCTCCCAGCCCCCTATTTGCTGGTTGGGACTTCAACGCCCACCACCTGCTTTGGGGATCTCTGCCTCCTTGTCCACAAGGCTCCCTGTTGATTGACCTCTTCCTCCAAGCGGATCTTGTTTGCCTCATCACTGGGGACCCTTACAGTTTTGTCTGCCTCATTTGGAACTTTCGGTCAGTACTGTTCAGCTCGCTCAGCACTTTGAACGGTTCACTCTTGCTGATACGCACTCGAGTGGCCATTTTCCACGTGTCCTTCGATTGCAGCCACAACTGCCATCTATGCGTCCGAGACGCTGGAAGTTTGCCCGAGCTGAGTGGACACTTTTTTCGTCTCTAGCAACATTCGATGACCATCACTTTCCTAGCATCAACGATCAGATCACTCATGTTACAGTAGCTTTTCTTACGGCCGCGGAACGTTAAGTACCTCACACCCCAGTTCCTTGGTGGAACGAGGCGTGCCGTGATGCAATACGTTAGCGGCAATGTGCTCTTCGCGTTTTCTGCCACCATCCTACTTTGGCCAACTGTATCCGCTATAAGCAGTTACATGCGTGATGCCGTCGCATCATCTGCGATAGCAAGAAGGCAAGCTGGGACTTCATTACTAGCTCCTTCAACACCTTAATTCCCTCCTCAGAAGCTAGGAGTCGAATTCGACAGTTATCTGGCGCATCTAGTTTCTCCCCGACCTCTGGGCTCACTGTCGCGCATGATACATTAGTGGACCCCGTCGCAATTTGTAACTCATTGGGTCAACACTTTGCTGAGATTTAGAGCTCTTCAAATTACCAGCCAGCCTTTCTCCCAAAGAAATGTGCAACCTCTTGCATTCTCCTCTCAAAATAGTGCAAGCTATAATACTGTTTTCTTCATGCACATGCGGGAATTCCAACACACAATCTTTTCTTCTCGCTACTCCACCCCAGGACCAGATGGTATCCACATCCAAATGTTGCTGCATTTATCAACCCATAGTCTGCGTTACCTACTTTGCCTTTATAATCGAATTTGGACTGACAGTACTTTCCCAGAAGATGGCAGAAAGCTATGGTCGTTCCTGTTCCGAAACCTGGAAAGGACAAACATCTCCCCTCTAGCTATTGCCCCATTTCTCTCACGAGTACTGCATGTAAGGTTTTGGAGCATATGGTGAATTGCTGTTTAGTCTTGTGGCTGGAGCCCTGAAGTCTTTTAGCACCTGCCCAATGCGGTTTCCGAAAGCATCATTCTGCAGATGACCATCTTGTTGCTCTCTCCACTTATATTGTGAACAATTTTCTCAGGAAACGCCAAACAGTATCAATATTTTTTGATCTGGAGAGAGCATACAATACCTGCTGGAGGACAGGCATCCTCCGCACACTGTCCTCTTGGGGCTTTCGAGGTCGGCTGCACCTTTTTATTCATGAATTTATGGCAGAGCGCACATTTAAAGTGCTGTTGAACACTACTCTCTCCCGTACTTTCTCCCAAGAAAATGAGGTACCCCAGGGCTCCGTGCTAAGTGTTGTACTGTTTGCCATTGCCATAAATCCAATTATGGATTGTCTCATTCCCAATGTCTCGGGCTCCCTCTTTGTGGACAATTTTGCGATCTACTACAGCTCTCAACAAACCAGCCTTATTGAACGACGTCTTCAAGGATGTCTCGATCACCTCCACTCTTGGAGCATCGAAACTGGCTTCCGCTTTTCTCCCAGTAATACTGTTTGTGTCAATTTTTGGCGTCGTACAGAGTTTCTTCCACCTTCCCTACATCTAGGCCCTGTCGACCTTCCGTTTGTGGACGTTGCTAAATTCTTGGGACTTATGTTTGACAGAAAACTGCTGGTTTCTTATCTTTTGGCTCGCTGTCTGCGATCTGTCAGCACCCTCCATGTTCTGAATGGTACCTCCTGGGGAGAGGACCGAGTGGTCTTTCTCCGCATCTATCGCACCTTAGTGCGCTAAAAATTGGACTATGGAAGCATAGTTTACTCCTTTGCTCAGCCATTTATTCTTCGGTGTCTCGACTCTGTCCACCACCGTGGATTGCGTTTAGCATCTGGAGCTTTTTACACCAGCCCTGTGGAAAGCCTTTATGCTGAGACTGCTGAACCTCCGCTGCCCATCAGCGAGCTATCCTTCTGAGTCGTTATGCTAGCCATCTGTCTTCCATGCCTGCTAATACGGCCCATAAACTTTTTTTCGATGCCTCCTTGGATTTAGGGTATGCAGGCTGCTTCCGTCAACCGCTATGTTCTCTTTCCTTCCACTTTCCTAAAACTTACTTGACAACTGGGGGTACAGCACCGCCTTGGCTCCACCGCCCGCGGACCTGCCTGCTCCGTGACCTTTGTCAGCTTCCCAAGGATGGTTAGTACCCCTTCTCTTGTTTATCATTGGGCATTTGCTGCTCTATACGCACAAATGTAGGATGTCACATTTATTTACACTGATGGCTCAAAAACATCATTTGGTGTTGGGAGTGCCTGTATTGGTGGCGACACCCCTAATCGATTTCGGCTTCCTGACCAGTGTTCAGTTTTTACTGTGGAGCTTTATGCTGCTCTCCAGTGCCATCAGCGAATACAGTATATTATATGCTCATATTCGCTCAGCTCTCTCCTCAGTCTCGAAGCTCTCTACCCTGGTCCACCCTCTGGTCCACCGGATTCAGGACAGCCTTCCACTTGCTCCACTTGGGGAGCGTCTCTGTGGCATTCCTCTGGATCCCAGGACACGTTGGTATCCGTGGAAACGAGGTGACCGATATACTCTTCCCTGTGATTGGACCTCTTCCTCCCGAACTTGTCGTTGGGAGGAGGTAATTTTAACTAGGCTCCGGATAGGGTACTGTCTTTTTAGCCATCGACATCTTTTAAGTGGCCATCCTACCCCGCTTTGTCCCCACTGCTCTCAACTGTGGATGGCGAGAGACCTTTTACATGAGTGCCCCTATTTTACTCCACTATGCGCCCGTCTTCAGCTGTCGCCTGATATATCTTCCATTTTAGCAGATGACATGCACTCAGTCAATCACGTACTTGAGTTTATTAGTGTGAGTGAGATGACATCGGTCATTTGAAGCTCTTTTTGGTGAAAACAACCCCCCCCCCCCCCCTTCTATAGTGGTTTTCTAAGCTATCCTTCTGTTTTTTAGTTTCCCCACTTTTTGAGTTTCGCTCCCACTGCTGCTGATTTGCAATTTGGTGTTTTTTCCTTTCCCTAAGCCACAGAACGTGCGCTAATGACCGTAGCAGTTCTGCGCCCTAAAACCACAAAAAAAACATAGCACTGCTCTGAAAGTATAAAAAAAATTGTAAATATGGAGTATTGTTGTGACTGTGGTAGCAGTTCTTGCACACAAAGCAGCTAACATATATCTTCAATTGGTACATTCATTGCAGTTCTGGAAACTATTGTTGCATTTTCTTTCTCTGAGAGTGAGAACCTACCAACTTAATGCTTGTTATTTACATCATTGTGTATTATGAAAGGTATTTAACAATAAGTTGGTTGTGTGGAGTTCTGATTTGTGCAAAAAATTACAATTCACTGTGAGAAAAATGAACTTCCTCCTTTGCACTTGAAAGTGTCTGAACCAATGAAAAAGGAATAATAATAATAATAATAATAATAATAATAATAATAAAGGCAGCAGGTATATTCCTGTAACAGTACCAGAATACATTTTGTCTGCATATATGTAAGATGTTCTTGTTTGAAAAAGAGGCCTCCTAAAATAACTAACTTCTAAATTTTCGTTTATACTTTATAGACATCTCAGACTAAATTACTGTTTAATTCTTGTTTCAGATGTACCAGTATTTTCTACACTTTTTATTTTTCGTGGTACTTGGTTTGTTTTGCCAGATGATCAACATATTTTGAAAATTTACTGCAATTTGTGTTTTGTGCTTAATTTGTATATTATTATAATCTGTCCATCTATTAGAGACAGATGGAGACGGAGACAGAGAGAAGTTTTTTCAGCATCGCTAGGGTTATTTTGCATTATTTTTACCAAATAATGGTGCAAAAATATTGTAGCAATAGTAACACACACACACACACACACACACACACACACACTAGTATGGTTGGGGTGGCAGACAGTGAAGTGCTGGAGGTTATAGGGAGGGCAGGGGTGGGGGTGGGGGCAGGAGGGGGGAAGTAGCGGAAAAGGAGAGAAATAAAAAGACTGAGTGTGGTGGTGAAATGACGGCTGTGTAGTGCTGGAATGGAAACAAGGAAGGAGCTGGATGGGTAAGGACAGTAGTTAATGAAGGTTGAGGCCAGGAGGGTTAAAGGAACATAGGATGTATTGCAAGCAGCATTCCCGTGTGCGCAATTAAGAAAAGTTGGTTCAAAATGGTTCAAATGGCTCTGAGCACTATGGGACTTAACTTCTGAGGTCATCAGTCCTCCAGAACTCAGAACTACTTAAGCCTAACGAACATAAGAACATCACACACATCCATGCCCGAGGCAGGATTCGAACCTGCGACCGTAGCAGTCGCGCGGTTCCAGACTGTAGCACCTAGAACCGCTCGGCCACCCAGGCCGGCAAGAAAAGCTGGTGTTGATGGGAAGGATCCATATGGCACAGGCTGCGAATCAATCATTGAAATGGAGGATGCCATGTTTGGCAGCGTGTTTAGCAAAAGGGTGGTCTACCGGTTTCTTGGCCACAGTTTGTCGGTGGCCATTCATGTGGACAGACAGCTTGTCGGTTGTCATGCCCACATAGAATTTAGCACAGTTGTGGCAGCTTACCTTGTAGACCACATGACTGGTTTCACAGGTAGCCCTGCCTTTGATGGGATAGGTGATGTTTGTGACCGGACTGCAGTAGGTTGTGGTGGGAGGATGTATGGGACAGATCTTGCATCTAGGTCTATTACAGGGGCATGAGCCATGTGGTAAGGGGTTGGGAGCAGGGGTTGTGTAGGTTCAGTGGATGGTAGAAAGGGTGGGAAGGACATTTCCCATTTCAGGGCACGATGAGAGGTAACCGAAACCCTGGCAGAGAATGTAATTCAGTTGCTCCAGTCCTGGGTGGTACTGAGTTATGAGGGGAATGCTCCTCTGTGGCCAGACTGTGGGAGGTGGGGGGAGACTAGAAAGATAAGGCACGGGAGATTTGTTTTTGTACAAGGTTGGGAAGGCTTCAGTGAGACCTTCAGTATATTTCAAGAGAGACTGCTCGTCACTGCAAATGCAACGACCACAGGTGGCTAGGCTGTACAGGACTTCTTGGTATGGAACGGGTGGCAGATGTTGAAGTGGATGTATTGCTGGTGATTAGTAGGTTTGGTATGGATGGAGGTACTGATGTAACCATATTCAAGGTCAACATCTATGAATGTGGCTTGTTGGGTTGAGTAGGACCAAGTGAAGCAAATGCTGGAGGAATTTGGATAGGGTGTCCTCTCCTTCGATCCAGATAGCAAAGATGTCATCGATGAATCTGAACCAGGATTTTGGATTCTGGGTTTTTAGGAAGGATTCCACTAGATGGCCCATGAATAGGTTGGCATAGGATGGTGCCATGGTGCCAAGTGGGTACCCATAGCCGTAACTCGGATGCTTCCCACCAACACCAGCTTTTTTGAATTGCGCCGGTGGTAACTCCCCCTGCAATACATCCTATGTTCCCGTAACTGTCCTGGTCTCAACTTTCATTAGTCACTGTCCACACCCATCCAGCCCCTTCCCTGTTCTAATTCCAGCACTACACAGCGGTCATTCCACCATAACACACAGTCTTTTTACTTATCTCCTCCACCCCCACCCCCCCCTCCAGCCAACTCTCCCCTGCCCACTGTCTAACCTGCAGCACTTCACTGTGCTCAGGCCAAGCTGTAGCTGTTAAAACTACAAGAAGACTTGCAGAAACAGCTTAAAGATCTTCAGGCTGCAATACGAATGTAGGATAACAGAGTGCCATGCCCACAGTTGTTGAGAGATGACAGAAATTCAATAAACAGGCAAGCTGACAAATATGAGATAAAAATCAAGACAAGAATGAATGTGCAATCTCTGCAGTTCTTGCCAGAAAAGCTGGAATTATGGTTCACAATGTTAGAGTTAGTATTTGCACAGAATGACAGGATCCAACAATCACACAGCAGTAGTCTGTGGTTGTATGCTAATGATGCTGTTGCGTATGGGAAGATATGATCATTGAATGACTGTAGGAGGATACAAGATGACATAGACAAAATTTCTAGTTGGTGTGATGAATGGCAGTTAGCTCTGAATGTAGAGAAATGCATGTTAATGCAAATGAGTAAGAAAAACCAACCCATAATGTTTGAATACAGTATTATTAGTGTGCTGCTCACCAGTCACATCGGTTAAATGTCTAGGACTCATGCACGTCGCATAAGGACCATGAAGATAAGATTCAAGAAATTAGGGCTCGTACGGAGGAATGTAGACAGGCGTTTTTCCCTCACTCTGTTTGCAAGTGTGACTAGTAGTCGTACAGGGTACCCTCTGCCACACATCATTTGGGGGCTTGTGGAGTGTGTATGAGGGTGCAGACAAAAAATTAATGGTATTGTTAATAGTTTGTTAGATAGGTCAGCCACTATAGTGACAGATGTTACATCGAAACCACTGCAAGAACAACGCTCCATATGTCTGAAGGAAACACTAATCAACTAGTTGTGTAAAACAGAGCAATGGGTGCAGCAGGTGCTGCATAGTGAACAGATAAGTGACAGAAAGCTTTCAGAATTCTGGCAGCATTTACAAAGCAATGTTGGAAAAGAAAAGTTATCTGACACAACGCGATGACGTGTATAGATGGTGCAGCTGCCTGCAGTGGTTAAAGCAGCTATTGTTATGTATGAAAGAACTGATATAAATTCAGTAATGACAGTTGCAGACAACGTGTATGTAACATTGGACAAGACAAACATATTGGCTGTAATGAAAGTGGCTGCAGGAATCAACACACAAGAGACTGTGGCTGTCCAGAAGGAGCAACGTAAGGACAATAGTAAGCAGTTAGGTTACTTGAAATAGCAGATAGAAGCGTTACAGAAGCAAGTTGCTACGCTAGCAGAAGGTAAGAAGAATACACCCAGACAAGACGCTGGACGCAGTACAAACGAGCCAGATTCAACATGTTGGTATCATTGGCATTTCGATGAGTGGACCTCAAGGTGTACAAACCCAAATGTTGCCAGCACCCAACAGTAGGCATATTGGGCCATAGAACTCATCAAAAGCTCCATAACAAAGAAGTCAAAGACAATTTTGCCCCAAAAAGAGTGAGTAACCGAACAAGCCTGCTAACATTGTCATATAGATAATACTTGAGATATGTTCAGGTGGATGTACCTGTCAGTGCATGAAATGAAAATATATCTTGATCCTTGCAATATACTTTGTCAAAGGATAAATAAATAAAAAAAAGAAAACATACCAAAGACTGCTGTTATAACTCCATAAAGGTTGATCAAGTTTTTAAGAATGCCATTCGGGTCAAAGAACACAGCACAGACATGGCAGGGCAGCGTTTTGTTGATGAAGTCCTAAGAGGCTTTGCATACCTGGATAACATCCTGGTATTTTCCAGGACTGCCACAGCACATGAGGAATATCTCAAGGTCCCGATAAACAAGTGTGGCATAGTGGTCAATGAAGCAAAGTGTACTCTGCGGCAGAAGCAAGTGAATGTCTTTGGCTATGCAGTTTTGGCAGCCAGCATCCACCCCTTAAAAGATGAAACTGAAATGATAAAGAACATACCTCACTCGACAGACTTTCGTCAATTGAGAAGATTCTTAGGGGTCGTAAACTTCTACCATTGGCATCTACCTGGCGCAGTCGAGGTATGAGGGCTACTGATGATGGCGTTGGCAGGTAAAGACACCACATGTCAACAGCATTGGCAGTGGATCCCTGAGATGCAATGAGCCTTCAACCAGGTTAATGCCAGGTCACAGAAAGTAATTCTTTTATACCACCTCATGTATGATGCACCATCAGCAGTAGTCATAGACACCAGCCAACAGGCAATTGGAGCTGCACTACAATAGTATATGGAAGCATATTGGCAACACTTAAGTTTTTTTTCTCATAAAAACCACAGCATCCCAGATTGAAATGGGGCATCTGATCAAAAACTACTAGCTGTGTATGAAGCAGTAAGGTAGTTTTGCTCATAAGTAGAGGCCAGACAGTTCATAATATACACTCCTGGAAATGGAAAAAAGAACACATTGACACCGGTGTGTCAGACCCACCATACTTGCTCCGGACACTGCGAGAGGGCTGTACAAGCAATGATCACACGCACGGCACAGCGGACACACCAGGAACCGCGGTGTTGTCCGTCGAATGGCGCT
This sequence comes from Schistocerca cancellata, assembly GCF_023864275.1. Lineage (NCBI taxonomy): Eukaryota > Metazoa > Arthropoda > Insecta > Orthoptera > Acrididae > Schistocerca > Schistocerca cancellata. The sequence goes on along the minus strand of NC_064626.1, from coordinate 26,214,843 downwards.
AGCTGCGCAGCATTTGTGCACCGCCGCCGTCAGTGTCAGCCAGTTTGCCATGGCATACGGAGCTCCATCGCAGTCTTTAACACTGGTAGCATGCCGCGACAGCGTGGACGTGAACCGTATGTGCAGTTGACGGACTTTGAGCGAGGGCGTATAGGGGGCATGCGGGAGGCCGGGTGGATGTACCGCCGAATTGCTCAACACGTGGGGCGTGAGGTCTCCACAGTACATCGATGTTGTCGCCAGTGGTCGGCGGAAGGTGCACGTGCCCGTCGACCTGGGACCGGACCGCAGCGACGCACGGATGCACGCCAAGACCGTAGGATCCTACGCAGTGCCATAGGGGACCGCACCGCCACTTCCCAGCAAATTAGGGACACTGTTGCTCCTGGGGTATCGGCGAGGACCATTCGCAACCGTCTCCATGAAGCTGGGCTACGGTCCCGCACACCGTTAGGCCGTCTTCCGCTCACGCCCCAACATCGTGCAGCCCGCCTCCAGTGATGTTGCGACAGGCATGAATGGAGGGACGAATGGAGATGTGTCGTCTTCAGCGATGAGAGTCGCTTCTGCCTCGGTGCCAATGACGGTCGTATGCGTGTTTGGCGCCGTGCAGGTGAGCGCCACAATCAGGACTGCATACGATCGAGGCACACAGGGCCAACACCCGGCATCATGGTGTGGGGAGCGATCTCCTACACTGGCCGTACACCACTGGTGATCGTCGAGGGGACACTGAATAGTGCACGGTACATCCAAACCGTCATCGAACCCATCGTTCTACTATTCCTAGACCGGCAAGGGAACTTGCTGTTACAACAGGACAATGCACGTCCGCATGTATCCCGTGCCACCCAACGTGCTCTAGAAGGTGTAAGTCAACTACCCTGGCCAGCAAGATCTCCGGATCTGTCCCCCATTGAGCATGTTTGGGACTGGATGAAGCGTCGTCTCACGCGGTCTGCACGTCCAGCACGAACGCTGGTCCAACTGAGGCGCCAGGTGGAAATGGCATGGCAAGCCGTTCCACAGGACTACATCCAGCATCTCTACGATCGTCTCCATGGGAGAATAGCAGCCTGCATTGCTGCGAAAGGTGGATATACACTGTACTAGTGCCGACATTGTGCATGCTCTGTTGCCTGTGTCTATGTGCCTGTGGTTCTGTCAGTGTGATCATGTGATGTATCTGACCCCAGGAATGCGTCAATAAAGTTTCCCCTTCCTGGGACAATGAATTCACGGTGTTCTTATTTCAATTTCCAGGAGTGTATATAGACCACAGGCCTACAGCCTTCATCTTCAGCAAACACAAGGACAACTGGTCCCCAAGACAATTCTGATGGTACAAGTTTATTTGACAGTTCACAACAGATATTAGGGACATCAAAGGAGTCAAAAACGTAGTGGCTGACTTTTTTTCATGGGCAGAGCTATCCCACATACAATGGGTTACGAGCAGCTGGCCACAGCACAGGCTACTGATACTCAGCTCTCGAGCAAATTGACGGGACTGAATTTTAAGCAGTTACAGCTAATAGGGACTACAGTAAAGATTCGGTATGATATGTCAAAAAGCTAACTCAGACCTTTCGTACCTAAAGGACTACATGAAACAGTTTTACATGGAATTCACAAATTCGCTCACCCTAGTGCAAACACAAGCTTAGGCTTATGATAGAGTGATTCATATGGCCCAGTGTATGGAAAGATGGAAACATTGTCACAGGTGGGCAATGACATATGGTGTGTCAACAATGTAAGGTGGCAGACAAGTCCATAAGCAAGTGGTAGAATTTCCAAAAATGTTAAGACCATTTCTCCCATCTACATTTGGACATTGTAGAATCACTTCCCCCATCAGAAGGATACCAATACTTGCTAACAGACATTGATGTATGTACTTGGTGGGCAGAGGCAGTACATTTTAGCAACATGGATATCACGTTTCTGCTGCCCATTGTACTTTGCCTATGCCGACGAACATACAGGATACCTACAGGTTGTGCTTGTACATAAGCTTGTTAATAATTTATATAAGAATTTTTAATGTAAGTAGCATTGACCATGAAACACTTTTTTCACGGTGCATTTCAAATGGTGTTAATCTGCAGCATCAAGGAGCTTCATTCTCACAAGTATTCAAGGAAATGAGACAGGATTGAACAGGACATCAGGGTCAAGGTTTCTGTGGAAGAAAGTTCTGACACTGATGCTGGTGGAGGGAATGGTCTCATCGCCTGCTAACATTGGATTTTAACCATTTTTGTCATTCTCAGTCATATCACAATACCGGTTTTATGGTAGTGAATTTTGTTCTTTTTGTATTCTTAGCCTCTATTATTTCTGTTTGTTTTCATGACACATTGCATATGTTTTATGATGAATTAGATAATTTTTACACAGGGCTAGTTGCACAATCTCCGGTTAACAGCCAGCTGAACTCTATTCTCGGAATAGCACAAGAAATGCGTTGTATGAACCCGGAATAATACCTATGGCTGTGTTCACAGTGGCATCGACAAAATTTGTCAGACACTGTCACCAAAAGTTGCCTAATAACATTGGCCAACAGTGTGGTCATAGTGCATCCAATCTCCATCGTCAGTTTTTGGTAGGGTCAAGGAGGTTAGGTTAGAATCTATTCCATGTGTGAAGTATGTTAGATTTAAAGCTAGTAGGATGGGATGGAAACCACGACACCTCCGTGCTTGGATACGACTGCTGTATAACAGCTTCTGCTATCAAAAATACGCCAAATGCATGTGAATGAATTTTCTTATCTCATAAAGAACACGGTGAGTTCTATACACTCTGTCCTCAATTACTAGAGTAATCAGACAAGTTTTACGAATATACGAGATGTGGTAGAAATGTTGTGTTACACACTCAAGATAATTTGTGGCGACATTGAAAAGAAAGTTATAAACACCCTGTTTTGCTGTATTTATTTAAAGTTGTGCAGATGCACATCAATTAACCTTCAGTGACTGTCACATAGCACAAGAGTAGAAAGACAAGCATAAAGTGCAGCATAAGATACTCTCAAAACCTAAAGCAGTTAAAAGTGGAAATACCTACCTATACCGCATTTTGCAAACCACTTCATATTAACAGAATCACCATCCTACTGGCATAAAAAGCCAGTAAGCAGTAATAATAATTTGTAGACAACTAATGACAACCTACCACAAAAAAGATCCAGTACAGTAACTATAAACACGTAAGAAACATCACCTTTCTGACTTGAACAAATTGTTTTTTGCAGTTACAATCTATGCTAAAATTTCCAATAATTTTTTTTGCATATTTGGAGTTTCGAATAAACCTATGATTTCAGTCCATAGATTCTGAACTATACCCCGATTATGATATTTTCATCCCCAGGATGCCACAAACTCATTCTTTCGTGGGCTAAATTTATCAGCTTCTCACACTCCATATTTCATGTATGAGAACATTGGTTGATTTGACTGAAGAAAATACCTAATTTGAATTTCACCGATTGTCGTCCGAAATCTGTACATTCGGGAGATAAAATTGGCAATAGTGTGACCACACACGTAGTGGCATCCTGATTTGAAAAGATCAGCCATTTCCTGGTCGTGTCGGTCATCAGTGGAATCCACTGACACTGGAACCACTGCGACCACAGCCCAACTGGAGAATAAACTAGAGATAACTTAACTGCCGATTTCTGGCCAGTTAGCGAACAGGGGAATAAGTTTTCAAGGTGGCTGGGATAGTGACAGATGCAGACAGCGATAACGAGATTTTGGCTGAACTGTTCATGAGAATGAGGAAGGGAAAGAAATAGAGACGCCGCCGAATCCAAATTTATATCCACATTTTGCTTGTCAAAGGAAACCATACTTCATATTGGCAATCTTGTATGTGAGAAAGTGGAGCATGTGACAGACAGATGAAACTATTTCTTTGCTTTCTTAAATAATACTGTTTCTTTGTAGTAGTATTCATTCGATTTCAGTACCTCGTGAATTCTGTCATGTTATTTATATAAATCAGCGCATTAAAATGATGATTCTTAGAAAAATAGTTTTGTTTTTCTGGTGTATGTTACACTCGCCACAGTAGCAAAAAGTACCATTTCAATTTAAGTGGCATAATAGACTTAACCAAATTGAAAAACCACACTAGTTACATGTACTGTTTATATTAACAGCTTTTTCTGTTCTTGATGAAACATTGATTTTTCATATTGCAAAACATTTTGATAAAGCAAAATGATCTGATAAAAAAGTAGTGTCCCAATTTCATCAATAGCAGAAAATATTCTATGCCCTGATCTGTAAACACCACAGCAGTATCGGAACAACTTTGCATCTTTTAGTGAAAATATTTGGATCAGAGACCCATTAATGCTTCAGAGCAAGAACATTGTCTCCCATCTACCATTATTCACTTACGCCAAGGAACTATTTATTCTTACTCAAGCTAAGTTTAACAAGATAAGATTATGAGAAAAGTTAGCCTTTTTTAAAAGTGATGATTCCCCAGCTATTGAACATAGCTGTTGTTTCTCAGTTATTAGTATTAGCCACAAACCCCACCCATATTTATCATAAATTAATAGCTATGTTTGTATATTATAAGAGCAGCAGTTATTGAATCAGTATAGTTGTAGCATGTGGGAGTGCCTGGAATGCTATGTTTTGAACTTACCTTGAATATCAAGTTTTTCAGTGTTCTCCTTTAAGTCAAACTGTAGCTAGCTGAAGGTAAATTAACTCAGAAAACTCTATAAGTTACAAGAACATAGTTAATTTTGATTCAGCTAACAGGAATGTTTAGTTATTGAACCTACATAATCATAACAATGGATGGAGTGACTGGCCAGTTATGTTTTTTAAATTTCTCTTGAATTGCCTCATGTCATTCTTTTCTTTCATTCAGAAAAGACTCTGTTCCACCAATGAACCAGCTACTACAGTCACTCAAATGTTGGGTGTCTAATGAAAGACGCCGGGGCGGGGTCTGAGGTTCACACAGCATGTTTGCCGGCTGTTGTCACTATGCGTAGTCCTCGGACACCAATACCTTCCCTGTGCTTCCTACACTGTGCGACTGAGTATACTGACGTTTCATTTTGAGTTTTTTTGTCAAGTTTAATTGAGTGCATGTCTTCTATACAGTCCGCCTGAGTGTTTTGGTGTTTTGCTTTGAGTTTCCTCTAGAGTTTCCATTTGGTATTGTATACACGAAAGATCATGAGTGTTTCTTGTGTTGAAGTAGGCAAAAACAGAATCGTATGTGGAATGACGGACTGAATTCATATCAAAATTTCCTAAAGATTTGATGATACATAGATTAGTGAAGAAATGAGACTGGATCTGTGTTACAGATGTGAAGGTCTAGAGAACTTAATGTTTTAACCAGAAATAAATTAGATGAGACATGGGAAGCCTCGTAAGGGTGTCCGAGAAAGTCTCTGCATCGTTTGACACTTCACACTGTTGTATCAAGAACATCTGGTGACAGATCTGTGCACAAACTGAAATTGAAACCATACAAAATAGCTGTAGTGCATCAACTGAGGAACTCAGCTACTGTTGTTTGACATTATTACTGCAGCTGGCTGCTGGAGCCTTTGAACAGTAAGTAAGTTGATCCTGTGATTTTTTCCCCTGTAAAGCATGACTGCATTTGTCAGGATGTAAATTCTCAGAACAACAGACATTAGAGCTCCGAAAAGCCTCATGAATTACATCAACAATTGCATGACATCAAAACAGGAGTGTAGTGTGCAATTAGTGCAAGATGAATTATTGGACCAATCTTTTTCCATGAAATAATATGTCTGACAGGTATGTGAAGAATATAGTGCATCATTTTTTTTTTTTAGAACTAACACCTAACAAAAAGATGTACCATTATTTCATACAGGACAATGCAAAAACACACATCACCAATGTTTCTATGACAGCAATATAAAGTGTTTTTGATGATAGGATAGTTGATTGGCCTTCTCGTTCTCCAGATCTAAGTCCGTGTGAGTTTTACCTTTGGGGAAAGTTAAAAGACAAGGTGTATGCATCCCCACATGCTCGAAGAGTTGGAAGACAGTCTTTACCCAGATTTCGGCATCTAAAATTCGTCGAGTGTTTGCTAACGTGTTGAGCAAATGTCAGGCTGCTGTTACCACAGAGGGGCATCACTTTGCACACCTGCTGTGAATAAAGGTAAACTTAAGTTAATCAAGTGACAAACATTTTTATGCTTAACTCAGGGGAAGGGTGCGCGCAGCCAGCTACCTGCAAATTAGTGTCCGAGAGAAGGGCGCAGCAGCGGCTGTCGGATGTGGTGGCGACAGCCAGTGGCCGTGCTACACTATGCATGGGCTTCTCCCAGGCATCTTTCATGAGACACCCTGTATTTTGCCTCTGGTGATTTCTTTCTGTCCATTGGAGATTTCTTTGGTATTGGCTAGGGGACAGCCAGATCAATTATTAAAAGGATGTGTATGACACTGGACAACATGCACGAGAGGCATATTTTAAAAAATTATTTCAGTTCTCTGATGTAATTAAAAGAAAATATATTTAGTCTGTAATCTTCTGTTTTAATTTTTATTATATGAGCCTAGTTTAGAGCTTTATGATCAGTTTTTAACCAACACAGTTGTTAATCCCTTCTCTTGTTCTTGTCAAGCTACTTTTGAAGCAGCTCCTCTGCAATTCTGCTAAATCTTTCCCATTTGAGAACAGGTACTTTTATTATGACATCAAAGGTGGAAGTTCTAAGCAGAGATGACGAGAAAAGAAGGATGAACACAGTGAAGGTGTCACACCCCTGGTTTCTTCCCCTTCCCCTCCCAGATTACATATAGCTGCTAGAGATGTTTGTACAAGACAGAATTATGTATTAAACAGTTATTCTTCCTTAAACATTTAGTGTGAGATATGAAGTTCATGCAAATGAAACTTAGTCAGTGTGCCTACCTTTGCCTTCCACATAGGGTGGCACCACGTAACTGCGGGTATGGTGGCGCCATCTACTGGCAGAGAGAGTGACGCGTGTGCACCGTTTGATGTTGCTTATCGCCAGTTTCATTTCACGTCAAAGAGAAGGTGGTCACACAAGCTGTCATCCACTACCGAACATGCAAGCCAGTAAGCAGGAAAGACGAGGAGTGATTCAATTTTTTGCGGTGAAGGGAGTTGGAGACCGTGAAATGTATAGATGGATGAAGGCTGTGTACGGTGAGTACAGTCTGAGTCGTTCAAGTGTTGTGGATGGGGCAGACGATTTCTTGAGGTGAACAAGTCACTGGAAGATGATGCTCGTCCTAGACAGGCTCATTGTGTTCACATTGGAAATGGCTGTGGAAGTGAATCCTTCAGTCTTGGACAAGTCCAGAATCATCGTGGATGAGATGCATCGGTTACTGGGTATTAGCATGGGATCCGTCCACGCCATAACGCACCAACACTTGAACTTACCGCCGAACATCGCAATACTCAAATGGCGCCGTCTTTGAGTCTTCTGCAATGTTATCATGAGCAGCAATATGGCTTTCTGTTGCGTACTGTCACACGTGACGAAACATGGTGTCACCATTTTGAACCGGAAAGCAAGTGTCAGAGCAAGCAGTGGAAACATGCGACTTCACCACCTCCAAAGAAATCAAAGTCCATGCACACCAGTTCAGGTAAGGTCATGATGTCCTCCTTTTTTTATCACAAGGGACCACTGCTTGTCAAGTTCTTGGAACGGGCAACCACCACCAGTGCCCAGCGTTATCAAGCCACTTTACAGAACCTTAGATGAGCAATCAAATCGAAATGCCGAGACATGTTGTCCGATGGCATTATCCTCCTGCATGATAATGCCAGCCCGTACACGGCAAATGCGGTGAAGACAACATTACAGCAGTTTCGGTGGGAAACAGTGGAACATCCACCGTACAGTCCCGAACTTTCACCGTGTGACTTTCTTGTGTTTGGACTTCTAAAACAAGCTATTTGCGGACATCGATTCACAATGGACAATGAAGTGTGTGACTGGATCCAGGCCTGGATCCGACAGCAGCCTACTAGCATCTCCTAGGATGGAATTGACTGGCTGGTGTCGCAATGGGATAAATGTGCTAGCAGTTTTGGCGGCTATTTTTGAGTATGTATGCTGGGTATAACTACATTTTTTGAGTTAATAAAATCTTTACTGTTACTTTACACTAGTGACTGGGTTTCATTTGAATGCCCCTTATACACACAACAATAGCGTTCAGTTTGAGGTGTGCCATAGGTACATGTCTACTCCTGGACTTTTTTTTAAGTTGTTTATTGTAAATTCTGACATCTTGTTCTTCTTGTGTACTCAATATAATTAATAATCACCACATGATAGAAACAGAATTTATATGTACCCAAGAACTGCAAAAGTGGATGCACAAATAGTGTTCAATAATTCAGCAAGGGTATTTTCTGTATAAGACCTGTTGCTGCTGTGATAAATTATTCACTCAGAGAGAGAGAGAGAGAGAGAGAGAGAGAGAGAGAGAGAAATACCACAGCAAGCTAGACAGTAGCACCTCTCAGAATTTTCAGTGAAATTAATCTCCATGATGTCTGTGTTTCAGTTTGTAGGAGACACTGGCAAGGCCAACTATTTCATAAGACAGACCTTTTCTGTTATAACTTTACGTTAATCATACGTCTTCTGGAGCTGCTCTGTTGATCTATGTTAAGCTGGTTGTGAATGGGAACTGTAGCATATTTTTTCCTATACTTTACTTGGAAATCTAGAAAGATCTCTTACTGGTCAAATAACAAATACCAGATCATTTAACAAATTTAAAAATAGATCGTTATACATATAAGTATCTTGCCAGTTTAATTAAATGTTTTGCACTAATATTTTAATTGAATGTGACTGCAGCAGTTTTTGCGTTTGTTACCATACTCCTGAACTCATTCACAGTATCTGCTAGCCTTAAAGTACCCTCAGCTGAAAAGTTTTGCAACCTGGAACCCTTATCACCCATGTTTGACATGCTATTTGTGGGTACGATGACAGGGAAATGTGAAAAGACGTATGTGAAAGTACCCAGACCGCTCATCAGTTGTTGCCAGCTTAACTGACATGAATACTATTCCAGGAACAACTAACCAAGAAATAAAATGGTAACATACAATACACACTCCAAGTTAACACATGGTAAGTCTATTCCTCAGTTAGCTAGCCCTGGATTTATCCTAAGTTGTATAACCGGCTCAAGGGCAGCCGGTTAAGCTCTATTCCTGGAATAGCATGAGAAATGCGTTATATGACCCCAGAGTAATGCTGAAGCGAAGAATAAACTCGGAATAACTTAATAAAATGGTAACATACAATACACACTCCAAGTTAACACATGGTAAGTCTATTTCTCAGTTAGCTAGCCCTGGATTTATCCTAAGTTGTATAACCGGCTCAAGGGCAGCCGGTTAAGCTCTATTCCTGGAATAGCATGAGAAATGCGTTATATGAACCCAGAGTAATGCTGAAGCGAAGAATAAACTCGGAATAACTTAACCAGCAATATGGCCAGGTAGCGAGTGTAACCGGGGAATAAGTTTTCAAGAAGGCAAGGATAGTGACAGATGCAGATAGTGATGACAAGATTTTGTCTGAACTGTTCATGAGAATGAGAAAGGAAAAGAAAGAGATATGATGCCGATTCCAAATTTATATCCAGACTTTGCTTGTCAAAGGAAGCTTTACTTCGTATTGACAACCTTGTACATGAGAAACCGGAGCATATGATGGACAGGTGAGAACATTTCTCTGTTTTCTTAAATAATGCTGTTTATTTGTAGAAATATGCATTCGATTTCAGCACCTTGTGAATTCTGTCATGTTTATGTAAATCAGGCATATTAAAACAACGATTCATGCAAAAATAGTCTTATTTATCTGACGTGTGTTACAATTCCTGCAGTAGTAGAAAGGGCTGTTTCACTTCAATAAGCAGGCATTGCCTCCATGTTGTTGTTGTTGTTGTTGTTGTTGTTGTCTTCAGTCCTGAGACTGGTTTGATCCCAAATCAAAGAATCACACCAGTTATGTGTACTATTTGTATTAACAGCTGTTTCAGTTTCAGACAAAAACAGTGATTTTTCATGTGGCAAAACTTTGCGATAAAGTGGTAATGTTACAATTCCAGTCAGCTACATTACTTCAGCAGCAGAAAATGTTGTCCCACTCTGTTTTCTATTATGAATGACCCTTTCTGTAAACATTACAGCAGTGTCAGAACAACTTTCACCTTTTAATGAAAATATTAGGATTATAGGCTTCAGAGCAGGAACATTGCCTCCCAGCTACATTTATTCACGGAAGCCAGTGAACTATCTGTGCCCTCTCAAGCTAAGTTTAACACTGTAAGATTAACAGGATACTAACTGTATTTAAAACAGAAATGGCGATGTGTCCCCAGCTACAGAACATATCTGTTTTGTTTCTCATTTATCGGTGTTATCTACATAAGTCCATCCATATTTATCATAAAATAACAACAGGAATCTAGTTAATGAATCTATGTTGTTGTAGCATGTGGAAGGAGTGCCTGGAATGCTATACTTCCATCTTTCCTTGAATATCAAGTCATTTTTTGGGTCCTTTATTTCGGATTGTAGCTAGGTGAAGGTAACTTAAACTGAAATATCCTATGTAGAAATTCTGTGAAGTACCATTTTTTCTGAATTGTTGGCTTATTATGACTGTTTAATGCAACAAAACAATTGATATTATACTAATGTTCAGAGTTCATTCAGCCACATCTGTAGCAGAAAATGTTGTTCACACTTATCTCACATTGGGACAACAACTTTCCACGTTTTAGTAAATGCATCAGAGCAAAAAGAATTATACACCACCTAGAATTATTCCTATAAAAATATAAATTATTTGTGCTTACTCAAGACAGATGTAACACAGGAAAATTAAGAGGAAAGTCAATCTTTTTAAGAAAGCAGTGGATATGGCTGTCTTATTTATTGATTGAAACTTCCTGGCAGATTAAAACTGTGTGCCAGACTAAGACTCGAACTCGGGACTTTTGCCTTTCGTGGGCAAGTGCTCTACCAACTGAGCTACCCAAGCATGACTCACACCCCGTCCTCACAGCTTTACTTCTGCAAGTACTTCATCTCCTACCTTCCAAACTTTACAGAAGCTCTCCTGCGAACCTTGCAGAACTAGCACTCCTGTGCTGGGAGATGTTTCCAGAATGAGATTTTCACTCTGCAGCGGAGTGTGCGCTAATATGGAACTTCCTGGCAGATTAAAACTGTGTGCAGGACTGAGACTCGAACTCGGGGCCTTCGCCTTTTGCGGGCTTCTGTAAAGTTTGGAAAGTAGGAGACGAGGTACTGGCAGAAGTAAAGCTGTGAGGACGGGGCATGAGTAGTGCTTGGGTAGCTCAGTTGGTAGAGCACTTACCCGCGAAAGGCAAAGGTCCCGAGTTCAAGTCTCGGTCTGGCACACAGCTTTAATCTGCCAGGAAGTTTGATATCAGCGCACACTCCGCTGCAGAGTGAAAATCTCATTCTAGTTATTTATTGATTATTATTATTATTATTATTATTATTATTATTATTACCCACATTTATTTTTATCATAAAATAAGTGTTATACGTGGGTCATAAGAACATAGGTACTTGTCATTCAGCTAACAGAGAATCTTTGGTTGTTGATTGTACATAATCAGAACAGTGAAAGGAGTAGCTAGCAAGTTACGTTTTTAAATTTCTCTAACTGTCAAACAAATTGTTACATATCATGCTTTTTTTCTTTTCTTTTAGAAATGACTCTGTTCCGTCAATGAGGCAGATGCTACTAACACACAAATATTTTGCCTCTGGTGATCTGGTGTGTGTGTGTGTGTGTGTGTGTGTGTGTGTGTGTGTGTGTGTGTGTGTGGTGTGTTTTTTAGACTTCTTGGTATGGGCAAGAGGGCAGCCAGCTGGATTATTAAAAGGATGGGTGTGACACTAGACAAAATAGACAAGAGGCAGTTTGTTAATTATTTCGGTTATCTGATGTAATTAAGTGAAAATAAAATAAACACAGGTATATGGAATAAGATTTATTCTGAAATCATTTGTTTGATTTGTATTTTCTGGTCCTAATTTTGAACTTTTTTTAAAAAAAGAAAAAACTGTTCTTCCTCCCTTCTTTTGTTCTTGTCATGGTACCTTTGAAGCACCACCATCTGCAACTCCGCTAATTCTTCCACATCTGAGAACAGGTATTTTATTCTGGGGGGGGGGGGGGGGGGACTTACAGTTTTAAGGTGAGATGACTATAAAAAAAAAGCAAGGACACAGCGAAGGTGTCCTGCCTCCAGTTACTTCCCCTTCCGTCCCATACTACTAATAGCTGATAAAGATGAGTGCAAAAGCCAAAACTATGTATTAAATAGTTACTGTAACGTAAACATTTAGGGTTAGATATGATAACAGCTTCCATTTGGATACGTACCTAGGTACATCTCTGCCCCAGTATTATATAAAATATTATAGTTGTTTATGCTGTAAATTTCGACATATTATTCTTTATACATATGCTCAATATAATTATTAATAATCACATCCTGGAAACAAGATTTATATATTTCCAATAACTGCAAAAGTGGATGCACAATGTTCACTAATTCGGCAAAGGTACTTTCTGTAGCAACCCCTTGCTGCTGTAGCGAATTAGTCTTTCAAAGACATAAATAAAACAGCAAGCTAGCCAGTAATACCTCTTATTGTCAGTCAAATCAATCTCAATTATGTTTGTTGTCACGGCTGGAGACTGAAACGACCAACTATTTACAATGGAGACAGCATTTCACTGTTATATTATGTCCCTACTTGGATTGTACCGTTCTCTTGACAACTTGATCAATTAGTAAATTTCATTATACACAACTTGGAACTTACATTCCACGTATGGGAGCGCCACCGATCTGCTAACTTTTCTAGGCATAATAATTACATGTTTCTTTCTTGGGGGGGGGGGGGGGGGTAGTGTACGTCTATTGCAGCTGCTCTGTCGACCTGTGTGAAGTTGTTTTTGAAAGGAAACTTACATATTTTCACCCAAACTTTACTCGGGAATCCAGAAAGATCTTTTATTAGTCAAACAACAAGTATCTAATCCTTTACTAATTTTACGATAGATCGCTATGCCGTTATTCATGCAAGTACCCTTTGGTGTATACACTTCTGTTTTCATTGACTGAGATCTCAGAAGTTTTCGTATTTTCTGCTACACTCTTGAACTGTCTACAGTATATGTACCAGCTTCAAAATAGCCACAAATTACAACTTCGCGATCTGAAACGCTTGTCGCTCACGATCGGCACACTATTTTGCAGACGACGAGTAATGTAAATACTAAATATGAAATGACGTACGCGCAAACAAAGTTGACACTCGGCGCTGTTGCTGATGGGAGCGATCGTAAACGCATTTCCATTTGGACCCTTAAGTCGTTGCCAACTTTAACTGGACGGGAACGCTTTTCCGGGAGTAAAACGTCGTACAACGCGTACTCCAGGTTAATGCTAGATTTAACCCGAGATTGTACAACTGGCCCATAACTCTATCATTTGACTGTGACGCCCCTTGCCTTCCGTTGACGTCGAGTGTGAATCGATCTAGAGATTGCTGTCTTATATCGAGAGAGGAGTATTACGGTTTTCGCATACAAAATCTCTCATAATGTTCGATTAGCAGACTTACTTTCTAAATTGTTCCGAAATATATTCAGTTTTTGGCAGATGACCGTATTTTGCATTGACCTTTTTCATCAGGCCTGCGTGTATTGTGTGCCGTAGATTCAAGGGGAAATGTATTTTATCCTCACACTCATTGATTACCGCTCGCTTCAACAAAAAATTGCGACATATGCCAAATGGCAGCGTTACAGCGTGAAAAAGTACGTTTTTTCGGAATTCTGGTAGTAATCTTATTTCAAGTGAATTTCCCTATTCTAGCAGAGATAAGTGAGCACTCTAGATCTGTGATTGGCGTAGCCCGTCGTGTATCCCCCCAATCCGAAGACGTTACCATGTAAGGCGTATAATAAGAATCCAGTTTGTGTATGTTTGTGGATCACCTGTTGAATGAAAGCGATGTCTGTCATTTTAAAAAATGTTATGAATAGCATATGGCATGCATTTAACGCGCTAACGTCAGATAAAAGCGGTGTTGTGGTGAAATCGAGATTAAAAGTAAATGTTTTTGCAAACTCTTCTAAATAAATGTCGATGCCCTTAATAGGAAGAGGAATAGAGTTACACAGACTTTTTGTTACAGGTCCTTACAGCTAATATTGGTACTTTATTGGATCTTTACGGCGTTGAGAAGGGATTAGAACACTATCGCAGCACAAAATGTCTGAATTTTGGACACTATAGTTATTATTTACAACGAGAGGTACGTATTGCGAAATGGGAACGAGGCGTTTACCGAGTTATAGTGATAGTTCTGGCGAATTAAATGCATAAATTTGAATCAGCGATATTTAAAATTTCGCAGGAGTGGCATTTCAGTATTTGTTAGGCAGTAGAATTATCAATTGGTGTCGGCAAGCACTCGGATTCACAACAAAATGAGTGGACATTACCATTAATCTTCACTAGTTTGTACTTGTTAGATTACATTACCATTAACCTTCACTAATTTGTGAGAATGAAATAAATGTTTCGTTTTTGCCTCGTCTGTAAAAGTCTTTTCACTTAGAAAATATTGATTGCACAAAAACGAGCCGTAAGAATGGTACGTGGTGTTTACACATGGTCGCTATGTGTTGCTTCTTCCTTCAAGGAGTTGGGAATTTTAATTGCACCATCACGATACGTATATTTATTTCGTAACTGAAATTCGTCAGAAATAATCCATGACAATTTGTGAAGACTGTCTATGTCGAAACATACAATACTAGACGGGAAAAATGACATTTATTGATAATTATTAAAACTGTCAGTGGCTCAGAAAGTAACAAAAATTTTTTATCAGTTGCCCAATAAGATAAAATGCAGGGCAGGTAGCAAAGCAAGTTTTCAGCGTAACATAGTCATTTCATCTGGACAATACCCATTTTGTAGATGAATTTCTATTTAAGAAAATGGTTGTCTGTAGAAAAAGTTCGTTTTTAAATATATTTGCATTGGTAGGAATAAAAAATACGTTCATTATTTTTAACACTAATAATGTTTACATATCCTGTATGCTGATATGTTCCACATCATTTCAATTTTTAAAAAATGTTCAGATAATCTGTGGAATATCTAACTACCAAGCAGCAGTAGATTTTACACTGTTGTATTTAAAGTTTCTTGTACTGTATTCCACAAGTTTTAAAAATTCTATTAAACAGAAACTATGATACAGTAAGAATGCTCTAATTTGTACCAAAACGTGAGAATGGTGAAATAATTTCTATAATTTGTGGAAAATGATCATAAATTTGACCCCTCTATTTGTCACTGAAGTTTTAAAATCTGATCTCCATACTGACTGGAGATAGAACTTTTATTTTTAATATGTCTTGAATAAACAGTTACTGGAATCGTCCGAGAGTATTATCAAAAAGAAAATTCATGTGGCATATCATAACTGACTCCTTGTGCAATGATATTGAGAGTAATGTGATATTCAAAATAGTTGCGTCTTTAACTGATTGATGTGTTTCATCAGTATGCTGTGTTGTTTGTAGAATCATCAAACATAAGAGCGTATTCTTTCTGTGACAGGACTGTGCTGTGCATCTCCCCATATTATGATTTAGCTGCTGTTTTCCCAAAGGGTGTTATACTAATGTCATTAATTACTCAGAGTGATTGCATACTAGTACTGTACTTTCTATTAATACGAACAAATTATCAGGAGACTGGTGGTTTTTATATTTGTCAGTCATATTGTCTGTACTGAAAACATGTACATTCCCACTCGTACTCTGTGAACCTCTGTGGATTTATCAGAGTCTCTACCTACCTTCATCCACACACATGCTCCAAAAACCATTGTGAAGTGCATGGAAAAGGGTGCTACATGCTCCATTCACATACGGACTGCGGGAAGAACAACTCCTTATACGCTTGTGCGCACATTGTGATTGGACTAATATTCTCATCACTCACTTGTGGTCCATGAGACTTTGTAAGTAGGCTTCTGAGAGTAGTTGACATCAATGTGTGAGTGTTGACGAATTTAAATTTTTGATGATTTGCACGATTCTCTCCCACGGGTTAATATTCATGCTGCCCTTCGTTTTATTTAGGCCTGTTTACTATTATTTATATTTTATGGCTTTCATTTTACAACTCCAGTCAGTTATATTGGAAGTTATCATTGTTGTTGTTACTGTTGTTCAGTAATTCTGTTAATCCACTGAGAATGACAAGGACCAAAATTACTGTGGTAAATTCTGAGATATTAGCTTGTTAAGCATGCTTCTGCGATGTGTTTATCTCATGACGAACCAGTTTTATCTGCACGCTTTCCACCCATTGTGCAATTGTGTGTTGGGCACCTCATGTGTGAGTGGTCAAATTAGTCTCCCAAAACGAAACACGGTACCCATTCTGTTATAGAGGGGCGCCAGGTATCCTGTCACTCATAGTCCCCCCCGTTGACTTAGAGTAGGCTCTGTTGGTACCAGAGCCACGGCCTGCCACACCTGCTGAGGAGTATTTGCCTGTCATGTTTGAGGTATGGGGCTCAGAACGACGGGTACTGTGCTGTGGCAAAGTGACTGCTATCACAGCAGATGGTACGCAATGAAGACAGACTCTCACAAGCTGATAATCGCAAGGCCCCAGCAGCTTCGCCAGACATAACGAAATATTTGTTGTGGAAAGGTATGACTCTATCACTTTTCTTCCTTGGCAGTGCCCCATTGACAGACAGTAATTTCAACAGAAATACTGAGAAATGCTGCTATCAGTACTCAGTTTGTACTAGAACTATTGGGGAGTCCTCCTTGGGTTCAAAACCTTTGCTCTTCATTTAAAGATATTGAAGAAAATGCAAAACTGCAAAGAGGCTGCGCCCTAATTAAAGCAGCGACACCTACTCAGTGATGGGCAGTGCCGTCTTGCGATGAGCTCCGAGACATCTCCGTCACTGTTGACCTCCGCAAGAGCATCGATCTGATCCAGCGTGTTAATTTACATTGAGATTTCACGATACACACAGTCGAAGAACTGTGTGTAAACCTTGAGAAACGTTGTTCATTTTCTATGCCCTATCCATTGGGGTTGACCGCCTCTCGTCTTCTGAGGGGTGGGGGGGATGTGAATTCCCATATCAGATTCAAGTGACAACAAACTCTGCAAAGGTGACAACTGAGCTACCTTTGGTAACAAATGTGATACTGTCTGTTTTTCCCTCTCTGTCAGTAACTGGTGGACACCTGACTGTTTGTATGCCAGGATGCACAAGAGCCCCTTTACTTTCTGATCCCACTACAACCCCATTGGGGACTTCAGTTACCCACCTATAGTGTCTCTTTGGCATCGCCATTGGTCCTCCCTTTATGGGAATAAGCTCAGGATTATTAGGCCTCTCCCAGTGGCTATGATGACCTCCTCTTTCCACTCCCACCAGGAGGGGAGCATTTTAACTAGGTTGCATACTGGGCATTGTCATTTGATAAGTGGCTCTCCTCCACCACTTTTTACATATTGCACCCAAATTTTAACCGTCTGCCACTTCCTGATGGAATTTCCATTTTTTAACCGTTTACATTCCCACTTGGCTTTGCTGTCTGAGTTATTGGCCGTTTTAGCAAATGACTCGCGGGCTGTCGACCATGTTTTATATTTTATCCGTCAAAGCAATATGGCGAAGGCTATTTAATCTTTAGTTTTGGATCTCCGTTTTTGTACGGTGTCTTTTTTTTAGCCCTTGCTCTGCGTCCCTGTTTTTACCTGTCTTTTCTTATGTCAATTCGGACTGACGTATAGTCGTTTTTTAACTCCTCTCTGTCTTCATGTTCCAAAGTTTTGATGTGGGCGCATATGGCCCCAGTTGTTTTTGCACCCTTGAACAAAGCGAACAAACAAACAGTTACCCACCTACCATTGGAGAAAAGAGTGCTACCCATGCGGCACTCCCACGCTGACCTGGACATACACTGCAGACTGATGTGCCTCGTGGTCCACTAACAGCCAGTGCTCCACTAACTCATAGTCTGTGAGGTGCAGGACTGCTTGTTCTTCATCCTTTCCTGATATACGACCAAAGAACCCTCAGCTAGAATTAAAAACCTACAAGCAAAACAGAAATAAATAAAGAGGAAGCACAAGGAAAAAACCAAAGGTGAAGGTCAAACTGGCTGTCCAGCTACAGTGGATGTCCCCACAACTGGCATCGAAATTATGCACTCTGACATCATTCCTATTGGACACGTGGTGCAGGGAGAGGCTGAAGCATGAGGCATGACCCATCTTCTCTCCTCCCTCCCACCACCCCTGTGTATCCCTATAGGTATAATCCAGTGGAAATGTAATAGTTATTTTTACCACCTAATAGAACTCAGCCGCCCGCTTTCCTTTTATTCCACAAATTATTTATATTGTGGGTGTCTGCCGTCGTTGAAGGGCACGATATTAAGAATTTCATTGACAGCTGGTAAAATTGTTAAGTTTTGCGGCCTAAAGCTGCAGCAACAGGTGCAACCTGCATGGCAAAGCTTTGTTGATTATTAAAATTAATAAAGGTAAGATCTAAAGTACTCACTATATTAAAAGGTCTTAGGTGTAACCTTGACTCCTAGTCAAGAAATACTATTCAGTGATATTATGTGAATCAAGGATGACAGACGTCATCCATTAATTTCATTAAAATTGCCAGTTGTATAGTTATAGACATCTTTTAAAGTTTGCCTACATCTAAAATAAGAAAAAAAAAATTATATTCAGAGGACGTTAAAGAACATCAAAAAAAGCAAAGTGTTCTACCATATGATCTACCCAAGTACGACTCGCGACCAGTCCTCACACAGAAGAGCTTCTGTGAAGTTTGGAAGGTAGGAGACAAGGTACTGGCAGAACTGAAGCTGTGAGGATGGGTCATGAGTCATACTTGGGTAGCTCAGATGGTAGAGCACTTGCCCTTGAAGGGCAAAGATCCTGTGTTCAAGTCTCGTACCGGCACACAGTTTTAATCTGCCAGGAAGTTTCAAAAATATTTCTGTTACTAATAAATCAGATACATGTACAGTATTTAAAAATCATTTTCTGAGCCTTGCTGGTGAATTAAATAAAAATTTAGTTTCTACAGGGAATCATATAACTCTCTTGGCAAATGCCTTTCTGAGATTAAGGTCTGAAATACTCCTCTGTGGTATAGACAAGGTGGTGATACGTGTTACAAACCAGACACAATAGGAACGACCAGGCCCCCTTTGCTTTTTTCTTTTATCACTCATTTATTACATCAGAGAAATATACATTTTAAGACAAAATTTAACTACATGAAATATTGCTCCCAGTAAAGGTTAACATAAGCAGTGACAAAACTTAGATCCCTTAAGGGTTTCTGCTGGCAACAAATTTTAAGGAGGCAATGTAAGGTAATATCAGTTCAGCTCAAACACGTAGCTAGTGATTGAATCACGACACAGACACCTTAACAATTTCGGCAACAAATAAATAGCGTGAATTGGTACTCACAGTAACTAACTAATCAACAGCCTTGCCATTGAATAAGTAGTAGGCCATTTGGAACGAATTAGCAACACCCAGCAACTAGGAGAGTTAATACCAACAGTCTTTAAATGTCTTGCTCCCCATTAAATAAAGAAACTTACAGTAATTAAATGAATAACAAATCAAACACACTATGCTCCACTCAAACTCTTCAGTGGAAGCCAAGCCAAAATGAAGATTTCATTGACTGACTAGCACTGAAGTCACACTAAAGCTCATCTCTGTGTTCCGAGACACACATGGGGCAAACTTATACAAGACAAGATTTTGAAGGGAGCACATCAGTAAAACCGGTAGTGGAGCTAACTTGTGCCACTGAAAATTAAGGTACTAGACCGGGGCACAAGGTGGTATACAATGAGGTTGCCTTAGTGCTATACTGCGCTCCAAAATATTAATTCAAATGGCCAATTCGAAACTAAGTACACATAAACCAGCATTAATTAATGAGGAGTGACACTAGGTCGCGGGAAGGGCTGACAACACTTAATTGAAAAGACGAATGCCAGAGGCGGCAGTAACGTCAAACACCTTCTCCGAGTTTTAACCAGGAGTCACTTCCCGCTATACAAGTAAACATTTAATCAAGCACAAGGAAGGAACCCCAAAGAGAAAATTCAAATAAAAGCCCCCAAAAGATTATAAAGGACAGGGAGCCCCAACTATTTAAATTTAAAAGAATTAGCTCTCCCCAAAGGCAGTGTAAACGCTAAGACCACACTTAAGAGGCCACCAAAATTGGTTACAAAAGGTCTTATACAATTGCTCCTTTTCTTTAAAAGAAACACAAGGCTGCTTAACTTCTGCTGGACGTCTGGTATGGCTCGTGTAGGATCGACCAGGCAGCAACCCAAGCTAGGCGGTCGCAAGGCACGGCGAGCAAAATCAGGAGAGCAGGCAGGCAGCCGACACACATCCTCCATCCTGAACCGGCAGATTGCGTCCAACCAACTCCACATATACGTTCCCCCTGCGGGTTCGGGGGTTAGAATAGGCCCGCGGTATTCCTGCCTGTCGTAAGAGGCAACTAAAAGGAGTCCATCCCCCTCAAGGGGGTAGTTAGCGCCTGCGTCCGAGACGGACGGTTCCACGACCTATAATTGTGGTCTTTTTGGTTTTTCGCTTCTCGTTTCTTCCTTCCTTTGGTTGGTTCCTTTCTTTGTTCTTCTCCATCTCACTGTCTTCCTTACTCTTTCCCTTGCCTTCTTCTCCTTGCCTTCTTCTCCTTGCCTTCTCTGGTCTCCGCCTCGGCGTTTGAGACAGTCTGTCCTCTCTCTCTTCCTTTTCCTCTTCTTCCTTCCTCCCTGTGCGCACCTGAAGGTCGACCCACGCGTTCGCATGCGTAGCCGGTGACGGGGTAACGCGTAATTCCCCGCCCTGGGTAGACAAGTAAGGCACGCATGTACCCCCTGGTAAAGGCCAGGCCCAGGGAGGGGTGATTGCCTGAGCTGATACCTTCTGACCATGCCGATTGGTCCCTCCGTCTGTTTCTTGGGAGGTGTGACCTGAGGTGTAAACATTCACCTAAGGCGGGAGTGCCCTCTGAGAGGGTCCCCATAAGGAAGGAGCGCGCCATCGGAGACGCTGGCAATCATGGGGAATTCCTCCGCAATGGATTTCTCTTCTTCTCTCTCGACTTCTGCCCACAAACGGAAACATGACCAGCCACCAGTGACAAAGGTACTACCGCCTGCCCCTCAGTTCCTCGTCGTTTCTCGATCTGAGGACGGAAAGGATTTTTCCTCTGTCAATCCTTTCGTTATCCAGAAGGGCGTCGATGCCTTAGGCGGTACTGTTAAGTCTTGTACAAGGTTGCGTAATGGTACCTTGCTACTAGAAACAGAGCGCCTTTCAGGCACAGAAACTGCTTCGGGCCACACTCCTGTACACATTCCCTGTCCGGGTGGAGGCTCACCGAACTTTGAATTCGTCTCGTGGTGTGGTCTATACTAGATCTCTCAACGGATTGACTGACGAGGAGATTCAGTCTTTCCTCGCTGAGCAGGGCGTGACGGCTGTCTATAGGGTCATGAAGAAGGTCAACACTGACCTTGTACCGACCCAGACACTTTTCTTGACCTTTGATAGTGTTCATCTGCCAGCGCGCATCAAAGTGGGCTACGAGGTTATTTCTGTTCGCCCCTATGTCCCGACACCTACGCGCTGCTACCAGTGTCAGCGTTTCAATCACACTCGACAGTCTTGTTCCAATGCGGCTAAATGTTTCAATTGTGGCAGGGACGCCCATGAGGGTGACTGTCCACCTCTGTCTCCTCATTGTGTGAACTGTCAGGGTGACCATGCAGCGTCCTCCCGCGACTGTCCCATCTATAAGGAAGAACGATGTATCCAAGAAATTCGGGTCAAAGAGAAAGTGTCCACCTCGGCTGCTCGCAAGCTATTTGCTAGTAGGAAGCCCACGCTGCTCCCAGCGGGTGAATTCAGTACTGTCCTCACCTCTCCTCGGACTACCAGGGAGGTGGCAACCCAGACATGCGATCTGATCTTCAGCACCACGGTCGTCTGTTCGGCCAGTGCTAAGATCGCGCGGTCGACGTCTCCTATTCCTCCCATCACCCCACAGACACAAGCCCCTTTATCAGCTTCTGCTAAGACGAAGACCCAGAAGTCAGATGCACGGGCCTTCAAGAAGGAACCGTCCCGTGCAGACTTCCTACGTACCTCGACCTCCCAGCCATCGACCAGTACTTCCACCAAACGACCTTCCAAGAAGGCTCATAGGAAGCACAGTTCTCCTTCTCCGCCACGGCGCATTTCTTCTCCTGCGCCACCCAGCGGTTGCCGCCCCAGGCCGTCATCCGTTTCGCCTGGCTGCACCGCTGGTAGCCGAACATCTGGCCGTTCACCGGCGGAGGAAGCTCCCTCTCCCGGCGATCTTACCAAGATGGCCGATGAACCTATAGAACCAATGGACGATGACTGTCTGCCTACTGATAGCGGCGGCAGTGCTCGCTCGAAGCCGGGCCCTCAGCGGCCTTCGTTCGAGGTGACCCCTTCTTTCATCTTCCTTTTCTTCTTACGATGGCACTTATTCACTGGAATATTCGCAGCATTCGCTCCAACCGAGAGGACTTGAAGTTGCTCTCCGCTTGCACCGTCCGCTCGTCGTAGCCCTCCAGGAAACGAAGCTACGCCCATGCGATCAAATTGCCTTGGCACACTACACCTCTGTGCTATTTGACCTACCCCCTGCGGCAGGTATTCCGGCTCATGGAGGAGTTATGTTGCTGGTCCGGGATGATATTTACTACGATCCCATCACATTGCACACCGGCCTGCAGGCAGTTGCCATCCGAATTACTCTTCCCACTTCCACATTTTCCATTTGTACCGTTTACACTCCATCGTCGTCTGCCGTTACCAGGGCAGACATGATGCAGATTATAGCTCAGCTACGTGCACCATTTTTGTTAACTGGAGACATCAATGCCCACCATCCCCTTTGTGGCTCTCCAACATCCTGCCCGAGGGGCTCCCTGTTAGCAGACCTTTTCAACCAGCTCAATCTTGTCTGCCTCAGTACTGGCGCCCCTACTTTTCTTTCGGACACATCTCACACCCATTCCCATTTAGACCTCTCTGTATGTACTACCCAACTTGCACGCCGGTTTGAGTGCTATGCACTTTCTGATAAATATTCAAGCGACCACTTCCCGTGTGTTATCCCTCTCCTGCAGCATAACCCCTCTCCGTGCTCATCTAGTTGGAACATCTCCAAAGCGGACTGGGGGCTCTTCTCTTCCAGGGCGACCTTTCAGGATCAAACCTTCACAAGCTGCGATCGCCAGGTCGTACACCTCACGGAAGTCATTCTCACTGCTGCTGAATATTCCATCCCTCACCCTAATTCTGCTCCACGTCGCGTACCGATCCCCTGGTGGATCGCAGCATGTAGAGACGCTTTACATGCTCGTCGACGTGCTTTACGCACCTTTAAACGCCACCCTACAGTGGCGAATTGTATCAATTATAAACGATTACGTGCACAGTGTCGTCGTATTATTAAAGAAAGCAAGAAAGTCAGCTGGGCTGCTTTCACAAGCACCTTCAACAGTTTTACTCCTTCTTCTGTTGTCTGGGGTAGCCTGCTCCGGCTATCTGGCACTAAGGTCCACTCACCAGTTTCTGGCTTGACGGTCGCGAATGACGTCCTTGTGGCCCCTGAGGATGTCTCCAATGCCTTCGGCCGCTTTTTCGCAGAGGTTTAGAGCTCCGCTCATTACCACCCTGCCTTCCTCCCCCGAAAACAGGCAGAGGAGGCTAGGCCACCTAACTTCCGCTCCTCGAATTGTGAAAGTTATAATGCCCCATTCACCATGTGGGAACTCGAAAGTGCACTTGCCCGGTCACGGTCCTCCGCTCCAGGGCCTGATTCTATTCATATTCAGATGCTGAAGAACCTTTCTCCTGCGGGTAAAGGTGTCCTCCTTCGTACTTACAATCGCATCTGGATTGAAGGACATGTTCCCGCATGCTGGCGCGAGTCTATTGTTGTCCCGATTCCTAAGCCGGGGAAGGACAAGCACTTGCCTTCCAGTTATCGACCCATCTCGCTTACCAGCTGTGTCTGTAAAGTGATGGAGCGAATGGTTAATTCTCGTTTGGTTTGGCTGCTCTAGTCTCGACACCTACTTACCAATGTACAATGTGGATTTCGTAGGCGCCGCTCTGCTGTTGACCATCTGGTTACCTTGTCGACCTTCATTATGAATAACTTCTTGCGGAAGCGCCCAACCGCAGCTGTGTTCTTTGATTTGGAGAAGGCTTACGACACCTGTTTGAGGACGGGCATTCTCCGCACCATGCATACATGGGGCCTTCGCGGTCGCCTCCCTCTTTTTATTCTTTCCTTTTTAGTGGATCGACAGTTCAGGGTACGTGTAGGTTCTTTCCTGTCAGACACCTTTTGCCAGGAGAATGGGGTGCCACAGGGCTCAGTTTTGAGCGTCGCTCTCTTCGCCATAGCGATCAATCCAATAATGGATTGCCTCCCAGCTGATGTATCGGGCTCCCTTTTCGTGGAAGATTTTACCATCTATTGCAGCGCGCAGCGTACATGTTTCCTGGAGTGCTGTCTTCAGCGTTCTCTTGACCGTCTTTACTCCTGGAGTGTCGCCAATGGCTTCCGTTTTTCTGCCGAGAAGACGGTCTGTATTAACTTCTGGCGCTACAAAGAGTTTCTCCCACTGTCCTTATGACTCGGTCCCGTTGCTCTCCCATTTGTGGAGACAACAAAATTTTTAGGTCTTAAATTTGACAGGAAACTTAGCTGGTCTCCACATGTGTCATATTTGGCTGCCCGTTGTACCCGTTCTCTAAATGTCCTCCGTGTTCTCAGTGGTATGTCGTGGGGAGCGGATCGAACCGTCCTAGTTCGTCTATATCGGTCGATCGTCCGCTCCAAGCTGGATTATGGGAGCTTCGTATACTCCTCTGCACGGCCATCCATCTTACGCCGCCTCAGCTCCATACAACATCGGGGTTTACGTGTTGCGATCGGAGCGTTTTATACTAGTCCCGTCGAGAGTCTTCATGCTGAAGCTGGTGAATTACCACTCACCTACCGGCGCGATATACTGCTTTGTCGGTATGCCTGTCGGCTACTGTCAATGCCCGACCACCCGTCTTATCGTTCCTTTTTTGACGACTCTCTCGACCGTCAATACGGGTTGTATGTCTCTGCCCTGCTACCCCCTGGAGTTCGCTTTCGTCATCTCCTTCAACACCCTGATTTTTCACTCCCTGCAACCTTTCGAGTGGGCGAGAGCCACACGCCACCTTGGCTCCAGGCTCAGGTTCGCGTTCACCTTGACCTCAGCTCGCTCCCAAAGGAGGTTACCCCCGGTTCGGTATACCGGTCCCGTTTTGTCGAACTTCGTTCGAAGTTCATTAATATGACCTTCATTTATACAGATGGCTCTAAGACTAATGACGGGGTCGGGTGTTCCTTTATTGTCGGGGCACAGAGTTTCAAATACCGGCTCCATGGCCATTGTTCGGTCTTCACAGCTGAGCTCTTTGCCCTCTACCAGGCTGTTATTTACATCTGCCGCCACCGACATTCTGCTTATGTCATCTGCTCAGATTCCCTGAGCGCCATCCAGAGCCTCAGTGATCCGTATCCGGTTCACCCTTTCGTGCACCGGATCCAATGCTCTCTTCAGCAGCTGGTGGACGTCGGTTCTCTGGTTAGCTTTATGTGGGTTCCTGGCCATGTTGGTATCCCTGGGAACGAAGCTGCAGATGCCGCGGCCAAGGCTGCGGTCCTCCAGCCTCGGACAGCTTCTTGTTGTGTCCCTTCGTCAGATTGTAGCAGGGTCATTTGTCGGCGCATTTTATCGCTGTGGCATGCCGATTGGGCTGCCCTTACAGCCAACAAGCTTCGGGCCTTGAAACCTCTTCTCGTGGCTTGGACGTCCTCCTCCCGCCCTTCTCGGCGGGAGGAGGTTGTTTTGGCCCGGTTACGAATTGGACACTGCCGGTTCAGTCATCGCCATCTGCTGACGGCTGCGCCGGCACCGTTCTGCCCATGTGGGCAACTGCTGACGGTCCGCCACATTGTAACGTCCTGTCCGGATTTTAACACACTGCTTCTTGATCTTGGCCTGCCATGTAGTCTAGATGCCATTTTAGCGGATGACCCACGCACCAGTAACAAGTGCCACAGCTCAGGGGAGATTGAGTCAATAATTAAATCAATGAAGATTAAGGACTCTCGTGGCTATGATGGAGTGTCTAGCAGAATATTAAAGTTCTGTGCTGCACATGTTAGCCCTGTATTTAGCCATATTTGTAATTTTTCCTTTAGGAATGATCAGTATCCTGAATGATTAAAGTACTCAGTAGTAAAGCCGCTTTATGAAAAGGGAGAAAGGGGTATTGTAGACTATTTTAGACCTATTTCTATGCCATCAGTGCTTGCTAGTGTTGTTGAAAAGGCTGTATATGTAAGGATAATTGATCATTCTATGTCACAAGATTTGCTATCAAA
This sequence comes from Schistocerca cancellata, assembly GCF_023864275.1. Lineage (NCBI taxonomy): Eukaryota > Metazoa > Arthropoda > Insecta > Orthoptera > Acrididae > Schistocerca > Schistocerca cancellata. Next base: position 26,188,126 of record NC_064626.1, on the reverse strand, counting down.
TGTACAATTCAGCTTTAGAAGTCGCTTAACAACTGAAAATGCTATATTCTCTTTTCTCCGTGAAGTACTGGATGGGTTAAACAAAAGGTTTCAATGCTAGGCATCTTTTTTGATTTAACTAAGACGTTTGATTTTATTGATCACAAAATATTGCTCCAGAAGTTGGACCATTACAGAACACGGGGAGTAGTTCATAATTGGTTCACCTCTTACTTTTGACAACAGGTCATTATTCACAATGTTGAGAATGACTGTGATTTGGGGTCCCAGTGGGGTACAGCAAAAATTGGGGGGGGGGGGGGGGGGGGTGCCCCAGGGATCATTGTTGGGGCCACTCCTGTTCCTTGTTTATATAAATGATATGCCCTCTAGTATTATGGGTAAGTCTAAAATATTTCTGTTTGCTGATGACACTAGCTTGGTAGTAAAGGATGTTGTGTGCAACATTGGCTCAGTTTGAAATAGTGCAGTTTATGACATATAAGTTCATGGATTGTAGAAAATAAACTAACGCTAAATCACAGTAAGACTCAGTTTTTACAGTTTCTAACACACAATTCAACAAAACCTGAAGTTTTAATTTCACAGAGTGGGCATATGATTAGTGAAACTGAGCGGTTTAAATTTGTAAGTGTTCAGATAGACGTTCAGGTTCTTGTTCAATGACTGTGTCTACTATGCGAATGGTATCTGAAGTAAGTGACCATTCGACACGAAAATTAGTCTACTTTGCTCATTTTCATTCACTTATGCCATATGGTATTATATTTTTGGGTAACTCTTCCATTCTAAAAGGATATTTTTGGTTCAGAAATGGGCAGTTCGGGCAGTAAGTGGTGTAAGTTTGCAAACCTCTTGTCGACCCCTGTTCACTAGTGTGGTATTTTGACATTGGCCTCTCAGTATATATATTCTTTACTGTTGTTTCTTGTTAACAATATCAGCTTACTCCCAAGAAAAAGAAGCATTCACTCAGTTAATACTCAGCAGAAATCGAACCTGCATTTTGATCGGACTTCCTTAACTGTTGTGCAGATAGGTGTGCAGTATACTGCTGCAACCATATTCAGTACGCTACTACACGAATTCAAAAATATTAACAGTAATCCACGCACTTTCAAATCGAAACTGAAGAGTTTCCTCATGGGTCACTCCTTCTATTCTGTTGAGGAGTTCCTTGAAAAGTTCATCTGATACTTAAGTTACACTGTTGATTGCGTTTACTTAAACTTATGGCTTGACTTCTTTTGGTTCATAAACATTTTGTTTTTATTTATTGTTACTTTTATATTGTAATTTCATGTACTGATGTGTTCCATGGCCTTGGAGATTTGCCCTGCGATTTAGTACTAAGGAACTTGATGTGTAAATAAAAAAATACTTCCATAATGGAGTGATGGCAGGGCAACATGGTATTGGGAAGAGTAGAAGCAGCGCGCACAGGTACAGACAAATAGGCCGTCGGAACTAGTGGTACTTCGTGTGGAATGGATCAGACCATCAATCCTCTGTTTTTACCAGTCCCTTGTCCGTTTGAAACTAGACTATGACTGTTCCGTTTATGCATCTGCACGTGTGTCTATTGTATGCTGTCTCAATACAATCCACTTATCATGGCATTCATTTGGCCACTGGCAGCTTTTACACTAGCGCGGTTGAGAGTCTGTATGCAGAAGCTGCCGAACTACCACTGTCATACCATTATGATTTTCTCTTCAGCAGACACACATGCCTGGTCACCCATCCTGTGCCTCCTTCTTCGATGACTCCTTTGATTGCCAGTACGGGGCGCGTCCCTCTTCTCTGTTACCTTTGGGAGTTTGCGTTTGGCTATTGCTCCAGCAGCTTAATGTCACGCTACCTGCTGCTTTCCCAGTGGACGTGGACCCATTGCCCCATTGGCTTTGTACGGTGGCTCGTGTTCATCTCGGACAAAAGGACACTACTCCAGACTCACTCTATCACCGCAAGTTTCTTGACCTTCGAACGGAACTCGGTGATAGCTTGTGTGCACTGACGGCTCTGACTGACCTTGGTGTTGAGTGTGCCTCAGTCATTGGTACCGAAGATTTTTGATATTGGCTTCCGGAATACTGCTCAGTATTTACAGCGGAGCTCTCCACTCTGTGTCGGGCCGCGCAGTACATCTGGTGACGCAGGCTTTGCAATTGTGTCATCTGCTCCGATCCTTCGCAGTGCCCTTTATGTGCCGCACACTGTCCACCCCTTAGTGCAACAGGTCAAGGAAAGCTGTCACTTGCTCACTCACAACGGGGCCACTGTGATGCTTATGTGGGTCCTCAGTGATGTCAGTCCGACGGGAAACGGGCTCGCTGACACTGCTGCCGAGGCTGCAGTCCTCGTACCTCGGCCCGCTAATTCTGTGATTCCTTCCGATGATCTCTGTGTTGCAATCTGTCAGCAGCTGGTGTCACTTTCACATCGACATTGGTCTTCCGTTCACGGGAACGAGCTCCGGGGAACCTCTCCCAGTGGCTCGGTCGATCTCCTCTCGGCCCTCTCGCTGTGAGATCGTTTTAGTTAAGTTGCGTATTGGGCACGTGCCTTTTAAGCCATCCGTTAAATTGTGACCCCCACCACCTTTTGCTCATTGTTGTCAACCTATGGTGGTTCACTGTGTCCTGGCGGAATGGCCTGTTCTAACCACTTAAATTCTAATTTCTGTTTGTCGTCTGAGTTACCTGCAGTTTAGTGAACAATGTGCAGGCTGTCAACTGTGTTTTACTTTTTATCTGCTGTAGCAATATAGTGAAGGACATTCAGTCTTTATTTCAGGACCTCTGTTGTTTTTATGGTGTATTTTATGGGCCTTTCTCCAAGAGACAGTCACGGTTTTTAGCTGTCTTTCCTTCAATCGATTGGGCGTAATGTATAATTGCTTTTAATTTCTTTTGCGTTTCCGTGTACTACGGTTGTGACATGGCCTTAGTTGTTTTTGTGCCCTAAAACAAAACAAAACACAATAGGCTATTGGAATGGAAACTATGCTGTGGATGGTGTGACATTGTGTATACGTGATTCAGTCAGTCGTGTACTGTCAATCAAAATTCGTCAGAATGCTATTGTGCTTTAATTTTAATTGAAAAATTAGAAAAAGCTCAGTTCTTGTTGAATAATGAATTCAAATTAAAAAAACCACACCATTCTGGCAAATTTTGATTGCTTGTATGACTAAGTGTCAGTCAGATGATTAAACATCACTAATCTGACTACAAGCGACATGTCCTCATTATCTTCAACCGGATCTGGTGCGATGGCGTCTTTCCATCGCAGTGGCGGGAGAGCACCATCATTGCCGTGCTCAAACCTAGTTAAAACTGCTTGATGTGGATAGCTACCAGCCTATCAGCCTCACCAACTTTCTTTGTAAGCTGCTGTAACGTATGGTGTGTTGGCAGTCGAGTTGGGTCCTGGAGTCACGTGGCCTACTGGCTCCATGTCAGGGCAGCTTCTGCCAGGCTTGATCTGCCACTGATAATCTTGTGTCCCTCGAGTCTGTCATCCGAACAGCCTTTTATGGATTCAAACACCTGGTTGCCGTCTGTTTTGACTTACATAAAGCATACAACACGACCAGGCGACATCATATCCTTGCCACATTGTGTGAGTGGGGTCTCTGGGGCCCGCTTCTGATTTTTATCCAATACTTCCTGTCACTCCATACTTTCCATGTCCAAGTTGGTGCCTCCCATAGTTCCCTCTGTATCCAGGAGAATGGTGTTCCACAGGGCTCTGTACTGAGTGCCTCTCTCTTTTTAGTGGCTGTTAACGGTCTAGCAGCAGCTGTAGGGCCGTCGGTCTCACCTTCTCTGTATGCGGATGACTTCTGCATTTGGTACTGCTCTTCCAGTACTGGTGTTGCTGAGCAGCACCTACAGGGAGCCATCCACAAGGTGCAGTCGTGGGCTCTAGCCCACAGCTTCCAGTTTTCAGCCGTGAAGTTGTGCATCACGCATTTCTGTCGGCATCGCACCGTTCGTCCAGAACCGGAACTTTACCTTAATGGCGATCCAGTCACTGCAGTGGAGACATATCGATTCTTAGGACTGTTTTTCGACACCTGATTGACTTGGCAACCTCACCTTTGTCAGCTTAAGTGGAAGTGCTGGCAGCATCTCAGTTCCCTCTGCTGTCTGAGCAACACCAACTGGGGTGCAGATCACTCTACATTGCTGCAGCTCTACAGAGCACTTGTTCAATCCCGCCTTGACTATGGGAGTCTGGTTTACGGTTCGGCGGCACCCTCAGTACAGTAGTCATATTCATCCAAAGCAAAAATTACTGAGAGCTTACTGCAGCAGAAAAAGAGAATGAAGTAGTCTGAATTTGCGGGTGCAGAAAGTCCTCCACTTGAAGCTAAAGGCCAGCAAATGAAAAGCTAGCAGGGCTGGTAAAGGGAGGAAGGGAAGCAGTGCTGCCTGCCTTGAGTGCGGTTTCTAATTTCACCCTACGGATGTAATTTTATCTTGGTTATTGATGAGAAAGTCTTTTGAAGATACCATGGCTTGCATTATAACGAAAGTGCTGGCTGGTTGATAGACACACAAACATACACATAAAATTCAAGCTTTCACAACCAACGGTTGCTTCATCAGGAAAGAGGGAAGGAGAGGGAGAGACGAAAGGATGTGGGTTTTAAGGGAGAGCGTAAGGAGTCATTCCAATCCCAGGAGCAGAAAGGCTTATCTTAGGGGGGAGAAAAGGACAGGTATACACTCGCTCGCGCGTACACACACACACACACACACACACACACACACACACATATATATATATCCATCCGCACATACACAGACACAAGCAGACAGAAATGTCTGCTTGTGTCTGTGTATGTGTGGATGGATATGTGTGTGTGTGTGTGTGTGTGCGCAAGTGTATACCTGTTCTTTTTTCCCCCTAAGGTAAGTCTTTCCGCTCCTGGGATTGGAATGACTCCTTACGCTCTCCCTTAAAACCCACATCCTTTCGTCTTTCCCTCTCCTTCCCTCTTTCCTGATGAAGCAACCTTTGGTTGTGAAAGCTTGAATTTTGTGTGTATGTTTGTGTTTGTTTGTGTGTCTCTCGACCTGCCAGCGCTTTCGTTTGGTAAATCACATCATCTTTGTTTTTAGATTTTTCCCACGTGGAATGTTTCCCCCCTGTTTATATATATGTATATATAAAGACTTCCAGCCTTGCCTCTCAATCCTTCGTAAAAAACCTTAATCCTACTCCCAACATCACCACTGCTGAAGCCCAGGCTATCCGTGATCTGAAGGCTGACCAATCCATCGTCATTCTTCCGGCGGACAAGGGTTCCACGACTGTGGCACTTGATCGTCGGGAGAATGTGGCTGAAGGACTGCGTCAGCTTTCAGACAACACTACTTACAAAATTTGCCAAGGTAATCCCATTCCTGATGTCCAGGCGGAGCTTCAAGGAATCCTCGAAACCTAAGGCTCCCTACAAAACCTTTCACCTGACTCCATCAACCTCCTGACCCCACCAACACCCCGCACCCCTACCTTCTACCTTCTTCCTAAAATTCACAAACCCAATCATCCCGGCCGTCCCATTGTAGCTGGTTACCAATCCCCCACAGAACGCATCTCGGCCTGCGTAGATCAACACCTTCAACCCATTACATGCAGTCTCCCGTCCTTCATCAAAGACACCAACCACTTTCTCGAACGCCTGGAATCCCCACCCAGTCTGTTACCCCAGGAAACCATCCTTGTAACCATTGATGCCACTTCCTTATACACAAATATTCCGCACGTCCAGGGCCTTGCTGCGATGGAGCACTTCCTTTCACGCCGATCACCTGCCACCCTACCTAAAACCTCTTTCCTCATTACCTTAGCCAGCATCATCCTGACCCACAACTTCTTCACTTTCGAAGGCCAGACATACCAACAATTAAAGGGAACAGCCATGGGTACGAGGATGGCCCCCTCGTACGCCAACCTATTCGTGGGTCACTTAGAGGAAGTCTTCTTGGTTACCCTGGCCTGCCAACCCAAAGTTTGGTACAGATTTATTGATAACATTTTCATGATCTGGACTCACAGTGAAGAACAACTCCAGAATTTCCTCTCCAACCTCAACTCCTTTGGTTCCATCAGATTCACCTGGTCCTACTCTAAATCCCATGCCACTTTCCTTGATGTTGACCTCCACCTGTCCAATGGCCAGCTTCACACGTCCGTCCACATCAAACCCACCAACAAGCAACAGTACCTCCATTATGACAGCTGCCACCCATTCCACATCAAACGGTCCCTTCCCTACAGCCTAGGTCTTCGTGGCAAACGAATCTGCTCCAGTCCGGAATCCTTGAACCATTACACCAACAACCTGAAAACAGCTTTCGCATCCCGTAACTACCCTCCCTACCTGGTACAGAAGCAAATAACCAGAGCCACTTCCTCATCTCCTCAAACCCGGAACCTCCCACAGAAGAACCCCAAAAGGGGCCCCACTTGTGACAGGATACTTTCCGGGACTGGATCAGACTCTGAATGTGGCTCTCCAGCAGGGATACGACTTCCTCAAATCCTGCCCTGAAATGAGATCCATCCTTCATGAAATCCTCCCCACTCCACCTAGAGTGTCTTTCTGCCGTCCACCTAACCTTCGTAACCTCTTAGTTCATCCCTATAAAATCCCCAAACCACCTTCCCTACCCTCTGGCTCCTACCCTTGTAACTGCCCCCGGTGTAAAACCTGTCCCATGCACCCTCCCACCACCACCTACTCCAGTCCTGTAACCCGGAAGGCGTACACAATCAAAGGCAGAGCCACGTGTGAAAGCACCCACGTGATTTACCAACTGACCTGCCTACACTGTGATGCTTTCTAAGTGGGAATGACCAGCAACAAACTGTCCATTCGCATGAATGGACACAGGCAGACAGTGTTTGTTGGTAATGAGGATCACCCTGTGGCTAAACATGCCTTGGTGCACGTCCAGCACATCTTGGCACAGTGTTACACCGTCCGGGTTATCTGGATACTTCCCACTAACACCAACCTGTCAGAACTCCGGAGATGGGAACTTGCCCTTCAGCATATCCTCTCTTCTCGCTATCCGCCAGGCCTAAATCTCCGCTAATTTCAATTTGCCGCCACTCATACCTCACCTGTCTTTCAACAACATCTTTGCCTCTGTACTTCCGCCTCGACTGTCATCCCTGCCCAAACTCTTTGCCTTTACAAATGTCTGCTTATGCCTGTATATGTGTGGATGGATATGTGTGTGTGTGCGCGCGCGAGTGTATACCCGTCCTTTTTTCCCCCCTAAGGTAAGTCTTTCCGCTCCCGGGATTGGAATGACTCCTTACCCTCTTCCTTAAAACCCAAACCCTTTCGTCTTTCCCTCTCCTTCCCTCTTTCCTGGCGAGGCAACCGTTGGTTGCGAAAGCTAGAATTTTGTGTGTATGTTTGTGTATGTCCCTCTCCTTCCCTCTTTCCTGACGAGGAGAGAGAGAGAGAGAGAGAGAGAGAGAGAGAGAGAGAGAGAGACTTCGTGTAAAGCGACAATACTCGTGTTCGGAAGACATAGTTGTAGTCTCAAAACAGTTGGCTCTTTCACACACTTCTTCCCTCAAACCCTTGTGTATATATTACAAATTTAAAAAATGTCAAAAGTGAAAGTCTGAACAGTAAACAGATGAACTGCAGTTAGTAGTTACTGATATTATAGAGAATACACTGGCCTAGCATTAGTCTCCCACTATTGGGAGATAAAATTGAACATTAACACACAATGTGTGTGTGTGAGAGGTCCCAACCAAATTCCGTTCTTGTTATGTGCTTGTATTCAGCATCTGATAAAAACAAAGTCTATTTATTTAAGTGTATTGTCTGAAACTTCTATACTGTGCTTCCCAAATCACTGTTAATTTACTTGTTTACCAATAGAAACCAACAATTACATTTATTTTGTTTATCAGTGTTCTGTACAATTCTTTTAAGTTACATAACTTCTAGTAGTTTTAACTGTTGTTGTTTCTTTACTCTAATTCAACTTTTGGCAACTGCAGTTTTCACTAATTGCAGTTCGGATTTTAAATTGGTGTGTTTTTAAATATTTTCAATTGTAAGATAATTTCTATTAATTAACCTGTCACTCTGCACAAAAAATTCATTATTTTAGGTATTTTCATCTTTGCCTGACAACATATCAATAGCTGCATTACGAGACTATGAAGAAAAAATTGATGAAGTATGTTGGCTTGTATGCAAGAAACATTACCTTTCAAGGGAACATCCTGTATTTTCCGATGTATGTGTCTACAAGCTATTCAGGATATTTTGTCTACTTGCAGACCTGATTCCACAGACTGAGGAAATTTACCAGGTACAAATGAGTCATACATCATTTTCTGGAAAAATGAGCTGTCTGCATGGAAGTAAACATAGTGAATTCCTTATGTCTCTCTTCTTTACATAAATAAATACACAAGTGTTACACAGCTCTGACATTTCAGTACATTTCACATATACTAACCGTGAAGTAGTTGCATAATATTTTGATACGCAAACACTCGTGTCATGTCTATTTGACCCAAAATTAAATGCAAAGACTATCACATATTTAAAATACATTTTAAAAGAATAATAATGATTTCAGTGGTATTTTGATGATCATTCATTTCCAAATAACTGAGTTTTGAACACGAAATTTCAGTAATGTTTTATGCCAAGCATAATTTTTACATTATATGATAAAACATATTCATTCTTTGTTGTCATCTTTATAGGACCTGCAGATCAACTTAGTGTGCTTTTTGCATACATATTTGGAATTAATCACATGTGCTGTGGAATGTTTGCTGTCATTTGTATTTTGGCATGTGTGACACATTCTTTTGCTGTTCTTGTCATACTTGTGTGCTGGCACCAATTCCTTACCCTGCTAGATAAAGCTTTATTTTTTGCTGTAGATTTCAATGTATATAAGAACAGTTCAGTCTTGGGACAGCATAATAGATAAGAAAGTTATTACCTACATTCTTCAGAAAGTCCTATTTTGCAACTTTGTTACAAGAACTCACATTAAAGGATACATGAATTCAGAGCACACACATTTTTAGAAATGAAAAATACACTGCTATTTCCCATACTTTCAATCTTCTTCCATTGTTGTACTAACTAAATAAATGATCACAAGTTTCTACTCTACATTTTATATGGTGATGAGTACAACAGATTGCAATTGGACTGGAATATATGGCACAATGATTTGTGAAACCAAACAGGCTTGAAGCTACAGTTCTTTGTGTAATGGGCAAAAATTCTGGAGGAATGTTTCCTGTGTTCTTTTGTAATGTTTTGACTGTCAGCTTTATTTCCCAACAGAATTCTTGCAAGAGGCATGCTAGTGTACCAGTTGTTAGTTCCTACTAGAGGAACAACAAAATGTTGCACTATTTCTGAACGCTTGTTTTGTTTTTTGAAAGGACAATCTAGCATATATTTCAAAATTCATAAGATAAAATGTTGTGGAGCCAGTCAAAACAAAACAAAAATGTACAATGTTTCTTTGGAATTTTTGGCAGATGCTTTCAGAAGGCACGTGTCCTGGAATGGAACGAGCTGCTCATTAATCATATATTCTCCAGAGTATACAGACTTCTATACTTATCGTGCAATGGTGTGACAAGTTCATGCACCTCAGCTAACTCATCAGTTTTCTTTCCTCTCATCTACAGTGCTTTTATCGTTGCAGGGAATACTGCAAAGTAAATATAGAAACCTCCTATGTAGCACAGTAACTGCAAATGCATTGGGCTCATCTGTATCTCACATGTCTTTGAAATGAGAGTTGGGAGCTTTGCAATTCCCATGTACAGCAGGAAATTTATTTATTTTTATTTGTTTATTTTCGAGTTCCATGGATCCTTGACGCGAATGTATCACTAGGATGTAGAACGTGTCAGTTTATTACAGTAATAGCCACATGTAGATGATCATGAGGCAACCAATTTAACATATATAAGCAGATACATAAAAAAGGACATCCACATGTCAAATAATTACACACAAAAATTCTGATAACAACACAGATAATAGTACAATAATGACATAGATCATTGCATAAATAATAGTGCGGTAATGACATAGATGATTACATAAACAAATTTAAAGTAATTCATCTAAAAAATATTCTGCCAACAAGTGATATGCTAATCTACATAATCTGTTCTATTAGATATTCACAGAATTGAACACAAATTCAAGAAGTATTATACTTTATCAAAGAATTCCTGTAAAGAATAGAAAGAATTATCCAAAAGATAAAGTTTTAGCTCTGTTTTGAGTGTAGTAAAATCCCCAATGACTGATTTGATATGGACAGGAAGTTTGTTGATCACTTTTATACTTGAATAATGAACTCCTTTCTGTACCATGCAGAGATTTTTTTAAATCTTTGTGAAGATCATGTTTTCTTCTTGTATTGTGATCTTGGTGCGCACTATTCATTTTGTAAATTGCATAATTTTTGTTCATGAAGCACATTAGTGACAAGATGTATTGACAAGGCATGGTGAGGATCCCCAGCTGTTTGAATAAATTTCTGCAAGAAGATCTAGGATGCGCTCTACTCATAATCCTGATAACACTCTTCTGTGCAACAAAGACTTTATTTGCTTGTGGTTGATTTCCCCAGAATATGATGCCATATGTCATAAGTGAATGGAAATAGCCGACATATGCAGTTTTGATTGTTTCCATCTCACAAACAGATGCAATTGAGCGAATGGCAAATGCTGCTGAATTCAGTCTTTTACATAGGTCAGTGATGTGAACAGACCAGTTTAGTTTATCAATATGTAAACCCAGAAATTTGAAAGATACAACTTTCACTATTTCTTTGTCTCCACATTTTATTTCAACATTTTCCAATTGTTTGTTTACTGTTTGAAACTGAATGAAATGAGTCGTATTAACATTGAGGGACAGACCATTTGCAGTGAACCAATCTAGAACTTCTTGGAATATAGTGGTCGCAGTGTTCTCTAGACTGCAGTTGGGTACCTTGTCGATCATAATGGTTGTGTCATCTGCAAATAGGGTGAAGTGTTTATTGATTCAAGGAGTTGGTTGACAAATGAGAAAATGGCCTGCTCAGTTGAAACACCCCTTTGGGATCCAAACTGATTTTTATTTAGGATTTTATATTTATTAAGGTGAGCCATGATTCTATTGTACATAAGTTTCTCAAGGATTTTTGAAAAACTTGTTAACAATGAAATTGGGTGTTGTTAGAAACCTCTGCTTTCACTCTTTTTGAAGAGTGGTTTAACAACTGCAAATTTTAGTCTATTAGGGACAGTACCTTGATTTAGAGATTCATTAAATATGTGACACAGAACTTTAAGAATATATTTGTGGCGATGTTTCAGTATTTTGATAGATATATTGTCTACACCAGTGGAATTTGGCATATCACCTTCTCTGTCTCATCTCTGGGGAGGGGCCAATACTGATGAAAGGTCCTGAGCCGCTGATGAAATAATAACAGTAGATGTAACTTTTGAATCTACTGCTGACGAACACAGGGGGGGCAGTTGCTGTTTCTGCTGCTAGTGAGGTTGGTCCCACACAAGGAACTGTTTGGTTCATTTTCTCTCTTTCAACAATTGTGCTTACCATTTTACACACAAAGTTGTTTCCTTCATAATTCAGATGCATCCTGTGCATGGTATGCTGGCATCTGTCCAATTTGCCTATATCAAGGATGCTGCGTTTTGCGAACAAAGAGCACATTTGTTTTATTTTCATGTTAGTTTGTCGTATTTCTTTGTTGACACACGAGTGATACATCAAGTCATATCTGTGTGGTAATTTTGAGACAACAGTATTACGTTGTTCATTTTGTTCTAGGAATTTCTTTATCTCCATTAGGCAATTATCTGCTTCATTTTTTGCGACATCGTTTGAAACTGCAATTCACACCTCAGTCATTTTTTCTTAGCAATTTTTCATGCAGATTGTCGCCAATAATATTTTTTGTTGTTGCTCCAGGCTTAACAATACTTGCTGCGTAACATTTCCTGTGTTCTTTGAAAAGTTTTGTCACATTTTTGCCATGGCTGTCGGTTAAAAATAATACACTACTTTCATAAACGGGCTGTTTTACATTTTTGCTGATAGTGTTCTTCTCTTTCGTTTCATTTTTATGTGCAATGGATGGCCTACACACTTTTTCACTGTCACTGTTTTCCCTAATTCTCAATTTTGACTTTGTTTCAACATTCTATCGACACTCTTGGTTAAAAAGTCCAATTTTACTTTTCAGTATTAATCCTGTTCCTTCACGAACCAAAATAACATGAAATTTGTTTTCAACTTCCAATTGATCGGTGTCTTCACTCGCTGTGATTTTTTAATAATCGGATTTTTGTTTTTATACGATATTTTCACCACTTGTTTGAGTTTTTAGGTGCAAAAGAACTACACTTTTGTTTGGCTAATGGTACACACATTTCCTTTATAAGTTGCGACATCTCACTACTCAGTGAGCTGATGATTAACTGCAGACTAGAGATAAGTTCATTTAGCTTAACTATTTCATTCCTACAACTAGCACACACTTTACTTTTACCATCATTATTTTCGTTCTTCACTGGAAAACTCTTCACTTGAACACACAACACTTCTGCCATCTTTGCTATGTCATCCATCAATATATCATCAAAAGAGAGAGAACATTCCTGTTGAAGTCTGTGCCACTCAAGCCAGAGCTAAAGCACATGGCCTATGAAAAATTATGTTACAACTTTTGGGTCTTCTCCCTATGATTAACTGCTATTGTTGGTCATTTAGTCTGCCATCTTTACTCATGTAACAACTTCAGTAACAAATGAATTTGGAGCTTTATCAGTTGATGAGGCAGTCAAATCTGAAGGCACCTTCTCCATTGTCTATTTTTCATGAGTCATAGCAGCTCTGATGTAATTTCCTCATTTGTGAGAAACTTAGACTTTTTCTGGAAGGATGTGTAAAACATCATTGAAACATTGTGAATGCACTGTTATGACGACGACGAACGAGTTGTTGCCAAAGTTGACCGGTGGCCAATGCTAAATAGAAACACACAAATCACAGCAGGTTTCTCAGTAACGTCGATAAGGTGCTGGCTGCATGGTCTGGAGGTGCGACTAAAATAATTAGAAGTCGTTGGTAAAATATAATATATATTGTACTTAACTGGTTGTACAGGAGTCTTCTTGGCTGCATACATATAATTATAAAGAGATAGCTATTGAGGCCTCACTTAGGCCATACATTGTATTGTATTTTATGTTAACTGGGGACCTAAAAATGATGGAGAGGCTCTGTCCCTGCCACAGCCGTAGTGGTCCACAACCCCATGACAACTACTGCGGTCCACTTCACCCCTCCACCGCCCCACACCGGACCCATGGTTATTGTGCAGTTCGGGTCCCGGTGGAACACTCCCCCCCCCTACCCCCACCCCCACCCCCTCCCCCTCCCCCTCCCCCTCCCCCTCCCCCTATGGAACGTCTCACACCAGACGAGTGTAACCCCTATGTTTGCATCGTAGAGTAATGGTGATGTACGCGTACGTGCAGAACTTGTTTGCACAGCAATCGCTGACATAGTGTAGCTGAGGCGGAATAAGAGGAACCAGCCCGCATTCGCCGAGGCAGATGGAAAACCAGCTAAAAACCATCCACAGACTGGCCGGCTCACCTGACCTCGGCACGAGTCTGCTGGGCGGATTCATGCCCGGGGACCAGGCGCTCCTTCCCACTCCAGAAAGCTGTGCATTAGACTTCTCGGCTATCCAGGTGAGCTAGGCCATACATTACTGAGCGCCTTGTTAAAGGTTGCTTCCCATCAGCTGAAAGCTATGCTACTTTACTACTTTTCGTCCCGAGCAAGAGTGGATGAGAGCTCGCTAGAAACTTGATACAAGCCACGGAGCAGCGCCGGTCGTGACTCGCGGGTCTAATGATCCTAATGCAAACCGCAGTCGATAACTGCAACCCCTAACAAGTGTGGTATCGAATGTTGATAGCACATTCCTCCCCCGCAAATCTGCGAATGGCCATTGAGTATAGCTTATGACCTCCAGGTGGAGGACCCCATGCTGACATAGTCGAGGAGGTGGGGAGCAGCCTGACTGCAGGCGAGAGGCGAGGCATGCCCACCCGCACCCTGCCATTCGGACCGAGGGGAGACGGAAAACGCCTGGAGACCTATTCCAGGGAGTACGTCAACATGAGGTGTCTGCGCTTCTACAACTATGGGAGGAACCAAAGGGTCGACCTCCTTTGGGTCGGGCCACTCGACCGGCAACAAAGACTGGAAACCAGGAAGTGAAGACTGTTCTATGGCGGTGGACGACGTAACCAGAATTTCACTGTGCCCTACGACAGTCGAAGGCACCTGGTCCATATGGTCATCCGGTTCCGCAGCGATGCTGGCACTGCGGGCAACTCCGGCACGAGACATGGCATCCACACTGGCGTGTTGTTGCGTGGCAAAGGCGAAGCTATGGGTGCTGGTACCCAGGGGCAAGGAGAGCAAGGAAGAGGTCCCTACAGGGGCATCCCCGTCGGCGCCGACACTGGAATCGTAGGACAAGTGACAGAGACCCCCACAACTAAAGAGGCACATCTGATTCTGATGCCTACGCACTGCCAGATGGACCTGATATGACAAACATGGCGCAGCCAAGATGGCAAAAAATGTGCCCTTTCAACTGTCGGCGATTGCTACGGAAATGATGAAAATAGGCAGTATCATCTGGCAAGAATTTGTGGGTTTGCCATGGCAAAGACACGCGATGCAGAGGATGCAACAAATTCCTCAGAGTTCTGTGATGACGACCGTGCAGCAACTCAGCCGGCGGAGCACCATCGTGGTGCTGCGATCGGTACGAAAATGAAAACAACAAAAGAGCGTACTCGCGAGAATGAGAGTCGCGCAATTTAGGCATTTGCGACTTAAACGTCGGAACGAATCTTTCAACGGCTCCGTTCGATTGAGGGGAGAACGGTGCTGGAGTTAAATGCTGAATACCATTAACTTCACAAAAGGTTTCAAACTCTGCAGACACAAATTGAGGTCCATTGTCGGTGACAATGACTGTGGCAATCTTTCTATGCAAAATATAGACGACAAGGCTTTGATGGTAGCAGACAATGTCGTTGAGGACATGCAAACAACAAATGGAAAACCACTAAAAGAATCAACAAGAATTAACCATCATGCATCCCAAAAAGGACCAGCGAAATCTAAATGTAAGCGATGCCATGGAAAAGTTGCCTTAGGCTAAGAGAAAAATTTCTGCGGTGGTGCGGATTGGTTTGCTGCACACACAGAACAAGAACAACAAATCTTGGTTATGTCAGCATCAATACCTAACCAGGTATAGTGATGGCGAGATAACTGTTTTGTCCATACATTATGCCAATGACCTTGGTGAAGAAGTCATAGCACAGCTGACTGCAAAGAACGTTGAACAATAACACGAGACTGATCGTTCTCCGTGCGGAGCAAGATGATACCACATTGGATAAGAAGTCATTGTCTGTGCATAAAAAAAGACGAACCAATGGATCTTCAATCTGATTGTTAGACAAAGGCCATTGTGTAGTGACGTAACACAAAACAACACTTAATACTGGGTCACTAGCTGTTGCTGTGGCTATACGACGAAAGTCAACAGGAAAACTTTCTACACCCTCATCATTTTGCACATCGATGAACATAAAAGCCTTTTCGGAAGAGTCGAACAGCGGGTCTGCAGCTATTGGCAATCAGGATAACGTGTCAGCATTGCCGTGCTGGGCAGTAGGCCGATAAAAGATATAACGGTACTGCGACAGAAATAGTGACCGATGAATAAATTTTTGAGCCATATGTAGAGGCACGGGCTTTGACGGGTGAAACATAGACGTCAAAGGCTTATGGTCAGTGGGAACTGTAAACTTGTTACCATATAAGAAATTGTGGAATTTCGTAACTCTAAAAATCAAAGCGAGAGCTTCCTTCTTGATCTGCGAGTAGTTACGTTGTGCAAAGGAGAGTAGCTCTGATGCAAATGCGATTGGGCGAATGCGCAAACCAATTTTGTGAGCAAGAACAGCTGTGATCCTGAAATCGTAAGCATCAACCATGAGGACAAGAAGCTTTGGAGGATTGAAGGGCGTAAGACATGTACTAGATAACAGTGCAGATTTAAGCTGCTGAAAGGCACATTCACATTCAGGCGAACTGATGAACGGAACATTCTTTCGACATAGTGGATGTAATTTTGCTGCAAGAGATGATGTGTGAGGCAAAAACTTGTATAATAATCGAGCTTTCCAAGGATGGATTGTAATTCTTTAACTGTCTTGGGTAGTGGTAGCTTTGATACTGCTCTTAAATGATCTGGACGTGGATGGATGCCTTGAGAGTTTATTACGTGTCCCAAATAGGATAACTTTTCAGAAAAAACTGTACACTTGTCCTTATTGAGTTTAAGTCCATTCTCACGTAACACTTCAAATACTTGCATCAAATTATGCAAATGTTCATGCTGCATAGAACCAGAAACTATGATGTCATCTAGGTAATTACACTCTGAAGGAATCGATGCACAAAGAGTCTGTAAGTACTGCTGAAATAGTGCCGATGCAGAGGCACATCCCAATGGAAGCCTCTTAAATTTGTAGAGACCTAAATGCGTATTCACGATGAGAATCTTCTGGGATTTGTCATCCACAGGAATTTGAAGATACGCATCTTGTAAATCTAACTTAGAAAAATATTTGCCAGGACACAATTTGTCAAACAAGTCTTCTGAACGTGGCCAAGGAAACATTGCAACAAGAAGTTGAGGATTGACAGTTCCTTTAAAATCCACGCACAGTAGCAGTTTGCCTGACGGTTTTGTTAAGATAACCAATGGTGAAGCCCATAGTGATGCTGTAACTGGGTAAATCACTCCTTGGTCCTCAAGTTCATGCAGTGTTTTAGCAACTTCGTCTCGAAGCACGTGAGGCAATGTGCGAGTGCAGAAAAATTTAGGCTGTGCATTGTCCTTCAATTCAATATGCGCCTGAAAATTTTGTGTGCAACCTAAACCTGGCGACAAAATGTCAGCAAACTCTGGACATAGTTCGGAAACACTGTTTGTGGGAACACGTTCAGGGATGGCTAGGGAATACATCAAATAAATAAAGACCAAAAATATTTGCAGATGACGGTGAATGCAGTACATGAAAAGAAACCACTTAAGTTTGTTCACAGTACGTCCTAAAACCGAGATACTTTGACCACTTTACGTAGCTAATGTAACATTTGCATTACGCAATGCAGGTGATCAGAGCAATTCGTAAGTTTTACGATTCATGAATGAAACAGACGTTCCAGTGTCCAACTGAAAAGGAATTGTATGATTCTGAATGTTCAAGTCTACAAAAAGTTTGATCTGCCATTGGCAAAAAATGTCATTCTGAGAAGCAATTTTCACTGGGAAATGTTGACAGGCAGATCGTGTGTGGCGGGACTTCTTACATCAGCATGCACTGGCATCATAAGCAAAATTTTTATACTCGGTAATGTCACAGGTACAGGATGCGAATTTACATTTATTTCCATTGCTTGTGGCTTGCTGTGATAGGAAGTCTTATTTAGGAAACCGTTCCGGCGGAAGCTACTTTGTCCGGAAATGTGGTACGGAGCATCAGATTTCTGTCTTTTGAGGCACACGGCCTGGACTTGTCCCTTCTTGTTGCAAAAATGGCACACGGCCTTGCGCGATGGGCAGTTCTGGTGCGAGTGCTTTGAATTACATTGTGGGCACGAGCGCAAAGCAGGCGTCTTCTGCTGGCGCATAACAGGTGTGTGTTTCCTGGAAGTGAATTGGGCAGACTCGCGCTTAGCTGGTACAGCTTCATGTATGAGTTATGCGCGCGCTGGCTTGCTAACCTGACAGACAGCGGGAGGCGATAATTTGTAGCATAGTACAAAGTGTCCTGTCTGTCCAAAATGTCCAACACTTGTTTTAAAGTGGGGTTGGATAATTTAAGAATTTGCTTTCTAATGCGTGTGTCTGATAAGGTTTGCGCAATAGCGTCCCGTACTATTATGTCAGAATATGATATGCCACAACATGAAAATTCAGTCGCGAATGAGGCCTTGCAAAGTGGCTGCCCATACACAGTAATTCTGCTGAGGTGCACGTTTTGTGCGGAAAAATTTGTATTGCTGAGCAACAACATTCACACCTTGCTTGTAATAATCAGTTAATGCCTGAACAAGTTCTTCGAAACTGTGCTGATCTGGAGAACTTCTCAGTAAGAGTTTGAGAAGAATGCAGTACGATGCCATGCCGACGCAAGATAAAAGCGCGTGCAGCCGTGTTTTGCCTTGGATGTCATATGCAGCAAGGTGGTGTGGAAGCTGCACGTGACACTCCTGTCAGGTTTCCATGCTGGCGTTGAATGCGCAGAACGGCAGGGCTGTGGCCTGCTGTACGGCCGGCCCCTGTGCAGCCGGTGTACTCGTGGCACAGCTTGTTGTTGTCCCTGGACGAGCTGTCCCAAGGTGTGCAGTAGTGCGTTGGACTGCTGATTCTGTAATCGTAACAGCTCTGCCAGTACATTTTGTTCCTCTGGATTTGCCATCACAACGAAATCAAATAATGACAAATGGGAGTAGGAAAAAATGTCATGCACTCGTCAATCACACCATGTGGAGAGGGTGGGTGGCCAAGCTGGGTATAGAATCTATAAACACATATAAATAGCTTTGCTTTCACTACTCCGCTTTCCAAAAAATCTGTACCTTTAACCTTGGTGCCAATTGTTATGACGATGACGAACGAGTCGTCTCCAATGTTGACTAGTGGCTAATGCTAAATAGAAACATATAAATCACAGCAGGTTTGTCAGTAACGTCGATAAGGTGCTGGCTGCATGGTCTGGATATGTAACGACTAAAAAAAATTGGAAGTCGCTGGTAAAAAATATTATATATTGTACTTAACTGCTGTTACAGGATTCTTCTTGGCTGCATACATATAATTATAAACAGATAGCTGTTGACGTCTCACTTAGGCCACATGTTATTAAGTGCCTTGTTAGATGTTGCTTCCTATCAGCTGAAGGCTATGCTGCTTTACTACTTGACGTCCCGAGCAAGAGTGGACGAGAGCTCGCCAGAAACTTGATACAAGTCGTGGTGCGGCACTGGTTGCAACTCGCGGGTCCAACATAGTTTTGCACAGTTTGTGTAAACGACATTTATTGTGATGTTGATTAAATTCTAACAGTATCAGTGATATAAAACAGGAAAAGAACATTTCAACTTACCTTTTTTGTAGTGTTAGTGTCTAGGGGCAACTAAACTCCATTCAGGTACATCAAAGTTGGTCCAGGTTGATTACAAAATGACTGAATTTTTTTCTTGAAGTTCCTCCTTTTGTATTATGATTTTTGCAATTATTTCCATAATGCTTAAGAATATATGCACATATTTTGATAGTTAAAATAATAACTTAAACTGTTTACTAGTGCATTACAACACTACTCTTAACACTGAACTTTAATGACTGATTACTTGAGACAGACTATGCATATATCTTGATAGTTACAGTAACAGCATAAACTGTTTAAAAACAACACTTAACACTAAACTTTAATGATTGACTACTTCAGAGAGAAAGACCAAACTGTCACACATGGAATAATCTAACAAAACACTCTCATGTATCCAAGATGATTTTTCAAAGAAGTTACATTTATCAGTTCTGTGTAATTAATTTTATACATTTGAAAAATAGAAATTCATGTATTATTATAAAATATAGTGTGTATTGAAATTAATAATTATTTTTATCTGCTTGTGTTTTAAGTTGCTATTAAAAATACCTAGGTAAGTAGTCTTTTAGAATACACATAATTTTGTATAAAAAAGGTTATAGTATATTCACGAATTTATCAAGTAGGATAAAAGAACATAAGTGTGAATAAATACAATAAAAAGCATGAATAAATAAATAAAAAGCAGGAAGATTTACGGTCCAATCAACAAAAATGGCATTTGGATGAAGAGACCACAAAACGAACTCTATAGAAAGATCAACATAGTAACAGATGAAATCAGAAAGCGCCGAGCCAAATTTTATACACACATCTACAGGATGGAAGGCTCCAGAACAGCAAAGAAATTATTCAATATTATAACAAGGAGTAAATGTGGCACAGAATGGCTGAAAGAAGTCCAGAGGGATCTACAGCAGATAAACATAAAAAATCTCGAAGATCGCACCGAGTGCCGGCATAAAATCACAAGTGTGAAGTTTGGGGAAAGAACATCGCATCAGCCTGGTAAAAAATGGTCAGAGGAACGGAAGAAGGAGCATTCTGAGAGGATGAGGTGGTTTTGGGAAGCAAAGAAGAAAAACATCCGAAGATGAAATTATGAATTCAAGTTCAATCGTTCTCCTAAAGGGGAACAATCATTATAACAATAAATAAAAAGCAGCATCCTGGAAAAGCTGAGAATTACATGAATATCAGCAAAAAGTGGTATTGAGTGATTAATTAACAGTGGGACTGGCCTCGATAGTCAATTGGGAAGAGAAAATAATAATATTTTGTCGAAAGTCGACATGTTAAGAAACGTGGCTGTTGTACTTAAGGTTTATAATTTATATAAAAAACAGCTACCAGCCACATGTATGGTTTAAAAAGGTTTATTATCTTCAGACCATGACCGGTTTCGGATTTATCTTTACAAATCCATCTTCAGATGGCAGATTACAAGCGTTCTTAGTTGGACCCAGTTTTGTTTATGTTATTCATTTGCTGCACTGGGAAAGAAAAGAAATATTTTTGTTGTCATATCGCTAATGGTATTTTTACGACAGATTTACTTCTTTTACAAGATCAAATTGCTCAGAGATGGTTTTTATAAACATTAGTGAACTTGCAGGTCAGGCAGAACTACACAGCTCGTAAGTACACTAACCTGCAAGTTCACTAATGTTTATAAAAACCATCTCTGAGCAATTTGATCTTGTAAAAGAAGTAAATCTGTCGTAAAAATACCATTAGCGATATGACAACAAAAATATTTCTTTTCTTTCCCAGTGCAGCAAATGAATAACATAAACAAAACTGGGTCCAACTAAGAACGCTTGTGATCTGCCATCTGAAGATGGATTTGTAAAGATAAATCCGAAACCGGTCATGGTCTGAAGATAATAAACCTTTTTAAACCATACATGTGGCTGGTAGCTGTTTTTTATATAAATTGTAAACCTTAGAAAATAATATGCTGGGGTTGACTGACACTGTATAAATGTTCACGTCATGCCGCTTTGCTATGCAGGTAGTCATGTCAGGTCACTTCATTGCAACACAGAGCACACAAGTAGTCATGTTGGTTTAGAATATGCAGTACAAGGAAACACACAGGATGACACTGGTTTAAAATAGAGCTTGAGGGGCAGCCATCTAATGGAAGAAATTACATGCTATCAGCTACCTCTGTTCCTCACCATGTTTAAGATGAGCAATGGAAGGAAAAACCTCAGTTCATACTGTCCCGGTGCAAACCGATAAGGACTGTGTCACAATCCCCCGCCCCCGCTCTCTCTCTCTCTCTCTCCATAAATTTATTCTCACTATTTGTTGCTGAATAAGATGTAATGTATTGTAGACTGCAAAAACATTTGTTTTGTGAAGGTAGAGCAATTTTGAATTGAATAGCTTATTGGCTTCACATCCTTTATTTACACTGCCTGACAAAGAAAGTGAAGCACCAAGAAGACATGGATGGAAGTCATTGTAACTTTGTACACATATGCACCATCGGCAGGTGTCTAAATGGTTAAAGTTGGAATTCTCTGTGGCAGGTGCAATGGCCACTGAGTATATTAGTTTGAGTTATTAGTGTTAGAGTTTAATGTTGTTACCAGGTCTGTTAGGGTGTGCAAAGGATGTGAACAGCATTAGATGTAGAGTGATCACTGTGAAGGATCCAGAAATGTGTCATATGCATCTGAGAAGTGTTGTCAGTTCATCGGAGTTTGGGGTGGTCCTAATTATGGGATCTCCATTCGGACAGATCGGTGAATCGTGCAACAATATCCATATTTGTAGGACATTCGGATGTGTTGGTGGCCCAACTTTGAACGGCAATGGGAATGAGATCGCCAGCATGATCGTCACAGAGATTCCGACCGCCACGAGGGAGCATTGCCGTATGCACTGAGCACATCGTAACTCCTTCACATCTGCTCCTGGCACCAGAGAACGAGTAGTGGATGCCCTGCAACGTTCTGTATTATCCCACTCCGTACGTCAGTGACAGGGAAGTCTGGACTGCTGAAGTCACATCGAGCTACATATCTCTTTGAACTACCCATGTGATATGTGAATGTAGGCTTTCCCGGTGTATACTGCTGATGAAATCTTCTCAGGCTTCCGTCCGGGTAGCTGCATCGAAATTCCGTGACGTTCCGATGAGTGTCATTCCCATCATCTGCAATTCGCCAGAAGATGATGAGAATGACACTCTTCAAAACATTGCGGATTTTCAACGCAGCTACCCGGATGAAAGCACGAGAAGATTTCATCTACCTGTGTGATGTCTAGGTACATCCACAGCAAATGAGATCCCCAGGTGTGCCCCTAAGACGACACTTGTCGAGGCACTGGCTTGAACATTGATTCTGTCCCAGTGCCAGTATCCGGGATATTGAGGAACACTTACAGCGGTTGTGGGCCAGTGTGCCGCATAATAGGACACAACAGCTTTACGATACCCTATCCACCAGAATCAGTGCATGCATCCAGGGCGGAGGTCGAACAGTGTTGTATTGAAAAGTGGGCTGATACTCCCAAGTCCTTTGTAAACTTGACTCGAATTTGGAATCACTGAAATAACATCACCTACCCTCTCAGTCTGTGAATTTTTGATTATTTTGTCCTTCTGTGTGCTTCACTTTTTTTGCCAATTTTATTTTGCACAAATATATATAGAACACTTGTAGCAAATGAAATACATTTAGCATCCAAATTTACTGATGGTGTTTTTTTTTTTTTTTTCTTTTTCTTTTTAATAATACAACAGTTGTGATGTCTTGACAGGCCATTGACAGACGTTATGCTGTCATGTAATTCATTTTTGTTTGCTCTTATCTATTAGGTTGTTTTGATTTCTCCACCTCATATTTTTCTTTAATGTGTGACAGTCCATTTTAAAACTGGAATTTAATAATTTAGGCTGCTTATGATTATTTCCTGAATGCTTCTGTACGACTTTAAAGACTTCTAAAATTGTGTTACTGACATTCAAAAGTTCAAAGTATGTCGGGCTATTACATTAAAATATTGCTGTCCTCTTAGGTGTTAATTAATTCCTATACAGTTTTCAGACAAAGGATTTCCCGCAAGTTTATGATTATTTTTATTCTTTGCATATACGTGATACCAATTAGTACTGCAGATGAAGAGAATGTGTGATGAGATGAAAGAAATTATTCAGATGGTAAAGGAAGGCAAATATTTGACATGACGGACTATAATTGAAGAGTAGGAAAAGAAAGAAAAGGAAAATAGTAGGATAATATGAAGTGGGTAAAGGGGGGGGGGGGAGGAATGAAGGAAACTAAATAAATACTAAATGGGGAAGAGAGTGTCATGGATATGATAAGTGAGTTGGGATGGCAAGATGGCAGTCATTAAAACAAAGGTGTATTTCATTGCAGTGGTATGTTTTTATGACATTTCAATAACCAACATTCTCCTCCTAACTGAAAAATATTTAGTTGATTCCCAACTGCATAGAGAGAAATGACCACTGTGATAAAATAAGATAAATTTGCTAATTTCTCCCCCACGGTGTTCAAGAGCAGAACAGTTGAAAAGTGGTCTGATAGTGGTTCTGTGAGCTCTCTGTGAAACAGAAAAGTGTGAACTGTAGAGTAGTCAAATAGATGTAGCTGTACATACTTCTTTAATGCACCTCAAACGCTGCTCCGTATGAACTGAATTTGGAATGTGCGCATAATACCACCTTTCTACTAACCGTCTTGCAGAGTGCCTTTGTCACCAGTTAAACACATTGTTCAGATGTAAATAAATTATACACAACTGCAACCAGTCACTTTTTCATTAATAATGCTTTATTACATTAACCGGTTTTCGAACCCTTTCAGGTTCATCTTCAGATGATTTCGGTAGAATCTGGGAAGTTACATCATTACTGGTAGTAGCATAATGCTGGGTGCTGGTTCTATGGCAGAAAGATGGGTCACACTTCAATGTATCACCATGACTATACCTTATCTTTCGATATCGATGTAAATTTAGTTTTTACTTACTGCGACAGTATAGGCGGCTTTTTTCGTATCTGTCTGCCTCCATTTTGATGTCCAGAACACTTTCACACGAACTATATTAGTTCACACTTTAACAGTGACACTTTACCAGCATCCAGCATGCGCTTTAAAACTGTTGCTTATAACAAAGCTCTTGACAGAGAGATATGGCATAAGCCTACTTTGTACAGAGATGTAATTTGTTGTTCTTTACATGTGTTAAAGTCGATATAAGGGCAATGTTGATATCAACATTGTAATGAAAAAACTTGCCCTTATATCGACTTTAACACATGTAAAGAACAACAAATTACATCTCTGTACAAAGTAGGCTTATGCCATATCTCTCTGTCAAGATCTTTGTTATAAGCAACAGTTGTAAAGCGCATGCTGGATGCTGGTAAAGTGTCACTGTTAAAGTGTGAACTAATATAGTTTGTGTGAAAGTGTTCTGGACATCAAAATGGAGGCAGACAGATACGAAAAAAGCCGCCTATACTGTCGCAGTAAGTAAAAACTAAATTTACATCGATATCGAAAGATAAGGTATAGTCATGGCGATACATTGAAGTGTGACCCATCTTTCTGCCATAGAACCAGCACCCAGCATTATGCTACTACCAGTAATGATGTAACTTCCCGGATTCTACCAAAATCATCTGAAGATGAACCTGAAAGGGTTCGAAAACCGGTTAATGTAATAAAGCATTATTAATGAAAAAGTGACTGGTTGCAGTTGTGTATAATTTATTTACATTAATATACAGTCACGGTTCTAAAATACCCGTAATGGATAAGCATAATACATTGTTCAGATCTGTGATGCCATACCACAGACAATAAGACTGACATTCTCTCTGTTCTGCAACTAGATGGCTACACTGTGTCCAGAAAAGATCTGTATGCAATAGTGACTGAAATAATATATGGACAGATGTGTTGAGTAAAATCATCAAAGAATGTTGAATAAAATCATTGAAGCATCAGACATTGCTCAGTCTTTAAGCTAGCAGATCAACAAACTCAGAGTGGCTATTTCAAAAGAACACAGTTTCCAGCAACGACTTGTTTTCTGTGAAGGTGATTACTGAAAACAGTTTTTTGTCCAACACTGTGCCATTCGAAAACCTCTCGGAGCATCATACAGCGGTCCATACACAGTACTGGCATGCCATGACAGGAAATTTCGATGTTGATATCAGTGTTTCTTCTGTCACCATATGTATTGACAGACTTAAGCCAGCACTTACCCCAACTGAGACTTGCACCAGTTCAGAGACAACAGAAAACACAGAAACACTACCTATGTGTGATTGCATGAGGACAGTGTATGTACACAGCCTTCAGCTCCCACAGCATCTGCTTCTGAGTAAACTTAAGCTACCAAGTTGTCACTCATTCTGGATGTTGCACATGCAAACATTATTGACATGGTTGCATGATTGGGAGGGTTAATAATGTGGACAGTAAACTGTCCATTATTTTCTATGTGCAGTGTAGATTCTTTGATTATTAATGTTGTCTCAAGACTTTGCATATAATGGCATATTCTTTGAAATTCATTGCTATGTGGTATAATTAACCATTGTACATTGTTGTAAATAAACAAAGATTTCACATGACATATGTAATGCAGAAAAAAATGATTTTTTCCCCAGGTTCTCCTACATACGTCAGAATGTGCCAGTGTTGCATCACAGTTTGTTACTTCTTTGGGCTTACAGTGGGATGCTTCTGATTTTGAGTCCCTGGCTGCTGTGATTGGTTCGTTTAGGTTCCCAACATTCCTTGCTATTATGGAAACAAAGTACAGTGGTGCTGGAAAAACAGATCAAGCAGGAGTGGAAGAAGCAGTGCATGAAATGTACCAAACATTCCTCTATGATGTTCTGAAAAAGGTTGTATTCTGTTTTATTAATAATTAGTGTAGTGAAATATAACGTATAATAAAGCTTACATCTTTAATGAATTTTCTATTAGCAAGTAATGAAACCAATGTAAGCTGTGTGTTCAGAATAATGAAAATAAAATGAGACTTCATGGCCTATGTACGGGTTTCAGCAAGAAAAGAAATTAAAATGAAAATTTGTTTGCTCTTGTATCTTAACAAATCTTATGTGCAGTACAACATAGAGATCACACTCCTGATGCCTTAGCTGCCACCTCCCATGTATGCTCTGGAGTGGCTGCTTGTCATTCTGGAGCATTCAGACTCCTGGCAGTGGCCACTGTGCCAGGCATACCTTGCTGTAGCTGGGTGATGCACTTGTGGAGAACACCTGGTCAGAGTGGGTGGTGTCAGGGTGTACGTTTTGTGTGTGAAACACATTAAGCTCCAAAACAATTGGCTGTTCTTTGCAGCCATCTCTTTAGTAGGGAATGGTTCTTTAAATGGTGCTTCTTATGTCCCTGCGGCCTTCCCTTCCCTTCCCTTCCCTTCCCTTCCCTTCCCTTCCCTTCCCTTCCCTTCCCTTCCCTTCCCTTCCCTGACTACTCCCCCCTCCTCGTGCCCCCCCTCCCCCCTCGTCTACCCCCCTCCCCTGGAAGGAGGATCAGACTTGCTGGCTCGGGGTGAAACCATTATCGCCACTTGCCCTCGCTCTCCCGTGTACTTTATCTGTACCAGGAATGATAAGGACACTTTCCCATCACCAAGCTTTTATATTTCGTGGAAACTATCAAAGGCAGGATTGGCAAAATGGACTCTATGAGTAAGATGCAGTCAGGGGTGCTGTTGATCAAAATTGCTTCTGCTGCCCAGTATGTGGCCCTTTGTGCCTGTGACTACTTTGGTGACATCCCAGTCTCCATTACTCATCACCGTTCTTTGTGGTCTAGAGGGTCATTTTTTATAGGGACCTTACCCTTCTAACTGACGAGGAACTCTGAATCAAAGTGGAACAGTGGGTGTCAGTTTTCTCCAACATGTTCAGAAGAGCCATAAGAACAATCGCATTGATACCAGTATCTTCGTTTCGGCATTTTCCTGCCAGAGATGGTCATGGCTATGATTTATTGGGGTAACATGAAGCTGTACGTTGTCCTATCCACGAAGTGTTTTTGGTGTTTGTGTTTCTGGCACATCTTCCTGCTGTACAGGAGACCCTCTGTGGTGAATGTTAACACCCAATCCATGAGGGGATCCCTTTTGTCCCACCAACCATGTGTGTTAATTGTCATGACCACCACTCTCCTTGCTTGCTGGATTACCCTTTGTATTAAAAGGAAAAGAAGATAGAGGAGCAAAAGTCCCTTGATTGCTTATCTTACACTGAGGCTCGTCAAAAAATGACAGTATTCACCCTGTGTCTGTGACATCCAACTTTACTTCTGTTACGTCCTTTCTCCCTCCTCCCTCCTCCTTATCCCAGTCTGTGCCAGGACCCCTCTCCCATAGTTAATCCCAGACAAGAGGCATGCTGCCATAAGATGACTGAAGAACTCTCAATTCGTGTGCTCTAAGGTCACACTCTCCCTCTGTTCCAGATCTCTCTATAGCCTGCTCTATCTCTAAAGCCTACAAAAGAGAACAACACGGAACACTCCCCTCTCGCAACCTGAGTCTGACCTCTTGTTTATGGATGTCGTCCTGTCCTTGTTCGTAAAGGTTGGTGATCCGATGGCATGACCAGCTTTGGCCTGTTCACCACTCATTTGAATTCCTGTTCCATGCTAACTACTACTACTAATACTGGTAGTCACCTTCCGCTGTTGTGGTCCCTTATTTCCTTTTACTTCGCAGCTTGTGCCATTCCCCAGGAATCTCATTTCACTGATGCTCACTTGCTGACCCTTTGTGGGTTCCATGCTTTGTCAGAACTGGTTCAGTCCTTAGAGGGCTTTGGGTAGAGTTTTTTTCACGATGGCCTGTACAGACATTATTAGTACATGGATAGATTTTGTATCACATTGGAAGCAGTTGCATTTTGGGTCCACTTGCACTCTGCTGTCACAGTTTGCAATCTCTCCTGGCAGGCCTCGCACACCTGCTGCCCTAACTGCCATCCTTCGGCAACTGTCATTCCCTTCCTCCTCCTTTGGGATTTTAGTGCCCATCACCCCGTGTGGGACAGTGCTTTGTGGTCTCGTCGAAGATGCTTCGTAGACCACAACATGTGCATTCTGAATGGTGGTTCTCCTACCTGTTGTGGTACAGCTTAATGGCACTTTCTCTGACATTGATCTTTTGCTCACTTCCCCTCTCCTTCCCCTGCCATTACGCTGCTGCTGCTGCTGCACAGTGACTTCTGCAATAGCGATCATTTCCCGTCAAGTCTCTCGTTCCCTTCCGACCTCCCAATGGCCAAGTTACCCCACTGGGCTTTTTATCACACTGGCCCCTATATACCTCCCAGGTCGTGTTTATCCCCTCTTTGTCAGATTGTGTTGATACAGTCGTTCGTGACATGTCCGATATGATTATTCGTGCCCCTGGCATAGCTGTCTTCTGCTCAACGGTCCACATTCATTGTCAGCCAGCCACACGGTCAACAATGACCATTGCCGTCGCCATCTGTTATTGCTGTCGAACTTTGCAGTATCTGAAGAGGCACCCGTCCTCTACCAGTCTTATTATCTTTAAACATTTAAGTACCGAAGCCCACTACTTGTTCAAACAGAGCAAGTGGGTGTGTTCGAAATGCTTTGTTTCCTCCCTAGGTTCTTCTGTACCTTTGTCACAGATGTGGGCTACACTCTGCACCCTCCATTGCCAACAGCTGTCTCCCGTCCTGGGCTTTGCTCTCCTGGGTGGCTTTTTTACAGGTCTGTCGGTTCTTGCAGAAAACTTGCGACCCATTTTGTGACGGTGTTGGCGCCAGCTTTAGTCTTGTGTCCAACCGACTCTCTCACTTGGTAACAGTGTTCAGAAACTTCCCACTTACGGTTTACCCTTTGTCAAGTGGAATCCTACAATGAACATTTTACTGTATGGGATCTTCTTCTGGCCCTCTCCTCTTCCTCCGTTCAGCCCCTGGCCCCAGTTTCATCCATAACCAATTGCTTCAAAGCTTCAGTCCTTCACGACGACAATATTTCTTCCAGGTGTTTAATGATATTCAGCTACAGTGTGCTTTCCCCTCTCAGCGGAGGAACAGTATTGTGGTTACTGTCCTTAATCCAGATAAGGATCTGTCGCTCCTCAGTAGTTACCAACCGATTGGTCTGACCAAAATTACCTGTAAGTTATTTGAATGGATGCTGGCTCTTTGACTCTGTTTGGTACCTAACCTGTGGACCTTTCTTCTCCTAATCAGTCCAGGTTTCGGGAGGGGCAGTCTCCGATCAATCATCTGCTTCAGTTGAAAAGTGCATGTTCGGCAAACTGTCTTTCAGTGCCGCCATCTTGTTGTAGTTTTCTTCAATCTTCGTAAGGTCTATAACACAGTTTGGTGCCATGTCATCTTACTTACACTGCGTGAGTGGGGTCTTTGGGGTGCCCTCCTGATTTTTGTTCACCAGTTCTTGTCACACTGGTCATTCAGAGATTGGATTGGCACTGTTCTCAGCTCTTCGCCAACCAAAGAGAATGGAGTTTCATTGGGTTTCGTATTAAGTATCCTCCTTTTCCTCCATGGACTCGTGGCCTGCATCGGACCGGTGGTCACTTCTGATCTACATGTGAATGATTTCTGTTTTCGACTAGCTCCCACTCAGTGACCTCTGCGGAGGGACAGCACCAGAGTGCCATCTGGTGCACGTGTGTGGACTCTCTGATATGCTTTTCAGTTCTCCCTCCATAAATCACTAGAGATGCATTTCTGTTGCTTTACTATGGTCCGTCCTGATCTAGAGCTCTACCTTGATGCCCAGCACCTGACCATGGTCGATCAGTTTTGTTTCTTGGGGCTTCTTTTTGAGAACAAGCTTACTTGGTTGGCCCATATCTGCCTTCTGAAGATGGGCTGTTTCTGTTAACTCAGTGTCCATTGCTTCCTTGTCCACATCTCGTGGGGTGTGGATCATTAGACTCTTATCTACCTTTATCAGGCATCAATTCTGTACTGTCTAGCTATCATTGTCAAGCTTATGGCTGTGCTGTCCCTTCCACTCTGTTCCTCTTTGATCCGGTCTACCGTCACAATATCCATTTTGCCAATATTGCACTAGTCATGTTGATAGTCTTCTGGTTTACACAGGGATCCTTTCGCTTTCATTTTGGTAGTCCCAGCTCCTGATTTCCTATGCCACCGCAGTCTGCTGTTTCCCTGCTCACTCCACATATTCTGTTATTCTGTTCTTTTCATGGCTTCAGGACATCACCCACTCACTGACTGCACTCAGGTAGGTTTACAGGTTGGGCTCCACCTCACTTCTCTCTACTATGATTTCCACCTTCCCTCTTTGTCCTGTTACCCACATTATGTCTTACCCCCCCTCCCCCCCCCCCCCCCCCCCCACACACACACACCCTGCACCTCACCACTCTCTTGGTTAGTTCCTTGGCCACAGATTTGGATAGATCTCTTCTCATGTCTGAAAGCCTCCCTCCCTCCTATGGTATTCCTGTGTTTGTTCATCCCGCTCTTATGATAGTTTCGGTATCCTATTGCTTTTACATCAGTGGCTCTAAATCTGCTGATCATGCAGTATATGCCTTCACACCTTCTAGTGACATGGAATACTATCTCTTTCCTGCAATATGCTGGATGTTTACTGTGAAACTGATGCCCAAGCACCAGGCCGTCCGCTTTACTTAGTGGTTCTTCCTCATCTGAGTTTTGTTGTGTACAGGGTATGGTCTGTCGTTTTTCCCTCCGCCCTTTGGCCTCAGCCATCCATGATCTTCTCGCTTATCAGGATCATGGTCCTTGTTCAGTTGATGATTTCCTTTTGGTTCCCAGCCACGTATGTTTTCTGAGCTGTGGCTGAAGGAGCAGCCACTTAGCCCCAATTCTCCACGACACCCACACGGGCGATTTGCTGCTCCATGTCAAATTCCTTTTTGCTCAGTCATGGGCCGACTCTTCAGAGGCCAACCTGTTCTTCTTCTTCTTCTTCTTCTTCTTCTTCTCTGGCTCTACAACTCCTGATGAGTCTTCACCTCTTCAACTATCTCCTTCCATTTATCCTGGTGGCTTTCTAGCATTTTCCAGTTCCTTCTGAAGGTCGTCTATCACTCCATCCTTCCATCTAGTTTTTGATCGACCATGTTCTCTCTGTCTACCTGGCTTTCCTTGTAAAATGTTTTGTTATTTCTGTATCATTCATCTGTACCAAGTGTACAACCCACCTTAGCCTAGATTATTGTGTTCTGCCAACTTGTCTAATAGTGTTCCTAAGAAGCAGTTTTCTCGGATCACTAGACAACATTTCAAGCAAAACGTATTAATGGAATTTATTACAGTAAGTTAAATTGGCAATACTTAACTATGTGTATTCAAAAAGGTGTGTCATAAGCAAATGGCGACATGCAAATAATCAATGTCCTTCGATATATAAAATTTCATTGCAAGCAAAACAACATTGTTCAGAAGTCACTGCTGTAGCTTTAGTATGACAGCTCGTCTTCCACTGCCTGCAGCTAGGTGGCACGGACACTTATAGAGGCCGCTCCTGTCTTGGTGTCATCTTAGAGAGGGGTTCCTCAGCATACTATTGGCTGACATCATCTCACAGCCCTCCCTGCTCTTCCGTTCTTGATTATCGTGCTCGCGCTTGTTGTTACGCCGGAACATAGATGAAGTCACAATACTTCTAACAGGCTGGTCTTTGTAGATGGCTTACAACTCATGGTTGTATCTACTCCTCCATCTTTCCTTTTGCAAATTGGACCGATTATTTTCCCGAGTATTCTTCTCTCGAATGCATCCAGTGATCAGCATCCTTTGCTTTCAGAGGTGTATATAAGCACTGGTCTGATCAGTGTTTTATAAATGGTTAGTTTTGTGGCCCTAGTCAAGAGCTGTGAGGATAGAAACTTTGTTAAGGCAAAATAAGCTGCAGTTAGTCTCTGCTGTATTTCATATGAAGTATTATTTAGGCTGGTTACTTTCAAACGCAGGTACCTGAAATGATACTCTTTCAGAGGTATAACTACCCATTGTTATTTCAACTGACATGTTCTCCCTGTGTGCTTTCCCAGCAGCAAGATATTTAATCATGTGTTTCTGCTGGCCTGTTAAAGTGTAGTGAATCCCTTCCATTGCCATCAGAGTTCTTCCTACCTTGTGGATGTCATCCGCAAAGGTCAGAATCTACACAGATTTATGAAAAATCGTTCCCCTATTAAAGATATCACCTTCTCCAATGTGGAGTTGAATAGGAGGCATGCCAGAGCATCACCTTTTCTTATCCAGTTTTTAATCTCCAAAGTACTGGACAACATTCCTCCAGTTTTTATGCAACCTTGTGTTTCTCTCATTGTCAACCTTGCTACCCTTATCAGTTTTTCTTGGAATACCCAAATCACCTAGAACTTGATATAGTTGCTCTATGTGTTTACTATCATACATTGCTTTAAAATCAATAAAAAGATGATATGTTTCGATCCTGTATACCTTTGCTTTTGCCAGAATTTGTCTGAGGATAAATATCTGGTTGATAGTTGACTTACTTTTGATAAATCCACATTGATATGGTCCCGTTTCCCTCAGTATTATTGGAAGGAGTACAGTATGTTAGAGAGGGTTTTGAATCACAGTGTAAGCAGTGTGATGCCTCTGTAGTTAGAAATTCTTTTAATTTGCTTTTAAATGTTGGTTGACTATCTGTCAGACTTTTAATACTATTTGGGAAATGACCAAAGATATTTTGTGGTAGCATAATTCACCCCTTTCTGTGCCAAAGTGAGATTTAATCCATAATTGTGAATATCATTCTTTTTACAAGTATTGTAGCTATGCACTTCGCTGTTATTTTTGAATTGGGATGGGTTATTAATGACAAATTTCATAAGTGAATATATGTATTGCAAAGATACTGTGAATATCCTGAGTTCCTTAAATAAATGTATGCAATGTGATCTTGGGTGGCCTTCAGCTATTATTCTGATTACATGCTTTTGTGCAATGAATACTTTCTCTCTTAATGACAAATTTCCCCAAAATATGATGCCATATGAAGACAGTGAATGAAAATAGGCATAGTTGGCTAATTTACTGATATGTTTATCACCAAAATTTGCAATAACGCTAATAGCATAAGTAGCTGAACCTAACTGTTTCAGCAGATCCTCTATGTGTTCCTTCCAATTCAATTTCTCATCAGTGCACAAACCCGGAAATTTTGAGTATTCTGCCTTAGCAACAGACTTCCATTCACAGTCTATAATTATCAATGGTTTTACGCCATTTACTGTACAGAATTGTATAAACTGTGTTTTCTCAAAATTTAGTGAGAGTCCATTTGCAAAGAACCACTTAATAATTTTCTGAAAGACATTATTTGCAATTTCCTCAGCTGATTCTTGCTTCTTGGGTGTGTTTACTATATGAGGTGGAGTCCAAAATTTTTGGGACTGGTGCTGCCATCTGGAAAGTAGGAATAGTAGACCTTTGCACCGCTAGGTGGTGAGAGTTGCATATCTGATGAGTCAGTGTGCGGAGTGGCATTCAGCTGGGAGGTCGTGTTGAGTGTCAACAGTGATTTCTGTAATACTTTGTGTTTGGCGTGTGGCGATTTTACGATGGATCCGTGAACAGACCAGCGTGTGTGTATCAGATTCTGTGTGAATATCGGGAAAAGTGCTATGGAGATCCTTGCAATGATTCATAAAGTGTTTTGGGGACAGAGCACGAGCCGTATGCGTGTGTTTTGAGTGGCATGCCCAGTTCAGGGCCGGCCGTACAGACACTGAAGATGATGCTCACACTGGAAGGCCCATTAGCCGCCCAACACCAGACATTGTTGCCGAACTTCAACATCAGTTTGTATGGATCGATATCAAACCATTCGAGACCTTGCGAATGAAATAGGTATTGGTTATGGCACATGTCAACGAATGTTGACTGATGAATTGGGCATGCATCGTGTTGCCGCAAAATTTGTGCCAAGGATCTTGAATGCTGAACAGAAGACACAGCGTGTTGAAGTGTGCACCGACCATCGTCAGACTGCATCTGATGATCCAACCTTCTTGTCACGGGTTATCACTGGCGATGAGAGCTGGATTTACGGTTATGAGCCAGAGACAAAGCAACAGTTGTCCCAGTGGAAGAGCCTGAGCTCTCCAAGACCCAAAAAAGCGAGACAGGTGAGGAGCAAAGTGAAGAGCGTGATCATCATTTTCTTTGATACCAAGAGAATTGTGCACAAAGAATTTGTCCCACCCAACCAAACAGTGAATTCCGCATACTACTGTGACTTTTGCGACGGCTCCGTGAAAATGCGTGGCGATGATAGCCCGAACTTTGGTGTCAAGGGAACTGGCTGCTGCATCACAACTATATGCCCTGTCACACGTCCTTGCTCACCAGGACCTTTTTGGCAAAAAACAACATGGCGGTTGTACCCCACCCACTGTACTCACCAGATTCGGCACATTGCGACTTCGCACTATTCCCAAAACTGAAACTCAAGTTCAAAGAAGGCCGTCGGTTCAACACTCTAGAGAGGATTCGAGAAACACGGTGGCGGTGATAAACACCCTCAAAGAACAGAACTTCCAGAAAATGTTTGACCAGTGCCAGAAGTGCTGGGACCGGTGTGTACATGCAGGTGGGAACTACTTCGAGGGTGATGATGACCATTAGTCCGAAAGGTAAGGTTTTCAACAGATTGCAGCACCAGACCCAAAAATTTTGGATAACACCTCGTACTTGTATCATCAGCAAAAAAAAACTAGCTTTGCATCTTCATGAATATAGAGTGGCAAGTCGTTAATATATATTAAGAACAATAAGGGACCCAATACTGAACCCTGTGGGACACCTTTCTTAGTACCTCCCCAGTTAGAGGACTCTGCTGGTTGTTGCAGACTGTCTGTACTGTTAATTTCAACCGTCTTTATTCTTCCAGTTAAGTATGAATTAAACCATTTATGCACTGTCCCACTCATACCACAATACTTAAGCTTATCTAGAAGAATTTCATGATTCACGCAAAGCCTTTGAGAGATCACAAAATATCCCAATGGGTGATGTTCGGTTATTCAGTGAGTTTAATATTTGATCAGTGAAAGCATACATAGCATTTTCTGTTGAAAAACCTTTCTGAAAACCAAACTGACATTTTGTTAGTACTTCATTTTTACAAATATGTGATGCTACTTCTGAATACATTACTTTTTCAAGAATTTTCGATAAAGCTGTCGGAAGTGAGATTGGGCAGAAGTTGTTAGCATCAGATCTATCCCCTTTTTTATGCAATGGTTTAACAATAGTGTATTTCAGTCTATCTGGAAAAATGCCCTGTTACATATGTGGCTGAGACCCCTACTTACTTGTTGGGGAAAAGCTTTTAGTACTCTGTTGGAAATGCCATCAGTTCCATGTGAGCATTTACTTTTGAGTGAATTTATTATTTTCCTAATTTCAGTAGGAGAGGTGGGTTGGATTTCAATTTTATCAAACAGCATAGATAATGTCTTGCATTTTCTAATGAATAGCTGGATCCTATTTTCTCTACAATACTTAAAAATGATTATTAAAAATGTTTTCTACTTCTGATTTCTTGTTAACAAACTTTTCATTGTGTTTGATAGAAATAAAGTCTTCCTGTGCTCTCGGTTGCCCTGTTTCCCTTTTCACAATATTCGCAATTGTTTTAATTTCATTATCAGATGTGCTAATCTCAGACTTAATGCACATACTTCTGGACTTTTTAATAACTTTTCTTAATACAGTGCAATAGTTTTTATAATGTTTCACTATTTTGGGATCATTACTCCTCCTAGCTATAAGATACATTTCCTTTTTCCTGTTTACAAGATATCTTTATCCCTTTAGTAAGCCTGGCTTTTTACATAGTTTCTTACAATTATATTTCACTGTTTTCAAATATACTCACAAAGGTATCGTGGAAAAGGTTAAATTTTAAATTAGCATCATGTTCCCTGTATACCTCATCCCAGTCTAACTGTTGCAAGCTTCCCCTAAAATTTTGAATTGTTAAATCGTTAATGGAACACACTATTTTGGAGGACTGTTTTGCATCACTGTATGGAGATATATCATATACTGTAACTAGCTGTGCATCATGATCGGACAGACCATTCTTAACAGGAAAAGTTTTTATTTGATTAAATTTATGGTCAGGTGAGTACAGGGTTATAAATACAAAATCAAATAGGGGTAATGCAAGAGTAGGTTTAATAATGAATAAAAAAGTAGGAATGCGGGTAAGCTACTACAAACAGCATAGTGAACGCATTATTGTGGCCAAGATAGATATGAAGCCCATGCTTACCACAGTAGTACAAGTTAATATGCCAACTAGCTCCACAGATGACTAAGAAATTGAAGAAATGTATGATGAGATAAAAGAAATTATTCAGGTAGTGAAGGGAGATGAAAATTTAATAGTCATGGGTGACTGGAATTTGATAGTAGGAAAAGGAAGAGCAGAAAACATAGTGGGTGAATATGGAATGGGGTTAAGGAATGAAAGAGGAAGTCGCCTGGTAGAATTTTGCACAGAGCATAACTTAATCATAGCAAAGACTTGGTTCAAGAATCATAAATGAAGGTTGTATACGTGGAAGAAGCCTGGAGATACAGGAAGGTGTCAGATACATTGTATAATGGTAAGACAGAGATTTAGGAACCAGCAAAGAAGGACTCTGACCACAATCTATTGGTTATGAACTGTAGATTAAAACTGAAGAAACTGCAAAAAGGTGGGAATTTAAGGAGATGGGACCTGGATAAACTGAAAGAACCAGAGGTTGTACAGAGTTTCAGGGAGAGCATAAGGGAACGATTGACAAGAATGGGGGAAAGAAATACAGTAGAAGAAGAATGGGTAGCTTTGAGAGATTAAATAGTGAAAGCAGCAGAGGATCAAGTAAGTAAAAAGACAAGGGCTAATAGAAATAATTGGGTAACAGAAGAGATACTGAATTTAATTGATGAAAGGAGAAATTACAAAAATGCAGTAAATGAAGCAGGCAAAAAGGCGTACAAACGTCTCAAAAATGTAATCGACAGGAAGTGCAAAATGGCTAAGCAGTGTTGGCTAGAGAACAAATGTAAGGATGTAGAGGCTTATCTCACTAGTGGTAAAATAGATACTGCCTACAGGAAAGTTAAAGAGACCTTTGGAGAAACGAGAACCGCTTGCATGAACATCAAGAGCTCAGATGGAAACCCAGTTCTAAGCAAAGAAGGGAAAGCAGAAAGGTGGAAGGAGTATATAGAGGGTCTATACAAGGGCGATGTACTTGAGGACAATATTATGGAAACGGTAGAGGATGTAGATGAAGATGAAATGGGAAATACGATACTGCGTGAAGGGTTTGACAGAGCACTGAAAGACCTGAGTCGAAACAAGGCCCCGAGAGTAGAAAACATTCAATTAGAACTACTGACGGCCTTGGGAGAGCCAGTCCTGACAAAACTCTACCATCTGGTGAGCAAGATGTATGAAACAGGCGAAATACCCTCAGACTTCAAGGAGAATATAATAATTCCAATCACAAAGAAAGCAGGTTCTGACAGATGTGAAAATTACCGAACTATCAGTTTCATCTACATCTACATCTACATCCATACTCCGCAAGCCACCTGCCGGTGTGTGGCGAAGGGTACCTTGAGTACCTCTATTGGTTCTCCCTTCTATTCCAGCATCGTATTGTTTGTGCAAAGAAGGATTGTCGGTATGCTTGTGTGTGGGCTCTAATCTCTCTGATTTTATCCTCATGGTCTCTTCGCGTGATACACGCAGGAGGGAGCAATATACTGCTTGACTCTTCGGTGAAGGTATGTTCTTGAAACTTCAACAAAAGCCCGTACCGAGCTACTGAGCATCTCTCCTGCAGAGTCTTCCACTGGAGTTTATCTATCATCTCCGTAACGATTTCGCGATTACTAAATGATCCTGTAACGAAGCGTGCTGCTCTCCGTTGGATCTTCTCTCTCTCTTCTATCAACCCTATCTGGTACGGATCCCACACTGCTGAGCAGTATTCAAGCAGTTTAATAAGCCATGGCTGCAAAATACTAACACGAATTCTTTACAGACAAATGGAAAAACTGGTAGAAGCCGACCTCGGGGAAGATCAGTTTGGATTCCGTAGAAATGTTGGAACACGTGAGGCAATACTGACCCTATGACTTATCTTAGAGAATAGATTAAGGAAAGGCAAGACTACATTTCTAGCATTTGTAAACTTAGAGAAAGCTTTTGACAGTGTTGACTGGGATACTCTTTCAAATTCTGGAGTTGGCAGAGGTAAAATACAGGGAGCGAAAGGCTATTTACAATTTGTACAGAAGCCAGATGGCAGTTATAAAAGTCGAGGGACACGAAAGGGAAGCAGTGGTTGGGAAGGGAGTAAGACAGGGTTGTAGCCTTTCCCCGATGTTATTCAATCTGTATATTGAGCAAGCAGTAAAGGAAACAAAAGAAAAATTCGGAGTAGGTATTAAAATCCATGGAGAAGAAATAAAAACTTTGAGGGTCGCCAATGGCATTGTAATTCTGTCAGAGACAGAAAAGGACCTGGAAGAGCAGCTGAACGGAATGGACAGTGTCTTGAAAGAAGGATGTAAGATGAACATCAACAAAAGCAAAACGAAA
Source organism: Schistocerca cancellata (assembly GCF_023864275.1). NCBI lineage: Eukaryota > Metazoa > Arthropoda > Insecta > Orthoptera > Acrididae > Schistocerca > Schistocerca cancellata. Next base: position 26,149,088 of record NC_064626.1, on the reverse strand, counting down.
ATAGTGGAATGTAGTCTAAGTCAGGTGATGCTGAGGGAATTAGATTAGGAAATGTGTCACTTAAAGTACTAAATGAGTTTTGCTATTTGGGGAGCAAAATAACTGATGATGGTCGAAGTAGAGAGGATATAAAATGTAGACTGGCAATGGCAAGGAAAGCGTTTCTGAAGAAGAGAAATTTGTTAACATCGAGTATAGATTTAAGTGTCAGGAAGTCGTTTCTGAAAGTATTTTTATGGAGTGTAGCCATGTATGGAAGTGAAACGTGGACGATAAATAGTTTAGACAAGAAGAGAATAGAAGCTTTTGAAATGTGGTGCTACAGAAGAATGCTGAAGATTAGATGGGTAGATCACATAACTAATGAGGAGGTATTGAATAGAATTGGGGGGAAGAGAAATTTGTAGCACAACTTGACTAGAAGAAGGGATCAGTTGGTAGGACATATTCTGATGCATGAAGGATCACCAATTTAGAATTGGAGGGCAGCGTGGAGGGTAATAATCGTGTAGGGAGACCAAGAGATGAATACACTAAACAGATTGAGAAGGATGTAGGTTGCAGTAGGTACTGGGAGATGAACAAGCTTGCACAAGATAGAGTAGCATGGAGAGCTGCATCAAACCAGTCTCAGGACTGAAGACCACAACAACTACAAATTTATCTTGGTCTGTTGTTGTTGTTGTGGTCTTCAGTCCTGAGACTGGTTTGATGCAACTCTCCATGCTACCCTATCCTGTGCAAGCTCCTTCATCTCCCAGTACCTACTGCAACCTACATCCTTCTGAATCTGCTTAGTGTATTCATCTCTTGGTCTCCCTCTACGATTTTTACCCTCCACGCTGCCCTCCAATGCTAAATTTGTGATCCCTCGATGCCTCAGAACATGTCCTACCAACCGATCCCTTCTTCTAGTCAAGTTGTGCCACAAACTTCTCTTCTCCCCAATCCTATTCAATACCTCCTCATTAGTTACGTGATCTACCCACCTTATCTTCAGCATTCTTCTGTAGCACCACATTTCAAAAGCTTCTATTCTCTTCTTGTCCAAACTAGTTATCGTCCATGTCTCACTTCCATACATGGCTACACTCCATACAAATACTTTCAGAAACGACTTCCTGACACCTAAATTTATATTCGATGTTAACAAATTCCTCTTCTTGAGAAACGCTTTCCTTGCCATTGCCAGTCTACATTTTATATCCTCTCTACTTCGACCATCATCGGTTATTTTACTCCCTAAATAGCAAAACTCCTTTACTACTTTAAGTATCTCATTTCCTAATCGAATTCCGTCAGCATCACCCGACTTAATTTGACTACATTCCATTATCCTCGTTTTGCTTTTGTTGATGTTCATCTTGTATCCTCCTTTCAAGACACTGTCCATTCCGTTCAACTGCTCTTCCAAGTCCTTTGCTGTCTCTGACAGAGTTACAATGTCATCGGCGAACCTCAAAGTTTTTACTTCTTCTCCATGAATTTTAATACCTACTCCGAATTTTTCTTTTGTTTCCTTTACTGCTTGCTCAATATACAGATTGAATAACATCGGGGAGAGGCTACAACCCTGTCTCACTCCTTTCCCAACCACTGCTTCCCTTTCATGCCCCTCGACTCTTATAACTGCCATCTGGTTTCTGTACAAATTGTAAATAGCCTTTCGCTCCCTGTATTTTACCCCTGCCACCTTCAGAATTTGAAAGAGAGTATTCCAGTCAACATTGTCAAAAGCTTTCTCTAAGTCTACAAATGCTAGAAATGTAGGTTTGCCTTTTCTTAATCTTTCTTCCAAGATAAGTCGTAAGGTCAGTATTGCCTCACGTGTTCCAACATTTCTACGGAATCCAAACTGATCTTCCCCGAGGTCGGCTTCTACCAGTTTTTCCATTCGTCTGTAAAGAATTCGCGTTAGTATTTTGCAGCTGTGACTTATTAAACTGATAGTTCGGTAACTTTCACATCTGTCAACACCTGCTTTCTTTGGGATTGGAATTATTATATTCTTCTTAAAGTCTGAGGGTATTTCGCCTGTCTCATACATCGTGCTCACCAGATGGTAGAGTTTTGTCATGACTGGCTCTCCCGAGGCCATCAGTAGTTCTAATGGAATGTTGTCTACTCCCGGGGCCTTGTTTTGACTCAGGTCTTTCAGTGCTCTGTCAAACTCTTCACGCAGTATCTTATCTCCCATTTCATCTTCATCTACATCCTCTTCCATTTCCATAATATTGTCCTCAAGTACATCGCCCTTGTATAAACCCTCTATATACTCCTTCCACCTTTCTGCTTTCCCTTCTTTGCTTAGAACTGGGTTGCCATCTGAGCTCTTGATATTCATACAAGTGGTTCTCTTTTCTCTGTAGGCAGTATCTATCTTACCCCTAGTGAGACAAGCCTCTACATCCTTACATTTGTCCTCTAGCCATCCCTGCTTAGCCATTTTGCACTTCCTGTCGATTTCATTTTTGAGACGTTTGTATTCCTTTTTGCCTGCTTCATTTACTGCATTTTTATATTTTCTCCTTTCATCAATTAAATTCAATATTTCTTCTGTTACCCAAGGATTTCTATTAGCCCGCGTTTTTTTACCTACTTGATCCTCTGCTGCCTTCACCACTTCATCCCTCAGAGCTACCCATTCTTCTTCTGCTGTATTTCTTTCCCCCATTCCAGTCAATTGTTCCCTAATGCTCTCCCTGAAACTCTGTACAACCTCTGGTTCTTTCATTTTATCCAGGTCCCATCTCCTTAAATTCCCACCTTTTTGCAGTTTCTTCAGTTTCAATCTGCAGTTCATAACCAATAGATTGTGGTCAGAATCTACATCTGCCCCAGGAAATGTCTTACAATTTAAAACCTGGTTCCTAAATCTCTGTCTTACCATTATATAATCTATCTGAAACCTGTCAGTATCTCCAGGCTTCTTCCATGTATACAGCCTCCTTTAATAATTCTTGAACCAAGTGTTAGCTATGATTAAGTTATGCTCTGTGCAAAATTCTACAAGGCGGCTTCCTCTTTCATTCCTTCCCCCCAATCCATTTTCACCTACTACGTTTCCTTCTCTCCCTTTTCCTACTGACGAATTCCAGTCACCCATGACTATTAAATTTTCGTCTCCCTTCACTACCTGAATAATTTCTTTTATCTCGTCATACATTTCATCTATTTCTTCATCATCTGCAGAGCTAGTTGGCATATAAACTTGTACTACTGTAGTAGGCATGGGCTTTGTGTCTATCTTGGCCACAATAATGCGTTCACTATGCTGTTTGTAGTAGCTAACCCGCACTCCTATTTTTTTATTCATTATTAAACCTACTCCTGCATTACCCCTATTTGATTTTGTATTTATAACCCTGTAATCACCTGACCAAAAGTCTTGTTCCTCCTGCCACCGAACTTCACTAATTCCCACTATATCTAACTTTAACCTATCCATCTCCCTTTTTAAATTTTCTAACCTACCTGCCCGATTAAGTGATCTGACATTCCACGCTCCGATCCGTAGAACGCCAGTTTTCTTTCTCCTGATAACGACGTCCTCTTGAGTAGTCCCCGCCTGGAGATCCGTATGGGGGACTATTTTACCCAAGAGGACGCCATCATCATTTAATCATACAGTAGAGCTGCATGCCCTCGGGAAAAATTACGGCTGTAGTTTCCCCTTGCTTTCAGCCGTTCGCAGTACCAGCACAGCAAGGCCGTTTTGGTTAATGTTACAAGGCCAGATCAGTCAATCATCCAGACTGTTGCCCCTGCAACTACTGAAAAGGCTGCTGCCCCTCTTCAGGAACCACATGTTTGTCTGGCCTCTCAACAGATACCCCTCCGTTGTGGTTGCACCTACGGTACGGCCATCTGTATCGCTGAGGCACGCAAGCCTCCCCACCAACGGCAAGGTCCATGGTTCATGGGGGGGATCTTGGTCTATGAAAACGTTATCTATCAGTGTGCTGCTTTCCTGTACCACCTGAGTAGGTAAATAGATAGTTGATGTCAAATAGAAAGAACCAAGTAATATTTCAATGTCAAGCTTTCTATCAGACACTTTCAGAAAATCTATTTGGAAATCCCCACAAGTTTAATCTTTAGTAAGGCTCATTTGAAAGTGTTGTGTTAACAACTATGACAGGAAAAATATTAGCTGCTAATGACTCATCATGAGCATCAGGAGGGCAACAGAAAATGAGTGTCCAGGAGATACAGAGATAAACTGCCTGTGAGATGTCTGTATTACTCTCCACAAAATGGACCCTGGTGCCATATAAGAAATGTTCAAAACAAACCATGAACACCAAATGAGAAATGGCATGCCACAGTGATTACGAAGTTAGCACCATCAACATCAAAGGTTTCAATCCCATATGCTGTGTGAGGATTTCGTGACATGTTCCAACCAAAATGCTACATTCTTCTGCAATCTCTTGACAGCCAGTCTTCGATTGGCATGTGCAATTTCGTCGACCATCCTGACATGAGCGTCGTAAGTAGACCTCATAGGGTGTTCTGAATGAGGGTCATCTTTGACTTCCATCCAACCATTTATAAACCATATAGACCATTCGTATCACCAAGTATGACTTAAGCAGTCATCACCGCAGGCTTCCTTCATAATTTAGTGTCTCTGTGTGAACATTTTCTTGAGTTTCATGCAAAATGTAGTACAGACATGTTGTTCTTCTAACTCTGACATCTCGAAAGTTGCAAGCTGTGAGACACAACAATCTACTCAATATGGCACTTACGAATAACTTACGGTCATATAGCAACAAAACTTCTGGCATTCACATGGTAAACACAGATGGTTGCACGGATGTCGACAACATACGCTCCAACACACCATTGGCATGGAACTACGAATATTCCAAAATTTTTTGAAAAAGACTACATATCTACAACAGTTGTTGAAGTTGACATTTCATCCAAAAGACACCCAAGGAATTTTGCAGAGTGAGAAAGAAGTTGCAGATGAAGTATTTGTGTTTCTGTAAGATGAGTGGTGACCTGTTGTGTTGTATACGCTCGACTGTGGAGACAATGTACACGAGGAGTACAATTAACAAATATGATGATACATATTTAACAAGTGAAACTGATACTGAAATAGGTGTTGAGCCATCAAGCCATGTAGTTCATCATCCTTGTTGGGCAGGAAGCAACAAATCCTGTCTTCAGCGAAACGAAGTAAAGGACAATCATCCAAGGACCGTGTACTAAACATAAGTATGTACAAGGAAGACCATCTGCAGGATAGAAGAGAGGCAGGGGGGAATAAAAAAAACAGGTTTTGAATGAGTCCACAGCAATATTACCGTGTAGTGAATAAGAAAAACTATGAATATTCAAGGGAGAACAAGTTGTACTTGTTACAAAAACTGGTGTTTGCGCATTTAACAGTACAATTTACAGAATTTGCATGATAGTGACCACATCAAACTTCTTGTGACATATATTTCAGCGATTTCAATGGAATCAGATGAAGATTCCATAACTTCAAACAGTGCTACGGAATTGGAAAACTTAAGATAACAGAATTTCAAACAAAGCATCAACTTGATGGTGCACAGCAAACTGCGGAATCGGCATGAAAATTTGTAGGTGAGATAAATAACAACTTATCTCATCACTCTACTTAGGAATTTGTTTTCAACTCCAACTAATCAGGATTTGAAGAGGAGATGCATATGAAAGGAAACCTGGAAATTTATACAATTATGCCGACTGTTCATCTAGATGGTAAACTGGCTGGAAAGCTATTTATTGTGTTTTGAGAAGTTGGAGATGATCTGCCACCTATGATTCTTTCTCACGTACGTGATCTTGCAAGGCAGTATGGAATATTTACATCACAGCAACAAAGAGTGGAAAAATGGGCATAAGGGAACTACAACTATGGTATGAGCATCACTTCTGGCCAATAGCTGGTCAAAACAACTGGTGATGAGACATGGGTGTTTAAGATGTTGAGACCAAGGTTTAATCCTCACAATAGGTTGGGAAAGGTTCTCTAAGACAAATGAAGCTCATCACGTCAGGCCAACTGTCAAAGCCATTCTGATAGTTTTCTCTGACTTTGAAGGATTAGTTCAACATGAACTCATGCCACAGGGACAAACTGTTAATCGATGGTATTATTGGGACGTGTTGCGACACCTGCGATAAAATGTGAGAAGGAAATGCCTGCAATTTGGTGAGATTCATAGATCATTGCCGTTGGTGTGGGGCTATTGCACAAAAAATGAAATCACTATGTTGCCTCATCCTCTGTACTCTCCAGACCTGGCCCCTGCAAGACTTCCTTTTTTTCTTTCCAAAGTTGAAAACCCCATTGAAAGGACAAAAGATTTGCAATGCTAGATGAGCTAAAAGAAAATTCACAGATGACATTTTGCGCGATCCAGCAGGAGACATACCATGACTGCATCCAGAAGTGGAAACAGCAATGGGAGTGGTGTATCAATTGTGGAGGAGAGTATTTCAAAGGAGACCATGCACAATACATAAAAGTTAAGCGTAGAAAAATTTTGTGGACATAGTTCTGGAATTTTTTGGATAGATCTCGTGTAATACAATGCTTGCTTTGTTTATCATTGCCATTGCTCCACTTTGTATCGACATGACTAGCACTGTTGTCAGCTACTCATTGACTAAGCATTTTGATTTGTTCTGTAGTCTCATGCTATGTTCACCATTGGATAAATCTAGTCCCGACCCCAATTGCCTTTAACAGCCAGTATTGTGATTGCATGGTTGACAGTATGTGGGGCATTGAAAGCCGTAAACATCATCAGCATTTTACAGCTTTGTACTAGAGTGCTTCCTTGCTAGCATTAATATTGATAATAAAACAGGCAGTAGAAGAATTATACTAAGTGTGTAACCTACAAAAAGATCAAGAACCCTTTGTTTTCTGTTGTTAAATAGCTACATTTACTTTCGTAATTTTGTTTATTGGACAAAGAGCTCATGTAAAATCAGTATGGACAGTTTCACAACCACTTTATTAAAACTACATAAAAGCAAAAGTGATTTTTACTTGTAAAAAATTGTGGCATTCGGCAAATCATAGTAAGTGATAGACGTGATTCAAATGTAACTGTTAGTTTTTCCATTGTATTGTGTGTAAATGATCCCTTAAGTTATATTTATGTTATGATATAAAAATCAATTTGTTATCTGTTCTTTTACAGGGCATGTTGTATAAACGTGGGTATCTTCTTCCAACATTGAAGGAATATTGGTTTGTATTGCATCCAACAGAGTTGAGCTACTTCAAAAGTCAGAATGAGAGAGAACAATGTGGGTCAATTCCACTGGATCCCCAGTGCAGAGTAGATGTGAGTCCACAAACAAATAGCAATTCAACCCGGGACAGGACTCGTTTTGTGCTCAATACCAATGACAGAACGTTCGAGTTCGCCACTATGGATCACAGGTGCATAGTCATATTTGAACATACATTTTGCATTCCCTACTTAAATTATTTATTTAAGAAGAAAAGTAGAGTGTATAAATTTACTGGTGCTAATTAACTAGAATCACCACTACCACAAACACCACAACTGTAAATATAATTGTAACTTCTTGCAAGACAACAATTTTGTAAAAGTACGTGGTAGGCATTAAGGTGGGCAGTAAACCAAACAGAATCCATGAACATTCTTGTAACAAACAGTTACTTAAGATGGATGTAGAGATTACTGTTAAATGTAGATGTTCTTACTGATAAATAATATTGTTGGTACATCAGTAAAGTGTATAACTACTAAATTATTTCAGAACCCGTTTGCAATGGATATCTTCCTTGCAGACAGCAATATCGTATTCTGGATTGCGTGAAGGTTACCAGAGGTCACAAGCAAATCGTAGAAGGCGGTTAAGAGATGCAGAGATCCTAAAAATAAGTGAGGAGAACAGACGTCGGACGAGTCAGATAATTGATATGGAACAGACGAGAGCAGAGTTACAAGCAGAGAAAATGGTAGGTGTACCTTTTTAAATACTATCAAATTCTCCGTTTTAGTTTTTGGAAAACAGATGTTTACTCTGTCCATTAGTTTATTGATTATGGTAACACCCAATAATAATTGTACACAGAAATTTTGCAGAATCAACTAACTTTTGCTATGAAGTAACATGAATTACTAAACATGGTTTTCCAGAATTCTAATCAAGAACAGCTGCCCACATGAGTATCTAGAAGTAGATATCCCGGCGTAACAAAATATTTACTTCATAAAGGCAAGTCTTCCAGCACAGCCTGTTTACCAGTTAGATTCTTTCCAGAGACTGCTGATATAATAGCTCTGTATTTAGTAATGATATACAACTGTTCGCTCAATAAAAGATCCATTCCTAAATCCTGGAAAATTGCCCAGATCACACCAATATTCAATAAAAGAAATAGAAGTAATTACACACCAGTATCACTAAACCCTGAGGAGACTCACCACTCTGTGTTGTCCCCAGTCTTTCCAGCACTGCTTACTCTTTCTGTACTGCAAACCTACACTTTGACTATCTCTTCACGTTGGTCCATTTGGTGCAGGCCCTGCTTGGACTTCGCAATTTTGGTGTAGATTTTCAATTTCACTGCCAATGCTATCTTTACCTTCTGTTAACAGTTATGTGGCCCCCATTATTGGCTTTGACCTGCCATCTTATCCAAATTTTACGCAAGGGTGTGTTGTGCGGGGAAGGTCACCCACTAAGGTGTATGCTCAAACTTCTGTGCACTTCCACCATGACATCCTTCCTCCCTGTTGTTGTAGTATGTCCAAAACCCAAAATGATAGCCATCCTGTTATGTGTCTGTGTGTGGTGGAGGGGGGGGGGGGGGGGGGTTTAGTAAAGTACCTGTATGGTGGTAGCCCCCTGATCACGCAGGGATCGCAGTGTTGGTGCCTGCGCTGCACACTCCCCATATGCCACGGAGCATGTGCCCATCGTGACTGGGGCACAAAGACTCCCAGCAATGGATTACTTGTCTGGTAGCTGTTGCTGAGGCTCGGTGGCACCTGTAGGGAGAGTCCCCATTTGGAATGGAAAGGCCATGTACAATGCAAAAAAATACGATCCCAACGTGCTCCCTTCCCTGGCCACCCATGGGAGAATGTAGGACGAGATGACAAAAAGAAAAACTCTCCCCCCGGTACCTGGTCTGTGCCAGGACTGACGGGAACTTCTTTTTGGCCACAAAGCATTTATTTAATGTCGAACACATCAAAAACAAATACAGGGATGTTCCAGCTATCTTTAAGATGAAGAGCGATTCCCTGCTGATTAAAACATTACCTCCTGCCCAGTCACAGGCACTGCTGTCTTGCGGAAAGTTGGACGACATTCTCGTGACCGCCACTCTCCGAAAGAGTTTCAGTATTAGTCCAGGGCATCATCTTTCATAGTAATCTTATATTGTGACAATGAGCTACGAGCCAACTTAGAGCGACGGGCTGTGCTTATCATCCGTGATGTCCGTAGGGGACCGAGGGAAAACAGAGTTGCTACTGGAGCTTTCGTCTTGCCTCACAAAGGTAATACAGTGCCTGAGGAGGTCAAGTTGGTGGTCAACCGGTGTGATGTGAAACCATATGTTCCTCCTCCTTTTAGATGCTTCAAGTGTATGAAGTTTGGACATATGTCTTCCCGTTGCACCGCTACCCCTCTCTGCAGGGATTGTGGACATCTGTTGCATGTGAATGTTCCTTGTGCCACTTATCCCATCCGTGTAACCGGAGGCAAGTTCTGTTGTCCCTGTTCAGCAGAGTGCTCCATTTTTCTTGGGAGGATAATCCAGGGGTATAAGACCCTGGATGAGCTTGCATATCAAGAGGTCAGAAAAAAGTGTGTGTGTCTTAATCCCATAGAAATGATACAGTCTTGCACTACAGCTGCAATGTCAGCCCCTTCTCTCTCAGAGGTGCTTTCCTCTCTTGTGTTTCTTACTGCTCACCACTACCACCCCCATGCCGTTGGAGCCCTCCTTGTGCTTCCACCACCACCCCCATGCCGTTGGAGCCCTCCTTGTGCTTCCACCACACCCATTTCAGGAGCATGGGCTCCCCACCATCTGAGGCCACTGGTCCCCATTTCCCAGCTGGATGTGCCGCCTCCTCCTCCTCCTCCTCCTCGTCCTCGTCATCATCTGGGTTCTCTGGCAAGGAGGAGGTCCCTTGGGTCTCTCCCTCCCGTGGCTTCAGTTGGTCCACAGCCAGGTGCCAGCCGGCAGCTGAAGGAATTGCATGCTGATGCAAGCCATCAGACTTCTCATTCTTCCTCTGTCCCTGAAACCAATTCAGGGAAACTTTCCTATCATTGACTTCTAAGGAGGAGGAAATGACAACTGGAAATTCTTTAAGACCAAGGAAACTACAGTGGCCACACACCAGTGGAATTGTAATGGATTTTTCTACCACCTGGCTGAGCTACAGCAGCTTGTAAGCACTAACACTGAATTCTGTATTGCCATCCAGGAGATATGATTTCCAGCAACTCGGACCCCTGCCATTTGTGGCTACTGAGGTTATTTTGAGAATCGTACTGACTGTGAGAAGGTATCTGGTGGAGCTTGTACGTAAGTGCTGGACTCTGTATGCAGTGACCTTGTGCCTCTCGATACAGCTTTGGAGGCTGTGGCTGTACGGGTACGGGCACATCAGGATTTTACCATCTGTTATGTTTGTCTCCCTCCCAGTGATGTCCTGTCTCAGAATGTCTTGTGTGCGCCTTTTCTAGTCTTGGGCAACTTCAACACCCATAACCGTTTGTCTGGCAGAACAATGATCACGGACTGTGGTAAAGACATCGAAACTGTACTGGGACAACTTGATCTTTGCTTCTTGAACTCTGGTACCCCCATACAGTGAAGTGTGACACGTGGGACTTATTTGGCCATTGATCTTCTACCAGCTATGCACTGGAGAATACATGATATGATGGGTTCACCTCTGCTGTAGTCCTTAGCTCCCCATCGCAAGGCAGTATCGTTGTGGCTGTTCAGTGTATAACGGCAGCCATTTTTTTTTTTTTGCAGCCAACCGAGCCAGCCCTCCCTTCCTCAGGATCCCTCTGTAGGAAGATGGTACCCTGTTGGACTTCAGAGATCGCTGTGGCCATTAGAGATTACGGGCGGGTTCTCCAATGCCATAAGTGGTTTCCCTCATTGGAGCACCTCAGTGCCTTTAAACAACTCTGTGGCCACATTTGCTACCTCACAAAATGCTGAAAGCAAGAATCCTGGAAATGGTATGTTTCACTGGTGAATTACGTACCTCTACATCACAGTTATGACCAAAGATCAGACGACTCTACAGTTTCCAGTCCCCTGAAGGTGAACCCAGGGTTTACTCAGTGGTGCCATTTATACTAACCCAGACACTGTTGCCAAACATTTTGCTGAGCATTATGCTCACTCATCTCTGTCTGAGCACTACCACTTTGTTTTTCGTCTTGTAAAACCATATAATGCTCCATTCAGTGGATTGGAACTCTTCATTGCCCTAGTGTATTGCTCCGATATGGTCCTAAGGCCAAACTGCATCCACAAATAAATGCTGAAACATCCCTCAGTGAATTGTCAGCATCACATCCTTGTCCTCTTTAGTCGGATCTGGAACAATGAAAAGTTCCCATCTAAGGGGCAAGAAAGCACGGTAGTTCCAGTACTGAAATCGTGTAAGATCCCCCTTGAGATGTACAGTTATCGCCCAGTCAGCCTTACCAATGTTATCTTATAAGTTGCTCGAATGCACGGTAAGGAAGGGGCTACGTTGGCTCTTTGAGTTGCGAGGCCTTTTGTCTCCATCTCGGAGCGATTTTCACAAAGGATACTCCACGGTCTTTGCACATTGTCAGCACCTCATCACTGTCTTTTTTTGTTTTTACCCCCAGAAGGCTTATGACATGACATGACATGACACAACATGACATGGTGTCACCACATCCTTACTACATTGCACGAATGGCGTCTCTGGGGTCAGCTCTGGATTTTTGCCAAGAACTTCCTGTCATACTGTATGTTCCAGGTTTCAAGTAGGTGCTTCACTCAGTACCCCATGCATTCAAGAGAACGGAGTATCGCAGGGATCAGCACTGAGGATGCCCCTCTTCCTGATGTCCATCAATGGCCCAGTGGTGGCTATGGGGCCCTCCTTGCATGCTGACAATTTTTGCTTTTATTATTGCTCGTTTAGTATTGTTATTGCTGAGCGTCACCTACAGGGTGCTGTATGAAAGGCAGAGTCATGGGCTCACACACAAGGCTTTTGTTTTTCAATTACCAGTACTTGTGTCCTGCACTTTGGTCACTTTTATACTGCCCACCCACAGAGCTTTGTCTAGATGATCAGTCAGATGATTTGTCTAGCTGCATTTGAGATGCACAGCTTTTTGGGACTGGTCTTTGATCCCCAGCTGACATGGCTGCCTCATTTTCGCCAATGTAAGCAAAAGTGTTGGTGACACCTCAGTACACTTCACTGCTTCAGTAGCACTGCTGGGGTGGAGATCACTCTTTCCTTTTGCAGCTCTACAAAGCCCTGATTCTGTCCTGTCTTGATTATGGGAATGTTGTGTATGGTTCTGCATCACCCTCAGCATTGCAGATACTAGACCCCATTCATCATTGTGGTGTCCGACTTGCGACAAGAGACTTCTAGACTAGCCCTGTGAGCAGCATACTAGTTGCTGTTGGAGTCCCTCTGTTACCTATCGGGCACCAGCAACAGCTCCTGAATTATGGTTTAATGTTTATAGCTTGTCTGAACATCACAACTCCTGTGTCCTTTTTCCCTGAGGGGGAGTTCCATCTTCCACAATAATGACCCAGAACTGGGTTTACAGTGGCTGCACAGCTCCAGTGTCTCTGTTCGGAACTGCAGCTTCCTCCACAGTCGCCTCTTTTCGGGGAGACAGCGCATCTAACACCCCCTCCCCCCCTCGCCCCCCTCGTGGCTTGATCCCTGCCCTCGCATTTGTCTTGACGTCTCCTTTGGTCCAAAAGATTCCGTTGGCCCCACGATTTTTTTCCACCAGTTCTTAGCTATCCGTGAGACCTATTCGGATTTGGAAGTGGTATTCACAGATGACTCAACAGTCAACGGACATACAGGCTTTGTATACAAACATGTGCACAGTACAGTGAACTCCACCCTCCGCCAAACAGCTGGAGTGTCTTTACTGCTGAGTTCATGGTCATTAAATCAGCCTGTAGCCATTTTTGTTCTTGCACTGGCAAGAGTATCCTGATCTGTAGTGACTCCATTAGCAGCCTTCAGGCTATAGACCACTGTTACTTTCCTCACCCACTTATTATGGATATCCAGGATTGTGTCTCTGACCTCTATCAAGCTGGACGGCCAGTTGTTTTAATTTAGACGACTGGTCGTGTTGAGCTTTTGGAAAATGAACAAGCTGACCACAAGGTTGCCAATTCTGGAAGTTGGGATCCTACCACCAGACCTTCACTCATTTATATGCCATCAATTGCTGGAAGTCTGGAAATCAGAGTGGTCTGCCCTGATCTCTCAAAACAAACTGAGGACAATTAAGGAGATCACGTCCTCTTGGCAGTTTCCGTATTTGCTTCTCACTGGGAATCCTCTGTCTGATGTAGACTCCGCATTGGCCTCACTTGCCTGACCCCTGGCCACATTCTCAGATGGGAGTATCCCCCTCATTGCCTATGTGGAGCCCACTTGGTGGCCCATTTCCTCATACACTGCTGTAATTTAGTTGCTTTCAGGCAGCATCTTAATCTTCCTGACACGCTGCCTCTGGTACTAGCAGGCAATGTCAAAGCGACTGATCTGTTGTTACATTTTGCCCATGAAGGTGGTTTCTATTCATCCCCGTAAGGTAGGGCATTTTGGGTTCATTGATCTGAGGTGTTGTTGGGCTCTTCTCTTGCTCATCACCCCCCACTTGTCACCCCCCACCCCCACTCTCGTCCACACCCCCACCCCTGCCTCCACCCCCTCCCTCACCCCGCCCCGCCCTCACCCCGCCCCCGCCCCGCCCTCGCCCTCGCCCTCGCCCCTAGGGGCACCTTCTCGGCCCTTGTTCTGTGGCCCAGTCTGGCCTCTAACTTTCTCACCTTCTAATTGTCTTTATTCTTTTTCATTTTTAGGTTTTAATGCTTTGTCTTGACTTATCTTTTAACGGATTTTCTGTGCTGTCTTTTTTCTGGGCTTTCATCCTTTTTTTATTGTGTTAGTTTCACTTAAGCTTTCCAGGACTTGCCTTTCACCTCCTTCCTGTGACGTCCGCTTCTGGTTTGTCGCTTAATGGAGGAAGGGACAGATGACCTTGCAGTTCAGTCCAGTTCACTTCAAACCAACCAACGATATTGCTAATGTCATTTTTCTGTAGGATTCTTTAACATTTCTGTGCTTAGATATTATGAATTACCTTAAAGAAAATGATCTACTTACACACTGCCAGCACAGGTTCAGTAAACATAACTTCTGTAAAACACAACTGGCTCTTTATTCTCATGAAGGAATGAGTGCTATTGATAGAAGATATCAAATGGACTCCATATTTCTATAATTCTAGAAGGCTTTTAATAGCTTTTCACTCAAGCAGCTTCTAATCAGATTCTGTGCCAATCCTATTCAATACTTCCTCATTAGTTATGTGATCTACCCATCTAATCTTCAGCATTCTTCTGTAGCACCACATTTCGAAATCTTCTATTCTCTTCTTGTCCAAACTATTTATCGTCCATGTTTCACTTCCATACATGGCTACACTCCATACAAATACTTTCAGAAACGACTTCCTGACACTTAAATCTATACTCGATGTTAAAAAATTTCTCTTCTTCAGAAACGCTTTCCTTGCCATTGCCATTCTACATTTTATATCCTCTCTACTTCGACCATGATCAGTTATTTTGCTCCCCAAATAGCAAAACTCATTTACTACTTTAAGTGTCTCATTTCCTAATCTAATACCCTCAACATCACCCGACTTAATTCGACTACATTCCATTATCCTCGTTTTGCTTTTGTTGATGTTAATCTTATATCCTCCCTTCAAGACACCATCCATTCCGTTCAACTGCTCTTCCAAGTCCTTTGCTGTCTCTGACAGAATTACAATGTCATCGGCAAACCTCAAAGTTTTTATTTCTTCTCCGTGGATTTTAATACCTACTCTGAATTTTTCTTTTGTTTCCTTTACTGCTTGCTCAATATTCAGATTGAATAACATCGGGGAGAGGCTACAACCCTGCCTAACTCCCTTCCCAACCACTGCTTCCCTTTCATGTCCCTCGACTCTTATAACTGCCTTCTGGTTTCTGTACAAATTGTAAATAGCCTTTCGCTCCCTGTATTTTACCCTTGCCACCTTTAGAATCTGAAAGAGAGTATTCCAGTCGACATTGTCAAAAGCTTTCTCTAAGTCTACAAATGCTAGAAATGTAGGTTTGCCTTTCCTTAATCTTTTTTCTAAGATAAGTCGTAAGGTCAGTATTGCTTCACGTGTTCCAGTATTTCTACGGAATCCAAACTGATCTTCCTCGAGGTCAGCTCCTACTAGTTTTTCCATTCGTCTGTAAAGAATTCGTGTTAGTATTTTGCAGCTGTGGCTTATTAAACTGATTGTTCGGTAATTTTCACATCTGTCACAACCTGCTTTCTTTGGAATTGGAATTATTATGTTCTTCTTGAAGTCTGAGGGTATTTCGCCTGTTTCATACATCTTGCTCACCAGATGGCAGAGTTTTGTCAGGACTGGCTCTCTCAAGGCAGTCAGTAGTTCCAATGGAATGTTGTCTACTCTGGGGGCCTTGTTTCGACTCAGGTCTTTCAGCGCTCTGTCAAACTCTTCACGCAGTATCGTATCTCCCATTTCATCTTCATCTACATCCTCTTCCATTTCCATAATATTGTCCTGAAGTTCATCGCCCTTGTATAGACCCTCTATATATTCCTTCCACCTTTCTGCTTTCCCTTCTTTGCTTAGAACTGGGTTTCCATCTGAGCTCTTGATGTTCATACAAGTGGTTCTCTTATCTCCAAAGGTCTCTTTAATTTTCCTGTAGGCAGTATCTATCTTACCCCTAGTGAGATAAGCCTCTACAGCCTTACATTTGTCCTCTAGCCATCCCTGCTTAGCCATTTTGCACTTCCTGTCAATCTCATTTTTGAGACGTTTGTATTCCTTTTTGCTGCTTCATTTACTGCATTTTTATATTTTCTCCTTTCATCAATTAAATTCAATATTTCTTCTGTTACCCAAGGATTTCTACTAGCCCTCGTCTTTTTACCTACTTGATCCTCTGCTGCCTTCACTACTTCATCCCTCAAAGCTACCCATTCTTCTTCTACTGTATTTCTTTCCCCCATTCCTGTCAATTGTTCCCTTATGCTCTCCCTGAAACTCTGTACAACCTCTGGTTCTTTCAGTTTATCCAGGTCCCATCTCCTTAAATTCCCACCTTTTTGCAGTTTCTTCAGTTTTAATCTACAGGTCATAACCAATAGATTGTGGTCAGAGTCCACATCTGGCCCTGGAAATGTCTTATAATTTAAAACCTGGTTCCAAAATCTCTGTCTTACCATTATATAATCTATCTGATACCTTTTAGTATCTCCAGGGTTCTTCCATGTATACAACCTTCTATCATGATTCTTAAACCAAGTGTTAGCTATGATTAAGTTGTGCTCTGTGCAAAATTCTACCAGGCGGCTTCCTCTTTCATTTCTTAGCCCCAATCCATATTCACCTACTACGTTTCCTTCTCTCCCTTTTCCAACACTCGAATTCCAGTCACCCATGACTATTAAATTTTCGTCTCCCTTCACTATCTGAAAAATTTCATTTATTTCATCATACATTTCTTCAATTTCTTCGTCATCTGCAGAGCTAGTTGGCATATAAACTTGTACTACTGTAGTAGGTGTGGGCTTCGTATCTATCTTAGCCACAATAATGCGTTCACTATGCTGTTTGTAGTACCGTATTTACTCGAATCTAAGCCGCATTTTTTTTCCGGTTTTTGTAATCCAAAAAACCGCCTGCGGCTTAGAATCGAGTGCAAAGCAAGCGGAGGTTCTGTAAAATGCTGGCAGGTGCCGCCACATCTAACTTCTGCCGTCGCCCCAATATATGTAGCGCTACACAAGCATACTTTGTGGGCACAAAGATAAATACTGGCGCCAAAACTTTTTTTCTCCGCCCCTTGTTTCGGCCACTGCATTTTCTTACATTATCCAACGAAGTAAATACAAATTCCGTATTGTTCATCTTCGAATGTAGCAGAATTTCAATGTACTACGAAAATCCGACTGGCAAGACTGTTAGTGATGTTTGTCAATATGGCCAACTCTACGTTCAGAGTTTTTTCCTACCTGTGAGAAGAGATGGTTGCTAATAGGAACCTGATGAAATGTGAATCACATGCAGTATTCTCTTCACCATAAGAATAATACGAAAATAAACATTTTGCCATGTATTCTTTCGTGTCTGCTGCTATCTCATTTAAATCCTGCATGTCTAATAAACTACGAAACTAGAGTGAAACAACAGCAAACGCGGAAGAATATACGTAGCGTGTCATGTTTATATTCGTATTATTCTTATGCCTAATAGTGATATAGTCAGAAATGAAGCACGGCAACTGAGTCGATTTTAAATGTAAGATGACTAATTTCTGTGCAGAATTTGATGTACTAAATAAGCGGCCGCAAAGATTTTCAAACGGAGAAAAATTTGCGCCTAACTCTCGTTCAGAACATGTTCTATCATACGCAGTCTATTATTTGGTTCTTGTTGGTTATCAAATAAAGTAGCAGTGTAAGTAACAACAAATAGCAGTCTCTTGCCATTGTTTCGCTAATGAGACGATTCCTCTTTTCTTCTTTTTAAGCGGCGGTAGCGCACATAAAGCAAGTCATGCCACGAGCGGCGACAGGCCGTAAATACGCACTATCAGAATGCGACAAACAATGCATGACACAGTACAGTAATGCATTTTCAGCTTAGAGTGACATAAACACCTGTAACAAAGAAAACAGCACTTATCAGAACAAAGCAAAAGAAGCAATCGATTCAAACCAGACGAAGCACATGAAAAAGGAAGGGAACCGTATAAATACGGACGGAGCGCCTGACGCATGGCAATGGCTACCTGGTAAAGCTTAACTGCTAAGCTTACGACTCGAACCAAACTACTGTAGCTGTATCGTCTTTCATTCGACCTAAATTGTGTCTCATATTACAATGGACCAACTTTGTTTCGATTTGGAGGTGCGGCCTAAAACTTTTCTCTTCCCTTGAATTTCGAGTCTCAAATTTCAGGTGCGGCTTAGATTCAGGAAATATTTTTTTCCTTTATTTCGAGTCTCATTTTTCAGGTGCGGCTTAGATTCGAGTGCGGCTTAGATTCGAGTAAATACGGTAGCTTACCCGCATTCCTATTTTCCTATTCATTATTAAACCTACTCCTGCATTACCCCTATTTTACTTTGTGTTTATAATCCTGTAGTCACCTGACCAGAAGTCTTGTTCCTCCTGCCACTGAACTTCACTAATTCCCACTATATCTAACTTTAACCTATCCATTTCCGTTTTTAAATTTTCTAACCTACCTGCCCAATTAAGGGATCTGACATTCCACACTCCGATCCGTAGAACGTCAGTTTTCTTTCTCCTGATAACGACATCCTCTTGAGTAGTCCCCGCCCGGAGATCCGAATGGGGGACTATTTTACCTCCAGAATATTTTACCCAAGAGGACGCCATCATCATTTAATCATACAGTAAAGGTGCATGCCCTCGGGAAAAATTATGGCCGTAGTTTCCCCTTGCTTTCAGCCGTTCGCAGTACCAGCACAGCAAGGCCGTTTTGGTTATTGTTACAAGGCCATATCAGTCAATCATCCAGACTGTTGCCCTTGCAACTACTGAAAAGGCTGCTGCCCCTGTTCAGGAACCACACGTTTGTCTGGCCTCTCAACAGATACCCCTCCGTTGTGGTTGTACCTACAGTACGGCTATCTGTCTCGCTGAGGCACGCAAGCCTCCCCACCAACGACAAGGTCCATGGTTCATGGGGGGGCCAAACATGATATCCCTCATCTAAATGAGTGCTTCACAGCCTGTGCGATATGGATCCTTTCCACCAACACCAGCTTTCCTGGATTGCATGGGTGGGGACTTTCCCTGCAATACACTCTACGTTCCCGTAACCCTCCTGGCCTCAACCTTCATTAGTCACTTTCCTTACCCATCCAGACCCCTCTCTGTTCCCATTCCAGCATGACACAGCCGTCATTTCACAGCCACAACCAGTCTGTTAATTTCTTTTTATTTCTCTTCTTTCCACTACTTACTCTCTCCCCCTTCCACACCTTCTCCCCTGCCCTCCGTCTAGACTGCAGCATTTCACTGTCCGCCACTCCCACCATACTATCCCTCCCCCTCCCCCTCCCCACCCCACCCCAGCCTTCTTCTTACGCCCACCCAGTCGCCACTCCCGTCATACACTGGTGCTGGTGCTCGGAGTGTGGTTTCAGTTCTCAGAGACTGCAGATGTGTGTGCAAGGTGTGTGTGTGTGTGTGTGTGTGTGTGTGTGTGTGTGTGTACTGCTGACAAAGGCCTTAATGGCTGAAAGCTATAATTGTGTGAATTTTTGTTGTTGTGCCTATCGCAAATCAGCATCTCCGCTATATGGCGTGTAGCAGCTTTCCTCCTCTGGTATTGTTGAATTTTTTGTAGGCTACTTTTTCAACATACTGCTGTCATTTTTCTCTTTAACTGTTTGCCCAATACTTTCTACTATATTTAAGAAATATTTGTTAAATGTATATGCTACATTTGACTCTTCATATATAGCTTGCACGTTCGCCTGATATTCACTGGGGTAAACTCAAAGCTGAAGACAATCCACCACATGGCTGACAACCAAGATAATTAAAATATCTCGTTGCAGCACATACTGTGATATCAAAGGAATCTCGTTGGTCTGTCCACATAAATCCTAAATGTTGTAATTTCTTCAAAACTGCTAATTGGATTTTGAAGAGGGAAATGCTATCAAATTTGCCCCGTTTAGAACTATGATAGTAGCAGCAGAAATTACTACAGTTCCATTTGAAAAAGCAAAGTTGAACTCTGTGGTAAATGTAGTCAGGAATACTGCATGTTGTTTACTGTCGAATTTTCCACGTTTAGTGTCGACTTTCCGTAGCTCATTTGGGTGAAAACAGAATTACGATGTTTTAAACAGTTCCAGTGGACACCTTGGCTGAATCAGGCTGTATAAGCTGCAAACAGCAGACAGTGGTCCTAACAGTAAGAGTCCCCACTGCTCTGCAGTTTTCCTCCCCTTCCAGTTCCCACCATCTGTTTCATCTGCTCACTGTAATACTACACTCTCGTTCACAACTGAAAATACCATAAGCCAGTTATCTCTGCTTTTCTGAAGATTGTACAGATGTAACTGTGTTCTGCGTGGTAGTTCCATTTTAATTTATTTATATACATTCACGTCCATATTCTGCTAACCACAGTTAAAGGCATCATAGGAGGTACATCCCATGATTGGAGAGAGAGAGAGAGATAGAGAGAGAGAGAGAGAGAGAGAGAGAGAGAGAGAGAGAGAGTGTGTGTGTGTGTGTGTGTGTGTGTGTGTGTGTGTGTGTGCGTGTGTGCGTGTGTGCGTGTGTGTGCGCGCGCGCGCGCGCGCGCGTTTGTTTGTTTGTTTGTTTGTGATCTTGTGAAATTACTCTCTGTACAATATTATTTTCTAATTTTCCTTATTCTTTCATTTTAGGCCCGCTTAGCTGCGCGCGCGCGTTTGTTTGTTTGTTTGTTTGTTTGTGATCTTGTGAAATTACTCTCTATACAATATTATTTTCTAATTTTCCTTATTCTTTCATTTTAGGCCCGCTTAGCTGCAGAAACGCAAGCAAAAGAACTTGAAGAAATCCACAAAGAGGAGGAAAGAAGGCTTCAGGAATTGGAAGATGTTCGTCGCAGACTTGAAAAATTACTAGAGGAAGAAACTCAGGCGAAGCGAGATGAAGAAATTGTGAGGAATCTTCAAGCGAGGTGCGATTTTAAACTCCTGTAAGGCAGTGGACTCCTGTCACTACCCAGCCTGCTTTACAACTGTCCAGACAGTGGCTGCCCCTCTGTAACTTCTCATTGTGCTCTTCATTCCAAATACTGATAAGGTGCAGCTCTCAGTGCTAGTTTCTCCTGTGCAAGGCTCATCATCTCTGCATAACTATTGTAATCTTCGTATACTATGTTGTCAATTAACTAATCTGTGATGCCACGGTATCTGTTCTACAAACCAATCCCTTCTTTAGCAAAGTTGTGTTATAAACTGATTTTTCCCCCATTTCAGTTCAGTACCTCCTGACTGGGTACCTGATCCACTCAATCTACAGCATTCTCCTGTAGCAGCACATTTGAAAAGCTTCTGTTCTATTCTTGTCTGTACTGTTGATCATCCACCAATTTACTTCATTACAAGGTTACACCCTGAGACGAACTCTCGGGAAAGCCTTCCTAACACTTTATATTCACTGTTAACCTGCCCTCTTTTACATGGAAGCTTTTGATGCTACTGGCATTCTACATTTTAATCCCCAGTACTTCAGCCATTGTCTATTGCCTCATTTTTCAAATAGCAAAACTCCTCTCCTACTTGCAGTGTCTAATATGACTTCATCAGCATCTTATGCTTTAATTTGACCACATTCCATTACCCTTGTTTTACTACTTTAAATATTCGTAACTGCTGTCAGGACATTATCCTTTCTGTTTACCTGATCTTCCTAATCATTTACAATCTCTGACACAATTGCAGTGTCAACAGCAAACCTCCAAGCTTCAATTCCTCCTTCCAGAAATTTAATTTCCTATATGAATTTCTCTTTGGTTTTCCTTACTGCTTGGCCAATGTACAGATTCAGTGAAATGGTGGACTGGTTATAACATTCTATTCCCTTCCCTACTACATTTATTGCAGTCTGCATTCTGTATAGGTTGTAGATAACCTTTCACACTCTTTACTTCATCCCTGCTACCACCAGAATATCAAAGAGTGTATTCAAGTCAAAACTGGCAAAAGTTTTCTCTAAATCTGCAAATACTGTAGACTTAGGTTGCCTTTTTTCAGCCTGTCTTCTAAGATAAGTCAAAGGGTCAGTATTGCCTTTTGTGTTCCTACATTTCTACGGAACCCAAACTAACTTTTCCCAAGTGTGGTGTCTACCAGTCGATGTATTGTCATGATGGTTCAGTAGTATTCATACCACTCAGCACATGGAATTATGATTATTACATTCTTGTTGCAATCTAAGGATGTTTTGCCTGTCTCATGTATTGTTGCATTTCAGTAGAACAGTTTTAACATAGTTGGTTCTCCCAGGATCCCCGATTGTAACTAATGTGTTCTACCCAGGGTCTTTGTGTCAACTTTGGTCTTTCAGTGCTCTGTCAAATTCTTATTGCAGTATCACAAATCCCATCTCATATTCATTGACTTACCCTTCTCTTTTTATATCAGTGCTGTCCAAGTCATTTCCCTTGACAGGTCCTCTATATATTCTTTGCTCAGTATGTCTTGTCATCTCAAATTTTGATGTTCACACAGCTGCTTCTCTTTTCTCTAAAAATTTTCATTAGGCTCTGTCTATCTTTTGCTAACCACATATGCTTTTACAGTCTTGCATTTGTCCTCTAGTCTTCTAGGTTAGCCATTTTGCACTTCCTATCAGTCTGATTTTTGAGACATATGTATCTACTTTCGTCTGCTTCATTTGCTATTGTGTATTTACTAATCTACCAATCTCCTTAACTTTTTTCCTGCAGTTTCTTTAGTTTTAATTCAAAATATGTAAGAAGTAAATTATGGCCCAAGTCAACACACCCCCGTGGAAATGATTTTCAGTTTCAAATAATGTTTCAAAACCTATTTTATGCAGTTCTGTGATAAACTTAAGAGCTTCCAGTGTCTCAGAGTCTCTTATGTGGTTGTAAATTTCTTTCATTATTTTTAAACGAAGTGTTAAGCAAGGACAAAAGATTTTTATCTTCCTTAATTATCTGAATATTTTTTCTACCTCGTTATATATTGTTTCAGTCTCTCCATCATTCTTGAAGCTCTTAGGCATATAAACTTGTACTACTGTGGTGGTTGTTGGCTCATGTCCATCTTGGTTGCAATAATGCATTCACTATACTGTTCTTAGTACCATAGCTTGCCTGCATTTCTATTATCTTGTTCTTTATTAGACCTACTCCTGCATTATCCCTGTTTGATATTGTTTTTATAACCCCATATTCATTTGGCCAGAAGTTGTTAAATTTTGTAACCTATCTACTCAGTTAAGGGATCTACCAGTCCCCACTCTGACTTTTTTGTAGAGAGCTTGTTGTGTTTTTCCTGATGTCATCCTTCTGAGTAGCACTTGTCCAGAGGTTGACATTGGGTACTTGCTCGAAGAGGATGCCATCTTCCTACAGTATAGCTGCAGGCCCTCAGTAAAAATAACAGCTGTAGTTTCTGCTTGCATTCAGCTGTTCACAGTACCAATATACCAAGGCTATGTTTCCCAATTTTACGAGTCCATATCAGTCCATCAGCCAGACTGTTGCTCCTACCGCTACTGAGAAGGCCTTTCCCAATGTTCAAAGTGACGTGAAAAATTAATGCTGAATAGAGACGGAAATTTTTTTTATGACTTTAAACATAGCCCCCAATGGGCACCTGACTCATTGTTTAGTATGTGCTTGGCTGCCTCGGGGCCCCAGCCTGTGCAGCATTGCTTTCTCTTTCTGTGCTGCAAACCTACACTTCGACTATCACTTACATCCTCCGACTTTCCGTCGGATGATCCTTTGAGTGCACCCTGCTCGGACTCGTTTCATGATTTTGGTCTCGATTTCTAGTTTCACTCGCAGCACTACATTCCTATTCCATTAACGTACATGTGGTCCCCATTATTTTGGTTTGACCTGCCATCTTTTCCAAATTTTACAGAAATGTGTGTGTCATGCAGGGAAGGTTGCCCACTGTGATGTATGCTCAACCTTTGTGCCCTTCCACCACGGCACACTTCCTTCCTGTTGTCGTAGCAGGCCCAAAACCCACCACAGTAGCCATCCCGCTGTGAGGGGTGGCGGGGGTCGTCGAGTACCTGCACGATAGTAGCCCCCTGACTACGCAGTGATCACACTGTCGGTACCAGCACTACACACTCGTTACGTATGCCACAGAGTATGTACCCGTCACGACTGGGGCACGGGGGCTCCCAGCAGTGGATTACCTGCCAGGTGGCCATTGCTGTGGCCGTGTGGCGCCCGTGGGGAGAGCCCTCGTTTGGAGTCAGTGGCAGTGTGGTGGGTAATTCGCACATGAAGCGATTTAGTTTCTCCCATTGGTGGTCACATGGCTGCAGCAGTCTCTTCAAATAGGAAGGCCTTGTACAATGCAGCAAAGTATGATACCAGTGCATTCTCTTCCCTTGCCACACCTTGAGTGGAATGCAGGACAAGATGACAATGAGCAAAATCCTCCCCCAATACCCGGTCTGTACCAGGGCTGACAGGGACACCTTTTTGACCTCAAAGGCTTAATTTTTTGTAGAAAACACTGAAGACAAATATGGGGAAGTTGGAGCCATCTCTAAGATGAAGAGTGGTTCCCTCTTCATTAAAACATCATCTCCTGCCCAGTCAGTCACTGCTCTCTCGTGAAAGGTTTGGTGACATCCCCGTGGCTCTCACTCCCCACTGGAGTCTCAATATACCCAGGGTGTCATCTTTCACCATGCCCCCTCCTTTGCAATCTGATGTTAAGCTGCGGGCCAATTTAGAGTGACAAGGTGCGTACTAGAGTTGCTACCGGGACCTTCATCTTGAATTTTGGAGGCGATACATTGCCTCAGAAGGTCAGGTTGGTGGACTGCCGTTGCGATGTTAAACGCTATTTTCCTCCTCATATGAGATGCTTCAGGTGTGTGGATTCAGACATATGTCTACCCACTGCACTGCTAGCCCTGTCTGCAGGAACTGCAGGCGTCTGCTGTACGTGAGTGTTCCTTGTGCCCCTCCACTCAGCTGCGTTAACTGCGCTGAGCCCCACTCTTCCTACTCACCAGATCGCTCCATTTTTTAAGTGTGAGAAGAAAATCCAGGAGTATAAGACACTGGACAAGCTCACATATCAAGAAGCCAGAAAAAAATGGGTGGCTTAGTCCCAGACAAATGACACAATCCAGTGCTACAGCTGCAACATTGTTGTATTCTCTATCACTGGTGCCTTCGTCTGTTGCGCTTCTAACAGTGGGCCCTCAGAGCCACCTCCTGATAACTGTCCCCCCACCCCCGTACCCCATAGACGTATGCCCCCCCCCCCTCCCCCCTTCTGGTGCTTCCACTGCATCCACTTTGGGAACATTGGCTCCCCACCTGTTGGGCACACACACGGGTCCTCAGCCACCAGCTGGCGGAACATCTTCCTCCTTGTGCTTCTCTAGCTAGGAAGAGGTCCCTTGGTACTCATCCTTCCATGGCCCTTGGTACTCATCCTTCCATGGTCCCTGCTGGTCCACAGCCAGACGTCAACCAGTGGCTGAAGGAACCACGTGCTGCTAGCCGATGGACATCTCATTCTTCCTCTGTCCTGAAACCAGTTCACGAAAACCTTCCCTGTCTTCTTTTTCTAACGAGCAGAAGGACGAAAAGAAGTCCTCTAAGATGATAAACTGATTTTTTCCCCCATTTCAGTTCAGTACCTCCTGACTGGGTACCTGGTGTGGTCTCTACACCACTGGCCTCTGCGTGTATCCTTCTGTGCCCAAGGTGCAGATCACGGTGGTGCCTGAGGCACCAGACTTCCTCAGGTAACATGCCATGGAACCTACATCAGTGGATCCCCTGATGTTCAGCCTGTGGCAATACATAACCCGGGGTGAGAACCTGCCCCCTTCTGGTTGCTTCTTCCCCCACAGTATTCGTACAGTCTTATCCTCCAGCAGAATTGTAACAGAATTTCCACTACCTGGCTTAGCAATAGCAGCTTTTAAACACATACCCTGCATTCTATATTGCCATCCAGGAAACATGATTTCCAGCTACTTGCACCCCTACCATTTGTGGCTACCAAGTTATGTTAAGAACTTACTGACTGTGGGAGGGTATCTGGTAGAACTTGTACGTACGTGCTGAACTCTGTATACAGTTTCCTTGGACCTCTTGATACACCACTGGAAGCTCTTGCTGTTGGGGTATGGGCACATTAGGATTTTACTGTGTCTTATGTTTATGTCCCTCCTGATTGTTATGTCCCAGGATGTACTGTCTGGAGTATTATCTCAGCTCCCTGCATCTTTTTTAGTCTTGGGTGACTTCAACACCCATAAACCTTTGTGTGGTGGAACAATGATCACTGACTGGGGTAAAGAAATGGAAACTTTACTGGGACAACTCAGTCTTTGCCTCTTGAACTCTGGTACCCCCATACAGTGAAGTGTGACACATGTAACTTATTTGGCCATTGATCTTCTGCTAGCTACGCACTGGGGAGTACATGATATTGTTTGTGGTCATGACCACTTCCCACTCTTCCTGTTCCTCCCTCAACATTGCTACCCTGGACGCCTGCCCAAATGGGTTCTGCGTAATGCTGCCAGGGATGGGTTAACCTCTGCTGTAGTCCTTAGCTCCCCGTCCAAGGCAGTATCGATGTAGCTGTTCAGCATACAACAGCAACCATTGTGTTGGCAGCCAACCGAGCCATCCCTTCTTCCTCAGGATCCCTCCGTAGGAAGATGGTACCCTGTTGGACTTCAGAGATCGCTGTGGCCATTAGAGATTACAGGCGGGTTCTCCAATGCCATAAGTGGTTCCCCTCATTGGAGCAACTCAGTGTCTTTAAACAACTCTGTGCCCACATTTGCTACCTCACAAAATGCTGAAAGCAAGAATCCTGGAAATGGTATGTTTCACTGTTGAATTACATACCTCTACATCACAGTTATGGGCAAAGATCAGACAACTCTACAGTTTCCACTCCCCTGAAGGTGAACCAAGTGTTTCCTCAGTGGTGCCATTTATGCTAATCCAGACACTGTTGCCAAACATTTTTCTGAGCATTATGCTCACTCATCCCTGTCTAAGCACTACCACCTTGTCTTTTGTTTCGTAAAACTGCAGGTGGATCGAATGTGCTTATCTTTTACTAATTGCCACCTGGAGCCATATAATGGTCCATTCAGTTGATTGGAACTCTCCATCGCCCTAGCCTATTGCTCCGATAGAGTCCCAAGGTGAGACTGCATCCACAAATAAATGCTGAAACATCCCTCAGTGAATTGTCAGCATCACATGCTGCACTCTTTAGTCGGATCTGGATTAATGAAGAGCTCCCAACTAAGTGGTGAGAAAGCACGATAGTTCCGGTACTGAAATCACGTAAGATCCCCCTCGAGATGTACAGTTATCACCCTTTTGGCCTTACTGATGTTCTCTGTAAGTTGCTTGAATGCACGGTGAGCAAGGGGCTGTGTTGACTCCTTGAGTCACAAGGCCTTTTGGTTCCATCTCTGTGCAGTTTTCACAAAGGCCACTCCACGGACTTTGCACGTCATCAGCAGCTCATCACTGTCTTTTTTTGTTCTCCAGAAGGCTTATGACATGACATGGTGTCACCACATCCTTCTAAATTGTACAAATTGTGTTTCTGGGGTCCACTCCGGATGTTTGTCAAGAACTTCCCGTCACACTGTATGTTCAGGATTCAAGTGGGTCCTTCACTCAGTAACTCCACTTATTCAAGAGAACAGGATCTTGCAGGCATCTGCACTGAGCATCACTTTCTTTCTCATGGCCATCAATGGCCCAGTGGCAGCTGTGGGGTATTCGGTATCACTCTCCTTGTGTGCTGTCAATTTTTGCTTTTATTATTGCTCCTCTAGTACGGTTGTTGCTGAGGGTCACGTACAGAGTGCCGTACATAAGGCGGGGTCGTGGTGTCTCACCTGTGGCATTTGGTTTTAAGCCGCCAGGACTTGTCATGGTCACTTTTGTATTGCTCACCCACACCCAGACCTTTTCTTAGATGATCAGTTACTTCTTGCAGTTGAGACGCACAGCTTTTTGCGCCTGGTCTTTGTTCCCCGGCTGATGTGGCTTCCCCATCTTTGCCACCATAAGCAAAAGTGCTGGTGATACCTCAGTACACTTCACTGCTTCAGTAACACTGGCTGGGGCGCAGATCACTCTACCCTTTTGTAGCTCTACGAAGCCCTGATTCTGTCCCATCTCGATTACAGGAGTCTTGTGTACAGTTCTGCATCAACCTCGGCATTGCGGATACTGGACCCCATCCGTCATTGTGGTGTCCAACTTGCAGAAAGAGCATTGTGAACTGGCCTTATGAGCAACATACTAGTTGATGTTGGAATCCCTCTATTACCTATGAGGCACCATCAACATCTGCCGAATCCCACTATACACATTTGTAGCTTCCTGAACATCCCAACTCTCGTGTCATTATCCCTGGAAGGAAGCTGCATCTCCCACAACAGCGACCCAGAACTGAATATACCATTGCTGCATGCCTCCAGTGTCTCTGTTTGGAACTACAACTTCCTCCTTTGTTGCCTCTGGTCAGGGAGACATCGCATCTACCCCCGTGGCTTGTGCCCTGACCTCGGATTTGTCTCAAAATCTGTTTGTTCAAAAGATTCTGTTGACCCTGAGATTTTTCATTGCCTGTTCTTCATTGTCCTCGAGATGTATCCCGGTTCGGAAGTGGTATTCGTTGAAGGCTCAACAGTCAAAGGCCAAACAGGTTTTGCTACACACATGCTCAGTGTAGTGAACTCCACCCTCTGCCAAATTGGTGGAGTGTCTGTACTGCCGAGTTGATGACCATTGAATTAGCCCTTAGCCATGTTTGTTCTTGCACTGGCAATAGTATCCTGATCTGTAGTAACTCCCATAGCAGCCTTCAGCTATAGACCAGTGCTGCTCTCCTCACCCACTGGTTACAGCTGAGCACGATCTTGTCTCTGACCTCCATCAGGGTGGACGGCCAGTTATTTTCATTTCGACTCCCGGTCATGTTGGGATTTCGGGAAATGAATGAGCTGACCATTTGGCCGAGATGACCACCACGGTGCTAATTCTGGAAGTTGGGGTCCCAGTACCAGAAGCTTGAACTCAGATTGATCTGCCCTGATCTCCCCAAACTAACTGAAGACAATTAAGGAGACCATGACTATGTGACAGTCTTCCCTGCATGCTTCTTGCACGGTATCCGTGTCCTCCGTAGACTTCGCATTGACCACACTTGGCTGACCCGTGGCCACATTCTCGGACAGGAGGTTCCACCTCTCTGCTGATGTAGAGCCTTCCTGATGGAGGCCCACTTACTCATAGACTGCCCTAATTTGACTGCTTTGAGGCAGCATCTCGATCTTCCTGACACAATACCTCTGGTGCTCACAGACGACACCAAAGTGGCTTCCTTAGTGTTAAGTTTTGCTCGCAAAGGTGTTAAGTTTTGCCTGCGAATATGGTTTCTATTATGGAAAAGGGAATTAAGATTACAAATATCTTCACTGAAAATATATAAAAAATGTACAGAACAAATTTAATCCGTGTAAAGAAAAAAGACAAATTATCAGGTTAGACACCATGCCAGAGTATGATAGGGATGTTGCCTTTCACCGCTCTTGTTTATTATTTGTTTGAATACAGTCATCAGAAACTGGAGTCAAACACCACATGGCTTTACTCAAATCAACGGAAACACAAAACTGTGCTTTACTTTCTGCAAATGATTTATCTCTTCTGGCATCTTCAGAGAATGGCTTGCAGTGTTCTGTACATGATTTACAATTTTAGCAGAGAAATACAGCATAGGCAACAATGCCAAATAAAAAATAATGAATTCTATGTAAACAAACTCTGTTGGAAAATAACAAGTACAAATAAAGGGCTGTTTCAAAAATGAAATTGTGGAAATAGTGAACACATTCATTATCCCATAAGGAAGAAATAGACTTAGCTGAAAAAGCCACCAACTATACAAAAACTAGGGGAATCATTAATGTGATGAGACTGTCTTTAGTCCAGAAGCACATCAGAATATGCCTTTGTAAGACCTCTGCTGTTTTATGTTAGTGAAGCCCGGACAATAAAATCTAGTTGCTAAAAGACTATAAGCTCAAATCCTTGAGATGAACAGCCAGTTACACCAGTGGAGATCATGAAAGGAATGGAGATATGTTGAGGGTTGTAAAATACATAATATAGAGAACTACATAAAAACTAGAGAAAAGTCTACAACAAATGTGCTTGACGAGGATCCCAAAATCTGTGCTACAGAAAAAGTGGCAGGAGAATTTATCAATGAGATCGTATCAGGCCAAGAGGTGTTACACATGGAAGGGAAAAGAAGAAGAAGTAGTTTTTCAGAAACCTTACTTTGCCTCTCTTAGCTCCATTTTTCCAGGAGATAATTCTGTATGCCAACATAATCGAAAACTCCAGACAGTGGCTGGCATGTCTAAGTGCAATACATGTCAAAGTGAGGTGCTTAACTTGTTTATCTCTAGTTCTGCTTATAAACCATCTGAATCTTTTTGAATTTTATGCTCAGTATTTTATTTGGTGAAAGTCTCTAGTACTAACAGCTTTTCATTTGTTTGAGGTTGCTTAAACTGTTTCCTGTGTGCTATTTATAAGCAAATAGGAGAGTCACCCCAAAAGAAATGCAAAAGGTTTTCCCAAAGAACCAATTTTATCCATACCTTCAGTATTTTTACAGTATGTTGATACATTCGTAAGAGACAAAATGTCATTTTTCAGCATAAACTTCATTCCTTTCCACTGCCTTACAGCTCTGTGGAATTAAGGCAAGGATACGTGCATGGTAGCATCCAGGAGGAAACATGGAAGGAGCCTCCACAAATGATTGTGGTATAGAGAAAACAATTGGGCACACCCGTGAAACATTGTACTAAGGTCAATAGCTAATCCGTCCACCAATGCGAAACGTGTGAGAAACATCAGAGAAAGGTGGTAAACCCACACAGTTGATAATTTTCAAGACCAAAAATTGTGAAAATATTAAAGCAAAAATCAAACTATAGAAAATACAGGATGGAATGTAACAATATTATGAAAAGGAAAGTTGCTACACACCATATAGTGGAGATGTTGACTCGCAGGTAATCACATCAAAAAGACTGCCACAAATAAATAAAGCTTTTGGCCATAAGGCCTTCAGCAATAGATGTACACACACACACACACACGACAAAAACAAACAAACACACACACACACACACACACACACACACACACACAAAGAAACTGCAGTCTCAGGAAATTGAAACCACACTGCGAGCAGCAGCACCAGTGCATGATGGGAGTGGCAACTAGGTGGGAGTAAGGAGGCGGCTGAGGTGGGGAGGAGGAGGGATAGTATGGTGGGAGTGGCGGACAGTGAAGTGCTGCAGTCTAGACAGAGGGCAGGAGAGAAGGTGTGGAGGGGGGAGGGGGTAAGTAACAGAAAGGAGAGAAATAAAAAGTAATTAAAAGACTGGGTGTGGCGGTGAAATGATGGCTGTGTAGTGCTGGAATGGGAACAGGCAAGGGACTGGGTGGGTGAGGACAGTGACTAACAAAGGTTGAGGCCACAAGGGTTAGAGGAACGTAGGATGTATTGCAGAGAGAGTTCCTACCTGTGCAATTCAGAAAAGCTGGTGTTGGTGGGAAGGATCCATATGCCACAGGCTGTGAAGCAGTCGTTGAAATGAAGGATGTCATGTTTGGCAGCGTGTTCAGCAACAGGGTGGTCCACTTGTTTTTTGGCCACAGCTTGTCTGTGGCCATTCATGGGGACAGACAGCTTGTTGGTTGTCATGTCTACATAGAATGCAGCACAGTGGTAGCAACTGAGCTTGTAAATCACATGACTGGTTTCACAGGTAGCCCTGCCTTTGATGGGATAAGTGATGTTAGTGACAGGACTGGAGTAGTTGGCGGTAGGAGGATTTATGGGACAGGTCTTTCATCTAGGTCTATCCCTTTTACGCCGTCTCAACACTACCCACCATCGTGGCTCCATTTGACCATGGGTGCCTTTTACACCAGCCCAGTTGGAGTCTGTATGCTAAAGCTGCTGAACCACCACTGGCCTACCACCATGACTTTCTCCTCAGCAGGTAAGCAGGCCGTTTGTCTGCCACCCCTCCTATGGCTCCTTCTTTGATGATTCCTTAGATCATCAGTATGCGGCTTGTCCCTCTTCCCTGTTACCTCCTGGCATCCACTGTCACCACTTGCTACGGCAGCTTAATTTCACGCCACCTGCAACTTTCCCTGTTGGTGTGAACCCTTCACCACCTTGGCTTTGTGAAGCGACCCATGTTAACCTTGGCGTTCATTCACTTCCTGAGGACATTACTCCAGCCTCGGTCTATTGCCTCCAGTTTCACGACCTTTGCATGGAACTTAACGATAGTACCTTTGTATCTACATCTACATCCATACTCCGCAAGCCACCTGACGGTGTGTGGCGGAGGGTATCTTGAGTACCTCTATCGGTTCTCCCTTCTATTCCAGTCTCGTATTGTTCGTGGAAAGGAGGATTGTCGGTATCCTTGTGTGTGGGCTCTAATCTCTCTGATTTTATCCTCGTGGTCTCTTCGCGAGATATACACAGGAGGGAGCAATACACTGCTTGACTCTTCGGTGAAGGTATGTTCTCGAAACTTTAATAAAAGCCCGTACCGAGCTACTGAGTGTCTCTCCTGCAGAGTCTTCCACTGGAGTTTATCTATCATCTCTGTAACGCTTTCGCGATTACTAAATGATCCTGAGATTGAGATTCAATTGCGGCACACCTGAAATCACTCTTCCTTCGGAAGACTTCTCTCCATTGAGAATGACATGCTGCGTTCTGTTATCTATGAACTCTTCAATCCAATCACACAATTGGTCTGATAGTCCATATGCTCTTACTTTGTTCATTAAATGACTGTGGGGAACTGTATCGAACACCTTGCAGAAGTCAAGAAACACGGCATCTACCTGGGAACCTGTGTCTATTGCCCTCTGAGTCTCGTGGACGAATAGCGTGAGCTGGGTTTCACAGGACCATCTTTTTCGAAACCCATGCGGATTCCTACAGAGTAGATTTCTAGTATCCAGAAAAGTCATTATATTCTAACATAATATGTGTTCCAAAATTCTACAACTGATCGACGTTAGAGATATAGGTCTATAGTTCTGCACATCTGTTGGACATCCCTTCTTGAAAACGGGGATGACCTGTGCCCTTTCCCAATCCTTTGGAACGCTACGCTCATCTAGAGACCTACGGTACACCACTGCAAGAAGGGGGGCAAGTTCCTTCCTTGCATACACTGATGGCTCTCAGACTGACCGTGGTGTCGGATGTGCATACGTCATTGGCACCTGTGTCTTTCGATATTGTCTTCCAGCCCACTCCTCAGTACTTATAGCCGAGCTTTTCTCCCTGTATCAGGCCACCGAGTACACCCGGTGACACGGCCTCCCCAATTGTGTCCTCTGCTCAGACTCGCTCAGCACCCTCTAATGTCTCTGTGCGCTGTACACTGCTTATCCCTTAGTGCAGCGGGTCTAGGGTAACTGTCATTTGCTCACTCTTGGTGGAGCCAATGTCACGTTTCTGGGGGTCCCTCGTCATGTCGGTCTGCCAGGAAACGAGGCTGCTGACGCTGCTGCCAAGGCCGTAGTCCTCTTACCTCAGCCTGTGAGTACAGCTGTTTCCTCAGATGATCTCTGCGTTGCCGTGTGTCAGGTGGTGGTGTTCCTTTGGCATCGCCAATGGTCCTCCCTTCACGGGAATAAGCTTTGGCTTCTTAAGCCTCTCTCAGTGCCTTGAATGACCTCCTCTCGGCCGTCCAGCCGGGAGGAGATTATTTTAACTCGACTGCGTATTGGGCACTGCCTTTTTAGCCATCGTCATTTTCTCAATGGCACTGCCCCACCACTTAGTATGTATTGCGCCCAGATTTTAACTGTCCGCCACTACCTGCTGGAATGCCTCCCCCCCCCCCCCCCCCTTTTTTTTTTTTTTTTTTTTTTTTTCTCATTCCATCTTTGATTTGCCATCTGATTTATCAACAGTTTTAG
The DNA here is from genome assembly GCF_023864275.1 of Schistocerca cancellata. Lineage (NCBI taxonomy): Eukaryota > Metazoa > Arthropoda > Insecta > Orthoptera > Acrididae > Schistocerca > Schistocerca cancellata. The sequence continues at coordinate 26,114,917 of NC_064626.1, read as the reverse complement.
CAAATGACACATGGGCTGTCACCCGCATTTAACTTTTTATTCGCTGAAGCAATATGGTAAAGGCCATTTAATTTTTAGTTTTCGATCTCCATTTTTCTATGGTGTATTTTATCCCTTTTTCCACGTGCCTTGTTTAGATGTCTCCTATTCTTTCCATTGGGACTGACATATAGTCGTTTCCCTTGTCTCTGTGTTTGCGTTCTATAGTTTTGACTTAGGCGTGTATGACCTCAGTTGTTTTTTGCGCCTGAAAAGGAAACAAACAAACCTCCCACAGTGGTATTCCACTGTGCACTGAACCTACTCAATATACTCGTCCATCCTTAGACAACTCCTGCTCCCAACCCATTACCTCGTGGCTCATACCCTTAATAGACCTAGATGGAAGACCTGTCCCATACATCCTATCACCATCACCTACTCCAGTCCGGTCACGAACATCATATATGCCATCCAAGGCAGGGCTACCTTTGAAACCAGTCGTGCTCTACAAGCGAAGCTACAACCACCATGCTGCATTCTATGTGGGCGTGACAACCAACAAGCAGTCTGTCTGCATGAATGGCCACCAACTAACTGTAGCCAAGAAACAAGTGGACCACCCCTGTTGCTGAACACACTGCCAAACATGACATCCTTCGTTTCAATGACTGCTTCACAGCCTGTGGCATACGGATCCTTCCCACAAACACAAACTTTTCTGAATTGCGCAGGTAGGAACTCGCCCTGCAGTAAATCCTACATTCCTCTAACCCTCGTGGCCTCAACCTTCATTTGTCACTGTCCTCACCCACACAGCCCCTTCCCTGTTAGCATTCCAGCAGTACACAACCCTCATTCCACCATCACACCCAGTCCGTTTACTTCTCTCCTTTTCCGACACTTGCTGTTGATTTTAAGTATACAGTGAACTTTCTGCTTCCTGTCTCAATAGCTTTTCACAGTTCTGGCCAGTTAAATGTGTCAGGTTCTTTGTAGTGATCTTACTTCATTGTATGAATGATCTTGCCAAAAAAGTTCCACCGGGCCTAAATTAGAGGCATTCACATAGTTTGAGTGCTTTTGTGTTCTCAAATCTTTGTTTAGTTTATTAACAAGTTTGAAAAGGATAGACTGCTACTCAGTGTAAAGATGACAGTTAGAGTTCCAGACAGGCACAACAAAAAGGCTGTAACACACTGAACGTTTGGCTAAAGCCTTTTTCACAAAAAAAAAAGGAAACGAACATGCATTCACATAAGAAAGCACACTTCACACATATATTACCGCTCTCTCTGGTCACTGTTACCAATGGTGTTATGTCAAGTGGAAGCAGCAGACGCTTGGATTTGTGAGGGAGGGGGGGGGGGGGGAGACACTATTTCTGAAGGTGGCTTTGGCCAAAAACTCAACATGTAACAGTCTTCCTGTTGTGCCTGTTGGCAACGCAGTATGCCATCTTTATGGTGAGTAGCAATCTATGATTTTCATAATTTAGACATTCCAACCTGGACTTTCCATTATTTAGTTTATTAACCAGTTAATTTTTTATTAACGTAGAATGAGCTTTCAAATGTTAGTCGCAGTTTGTTTTTCATGACTTCCAAATTTCGTACAGTATTTTTAATGTAATAAAAATTGAATTTTGACAGAGTTCTTCGTGAAGAATGGGAGAAGAGAGAGGAATTGGAGCAGCTCCAAGAAGAACAGAGATTACTTCTAGAACAAGAGAGAGAGAAGAGAATTGAATTTGAGAAAAAACAGAGAGACAAGGAATTGCAACTGCAAGGTTAGATTACTACTCTGACATAACTGAGGGCTTCACTGGATAGGCTTATTAATATTCTATCTATACAAATGGAATCCTTGGTTTTTCAGAGGCTATTGATCGTTTGAGGCAGCTAGAAGAAGAAAGATTGCAGCTTGATCAGGAACTTAATATTGCAAGAGATAAGATACTTCTGTCAGAACAGTCAAAAGAAGTTCTTGAGGCGAAATTGAGGGTAAGTGTGAGATTGTATGTTTCCTTAGTTGGTACTGTGACACAAAGAGCATTGGGAATCGCCTAGCTGGGACTGGGTGAAGTGAAATATATAGCAGATTGAAAATTATACACACTGCAAATGTGACAGGCAAAGGCGATATACCTGTTGTCCTTTTGTGTTTTATTTTTAAAAAACTAGTGTTTGGTGTAATGTGTGGCAGCCAGTGCTGTATTAAATTCTGATTCTGACTTCCCATCAAGTATGGCCCAGTGCATGTAGAATGTTTATCATTTGCTCTCATTTTGGAAGAAATATGAGACATGTACTTACTGAATGTATAGTGAATTGTAGAATATACCCAGGTGCGGTGCAGGTGACGTTACTGACATTCTATAATCTTCCAACGTCATCAGCAGAATAAGACAATGCACTCAGTTGCATATAAACACCACTACTTGCGATTTGTGAGCATATGCTGCTTTCCCATTTTTTGTAAACCAACTGTCAAGTAGGATGACAGCTCTATCTAGCCCGTAGCTGGTATCCTGGAGAGATGTAGCTGTTACGAATAAGCAACTATTGTCTGCGTATTTCAGTAGTTTAACAGGTGGCAGTAGAAGTTCCAGTAACCGCATCTTTTACAATACTGGGAGTTGAAAGTGCTCCTTATGGGATGTCTTGTGATATTCTGTGATGGCCCACCGTCGTATATTTCAACACAATGTGTGGGAAGCAGCCAGTAGATATCTGTAATGAAGGTTTTTGATAATCTGCCAATATGGAGCTTATTTATTGGAATAGAAATTTTTGCATTGTAAGTAAGGTATAGAAGACTGCACAAACAAATGTGGTCAAAATTTCAGTCTCTACTATTACACAGATACTGCAGGTTCTCCTTTCTTTTCTGAAGTCGTCTTGATGTATAGGCAATAAGTAATTGTGTTCCAGCCACAGTACTGACTTTGTTTTAATAGTCCACTTCAGAGTTTTGTTGACGCTAGAGTTTAGCACCGTTTGCCTAAAGACTGGGCGCAACTGAATTCTTTCCCTCACTGCAGTGGTTTTTGTCACCAACCCGTGTCATTGGGATGGATCCTGTAGACCTGATTTCAAGTGGGTGATAGTCAGAAAACAGATGTAAATTGAATATATGCAGATAACTGTGACCTGTTCCTTTCATAATATTTGGTTTTTTCTATAAACCAGTTTTTGAGCCCTTTCGAGCACATCATCAGATGCAGTGTGCAGACATTATGTATTTCTTTTTAAGTGCGATGCCAGGTGCCAGCTTGTGGTGGTGTTGTTTGTATTGCAGCCAATGTCCACCTGTCGGCCTCCTCTTTACTTGTCTATTGGTCAATAAATTAATCATTTCTCACTGTAAATGCAGTGACACCATAAATCTGCCAGAATTCAGCATCTGTTGTAAAGTGGAAAGAAAATAAGTCTGTGGCCGATAGGCAGTTAAAAGGGAAGCTGCTAAGTGGACATAACTACACTACTGCCCACACCATCACAGGCCCGTACCTGGCATTGTGCTAAAAAATAAGTACATATCTTGTGAATTCTACAAAACTGCTTTATGGAAATAAAGTTACCTGTATCTATGTTCAGTTATTGCACAGTAGTATGTTCCACAGTATATGTAATCTTTAAGCTTAATTCTAAATGTTGTCAGTGCTAGAGTTCATGATTGACATTTGTCTGATTGCCAGCTCAACCGTTATCTTTCTACTTCAGGAACATGGAAAGTCATCTTCCTACGTGATATCAAATTACAGTACTTTAGGGTTAATGTTCACCAACAGTAAGCCTGTGACTGTATCTAGAATATTGTTCTCATATGTTTTGTTTCTAAACATTATAAATATCTGCTATATTTACATCTGCATCTATACTCTCTATAAACTGCTGTGAAATGCATGGCAGAGGGCATGCCCCATTCCACCAGTTAGTAGGGTATCTCCCCATTCAATTCGAGTATTGAACAGGGAAAGAATGCTTGTTTAAATGCCTCTGTGAGTTGTAATTAATGTAATCTTGTCCTCATGTTCAGTATGTGAGCAATAAGTAGGAGTATCCACGGGTGTAGACTACTGCCGGTCTACAGTGTCCAACGGGCACAATATTTCGGCGATCATACATGTCGCCATCATCAGGTGAACTGACGGACTGAGCTCCTGTGAACATGCCGGCATGGAGATCCGTACGCTATGGCTGCTCAGGTTGGATGAGTCAGATATCATTGTGAGTTTTGACGTCGTTTCCTTGTTCACGAGGGTACCCCTGCGAGATTCACTAGAATTGATTAGTCAGAAGTTCAACGAGAAGACCACTGAACTTTTTAGGCATGTCTTGACTTCCACGTATTTTCTTTTTAATGGAGAATACTATGAACAGACGGATGGAGTCGCCATGGGTAGCCCACTCTCACTGGTGGTAGCGAATTTGTACATGGAGAACTTCAAGGAGGAAGCCCTGTCATCTGAATGGAAACCTACTTGCTTTTTCCGTTACGTGGACGACATGTTCGTCATCTGGCCACATGGTATGGATAAAGTCCTTGACTTCCTTACACATCTAAACTCCATACACCCCAACATCAAATTCACTATGGAGACCGAAACAGAGGGTAAATTATCTTTCCTTGACGTCTTGGTCAAGAGAAGGGCTGACGGCACCCTAGGTCATGGGGTGTATCTGAAGAAAACACACACTGATCTGTATTTGCACGCAGACAGCTGCCACCACCCTTCACAGAGGAATGGGGTAAAAACTGTAGTACATAGGACGCGCACTATCTTTGACGCAGAGAGTCTACCCCAGGAATTGCAACATCTGAGAACTGTATTTCGAAAAAATAGGTACTCAGAGTGGCAGATTCAACGTGTTCTCCGCCCAACCACTACAGCAGAACCTGTGGAGATGGATGAAATCACGAGGGAGGAGGTAGGCACTGCATTTATTCCATATACAGGTGCGCACTCGGGGAAAATCGCCCGCATTTTGAAGAAACACCGGGTCGGAACTGTGTTTCGCCCTCCGAATAAAACCCGTGCACTGGTGGGGTGGGGAGCGCCAAAGATGACCTCGGTTTGAGGAAGGCCGGCATGTACCAGATTCCGTGTCAATGTGGCAAGTCATATATTGGTCAGAAGATGCGTACCGTCGAGGATCGATGCCTTGAACACCAGAGGCACACTCGAATGATGTATCCGAGCAAGTTGGCGGTCGCTGGACATTGTCTGTCGGAAAATCACGCTATGGAGTATGAACACACAAGGATTCTGGTACAGACGTCGAGATACTGGGACAGCGTTGTTAGAGAGGCCATCGAAATTCACACCACTGACGACCTCATAAACCGTGACAGTGGCTATAATCTTAGCAAGGCTTGGGAATCAGCGATTGGGTGAATCAAGAGTAAATCGAGCAAACGTATAGTTGTGATGACCAAGGCGGACAGAGCCATCACACCGACGTCATCTCAGACGCCGTCGCAATCTGTTCCACCGCGCGGACGTGGCACGGACGGCGGAGTGAGCGTGCCGCGGGTGGAGGGTATTTAAATCGGCCGCCGCCGCGACCGAACCCAGTTCCCCCTGAGCAGCCATAGCCTACGGATCTCCGTGCCAGCACGTTCACAGGAGCTCAGTCCGTCTGTTCACCTGATGATGGCGACATGTATGATCGCCGAAATATTGTGCCTGTTGGACACTGTAGACCGGCAATACACCCGTGGATATTTTGATTATCAAATACGCCAGGAGAAACTCAAGAATCAAATAAGTAGGAGGTTATAGTATATGGTGAGAATTATCAGTTAAAATCAGTTCTAGAAACTTAGTAAGCAAGCTTTCTCAGGATTGTTTACATCTGTCATCCAGAGTATGCCTGTTCAGTTTTTTCAGCATCTGTGCAACTCTCTCCTGCAGGACAGGGCAGACCTGTGACCATTCACCCTTCCCCTCTGTATTTAGATTCAGTTTTCCCCATTAGTCCTATTTGATATGGGCCTCACACATTTTAGCAATATTCCAGAATGAATAACATGAGTGATTTATAAGCAGTCTCCTTTATAAACTTCAATGCAAGATGCCTATAATAGTTTCCACAATGAAACTTTGTCTGGAAACCTGCCAGAAAGTCCGAAGAGATTCTGGTCATATGTGAAGTATGTTAGCGACAAGACACAATCAAAGCCTTTTCTCCACGATAGCAATTGAGATACTATCGAAAACAGTGCTGCCAAAGGAAAGTTACTAAACACAGCCTTCCGATATGCCTTCACAAAAGAAGACTTTAGTAAATATGGGAGATGAAGAAGCTTGCGCAGGATAGAGTAGCATGGAGAGCTGCATCAAACCAGTCTCAGGACTGAAGACCACAACAACAACAACAGTAAATATTAAAGAATTCGAATCCAGAACAGCTGCCGACACGATTAACGTAGAAGTAGATATCCTTGGAGTAGTGAAGCAATTTAAATCACTTAAGAGGAGCAAGTCTTCTGGTCTAGACTGTATACCATTTAGGTTCCTTTCAGAGTATGCTGATGCAATAGCTCCATACTTAGCAATCTCATATAATATACAACTATTTGCTCTATGAAAGATCCATACCCAAAGACTGGAAAGTTGCACGGGTCACACCAATATTCAAGAAAGGTAGTAGGAGTAATCCACTAAATTACAGGCCCATCTCATTAACGTTGATATGCAGCAGGATTTTGCAGCGTACATTGTGTTCGAAAATTATGAATTACCTCGAAGAAAACAGTGTATTGACACAGTGTAACACAGATTTAGAAAACATCGTTCTTATGAAACACAACTTGCTCTTTACTCACATGAAGTGTTGAGTACTATTCACAAGGGATTTCAGACTGATTCCCTATTTCTGGATTTGCGGAAGGCTTTTGACACTGTACCATACAAGCGGCTTGTAGTGAAATCGCATGCTTATAGATTATCATCTCAGTTATGTGACTTCCTGTCAGAGAGGTCACAGTTCGTAGTAATTGACGGAAAGTCTTAGGAGTGAAGATCTCTGGCGGTCATCAGAAGATCAAAACAAATCGCAAAACGATTTAGAAAATTGGCAGTTGACCCTAAATAATGAAGTGGGAAGTCATCCTCGTGAGTGCTAAAAGGAATCTGTTAAACTTCTGTTACATGATAAATCAGTCAGATCTAAAGGCCATAAATTCAAGTAAATACCTTGGAATTACAATTACGAATAACTTAAGGAATACATAGAAAATGTTGTGGGGAAGGCTAACCAAAGACAGTATTTTATTGGCAGAACACTTAGGAAATGTAACCGATCTACTAAGGAGACTGCCTACACTATGCTTGTGCGTCCTCTTTTAGAATACTGCTGTGCGGTGTGGGATGCTTACCAGATAGGATTGACAGAGTACATCGAAAAAATTCAAAGGAGGACAGCATGTTTTGTACTATCGCAGAATAGGGGAGAGAGTGTGACTGGAATGATACAGGATTTGGAGTGGACATCATTAAACAAAGGGGTTTTTCGTTGCAGAGTGATCTTCTCACGAAATTCCAATCACCAACTTTTTCCTCCGAATGTGAAAATATTTTGTTGACACCAACCTACATAAGGAGAAACTATCACCATGATAAAATAATGGATATCAGAGCTCATACGGAAAGATATGGGTGTTCGTTCTTTCCATGTGCTATACGAGATTGGAATAACAGAGAATTGTGAAGGTGGTTCAATGAATCCTCTGCCAGACACTTAAATGTGATTTGCAGTGTATCCACGTAGATGTAGACTGATTGCGTTTTCCCAGCGTTCTACCAATAAACCAAATCCTACCACCTGCTTTACCCATGACAGTCTATGTGGTCATTCCAATTCATATCCCTACAAAGTGTTACATCCAGGTATTTTTATGAGTCGGCCGATTCCAACTGTGACTCATTGAGATTGAAGTCATAGGATACTAGATTTTTGTCACTTTGTGAAGTGCACAGTTTTACATTTCTGAACATTTAAAGAAAGTTACCAATATTTGCATCACTTTGAAATCTTATCAAGAGCTGACTGAATATTTCCGCAGCTTTTTTCAGACAGTACTTCATTATAGATAATTGCATCATCATCTGTAAATAGTATGAGGGTAATATTAATATTCTCTGCAATGTCATTAACGTACAACATGAACAGCAAGGGTCCCAGCACACTTTCCTGGGGCACACATGAAATTACTTCATCTGACAATTTACTCTCCATCCAAGTCTTCCCTAGCAAAAAGTCCTCAGTCCAGTCACAAATTTCTCTTGGTACCCCGTATGATCATACTTTTGACTATAATCATAGATGTGGTATGGTACTGAGTTAAATGCTTTTTGGAAATCAAGAAATACTGCAGCTACCTGACTACCTTAACTCAAAGCTTACAGAATGTTGTGTGAGAAAAGGATGAGTCAGGTTTCGCATGATCGATGTTATAAGAATCCATGCTGGTTTGCACGGACAAGGTCATTCTGTAAGAAATAGCAGATTATGTTTGAACAAAGATGATGATGTAAAATTCAGTAACAAATTGATGTCAAGAATATTGGATTGTAGTTTTGCGGATCGCTTCTACTACACTTCTTGTAAATGGATGTGACCTGTGCTTTTTTCAGACTACTGGGCACAATTTTTTTGTGTGAGATCATGCTTGGCTACTGCAGGGCCCCAGCCTTTGCAGCATATTTTCCCTTCCATACTGCATGTCTGTCCTGCTATTCTTTTTCCCCTCCCATGGGGAACATATTTGGGTTATTTTTGGGAATGTATTCTGAAGTTTCAGTAGTCTGATTTCAGAATAATCCCTCCTCTGTTTTTTTCTTTCTTTTTTTCTTCACTGTACAACGCCTATTTTTGCCCACTTTGGCATTTGAGGTTACTTTCTGTGTCTTCTTCCTTTCTGTGTGCTCCTGAAGATCGGCCCATGCATCTGACACTTAACAGATGACTGTGTAATGCGTAATTCCCAGGCCTGGTTTGACAGGTAGGCTTTGCACACCCAATGGCACAGGCCAGCCCCAGGGAGAGGTGATTGATTAAGCTATTATCGTCCCAAATTTCCAATTGTCCCTCTGTTTGGAGTGCGGGACTTGTGACTTGAGGTGTGGACAGTCACACCGAAGGCAGGTGTGTCCCCACTGAGGGGGGGATTGGGGGGGGGGGGGGGCACACAGTTGGGAGAAGTAAGACATCAAAGCACAAAATCATTGTGTCTTCTCAGAAGTGATGTTCTCAGTAATAGTGTCACTCTGCTAATAGATTTTCATTTATCCATATAAGGAGCAGCCTTTCGACATTGTGCAGAATACGAAAACATTGTTTAGATAGTCTTGTCACTCCCTTTGAAGCATCTATCTCCTTAATATTGTCCTTGTTCGTGAGAATAGCTCAAATAGTTGATGTAGACCAATTGTGTGTGCATGCTAAATCAGCAACGCTCACGCTGTGTTCGCATTTTGCAATGATTTTATGTTTTATTTCTAAGGTAATTTTCTTTGTCTTATGGTTGTCTTCTTGCGTCTTTATCTTTGGGGACGTTTCTACAAAGGTTGTTAAAATTTGCACACAAGAAGCACTGTGTGAACACAAGTTTAGAGAAAATGTGTGATGACAAGCTGCACTAATAGGGTAGCTGAAGTAGCGCTAAACCCAGACTGCAGTATTACTAAAGACATTGTTCACATGCCACTGCCGACAGTGAAAGGTGTTCATATGGTTGAACGTTTCCTCCATTGTGCGTGAACGGCTGGTGACATTACACTAAATCGTCGTCACTCATTATGTGAAACATCACTTGTCAAATGAGTCAGATTTACAATTTGTTTTGCTCATTATGGGAAGTGCTCGTTGAGATTCTACGGTAGCTCAACTGCAAATTCAGTGTAGAATCTTATAGGGGTTTGTCTGTAACATTAGCTCTACGTGTCACTGGAACACAGAAAGACGTCCATACACTATTAGCCATACATTTGTACAAGAGACTAAGTAAATTCAAACTGTAATTTCCTGCTAATATCATGATTGTAAATAAAACTCAAAAACTTTTAAAACAGTTGTGGACTTTTACAGGGGCCAAGTCATAGTTTTATTTATGAAGGTGCAACCTTGAAACTTGGGTAGGGTATTAATCCTCCTCTGTGTATTTGTGCTTCAACACGACACATTTTTCCCAATGGCGAATGGCTCAATGGAGATCTGTTTTGTAGAAATAAGACATTTTGTTCGTTCAGGAAAGGATAAACTTCAAAAATCGCCTTCTTGTTGTTCTTCTATAAATGCCTGCCATGCAGTTGTTTCCCCTTGTGAGGTTAGAGGGAGAAGTCACTGATGCCATTTTGAGTTAACACAGTGGGAGAGGCATAATCAAAAGATGTGGCATGCGAGGCTCTCCTGTGCAAACAGAGTTTGATTGAGACTATGGACTGTGGACACTCCTTTGGGCAGCTTCCTGTAACACTTTTATCTGACAGCCCCCCATAATCTTGCAAGTGATCTTGATAGTAAGTTCCTGTAACAGTTTGCCCCCTTCCCAGCATCAGCTGCTAACGTCACTCCATAAAGTTCCAAAAAATTATCGGCATCCCCTTGTCCTGTGATGACTGGGTGTCCTATGATGGTGGGTGGGTATTCCGTGTTTCCATTGGGTTCATTGTCCCTTTGACACTTGGCACTCGTCTGTGGTGATAGGGTGACAAAAGAAGTGGTCTGGGTTGGCCTGACATAGGTGAGCATACCCATGGCTTCGTCTGTTTAGCGGTCTTTCTGAATGGGTTTTGAGCAGTTGCAGCATGTGGGGTGTGTTTTGCTAGTTCAATTTTGTCAGCAGCTCCACGACTCACTACCATGGGTCACACAAGACTGCGACTATTGATCCTGTGCCCTTCTTTGTATACATTCAATTTCTGTTGTTAGTCATAGTTACTTTGGTCCCACACACTTGAGTAGTATTCTCGGATGGGCGCATGAGTTTTTTGAAAGCAGTCTGCTTTTTAAATTGATTGCATTTCCCTTGTATTCTACCAATGAACCGAAGTCTGCCACCTGCCTTACCCACAAATGGGCCGATGTGATCATTCCATTTCATTTTTGCACAATTTATTGCACCCAGGTATTTTAATGAGTCGACTGGTTGTGTCTGTGACTCATTGTAGTCGTAGGATTTGTGCAAAATTTTACATTTCTGGACATTCATCATTCTGACATCACTGAGACAGTTATATTCCAATGCCCTCCAACATGAACAAGGTACATGTTTGAGGCCTTGTTTGCTATTTATTTTGTGTGTGTGTGTGTGTGTGTGTGTGTGTGTGTGTGTGTGTGTGTGTGTGTGTGTGAGAGAGAGAGAGAGAGAGAGAGAGAGAGAGAGAGAGACATTGTGAAAAAAATACTCACTAGAAATTACATAATCGATTTTGTCTGAATTTTCATAACCAGACAAAGAGTGGAAAATAGACAAATGAGATAGAAAAATAATTATCACGAGGTCTAGTTTTGCAAGGGGGGGAAGGGCGGGGTGCAAGCTTGTTTGAAATTAATCAGGTAATTATAAAAATTTAATTCGTGATTTGATGGGAAGATTTGTGGGAATTTTCATAGCCAAATGAACAATGGAGTATGTACAAAAGGTGTACATACAAAAGGTGTGAGAGAGAGAGATTTCATTGTTCAAAAGTAATCGGAATATTACAAAAAACCTGTTGATTTGACTGAATGTTCCTTCTTTCGAGTTGAAAAAATGTTTATTTTATCAAACCACAGCAAAAACTGAAATTTTTCTTTCTCTTGGTCTCTGTACTCTTAATTTACAAAGTGGAACACTGATCGATATTTGAGTGTATTATATTTCACGCTTTCTGAACAAAACTTGGAAACAAAATTGAAAAAAGGGGTAGTCAGGTGTTTTGTGAGGTAATTTGTCTAGAAGTAAGAAATAAAGTAGCTCAGAAGAAATTTGATGTTCGAAATCCTAATCCATCAGACAGATATCCTCTTGCAATCTTCAAAATTCTAATTTAAATATTGAACTTTAAATTGTCAATTGGCTCCTCATTTGTGGTATATAATTTCAAACATCATTCAAATCCATGTCAGATGTTTCTATAATTTGTTTTATTTCTTAGTTTTGGACAAATCATTTTGCAGGACATTTGACTATTTTTTCACAATTTTTGACATTCTTGTTTCAATCCATACTAGCACCTCTCAAGATATAAAATACTTCAACACGCTGTATAATAATACATTATCTTATGTGAATTAGTGGATTCCATAGAGAGAATAATTGTTCTTAGATGATTTATAGGAATCGGGCTAAAAATCCAGAGGTAGTTCCTCAATGGCCCTACCTACAATTTTGCTGACAAATATTTCTATGGAATTTAAAATAATAGTAAGTTAGAATCAGTTCCAAGCAATCCATGTATGCCTTAATCTCTTGGATTGACTTATCTTTTTCTACTTACGAAGTTATCAGTCACTATGTGTAGAGTGAATTTCATTGGAATGTTTGTGTAGAGATTCACAATGTCTAAGGAGGCTAATTGGGATCCATCAGTCATGTTAGTGTATGAGGGTAGGTTAAAAAGTTCTCGGAACAGAATATAAAAAAGTACTTACATCACTGAAACTTCTTTTATTTTTCAATGTAGTCTCCTTGTAGATTAATGCACTTGGTCCAATGATGTTCCAGTGCCTTGATCCCATCTTAAAAATTAGTTTCCTCCAGGCCTGCAAAATAGTTGTGAACTCCTGCTATCAGTTCTTCATTTTAAGTGAATCTACATCCACTGAGAAATATTTTCAAATATTTTCAGTTTTGGGAAGAGATGGAAGTGTGATGGAGCCATATCAGGTGAATAAGTCAGATGTGGCATCAATTCATACCTTAGTTTGTGTAATTTTGCCATGGCGACGGCACCTGTGTGTGGGCACGCATTGCCTTGATGGAAGATGACTTTCTTCTTTGCTAAACCTGGCTTTTTTGTGTGTCTTTTGTTGCAATTTGTCCAGGAACGTAGCATAGTATTCTCCAGTAATTGTTTGCCCAATGGGGAGATAATCTACAAACTGAATCCCTTTTGCACCCCTGAACACTGTTACCATGACCTTTCCCAGAGAAGGAATTGTCTTTGATGGAGGAGAATCAGCATGTTTGCACTGCTTTGACTGTTGTTTTGTCTCTGTGCACCCCAAGTTTCATCTGTGGCGCAAAAAATTCTTTTTCGTTTCTTCTAAAACGGGCCAAACATTGTTCCGATATGTCTATTGTCAAGCGTTTTTGATCCAGCGTCAGGAGTCGTGGCACCCATCTTGCAGATAATTTTTTTCATTTCTAATTCTTCAGTTAAAATGTGATAAACTCTTTCAGGTGACATGGCAAGCGTGAGCAATTTCAAGCACTTTCAATCAGCGATCCTCCATGACCATTGTGCACTTTTGCAATGATTTCGGGAGTAGTGACACATCTTAGCTGACCACTGCGTGGATCATCATCTAAGCTCTCCTGACCAAATTTAATTTCATTTGTCCATGTGGCAACACTTCGCTACTGATGTTAATAGTTTGTGCAAATTGAATAACACATAATGGTAAATATGATAATAAAGGAAATAGTTAAATCATGTAGATTTGGATAAAGACATACAGTGAGTATAAGTTAAAATTTCAGATATTCTTTTGCTCAATCAAACCTCTATGGTGTAGAAAGCCTTCTTTTTAAGCCAGTTTTGTAGAACATTTCTGAAGATTTTTAATGGGTTAGTGTGAGCTTATATGGACAGTGCATTAAACAGTTTTAATACGAGGTATGTACGACTATTGTGTGTCTTGCTTAGTCATGTGAAGGTCAATCTTCTCTTTGTGGCGTATATTGTGACAATGGAGTGTTTGCCTTAATCTGTAGATCTCGTGGTTTTCTTTTGTGTAGACTAGGCAACTAAGTGTAAATAATGATACAGCAGTGACAACTAATTTCTTGGAAAGTGGCCTAAAGGATATATTGCTTTTGAAAATACATGCTACGCATGTGATGGCCTTTTTCTGTGATATGAAAACACTTTTTGCCCCAGTGGAGCAGCCCCAAAGCAGAGTGCAGTATGTTGTGTGGCTATGAAAAAATGCATAATAGGAGCTCGGCATCTTATTTTTGCTTGCACATGCTCTTTAAGTTTATGTAACAGGTATATGACTCTTGATAATTTAGTGCATATAGAATCTGTGTGGAGGTTCCAAGTCAGTTTTGGAATCCATGGGTACACCAAGAAGTTTAACTGACATACGATCATTGTTGGTATTGCATAAATTAAAGATTACAATTTCAGTTTTTTCTGGTTTGCAGTTAGTTCATAGTCTCTAAACCAGATGTTGGACATTCTTTTGGCTTTTATTTGTTCCTGTAGGTCCTCTGTCATTTCCAGTTGCAATGAAATTGGTATCATCAGCATAAAGAACTGATTTACGTAGCATGATACTAAGTAGGCCATTAATATAGATTATAAATAATACAGGTCTCAGTACGGAAATTTTAGGCACACATTGTGAAATATTTCAGAATCTAGGGCTCATACCATTAAAATGTACCATCTGCTTCCTATTGTCAAGATACGATTCTCTACAGGTGAGTTCCGTATCTCGAATGCCGTGGCACCTCAGTTTACGTATTAGAATGCGATGACTCACAGAATCAAATGTCCTGTGTAGGTCAATCAGTGGGGCATCAACAGACGATGTTGCATCACAGACGCAAAGTATTGTCAAAACAAGATTTCCAAGAGCTTTCAGTGCAGGTGAATTTTCCCTGAAGCTATATTCACTTTCTGGCATTGTTCCATTGCAGGTGAAACATTTGTAAATTTGCTGGTATATGCAATGTTCTACTCTTTTCAAAAGTGTGTACAAGAGAAATAGAATGGTAGTTATCAACACAAGGCTTATCCCCTTTCTTATGTAGAAGGATAATTACTGTTACCTTTAACAAAGCTGTAAAAGAACAACTCATAAAATTCAGTTTATTGGTACACTAATTGGTTGTAGTATGTTTTCTGTCTTTCTTTTATAACAAAATTTGACAGACCATTCAAGTCTTCTAAATTTGAGTTGCTGAATTTTGCTATAGCTACGGCAATGTCAGTGACAGCAATTTGTGCCCACTTGAATGTAGATGTTGCATGTTTGCTGTGTGCCATGAATAACGTTTTTTAGATGTTTGTTAATACCTGATTTATAATTATAATTTTGTTGAGTTGGGTGTCCTTTGGAGTTAGAATTAATAATGAAGTTATTCATTTCTTCAGATGTGATACAGGTAGTATCACAAATCTCCAAGCAGATTTGAATTGTTTTGTGATTGCTGAATATAGTTACCTAGTTACAATTTGCCATTCATTTCTGTTTTATATTTCTGATCTGTACCTCTTCTTCAGTTGAAGTTACTGGATTGTATCTTCTTCATTGTTCTTTGATATGTTGTAGAGACTGATGACCTGTGTTCTTATTTTTTGAGGTCAGATGTGTACCGCCGATGTAAACTTCTGTGCTAACTTTTGCCTGGTTTCCCCTTGTGTCTTTTTAATGCTTCAGTACAGCACTTATTAAGCATATTGGAAACAAGATTGACAGAGCTGTAAAAATCTTCTACAACATTTGTAAATTGAGACTGGAAGTTGGACCGTGCTGTCATATACAGCTGTGATCTGAAAGCATTGATATGAATATCGTTAACAATACTAACATACTTTGATTGTTAACATTGCTCTGTAGGAATTACTGTCAGCAATTTTAACCACATCCCTTTATGATCAAATAGATACATAGTATCAAAAAGCCCTATTTCATACGCATTGCTTTCCATGGTTTTTATAACATTATTTTGTCTTGATAGCTGTTTTGTTGGCATTTTTATTTGCACAAAACACACTGTGTGAGCCGAGGACATTAGGCAAGTGGAAGTGCTTTCTTGTTGTAACCCTAATGTCAATGTTAATATCCCCAAAGATTAAAATTTTATGTTGATTGCATTTTTGTGAGCAAGAGATTCCTCTGTATAGTACCTCTTGTGAAGACATAAATATTGCCGTCAGGGGTACAGTATAAAGGCACTACAATTAGTTTCGGACCTGGCAGTAATATAGCGGCTGCCTCAAATACACTTTCAATGCAGAAATTACTGATGTCAAGATTAGTGCATTTTGCCAAAAGATCAGTTCTAAAATATTTCTTCTCACTAACCTGTCAAAAACATTCTGTCTTCGAGGTGATGAACGTAAAACACTCAATATACATTGACATCATTAGTTTGTCAAATGTTGTATGACTAAAGTAAATACTGGGCCTGCCAACTTATGACAGAGAAAAGCATCCAGAGCACCTTGTAGACAAAAGCTTTAGATGTAGTGACTGATCATCCTTGTTTTTATTTTTAACAAGTGTGTGCTAAGTGTGTAAATCGATTTTATTCCATAAAATATGTGTATCTGAGATCAGAAGTAGTCAATCGGTAGATATTTTTGGTTGATAGATTCATCTGTACCCTTTAAACACTGAAAACTCTTACAAAGTGTCACAGTGATCCTGGACTCATCGAATTGGGAAGTCTTAATTTGTACAGAATTGACCCGTACTTGCAGTTAACTCAAACATGACAAGTTTGTTGTAATGTTCTTAAAATTATTCAAGAGCGAGGAGTGAAACATTGATTGTAATTGTCTTTGGGGATTGATGCTGTTGAAGGTTGTCGAGCATATCATTCCATTATTTACAGGAAGTCCTGAATGTTAGTGTTTTACTGACAACATGACTTGTGCATGTCATGTGATTTGTATGTATTTGACGATGCTGGTGCTGATTCCGCATTTAATAGTTGACTATGCCACTATGGCTGCAGTTCATTAGGACTTTGATTTTATGAGACAGATCTGATGATGGTCATTAAAGACCGAAACCGGTAATCTGTTAAAAATTGTGACCGTAGACGGAAATTAAAGGAAACTTAGAGTACAAATCAGTTCGCCACCTACTCGAGAACAAACGTAAGGCAAGGGCAGTGATGAGGGATTGACAACACAAATATGCCAGGGTCTAAAGGCTCGATCCTGAGGTCACGGCCCATCCCAGCATCATTTATTGTCTCTGGGTGCACAAGACTGAACGCAAGAGTACACCAAATGTGCCATACTGCTGCACCTGAAACAATTGCCTTCTAATGGCTTCAGCGGATGTAGATACTTGGGAACCAGCACCGACGGCCTCCCCCTTAACCTTGTGCCACACATCATTCCCAATTCTCAATGCCAATTCTGCTACAACCGCGTTACGGAGCTCTTCCCCAGGCTGAAGGCTGCTTATTGAAGACAAAATACAACTTATCTGCCGCGCGCATTCCTCCAAGAACAATAGACACCAATTCTTGTTCAGGCAAATCAATCAACAAGGCCAAAGAGGCTGTCTGAACTCAATCGACTTACTGATGTAAGCGCTCCTTATCGCGCTGCACTTCCCAAATGTAACGACACTCGAGCTGTTTTCGAACTCCGGTGGTCAACCTCTGCTTAATCACGAGCTACCTCAATTGCTGTAAGAAGAACCCTTCTGTCATGGCTCACGAGAGGAGGTTCTGCAACTCACCTCTAACCAGTGGGTACCACAGTGACAAAATTACTTGGTGTGGAATGCAAAGGGCAGCCGTGTTGTTCAAGGTGAACCAACAATCGCAATAATTTCTCAATCTGTTAAAGTCACTCCACAACTAATTCAGTAATATCTAATATTGTGTCTAACTTGACAGTACCACCCCTGGGCAGGCTCTCGCCCTGTCCCTGACACAGCAAGTCCCGCTCTTCAATCCTCTTCCCATCCAACTCTAAACACGTAAACTTAAACTGTAATGCACTAACCAAAGCTCCCAATTGAACTGCTAGTTTTTTATGATAATCTTCCAAGGCTAATATGCCCAAATCTCCTATCCAATTACCGAGCGAGGTGGCGCAGTGGTTAGACACTGGACTCGCATTCGGGAGGACGACGGTTCAATCCCGCGTCCGGCCATCCTGATTTAGGTTTTCCGTGATTTCCCTAAATCACTCCAGGGCAATGCCGGGATGGTTCCTCTGAAAGGGCACGGCCAACTTCCTTCCCCATCCTTCCCTAATCCGATGAGACCGATGACCACGCTGTCTGGTCTCCTTCCACAAACAAACCAACCAATCCTATCCAATTAGTTGAATGCATTAAATGCGCCCGCACCCTATCCAGCTCACTGTCACTAGGTTGGGTTCCTTCCAAAACACAAATAGTGTCCTCAAGGCCTCTAACAGCCTTAACCAAAAATTCAATGGCCACTCCTGTCTCACCCACCACCACCGGCTTGACGTCAACCGGATGAAGAATGGCAGTGCGCAAATGAGCCGCTGAGTCCAGAACACTGCCCTCAATAGGTTGCCACCTTATTGCCAACTCGTAAACTAGATGGTCCTTTCTCAGCAGGCCAATCCCTGGACGCTGTCTGACCGCCATTAGAATACACCTGAAACAATCAACCACCAAAACAATACGGTGCCACAGAACAGAAATGAGGGTGAAACTGACAGTAACTGGAATGGCAAGCACAAACGTAACCATGCTCTGCTACCAGTGACGTGCCTGGGACTAGCAGCACAGAGCTGATTAGGTTGTGGAAAGGGGCCAAAATGAGTTCCTGTTAGTTGCACTCAACATAAAAACTTTATTTATCAACACACAATATTACAACAAGGATGCAAAACATTCAAAACTTTAATTGACCTCCTTTGATTAACTTTAGATCGGCTGAAGGTCACATTCACAATCCAAGATGTAAGGCTTAAGCAAAACTAAAATACAAGGTTCTTCTGGAGGTTTCACCCAAGAATATTTTCTAAATCTTCAACCTAATTGGCTGAAGACCTTAGCAATTTAATTTTAATGGAACTATGCTGGAGGTCGCATATTAAGCAATAAGATGAGTTTCAATCCAAAGGCAGAAGGCCTTATCTTAAAACATTTCATGCAAATTAGTCTGAAGGCCCCATTCAAATCATAACAATCTTATGCCTTAAGGGCAAGAGATGAAGATTAATTTAAGAGATATTAAAACTTGGCTGAAGGCCGCTCATGAACAAATAATTTAACAGCTTAAGCCCTAGAAGAAAAGTTTCAATTTTAAAGGGCAGACAGACGTATCTTAAAATATTTCATATAAAATAAAGAATAACAATCTCATGCCTTAAGGGCAAGACATTAATTTAAGAGATATTGATACTCGGCTGAAAGCCACACATCAACCAAATAACTAAAATCCAAACAAGGATATTACTACATAACACACAAGGAACACTGCTCAGAAGTTTCCAAGGGTTGGCCTGGGATTGTAACACTAATGCCCATTTAGGTGAGACAGTCAGCCTGTCCAACGACTTCTTAATCTGGAGGCAACGCAACAGACAGACAGCCAACCGAACAATCAACCAAATCAGTTCCTCTCTACGCAACCGGCAAAATGACCACAAGATTTCAATACACGACACACACAATATTGGCGCCCACATCCACCAACACCACCTCAGCTTTTGGACTACACGCCGTGCTGGACAGCAATAACATGATGACAAAAATACACTGCCCGAAATGATGTCAAAGGCCACAAGGCAGAAGGTACCACTAGTGAATTTCCATAACAGGGAATAAATTAAGTTAATCTTAGCCGATTTAAATAAAAACACATGCTGTTGCTGGCGGGAATGTCCCAAAAAGCCACAACCAGTATCAAATGAAGAAATGTAAACAGTCGAGGCTCAATAGTAGGTTAAGTGAGGACTCAACTTTCATGTCCAAGATTGGTGGGTGACAAACTTCGTAGCACTCGCAGGCAGCACCTTACACTTACACTCCAACTGCGCGTGCACACTGCCCGCAGCTCCAGCCCGACTCCGTGTGAAGGTGGCTTGCTTGCTGCCCCACACCAACTGACCTACTTGACTACTGGTCCGTCCGCGACTGTTGCTCTGTTACGACTGCACTGCTGGTGCATCTTCCACTCACTTGCTCACTACACAACTCACAATGACCTGGAAATACTATCGGTCATCGGTCCCTCCGCAGATGGTACGACAGTGCGCTTATCGATACGCCCTGCTGCTGCCAGTCACGGGCGAGTACAGCAGGAAGTTAGTGATGCCAGTAAATGGAATAAGAAAACGAGGCAGCACTACCGTAATAGAAGATGAAATGCAATTAATGGGATGAACATGAGCCGTGCATGGCTCAAGATCTGTTAAATTTTCTAAGTGTCCTGCTAATAAAATGCAGTCTTTGGTTAGCCTTCCCCATCCTTCCTAGATTGAGATTTTGTTTTCCATGTAATCTCATTTTTGACAAGATGTCGTACCGTAATCC
The DNA here is from genome assembly GCF_023864275.1 of Schistocerca cancellata. Lineage (NCBI taxonomy): Eukaryota > Metazoa > Arthropoda > Insecta > Orthoptera > Acrididae > Schistocerca > Schistocerca cancellata. The sequence goes on along the minus strand of NC_064626.1, from coordinate 26,094,506 downwards.
ACCTTCCTTTCTTTTAATCTCAGAATGAATACTGAAGGCAAGTGTCGAATGAAGATTAAGTGGTCAGCACACTTCCCAATTTGTGGATACACTGTCGTTGACCATAATAGCAAATCACAGAAACATCGTTCATCATCACCTGTTTGTCTTTCTGATTGTGGTGATTAATTTATCTCAAAATGACCATACTTGAAGTAATATAGCGTGATTTTCTCGATTGCAACACAAACAGAACATAATGTCACAAATGTTAAGACGTTACTCCATTGCAGACTCTGTTCTCTACTGCATAAACAACACTCTTCATAACTCTTCAAAAATGGGTTGTCATGGCATGAGCTTGAACGAACTGGAACAAAATAAGACCATAATTAAATATACTTATAGCAACCTGCCGTACAAAATCGCCACAGAACATGACGCTGAAATAGTCTTACCATGACAGACATTCACAACTCCTTTCACAAATGTGTTTCTCCAAGATTTTTCTATTACTGGCTGGTTAGAAGATGAATGGAACTGTCTCTGACCTTCTGTCAGACTCACACTTTCAGCAGACATAGAGACAGAATACAGCTTAAAAGGAAATGGACAGGTTTGAGATCACAGCTTTCCTTTCGCACTGCACAACGTTGACTACTAGACCACGAACAAGTTATTCACAACTGCAGCTCAAGTGGAAGTTGACACTTTTCATAGTGTGCACTGCACACCCCAATATGACAATAACATAATACTAACACATATGAAATTCTGTGGTTGGTTGGTTGGATGGGCTCAGGCTAGCTTGTAATGGTTAGGGTGTGGGTTCCACTCTTGCTGGGGGTACCAGTTTTTAACAGCCACAAACATACCCTCTTCTCCTACAGTAATGCCATGTAAAGAACGCAGAACTGTGCCATGGTTCTAAATCAACATTCAACATGTCCATTCACTACTGACTTGAACAGAGTTGAGTAAGATTTTGCTGTCAAGAGGTGAAAGTCTGTGCTTACAGAAGCTCTTATCTCCAGTAAGATTTCTTAAACTAGTAATGTTAGTTTAGTTAACAAACCAGTTGTCATGTAGGGTCGTAGGATATTCATTTCTTATTTTAAGTGACCTTCAGATTTTGAAAATATTGACACCGGACTGGGATTAGAGCTCAGATTCCAATTTTTCGCTGGATTTGAACCCTTTGAGATGATACTGTTCCATCATTTCGTTGTTCGCACACAATGCCGATCTCCTCTAGGTCTCTATGTATGCTGGGATCCTAATTACTAGTGAAATAAAATTCGGTAGTTGACACCTCTTCATGTGGGGTCAACAATGACGATTTGTGCAGGGATGTAGTCCCAGGCAGCACAGAACTATTCATTATGTTACCTCTACCTGAACACAGGCACATCTTGCTGCTGGTGGAGAAACAACAATTATTTCATGTCTCTTCATAACTATAAGATGATACTGAAAGGCGCTGGGATCCATTGTCACGCTATTGGTGAACATATGATGTTTCACACTTGTACATTGAACTTTATTACATTCCTTTTGTGGTTACTTCTCGGGGGCAATATAAGTGCTTGTGCATTGAACTTTATTACATTCCTTTTGTGGTTACTACTCAGGGGCAATATAAGCGGTCTACACATTGGAAATCAGGGTTGCCCCACTTTTTGTGCTGTTGATTGCTAAATATCCTCAGCCATGCTCCTGATACTCATTTGCAGAGTTCAGATGTATTTTATGCAATATTCTTGCTGCATGTTTCTTTGTGAACACAGGCTTTTGATTCATGACTCCATGTGTCTGTCGCTGCATTATTAAATATCATTTACAAATGTTGTAGTTTTTACATTGTGCTTTTTATGTATACATGGAAGTCTTAATGTTAGTAAAAAAAACTGTACTAGATACTGATCTTTGACTGAAACTGATCACACAATAAAGAATAAATTGAACAACAGCTTATGATGTTACAGTGTCATTTCTACAATGCTTTAGCAGCATTGTCCCAGATGATGTCATAGGAAAATATTGTGTGAAAGAATGTGAAGTGTGCTAGCACCCCTGTCAGTATGTCAACTGAGTAAATAATTTCTCCAACATCCAAACCTCCAGATGTCAGACACTTAGATCGGTACCACATGTTGTATATCGATAGAGTGTCAGCCAAAATGCCAGTGTAGTTTGTGTTGTGTGTTGCCATCCAGGAGAATGTGCGTAAACAATGAGTAATAAGTACCAAATGACCTATAGCGCACAGGTAAAGCAGAATTGTGAGCATTTCTGTGTCGAGTTCCCGTGGGGAAGTCAGTAGAACATTAGTTTGTCATATGAATGGTTCTGGGTTCAATTCCTGGTCCTGACAGTTTTTGTACTGTAGTGTGTGCGAAACTATTGTATGGCACAACATGTTCCTAACATGTGAAAGGACTTTTCAAGAGGTTATAGGAGTGTTCTATCAGCAGTCCACTTTCACTTTGTGTAGTAGTAGTAGTAGTAGTAGTAGTAGTAGACTGCTAGGTGGCAGCACCGCCATACTTTTATAAACTCCAGACAGTTCTTTTACATGTCAGGTACGTATTGTCCCTTATAACAGTTTCACACTACTACAATTCAAAAACTGGCATGACCAGTGCTCAAACCTGGTATCCTTGGTACAATGGACTAACACTCTATTGACTTCACCACTGGAGCTCCACATGATAGGTGCTTACAAATACGTTTTTTTCCTGTGTGGTGTAGGTGATGTGGTACTTATTACTTACTGTTTACACATGGTCTCCTGGACGACAGCATGTAGCACCAACTATATTGGTGTTTTGGTTGATATTCTGTCAAAGTACAACATTTGGTACTGATCCTAATGTCTGACATCTGAAGGTTTGGGTGTAAGTGAAAAGCACACAACTGATTAACTTCTCTACATCCTTGTGACACCTCAATTTGTTATACATATTGTTACATAAGAATGTCACATACAAAATTTTATTTAGTGTTTGTGTATTAAGTGCTATTTCTAGTACCTGTAACAAATCTTACACTGAAATTACACAGTAAGAGCCTTTTTTCTAAGATTAAAAATTAAGCTGTTTCCTATGAAGCAGTTGTAACTCTGTTCAGTTATTCTCCTGTCTTGCCATCCGGAATGCGTGTTTTAGGCTCCATCAGTGTGGTATCATTTGTGATGTGATGTGTTTCCTGTTGTTATGTTATTTCTACCAGAACTGACCTTGTGATATTGTATATTGTCTTCTCTGTTAAGTAACACAAGGAGAATGGAACTTTATTTATAATTTGAGGTTTCTCACTTGTCTTCAGTTTTATAATGGGTATTACCACAATGTGTTTCGATCTTTTAGGAAGTGTGCCTCCAGTGTGAAGTGTGGCAAGATGGAATAGTTTCAGTTGCCCTAATAGCACTCCTAATGTAAATAGCATTTTTTCCTCTTTTTTACTGGAATTACATGAAATGCCAGATTTACTTTGCAGGATCACTCTTTAAAAAATAAGGCTTAAAAATCCATTTGATTGGTGGCCATAATATAAACATTATGTATGATAACATTGTAATGTATTCAGTATTTAAGAGTTAATAAAATAATGTTCACTCAAGAATTTATTGCTGCTAATAACCGTTTGTTATAGGATTGATATACCTCATTATAAAGCCGGATTTTTCTTCTTTGTAAACACTTTCACATCTTCCTAAATTTTGTAGTTTAGTAAATTTTGTTATAAGAAACGCAGGCTGTTCAAATCATAGAATTTGAACCTTTTGAAAATCTGGCATTTCAGTTTTGTATCTCTAATTTTTCTGTATACTATTACTCACCTATTATGCCCTGCTGCTCACAGTCTGGTACCAGTTTCCAGAGACTGTGGTCTTGTGTGTGAGTTGCGCTTGCATGAGTGTGTGCATGTGTATATGTTTGTCTACTTTTAGAAAAGGTCTTGTTGTCCAAAAGCTAACTTTCTGACCGTCTTTCTGTTGTGCCTTTCTGCGACTCACATTGAACACCTATAAAAAGGTATGAAAAAAAAATTTGAGTGTCATAAATTCATCGTATATGTTTGTTATAAAATTTTTGAAAACATTATCAATGATCTTTAAAATTAAAATTTGAAGATTAAAGACTGTCTTCACAGTACATGTTTATTTGTTTCAGAAATATAGACTTGCCAAATTTGATGATTCTTTTTGATATACCCTGCACTGTTACTGGAAAAACATGTTAGTATAAGTCTTCACTTATAGAGTAATCTTAGTGAGCTTTTTTTAGAAAATGTGGGAGAAATAAATGCATTCAAATCCCTACTCATAAAATGAGAACCCAGTTGTGAAGCCATTTTAGAATGGAATTAAAATAGCTCGACTGCCAAATATACATAACTATTGCTTGCAATTCCTGTCTGTTACATTATTATTTAAACTGCAAGTGGTCTGTACTTTAACAGTGTGTAAAAACTTCTCTACACACGTTTTTAAATGGGTGCTCTCTCTCTCTCTCTCTCTCTCTCTCTCTCTCTCTCTCTCTCTCTCTCTCTCTCTCTCGTGTGTGTGTGTGTGTGTGTGTGTGTGTGTGTGTGTCAGTCAGCATTGAGCCCCCAGCTTCTGTATCTGCACTCATTATATACTTTTGCTTTGGTGCTAAACCCTGGCATAGCCGGTTCAGTTCCTGGAGATGGAAGACTTTTTGCCACTGGTACATGGCCATTAAATGCAGGAGATATTACTGATCCTCAGACTTTGTGCCATCATCCTTCAAACTCTACCACACTCCCGTGAAGTGAAGGAATGTGACACTGTTAATCTTGCAGACTTTGCAGGTGGTCAGTACTATTTGAGATGAGTAGGCTACGTGCGAGAATTGGTTTCACCTTCTCCCTGCTTTCATCATAGGACTGTCAGGTCACAAGTACTCGTGAATTATACTGAAAGACAGCTCACACAGTTTGGGAAGGAAAGGTGCCATTTTGTGCAGAGAAAGAAAAGCCTTTCCAATTAGTCGATGAACCTACACGTCGGGGTGTCTCATCTGATCTTGCGGTACTGTTTTACTTTACTTATTATTAAGCTCCAGTCAGTTTCAGTTCTGGTCCATTATTTATGTGAGATAGAGTGAAGAAGTGATGGGTTAGAATCCCAGGAGCCTAAAGAGGTTGCTAACATAATTTTCTGAAGAGTAATGAAAAATATAAACTAAACTAATAGAAATGTGTATGGGTGTGAAAATAAATGTAAGTTTACGCCAATTTCAAATATGTGTATATAAATTTAAATATTGGATGTATGTCATGTTTATTCAACATTCTTCCAGCTAATTTTACTGTCAAATTAACACAAGAAACTTTGTACAGCCCATAATGGCTGATAACTTGGTAGCTCCTAAAAAAGAAGTCTCTTTTAAGAGAATTTAATGACTGAACAAAAGAGATGGCTGTAATACAATTCTTGATATTTTTAAAGATTAAAGACATGTGTTTGAAGGTAATGAGGACATTAATGAAACTTTGTTGTAGCATGAAACAGGCAGACATTACAGGTGCTTACAAATAATTTCTTGAAGTAATGAAAAGCTGTTCACCCTTTGTGGTTTGCTTTGCTTTGCGCTTTGCTTTGCTCTGCTTTGTGCTTTGCTTTGCTCTGCTTTGTGCTTTGCTCTGCTCTGCTTTGTGCTTTGCTCTGCTCTGCTTTGTGCTTTGCTCTGCTCTGCTTTGTGCTTTGCTCTGCTCTGCTTTGTGCTTTGCTCTGCTCTGCTTTGTGCTTTGCTCTGCTCTGCTTTGTGCTTTGCTCTGCTCTGCTTTGTGCTTTGCTCTGCTCTGCTCTGCTTTGTGCTTTGCTCTGCTCTGCTCTGCTTTGTGCTTTGCTCTGCTCTGCTCTGCTTTGTGCTTTGCTCTGCTCTGCTCTGCTTTGTGCTTTGCTCTGCTCTGCTCTGCTTTGTGCTTTGCTCAAATTTAATGTCAGTTTTTCTGCTGTTTTGCAGGTGATATCTCCACAAATTCGAGAGCCAGATAGAATAAGACGTGCCCTTTCATTTATGCCCTCAACTAAGGAAAGACCTACTCACATACAAGTTAGAGGGGCTAAGAGCTTCCGTTCTAAAGGCCAACAGAATGCAGACTCCTGACCAGGCTTGGATTGGCAATAATATGTATACTTTTGTCAGCAGGTTACAAAGTTAAACCTAACAAGTAGAATATATTAGAGGATAAGAATGAGTATAATCTATGCCTCATACCTCCCACTCTTCAGCCATAGTCCAGCCCCCCCCCCCCCCCCAAGCTACCTCTTCACTCCTACCTCGCACCTCCCCTCTCCCCTCCTCCCCCTAATCCCCACCTTCTCCAGACAGAAAATTTGAAAGACAGCTTGCTGGAGTCGTATTTCAGTGCGTGTTATGTTTCATTTGTGTTACGCAAGATTTTAGGTGTGAAATTTTGGAGTTGTTGTAGTGATTGTATATAGAATGTGCAAATTTATCAACTCGTTGTCGTGAAACTTGCCTCCTCATATATTTCACGAAAGTAGTATCTTAAAACTCTCAGGTCAATCTGTGACTTATTTTGTTGGCGAAGAATAGTTTGAGGGACCAGTTATCTCTCAAACCTTATATGATGATTTCTGTAATTGTGAACGTATTACATTGTTTGTAAATGAAACAAATTGAGAATTACTGACAATGTGGGATGAATGAGACAGGTGATTAATTATGAACATGATAAATAATTGTAGAAGACAGTTTGAATCTCAGTGTTAGGAAAAGATTGATAACTGTGGGAGCTATTACAAGCACAATTTTAACAAACAATGGTCTGTTGAAATTTTTAGTTATATACAGTATGTGATGAATGAATATCTTAATTGCAATGAATTCTTGTTTCGTCGTCACTGTGCTACTCCAGATGTGAAGAATTTTCACATTTAGTGAAAACTCTGTAACTTTATATATTATATCATTAAATAGAAAAAAAATAATGGTCCCATGGTACAAGATATTATATATATCGGCATCACTGTTATGTAGTATGTTGGCAGTAGTTAACGTTGATAGCACTAAAATGAGAAATTTGTCTGCATAAATCTGAAAATGGATTTTTTAAAAGTTTTGTGCACAATATTAATTTTGCAATATTATTCCTTCATTTATTGTGTACTGTGAGCCCAGTAACAAAGGAGACTCTTCAGGATTATGAAACACATGTAGGTATATGGAAACAAAGGAGACTTAGCTATTAGATGCTGAATTTTGTCATTGTCTATTATTACAGTAATTATATTACTTGGTATAAGAAAGGGTAGCTATAATGTTGTTACTTTCGCAGTACCTGTAGTAATTTTACTGTCAGGTAGTAAGGAGCAGTCTCTCCATTTATATCGAAGGTTAGATCATAACTTACTTGCTTACTTAGTTTAAATTTGCCTGTATACACCAGTTCATTGTGCACTAATGCCAAATGGTGACTGTGGGTGCAGTTTCACAGTGAAATTCTCCCAGCACAGTCCAGTGGCACTGCTGCTATAGTCTGCAAATAGGAAACGGATGAGAGACCACTCCACTTGTGATCATGACTGAGTCTTCTGAAATCAACTCCACTAGGAGTGCATGTTATGCATGTTATAAATTAGCAACATATGCTTGATTACTGTAAGTTTACTTTTTCCTTATTCATCCAGAATCTGAAATTACAGTTACTCAATTCTCTGAATGAGAAGTTTCTTGACAATGCCTTGTGCTTACTTAAATATGCTGGAGGCCCTCAGTTGGCATGATCCAATGACTACTGATGCTGCTGCAACTTTGGGAGCAGCCAGGTTTCCTTCCTGTTGTTTTGTTGCATTGTCTGTAGGTGTCGTGCATGCAGCAATAAATAGCTATTTTCAAAATAATTAATCCATGACAAACTTGATATTTAACTTCTCACTGATATTCAAAATTAGCAATAGTTTCAGCAAAGCCTTTCTAGATGGACCACAGATCCACAGTTTGAAACACTTAAATACGATTCATATCCATGCCCTATTCATTGGTGACACTTTCTGTCTCATGAGAACTTGTCCACTATTTACTCATCTGAAAAGCCACCAGTAACAGCTTCTGTGAAGTCTGGGAGAATTCTGCCGTCAATATATCCGAAATTCCCACAGTCCACTCATTTCAATCTCTGTTAAACGTACGTAGTGTAACAGTACAGTCTTTGATTTAAAGATAGAAGCTATTTGTCATACTGATATTTCTATTGTATTTCTATTTGATGAACCAGGACAGGGGGTTGTCATCTCAATAAGAATTGGTTTTTGTAATCTGAAGATTCCTAGTAATAGGTGCAATACTTCCCTAAGTAATAGGTGTGCTTTCAATGGAGTATTTTTTCCGTGTTTTCAGTTGCTGATATGAAGTTTTTATTGGAATTTGACATCAGGTACCTCACTGATGATAATTGTCAGGGAGTTGACCATCGTATGCCTCGCCAGATTTGTTCATTTCATTTCTAATAATGTTCCAAATTGCCTCTGCTATGTTCTTGGAATTCTGTATTTTTCGTACATAGTTCATGGTAATTTTACTGACACAGTGAAGAATTTTGGTGTTGTGTTTATAGTGCACCTTTGTCTTGGTTAAAATTTGTGTTCTGTAATAAATAAAACTCTCTCTTCATACCACTTGATAATTTGATTCCAGATGTTCTCTCAGGGTTCAGTGTCTTTGTCCATGACCGGAACTGGATTACACTGTTCTTAAAATATTTTTAGGAAGCCATTAAATTTCTTGTGTGCTGTATGTTCTTGGTAAATTTCTTCCCATATTTTGTCTAATTAATACTCTCTGAATAAGGATGACTGAGTCAGTATTTATGATTCTGTGAAACTTTTACGTAGTCTCCTTGTAGATTAATGCACTTGGTCCAATGATGTTAAAGTCCCTTGATCCCATGCCGAAAATGAGTTTCCTCCAGCCCTGCAAAATAGTTGTCAACTCCGGCTATCAATTCTTTGTTTGAAGTGAATCTTCGTCCACCAAGCAAAATTTTCAGTTTTGGGAAGAGATGGAAATCTGATGGAGCCATATCAGGTGAATAAGGCAGGTGTGGCAACAATTCATACCTTAGTTCATGTAATTTTGCCACGTCCATTCTCACGCATTTTTGATCCAGCGTCAAGAGTCAGGGCACCTATCTTGCAGATAGTGTTTTTATTTCAGGGCACTGATCTTCCATTATTTCTAATTCTTCAGTTAAAATGTGATATACCCTTTCAGATGACATCTGGCAACCGTAAGCAATTTCACGCACTTTAAATCGGTATGTCCTTCATGACCTTTTGTGCACTTTTGGAATGATTTCTGGAGTAGTGACACATCTTGGCCGACCACTGTGCAGATCATCATCTAAGCTCTCCCTACCAAATTTAAATTTGTTTGTCCTCTCGGCAACAGTTGAATACAAAGCAGCAGAGTCCTCCAGTGTATTCTTTAAATCGGCTTGAATGTCCTTTGCTTTTATACCTTTATTTACGAAGTACTTAATCACTGCTCGAATCTCGATATATATATATATATATATATATTTTTTTTTTTTTTTCCCCCATTTTCGCAAATCACTACATGGGAACAACAACATAGCCACATCACCACTGCAGCTCTCTTCCAAGAGAACTGATGTGGCACGTGTTTACAGGCAATAGTCCAATGAATATCATACAAACAACTCATTGCACTAGCACAGACCTCGTCGTGATTCCAAGAACTTTTCAAACCACCCTCGTAACAATATTATGAAAAGGAAAGTTGCTACTCACCATATAGTGGAGATGCTGAGTTGCAGATAGGCACAACAAAAAGACTATCACAAATTAGCTTTCAGCCAGTATGGCCTTTGTCAAAACCAGATCCCCCCCCCCCCCCCCCACACACACACACACACACACACGTTCACGCAACTCACAAACACATGACTGCAATCTCTGGCAACTGAAGCCACACTGCCCAGAATGTGGGGAGGGGGTGTGTATTTTTGATAAAGGCCATTCTGGCCAAAAGCTAATTTGTAACAGTCTTTTTGTTGTGACTATCTGCAACTCAGCATCTCCACTAGATCGTGAGTAGCAACATTCGTTTTCATAATATTGTATGCTTTTACCTTCTTCGCTAAAACTGATTGATGATGGCTGGATGAATCCTGACATTTAGCCATCACAGTCAGACCAATTGTTTATTATGGGTCTCACATTTGTTTCATGAAATACAATAGGATTTTGAAATTAATTATCAATTGCTGTTGGGCTGTGTCCTTTCCTTGTTGAGAATGTTGCTGTGGGGAATAACCCGAAGTTGGTCATCAGTAACTCTAATTGCTCTTTATTAGAACTATTTTGAGATCACTATTGTAATTACCAAATACAGCAACTTCCTAATTATTTTTGTAGCATCTTAATAGTGGACAGACTCTAATTGCCTGGCGATGTTCAATCATTTTTCTCCTTAGGACATATACTCTGTCAGATTTGTTGTTGTTTTTGTTGTCGGCAGTGGCCTAAGTCTGAAGACTGTTTTGGTGCTGCTCTCCATCCTGCTTTATCGTGTGCCTTTTTATCTCTGTATAATCACTGCAACCTACATCTATTTGAATCTTCTCACTGTATTCATCTCTTGGTCTCCCTCCAAAGTTTTACCCACCCACACTTCCTTCCATTACCAAATTGACGATTCCTTGCCACTTCAAGATGGGTCCTATTAACTGATGCTTTCTCTTAGTCACATTGTGCCTTAAATTTCTTTTTTTACCCAGTTCAATTCAGTTCCTCTTCATTAGTTACTCAGACTATCCATCTAATCTTTGGCATATTTCTGTAGCACCACATTTCAAAAGCTTCTTTTCCTTTCTTGTGTGAATTCCTGCCACATAAATTTGTATTAAATGTTAACAAATTCCCCTTTTTTACAAAAATGTTTTTTGTCCGATAGCTAACCTGCATTTTATCATTTTTCACTTTGGCCATCATCAGTTATTTTGCTGTACAAATAGCAAAACGTGTTTACTACTATTAGTTTCTCATTTCCTAATCTAACTCCCTCAGCATCAGTTGATTTGACTAAATTCCATTTTGTCGGCATTCATCTTACAATCTCTTTTCGAGACTATATCTGTTTCATTCGACAGCTCTTCAAAATACTTTGACATCTCTGATGAATTTGTGTTACTGGCAAACCTGAAAGTTTTCATTTCTTCTCCCCAAATGTAAATTCCCTGTCCAAATTTATTCTCGGTTTTCTTTCTCTACTTGCTCAGTGCACAGATAGAATATTAACCCCGGTAGGCTACAACCCTGCCTCATTCCCTTGTCAACCACTGCATCTCTTTCATGTCTTTTAAGTCTTATAACTGTAGTGGGTTTTTGTACAAGTTGTAAATAACCTGTCTCTTACTGTATTTTACCCTTGCTACCTTCAGAATGTTAAAGAATGTATTCCAGCCAACGTTGTCTGAGGCTTCCTGCAAATCTAAAAATGCTGCAAACAGAGGTTTGTCTATCTTCAACATATTTTGTAAGGGAAGTTGTGAGGTGAGTATTGCCTCCTGTGTTGGTATGTTCCTCCATAATCCAACCCAATTCTTCCCTCAGGTTGGCTTCTACCGATTTTTCCATTCTTGTTTGAATAATTCTGTCAATATTTTGCAATCAAGACTTATGTAATTAATGGTTTGGTAGTATCCACACCTGTCAGTGCCTGCTTTCTTTGAAATTGGATTTATTATATTCCTCTTGAAGGCTGAGAGTATTTCACCTGTCTGCCCGCATCTTGTGGTCGTGCGGTAGCGTTTTCGCTTCCCACGCCCGGGTTCCCGGGTTCGATTCCCGGCGGGGTCAGGGATTTTCTCTGCCTCGTGATGGCTGGGTGTTGTGTGCTGTCCTTAGGTTAGTTAGGTTTAAATAGTTCATAAGTTCTAGGGGACTTATGACCACAGCAGTTGAGTCCCATAGTGCTCAGAGCCATTTGAACCATTTCACCTGTCTCATATATCTTGCTCACCAGGTGGAATAGTGTTGTCATGTCTGGCTGTCCCAAGGACCTCAGCAATTTTAAGGGAATGTCATCTGCTCTGTGGGCCTCATTTCAACTTACATATTTCAGTGCTACTTCAAATTCCTCTTGCAGTATAGTATCTTCCATTCCTATAATATTGCCTTTGAGCTAATTTCCCTTTTATAGCACTTCAGTGTAGTCATTTCACCTTTCAGCTTTCCTTTCTTTCCTTACAGGGGAACCTCCCCATCACACCCCCTCAGATTTAGTTATAAGTTGGCACAGTGGATAGGGCTTCAAAAACCGAACACAGATCAATTGAGAAAACAGGAAGACGTTGTGTGGAACTACGAACAAAATAAGCAAAATATACAAACTGAGTAGTCCATGCGCAAGATAGGTAACATCAAGGATAGTCTGAGCTCAGGAGCGCCGTGGTCCTGTGGTTAGCGTGAGCAGCTGTGGAACGAGAGGTCCGTCGTTCAAATCTTCCCTCGAGTGAAAAGTTTAATTTTTTATTTTCAGACAGTTATTATCTGTCCGTCACTGTTTTGGGAGTGATTATCACATCCACAAGAAAACCTAAATTTGGCAAGGTAGAAGAATCTTTTTACCCATTTGCCAAGTGTACAAGTTAGGTGGGTCGACAACATATTCCTGTCATGTGACGCACAAGCCGTCACAGTGTCGTATAGAATATATCAGACGTGTTTTCCTGTGGAGGAATCGGTCGACCCATGGCCTTGCGATCAAATGTTTTCGGTTCCCATTGGAGAGGTACGTCCTTTCGTCTACTAATCTCACAGTTTTGCTGTGCGGTTGCAAAACACAGACACTAAACTTATTACAGTGGACAGAGACATCAATGAACGAATGGACAGATCATAACATTGCGAAAATAAAGAAGGTAAAATTTTCAGTCGAGCGAAGACTTGAACCTAGGAACTGTCATCCCGCAGCTGCTCGCGCTAACCACGGGACCACGGCACTCCTCGGCTTACGCTCTCCTTGATGTTGCCTATCTTGCACATAGACTACTCAGTTAGTATATTTTGCTTTTTCTTTCATAGTTCCACACAACTTCTTCCTGTTTTCTTGATTGATCTGTGTTCAGTTTTTCAAGGCCTATCCACTGTGCTAACTTATAACTAAATCTGAGGGGGGTGCGATGGGGAGGTTCCCTTGTTAGTACCAGATTGCCATCTCAGCTCTAGATATTCATACAGTTGCTTCTTATTTCACCAAAGGTCTCTTCAATTTTCCTGTTGGTGGCATCTGTCTTTCCCCTAATCATGATTGTGCATACAGCCTTACATTTTTCATCTAGCTGTTCCTGGTTAGGCAGTTTGCACTTTCTGTCATTCTAATTTTTTAGACATTTTTCTCTTTCGCCTGCTTATTTTGCTGCATTTTTATATTTTGTCATTTCATCATTCAGATTAAGTATCTTGTGTGTTAGCCGTCAATTTTTCATGAGGTTTTGTCTTTCTGCATATTTGATCCTCTGCTGCCTTCAATATTTTCTCTCTTAGTGCTACCCACTTGCCTTCTTGTCCTTACCCCCATTTCAGTCAGGTAATAGTGTCAGCAAACACCACTGCTTTCATCTTTCCTTCGCCAGTTACCCGTGGCACTCTGAGCACTCACCTGTCACCACAATGAAGAGCAGTGGTGAGCGTGCACTTCCCTGCCTCATGCCGGCGTCCTGTTCCGACTAATCTGGCCACTCTCCTCCCGCTTGCACACAGCTCGCTCTCTTGCCATACCTTTCTCTCATCCTTCGTATAGTCTATTTGTTCTCCAGGGACTTTGTTTCTACACATCTTTACGTAACAAAATGGAACATACATTGTTGTGTATTATAGCCTGTAATTTAAATGGAAATTGTGTATCCGTAACCTCGTGCTGGAAAAATCGATAATCTTCTTATGGAGTTTGTTCATTTATATTTACTGATATCTGAGACTGTTGTTTAGTATAACTATTTATAGGATTTAAGATTGGAGAATGAAATAATTCCAAAAACTAGAGATTGTATCTGTTACACTTCCATGTATGTCTGTCAGCAGTACCGTACATTTACCATTTGTGAAGGTAACTACTGACTAGCAGTTCTGTCTCATAATTTGTTTGTTTTCTTGATTGAATTCTCCTGTAATACGTGTTATCAGTTTGGTTCTTTCAGGTACCTTTTGGTTTCAGGGTGTATTAGTAGTATTGTTTCACAGTATGATAATGACATTATGTAACTTTCAAGATAAGTTTGTCATGTAGAAATAATGTAAATGAACATTCAGAGTTCCCAGGATCTCAAATCAGGAGGAAGCAATACTCAGGATGTCTTCCACTTAAGGCATGGTTTTACTATCAGAATCTCTCCATTGTACTGATTTTAAATGGTCTCTCTACTCATGTGTATTGCGTATATTACCTGCTGTACTAGTGTTGTTTTAACATTTACGGACATACTGTGAGGAACAGACATCGTGTATTATACAGGCAGAGAAGCTGACACAAAGCACAACTATAATTCCCATCATCATCGTCATTATGGGACATTTTTCTATTTTGAAGTAAAATGAATTAACACTATTCATAATCTGGATCTCTTTGTACAAAGCTGTGGTGATACATTTCTTTCTTTTGTGTTCAGCTATCCTGTCATATATGGCATATATGTAGTGGCTCATTTTACTTACATACATGGTTTGTGGTTTACATTTTACAGAGATGTTCTCCTGTATACTACCATCTAATTGAAATCTTGTAATTCCTATCATCAAAATGCAAAATATTTGCATTGCTACTTGTTATGCCTTCCTAAGTTAAAAAATTTACTTTAATATAATTGTAAAAAAAATATTTTTATATAATAAACCGTTGTAAATGATATATTGTTTTGTAACTATTTTTATATTTTTTTTATTTTACACAAGGTGTGAAAAATAAACGTTTTATTTTTTCTTCTTTTTTTATTTCATTACACTTCGAATGTGTCCTTTGTTTGTATTCCCTCCAGGCATGCAAAATTCTGCATCCATATCTTTTTGTAAAAAAACTGTTAATCTTGTGGTAGAGTTCACTGTTAATATTCAGCTTTTTTCATTAATTCTTTCAGATTCTTTATTTGCCGTTGACCAGATGAAGTGAAATTGGTTTTACAATTATGTCAAGATACATAAGAAGTTACTACATTAGTGAGTGTTTACATTGCAAGTACAAATTATTTATGCTACATTAATCAATATACAGCATTGGAATCATAGACTTAAATCTCAATTTCTATGTTACAAGTATCCATGAATTCTGTGAGACTGCAGTATGGATTGTCTATTAACCATTTGGCAGTTTACTTTTAAAATTATTGAAAGGTGTATTGAGTGCAATATGTGGTAATTTGTTAAATAATTTCAAACAGTTCACTTTGTGAGAGTTGCCTGTTTTTGTCAGCCTATGTCTAGCTAGGAATGTCACCAAGCGAGGTGGTGCAGTGGTTAGACACTGGACTCGCATTCGGGAGGACGACGGTTCAATCCCATGTCTGGCCATCCTGATTTAGGTTTTCCGTGATTTCCCTAAATCGCTCCAGGCAAATGCCGGGATGGTTCCTTTGAAAGGGCACGGCCGACTTCCTTCCCTAATCCAATGAGACTGATGACCTCACTGTCCGGTCTCCTTCCCCAAAGAACCCAACCCCTCTAGGAATGTCAATACTCTCTTCGTTTTTGGTGTCATGTAAGTGTACGTTCTTTCTGGTGTTAAATTTTGTTCTGTTCTTTTTAGCATACACCAGTGATGCATAAATATAAAGATTTATCACTGTCATTATTTCCATTTTGATGAATAAGGGACAGCAATGTTCCTTTGGACCAACCTTGCACATTATTCGTAGCACCTTTTTCTGCATCAGTAGTACATCACTGACATGACAAGAGTGGCTCCATAGTAACAGCCCATAAGATATATGTGACTGAACAAGTCCAAAGTAAGCTGTTCTGAGATATTTGTTACTCACTAGATCAGACAGTTTGCAGATGAGATAGGACACCCTCGATAACTTTTTGCTCACCTGGTAGATGTGGGGTTGCCAGTTAAGTTTGGAATCAATGTGTATTCCAAGCAGTTTTACGGATTTTGGTTCTACCTCATTAGCCAGTCTCAACTGCAGATGCTGAGTTTTCTCTGGATTACATAGAAGTTTGTTAGTCGAGAACCAGTTTAGTGTTAAGGTGAGAGTGTCCTGTAATTTGTGGTGTAGCTTTGATAAATCTCGATCTGTGCTGATTAAGGTTGTATTGTCCGCATCACAGATAACTGTCCCAGGCCCGACATAAGATGGCAAATCATTAATTGCAACAATGAAGAAGAAAGGACCAAGGACAGAGCCCTGAGGTACACCAGATGTGACATTATTCATAGAAGAGTGTCTGTCATGAATTGACACAAATTGTCTCCCATTATGTAGAAAAGAGTTGATTATTTCCAACTCTGTATTATTTATACCATAATACTTTAGTTTGGATAGTAAAATGTCCAAGGGGATACAATCAAATGCCTTACTCAGATCACAAAGTTCAAGTGAGATGGTTCGTTTATTTTCAAATGCTGTTAATGTCAGATTAACTATTTCAACGAATGCAGAGGTGGTATTTTTCCCTTGTCGAAAACCGTGCTGTCTATTACAGAGAGGGTCATACTTTTCAAAATAGTTGCTTAGCTGTTTGTGGAAAATTGCTTCAAATATTTTTGAAAAGATTGGTACAATAGACACTGGTCTGTAGTTTTCAGGAAGGTCTTTTTCCCCCTTTTTGTATATAGTTATAACTTTGGAAATTTTGAGCTGATCAGGGAAAACTTCAACTTCTAGGCATTTATTCACAATAAAAGCAAGTGGATTGTAAATGAAGTGTATTGTCCTTTTTATTGTGTAGTTAGATAGCCAGTAGTAGTCCATGCATTTAGAGTGTGAAAATTTTCTTAAAATATTTATTATATCTATGGGTGTGACAGGGTCCCAGTGAAATTCATGCCCTTTAGGTAGCTGATCAGCAAGTATATCAATTGCTAGTACATCTGACTGTTTAATTTTTGATTTTAATTCATTTACTGTAGTTGTAAAATAATTATTGAGCTCTTCTGGCTCAAGTAGATCATCTTATGTTTGGGTAGAAGTATGTTCTTGTTTTATAATATCCGAAGCAGCATTGCATTTGTTTGGGGCTCCTTCTATGTAATTTTCACAGGCAGCTTGTTTGGCAAGTTTAAGGTTGGCTTTGTACTGGTTTTTTTTTTTACATTTCAGGTAGTCTTTATGATAAGTATCAATTTGCTCTGTCCCACATCTGCCACTGTTTTTATGTGTTTTGTAAAATGAAAGCACCTGTTCCCGGATACTAGCGTGCCGGATACTAGCAAGGTCATCAGTGTACAATTTAACCTTTTTACCTTTTCTATTTGGCTTAGTACTGTTTTTTTTTCCATTGGTGAACAAGAGTAGCATAAGTCAGTAAATGTCTTAAGGAAATTATTAAATAGAGTTTCAACAGTTGATTGATCTGTGTCATATTCATAAACAAAGTCCCAGTTTACCTTTTTGAGGAAGTCTGTGAATATCTTAAGAAATTCCTCTTTCTGACCTCTAACCCATGTCATACTTAGCTTCTTATTTGCAACTGTATAACTCTTATCTGACCTCTAAGCCATGTCATGCTTAGCTTCTTATTTGCAACCATATAACTCTTATCTGACTGTGTATACTGGTATGTTAGGAGTAGAGGATCGTGATCTGCTAAACATTCATCTGCAATGCTTACACTATATAGGTTTCTTAAAAAATGAACTATAATATTGTCCAAACAGGCATTTCCACATGTCGGGCTATTGTTAATATAATATAGATTTAGTGATCTAAGTAGGTTTAAGAATGTTTTTGTGTTGAGTTGTTCTGTATCTAGCAAGTCAAGGTTGAAATCACCACACATTGCTACATTTGTTTTGAGTTTTAAGATTTTTCTCATCATCTGTTCAAAATTCTCAAAAATAAGTTAACATCACCATTTGGAGATCTATACAAGCTAACAGTTACAATGTTTTGGTCTATCAGTCTTATACAATTAAATTCGCTGTTTAATTCTGAGGAGTATGAACTTGCATCTATTTTAGAGAATTGTATACATCGTCTGATAAATATTGCGGCACCTCCATTTTTTTCTCTCATTTCTACACATTATATCTGCCAGAATGTTCTCCTTAGGTATGAAAAAATCTTGATATTCTGTAAGCCAATGTTCTGTGACACACAGTACATCACATTTTTTTTATTTTACAAAAATGTTCCAACTCTAAAAGCTTGTTCCTAATGCTGCACATGTTGACTTGTAGGATGGTAACTGGGCCTACTTTACATCTAATTTGTTCCCTCTCTGAGCCATTAAGATCTTGTTCTTTACTTTTGTGTGTTTTAATTTCTACTTCAGGAAATTTGTTGTTTTCGGACCAAATCCAGATTTGGTCTGTTTTAGCAGTTTCCCTGTGAAGGAGCGCCCAGTGCAATTATAGGCTTAATAATGACTTTTTGGTGAAATATTTCTTCTGTAGCCTGGTTTATATTTGTGATAAGTTCCCTTTTGCCATGCTGATCCAGGTGCACACCTCTGGATACTAAGGAGTTCCTGGAAAACAATTCGCACTGGACTCGCATTCGGGAGGACGACGGTTCAATCCCGTCTCCGGCCATCCTGATTTAGGTTTTCCGTGATTTCCCTAAATCGCTTCAGGCAAATGCCGGGATGGTTCCTTTGAAAGGGCACGGCCGATTTCCTTCCCCATCCTTCCCTCACCCGAGCTTGCGCTCCGTCTCTAATGACCTCGTTGTCAACGGGACGTTAAACACTAATCTCCTCCTCCTCCTGGAAAACAATTGTTGGAACACTGAATATATGTAATCTAACTGAAAAGTTAACTCTAGGAAATATGTATCGTTATTAATTGTGGAGTGGCGAAGCAAGCAATCAGGTATGCTACAATTACAACTACTTTGTAAATTCATGGTGTGGTTCATAGTGTGGGTTCCTGTAGTCATGTCCTAGTTCATGAACCACGGGCAACGTATGAGTGGCCAAGTAAGTGGTCCCGACAGTCAGGATACCAGTTACTTTGGAATAAGGCTGGGCATCTCGGACATATTCTGAGTCGTGGTCACCTTTGTGCTCATACGGCAAAGACTACCAAATCCACCGGTTAGTCCCTCAGCCGTTAGGGGTAAAAACCCAATGGGACTCGGGGCAAGTAAGGCTAGCAACCTGCTTCCCTGGTACTTTAAATATGATGCTGGCAACAATCAGAGCCAAATGCCTCGGACCTTTGGAGGTGACGGAGTCCCACCTCTAACTGACAAACCAGCAACTCCTAAGATACGACTTGGCAAACAAATGGTAATGAGATAGGGAGCTATTAATATCAATGGGGGCTATTCTGGGAAGAAGGTAGAGCTGGCAGAGGCTGCAAGTAGGATGGGGCTGGACGTTTTAGCTGTTAGTGACATTTGGGTAAGGGGTGAGAAAGAAGAGGAAGTGGGAGAATACAAGGTCTACCTGTCAGCAGTCAAAGCAGGAATAGCACAATGGGGTGTAGGGCTATACATCAGGAAAGAAATGGAACCCAGCGTAGTTGCAATAAGGTATGTAAACGAACAACTGATGTGGATAGATTTGACAGTGTCTAGCAAGAAAATTAGGATTGTGTCAGTATATTTGCATTGTGAAAGGACAGATCAAGATAAGATGGATAGTTTTTATGAGGCACTCAGTGATGTAGTTGTTAGAGTAAAGGACAAGGACTGTGTTCTGCTCATGGGTGATTTTAACGCCAGGATTGGAAATCGAACAGAAGGGTATGAAAAGGTTATGGGTAAATTTGGAGTGGATATGGAGGCCAACAGGAACGGGAAACAACTCTTGGATTTCTGTGCCAGTATGGGCTTAGTAATCACAAACTCCTTTTTTAAACATAAGAACATTCACCGGTATACTTGGGAAGGCAGGGGAACCAGATCTGTCATTGACTATATAATAACAGATCAGGAATTCAGGAAGGCTGTGAGGGACACACGTGTATGCAGGGGATTCTTTGATGACACTGATCATTATTTAATCTGCAGTGAAATTGGGATTGTGAGGCCGAAAGTGCAGGAGATCAGGTCCATATGTAGGAGGATAAGAGTGGAGAAATTTCAGGATAAGGAAATCAGGCACAAGTACATAACAGCGATCTCAGAAAGGTACCAGTTAGTTGAATGTAGTCAATTACAGTCATTGGAAAAGGAATGGACAAGGTACAGGGACACAGTACTAGAAGTGGCTAAAGAATGTCTTGGCACAGTAGTGTGTAAAAGTAGGAGGAAGCAAACAGCTTGGTGGAATGATACAGTCAAGGCAGCCTGTAAAAGGAAAAAGAAGGCGTATCAAAAATGGCTACATACCAGAACCCAGGTAGACAGAGAAAGTTACGTTGAAGAAAGAAACAAAGCCAAACAGATAATTGCAGCATCCAAGAAGAAATCTTGGGAAGACTTTGGAAACAGGTTGGAGACTATGGGTCAAGCTGCTGGAAAACCATTCTGGAGTGTAATTAGCAGTCTTCAAAAGGGAGGTAAGAAGGAAATGACAAGTATTTTGGACAGGTCTGGAAAACTGCTGGTGAATCCTGTGGATGCCTTGGGCAGATGGAGGGAATATTTTGAAGAGTTGCTCAATGTAGGTGAAAATGCGATCAGTGATGTTTCAGATTTCGAGGTAGAATGGGATGGGAATGATGATGGAAATAGGATCACATTTGAGGAAGTGGAAAAAAATGGTCAATAGATTGCAGTGCAATAAAGCGGCTGGGGTGGATGAAATTAAGTCAGAACTCATCAAATACAGTGGAATGTCAGGTCTTGAATGGCTACACAGGATAATTGAAATGGCCTGGGAGTTGGGACAGGTTCCATCAGACTGGACAAAAGCAGTAATCACACCAATCTTTAAACATGGAAACAGAAAAGATTGTAACAACTACAGAGGTATCTCTTTAATCAGCGTTGTGGGTAAAATCTTCTCAGGTATTGTTGAAAGGAAAGTGCGAGTATTAGTTGAGGACCAATTGGATGAAAATCAGTGTGGGTTTAGGCCTATTAGAGGTTGTCAGGACCAGATGTTTAGCTTACGGCAAATAATGGAGAAGTGTTATGAGTGGAACAGGGAATTGTATCTATGCTTTATAGATCTAGAAAAAGCATATGACCGGGTTCCTAGGAGGAAGTTATTGTCTGTTCTACAAGATTATGGAATAGGAGGCAAACTTTTGCAAGCAATTAAAGGTCTCTACATGGATAGTCAGGCAGCAGTTAGTTGACGGTAAATTGAGTTCATGGTTCAGAGTAGTTTCAGGGGTAAGACAAGGCTGCAACCTGTCTCCACTGTTGTTCATATTATTTATGGATCATATGTTGAAAACAATTGACTGGCTGGGTGAGATTAAGATATGTGAACACAAAATAAGCAGTCTTGCATATACAGATGACTTAGTTGTGATGGCAGATTCGATTGAAAGTTTGCAAAGTAATACACTCCTGGAAATGGAAAAAAGAACACATTGACACCGGTGTGTCAGACCCACCATACTTGCTCTGCACACTGCGAGAGGGCTGTACAAGCAATGATCACACGCACGGCACAGCGGACACACCACGAACCGCGGTGTTGGCCGTCAAATGGCGCTAGCTGTGCAGCATTTGTGCACCGCCGCCGTCAGTGTCAGCCAGTTTGCCGTGGCATACGGAGCTCCATCGCAGTCTTTAACACTGGTAGCATGCCGCGACAGCGTGGACGTGAACCGTATGTGCAGTTGATGGACTTTGAGCGAGGGCGTATAGTGGGCATGCAGGAGGCCGGGTGGACGTACCGCCAAATTGCTCAACACGTGGGGCGTGAGGTCTCCACAGTACATGGATGTTGTCGCCAGTGGTCGGCGGAAGGTGCACATGCCCGTCGACCTGGGACCGGACCGCAGCGACGCACGGATGCACGCCAAGACCGTAGGATCCTACGCAGTGCTGTAGGGAACCGCACCGCCACTTCCCAGCAAATTAGGGACCTCCTGGGGTATCGGCGAGGACCATTCGCAACCGTCTCCATGAAGCTGGGCTACGGTCCCGCACACCATTAGGCCGTCTTCCGCTCACGCCCCAACATCGTGCAGCCCGCCTCCAGTGGTGTCGCGACAGGCGTGAATGGAGGGACGAATGGAGACGTGTCGTCTTCAGTGATGAGAGTCCCTGTTGCCTTGGTGCCAATGATGATCGTATGCGTGTTTGGCGCTGTGCAGGTGAGCGCCACAATCAGGACTGCATACGACCGAGGCACACAGGGCCAACACCCGGCATCATGGTGTGGGGAGCGATCTCCTACACTGGCCGTACACCACTGGTGATCGTCGAGGGGACACTGAATAGTGCACGGTACATCCAAACCGTCATCGAACCCATCGTTCTACCATTCCTAGACCGGCAAGGGAACTTGCTGTTCCAACAGGACAATGCACGTCCGCATGTATCCCGTGCCACCCAACGTGCTCTAGAAGGTGTAAGTCAACTACCCTGGCCAGCAAGATCTCCGGATCTGTCCCCCATTGAGCATGTTTGGGACTGGATGAAGTGTCGTCTCACGCGGTCTGCACGTCCAGCACGAACGCTGGTCCAACTGAGGCGCCAGGTGGAAATGGCATGGCAAGCTGTTCCACAGGACTACATCCAGCATCTCTACGATCATCTCCATGGGAGAATAGCAGCCTGCATTGCTGCGAAAGGTGGATATACACTGTACTAGTGCCGACATTGTGCATGCTCTGTTGCCTGTGTCTATGTGCCTGTGGTTCTGTCAGTGTGATCATGTGATGTATCTGACCCCAGGAATGTGTCAATAAAGTTTCTCCATCCTGGGACAATGAATTCACGGTGTTCTTACTTCAATTTCCAGGAGTGTATTTCAGAGCTAGATCAGAAATGTAAGGACTATGGTATGAAGATTAGCATCTCCAAAACGAAAGTAATGTCAGTGGGAAAGAAATATAAACGGATTGAGTGCCAAATAGGAGGAACAAAGTTAGAACAGGTGGACGGTTTCAAGTACTTAGGGTGCATATTCTCACAGGATGGCAACATAGTGAAAGAACTGGAAGCGAGGTGTAGCAAAGCTAATGCAGTGAGCGCTCAGCTACGATCTACTCTCTTCTGCAAGAAGGCAGTCAGTACCAAGACTAAGTTATCTGTGCAGCTTTCAATCTTTCAACCAACTTTGTTGTATGGGAGCGAAAGCTGGGTGGATTCAGGTTACCTTATCAACAAGGTTGAGGTTACGGATATGAAAGTAGCTAGCATGATTGCAGGTACTAGTAGATGGAAACAATGGCAGGAGGGTGTCCACAATGAGGAAATCAAAGAAAAACTGGGAATGAACTCTATAGATGTAGCAGTCAGGGTGAACAGGCTTAGATGGTGGGGTCATGTTACACACATGGGAGAAGCAAGGTTACCCAAGAGACTCATGGATTCAGCAGTAGAGGGTAGGAGGAGTCGGGGCAGACCGAGGAGAAGGTACCTGGATTCGGTTAAGAATGATTTTGAAGTAATAGGTTTAACATCAGAAGAGGCACCAATGTTAGCACTGAATAGGGGATCATGGAGGAACTGTATAAGGGGGGCTATGCTCCAGACTGAATGCTGAAAGGCATAATCAGTCTTAAATGATGATGATGATGATGATGATGATTGTAAATTCATGTTACAAAGTACAGCCACAACTGCCAGACATGCAGGTGGCGCACTCCCCGACCGCTCCACTGCCGACCACTGCAATCGGTCAATCACAGAATAATTTTATTTGAGCTGTAGTAGCTAAATAAATTTAGTGTGGAAGTTGAACCAAAGACAGTGTTTTGTTGGCAGAACCCTTAGAAGGTGCAATAAATCTACTAAGGAGGCTTTTCTGGAGTAGTACAGCACAGTATGGGATGCTTACCAGATAGGACCGACATCGTTTATCGAAACAATTTAAGGAGCGGCAGCTCGTTTTATACTGTTGCGAAATAGTGTCACAGATACTAAAACTCAGTTGGTTCGACAATTGTGAAAACAGACATTTTTCATTGGGGGCAAAATCTTTTCGCAAAACTTCAATCAAAAATTTCTCCTCCTAATGTCAAGTTATTTTCTAGACTCCCATTGACACAGGGAGAAGTGACAGTCAGATTAAAATTAGATAAGTCACAGTTCACATGGAAAGATGGAGGTGCACTACAGTCGTGTAGCTGTTCCAGAAAATAATGTAGAGTGAAGGTAACCACCTATAATGAATTTCAAAACCTCAAAAATCAATTTCTTTTATGTATAGACAAGGTAATGACAATGTATAATTGGCAAAAACCACTGAAGCCAAAGGTTATCATATATCAAAGGGTCCAGAAAAATGTAGACTTTGATAGACAATATTAATGGAACAAAATGATATAGCTCTACAATTCTTTCATGGGGGGGAAAGTTATTTTGTGTGTTCAAAGGGACCCCCATTAGCAGCCAAACGTCAATGCTGCTGAACAGTTGACCAAACTACAGGTGTCACTGTTGCCGATGTGATAGTCGCACCGGACACCTTGATGGTTTCATGTAGCTTGTTCAATGTTCTGTTGATAAACTTCATTTTTCAATATTCCCCATAGGCAGGAGTCAAGAGGTGTGAGGTCTGTAGGCCACGGTGGGTCCTCGAAGCTCTTGTTCGATCTATCCATTGCCGAGGTAGATTTTCATCCAAGTAGGCTCTGACATCTCTGTCATAGTGAGGCGGATTACCGTCTTGTTGTAGGTAAAATTTGTCATTTCCCAACATCTCTCAGATGGCAGGTAAAATCAGATTAACGGTCAACATAATAATAATGTGAATGCATGAAGCTGTTGATGTTAGTTGATCTTAATACAGCTTTCTTGGTACCTCTAATTTCCAGGATTCCTTTCATATGCATTTCCTCTTCAAATCCTGATTGTTCATAGTTGAAAATAAATTCTGTACCAAACGATTGGATAAGAAATTGTATACAAATTTTCGGGCCGATTCTGCAGTTTGGTGTGCATCGTCAAGTTGACACATTGTTTGAAATTTCTTTATCTTAAGTCTTTCAATTCTGTAGCACTGTTTGAAGTTATGCAACATCCACAGCTTCCCTTGAAATCACTGTAATCTATGTTGTGTGCAATTTGAAGCCCATGATATAGTAGGTCACTATCATGCACATCCTGTAAATTGTATCAAGCATAATTGAAACACACAAACATCAGTTTCTGTAACAAGATCACCTTGTCCTCCTTTGAATATCCATAGTTTTTCATATGCTCTACACGGTCATATTGCTGCAGACGTCTTCAAAATAAATTCATAATTGTTTTTTTACTATGCTGTGGATGTTCTTCCATGTACATAATTTGTTTATATCGCCACTTGGATCTTTGTGCTTTCCTTTGTTTCAATGGAGACGTGATTTGTGGCTTCCTGTCCAACAAGGATGATGAACTACATGTCTCGACACCTGTTTCAATATCAGTTTCCATTGTTAAACGTGTTTTCCACACAATCAAGCATGTACGAAACTACACATTTCACTGTCTTGTCATGCAGAAACACTAATATTTCATCTGCCACTTTTTCACTCTAGGAAAATCCTTGGGTTCCTTTTGGACAAAATGTCAACATTGGTAATTGTTGTTGTAGATATAATGCAACATTTGCTTTGTTTGTCATTGCCATTGCTCTGCTTTGTATCAACACCACTTGCACTGTGGCACTGTTGTGAGTTACTCGTCGACAAAGCAGTATGATTGCACTTCGTAGCCTCACATTTTGCTTACCATTATATACCTCCAGTCACGCCCCCTGTTCCCGTTAACAGCCAATATTTTGGTTGTATGGTAGACAATATGTGCAGTGTAGATTGCTGTAAATATCATTGGCCTTTTGCAACCTCGTACTAAAGGGGTTCCTTGTTGGTTCTTTTTGGTACGGTTTATACACGTGAGCAATATTCTGTCAATAAACCAAGGCCTACCACCAGCTTTTCTATGACTGAGCCTATGTGATCGTTCCATTGAATATTCCTACAAATTGCTAAATCCAGATATTTGCATGAGTCGACAGATTCAATTTGTGACTCATTGAAATAGTAGTTGTAAAATACTGGACATTTTTGATTTTGTAAAGTGCAGAATTTTACATTAATGAAGATCTCAAGTCATTTGACTGTCTTTGCAATCCTTTCAAGACCGGACTCAATATACGACCAGCTTTTTTCAGATAATATTGCATTATATGAGTAGATAACTGCATCATCTGCTCAATGGCTAAGGTTACTATTAATGTACAACATGAGTAGCTAAAGTAGTTACTGTAGTAGTCCTGTAAAAAATACTTAATATTTTCTAAAGATCTGTTTATATAAAACAGATGTGCACTGTGTGTTAATTTAAATAATGAAAGTAACATTATGTTTCAACCTTTTACTAAGCACATAAGGAAAACTGGGATTCAGAATTGGGGACTTTGGCACTAAACAGGAATGAATGCAATATTAATTTTATAAGTAAAAGAAAAAGATCTCTTAAACTCATATCATCTGATGCAGACTGTATTCTCTCCGTCCAGTGTGCAGAACAACATAAGCATGACTTAGACAATTATTATTCATTCTTTATTACTAGAGGGTTACTCATTTAGTGAAAGGGTAAATGACCTTTCAAACCACTGTGCAACCCCCCCCCCCCCCCCCCCACACACACACACACACACAAACATTAAATATAATTACAAATTATTTAGGAATGTTCTTCCAGTGGCAACAGAGTTTTTTTAAAATCGTATTAAAGAACAAGAGCGGCAAGTACTCGCTGACCACAATGTTATTGCACTTGGACTCCCGTACCTGTTGTCGGAAACACATGATAACGGTGCAGTAAACAAGTTCATCTGTGGATATACTATCATGTGGCTGAGCACGTCCTCACGAAATATCATGGTAAAAACCTGGTGGTAACTTGACCGAAGTTCCCTCACTTCAGGGTGCAAGATGTTATGGTAGACTTATACTTATAGTGTACACAATAAATGTCATTTTTTCTCATCACATTTCTCATGTTCTTTGAACATTGCATTCCATAAAATCATTTAAAATAGGGTACTAGAACTGACATGCAACCTTGTGGCTAACTAATTTGATAAGGATATCATGTAGAACAAAGTAAGAATGATCTCAAACACCAGAAGTAGTCTTAACTGAGCTGCAGATTAAAAATATAATTAGGAAGACAAGAACAATATGGAATGCAAACAGGCTGACTAATTGTCAGGATAAAATGAAAATGATGTTATGGTCAGTCTTGAAGTAAATGTGTGCCCAACAGCACAAGATCGAGGATATAAAGTCTGTACGTAGAAAATTATTTTTTGTTACTGAGAAGTCAAACACGAAGTGTTTGATAAAACTGACGAATACTTTGAGAGATTGTAGCACTCATTGAGACGAAAAAATGTCTTCTAAACATGGGTCCAGAAATGCATCCTTTCTCTGATACACATGTTTACAGGAGGTGTTCGATTGGCGTGGCATAGATCAGTTCGAGTGTCCCTGTAACCAAAAGTCTAGGTAAATGAGGTGTGGGGAATAAGCAGGCGAAGATGCCAGGCCCCCTGACCAATCCGGCAGTCCTGAAACGTCTGCATCAGATGCTCGTGCACGTTGTGACGAAAGTATGCTGTTGTGCCATCTTGCATGAGCCACATTTGTATTCATTGCTGCAATGACACACAGCCTCTGGCAAGGTAGGCAAATACATTAATGAGGAAGTTCAAATAATGTTCTCCAATTAACATTTGTGGTAACATGCATGGCACTATTAATCTATCACCAAGTATGCCTGCCCGTACATTGATTGAAAATCGATGTTGATGCCCTCTTTCCTGAATTAGTTGGGGATTTACATCTGCCCATACATTCTGGTTGTTGATATTTACAACACCATCTCTCGTGAACCCTGCCTTATCAGAAAATAAAATGTTGGATGTGAACAGTGGATCTGCTGCACACTTCTGCAACAGCCATTGACAGAACTGCCATCTGGTGGCCGAACCACACGGTCAATAACCCTGGGTTTGGTGTGGGGCAGCGGTGGGGAGATCGGACTGCTGTAGCCTATTGTGGGGTTGTGAACCACTGAGAGCTATGGTGGGAATGAATCCTCTCCATCATTTATAGGTCCCCAGTTCCATACAATACAATACATACTGAACATGTCATAACCTAAATCCACATATCTCTAGTGACATTTAAATGTTGAAAAAAGTGTGTTCACACTGTAGTTTGTAACTAATTTACATTTTTTTTTCATATAGTTCAGTGTGGCCTAGTGGGGAGATGGGTGCAGAAGGAGCATAGGATCTGACAATGATGCTGTGAAGATTGGGAGGGCAATGAAAAGCTATTCTAGGTGTGGTGGCCAAAACCTCAGACAGAATGGATCTTATTTCAGGGCATGGCTGTAGGAAGTCATGGCCTTATTGAGGTATGTGATTAATACAGTGTGACAACTATTGAACTATATGAAAAGCACTTTGTCTTCAGGCCACGAGTGGCCTACCGGGACCATCCGACCGCCGTGTCATCCTCAGTGGAGGATGCGGATAGGAGGGGTGTGGGGTCAGCACACTGCTCTCCCAGTCGTTATGATGGTATTCGCGACCGAAGCGGCTACTATTCCATCAAATAGCTCCTCAATTGGCACCACGAGGCTGAGTGCACCCCGAAAAAGGGCAACAGCACATGACGGCCTGGATGGTCATCCATCCAAGTGCCGACAACGCCCGACAGTGCTTAACTTCGGTGATCTCAGGTGTAACCACTGCAGCAAGGCCATTGCCACATTGAACTATATGAAAAAAAAAACATAAATTAGTTACAAACTACAGTGTGAACACACTTTTTTCAACATTTAAATGTCACTAGAGATATTTGGATTTAGGTTATGACATGTTTAGTATGCCTGCTATCATTGGCGATGATCTGGTGTAGATGAATAGCAAGTTGTGCGTGACCCACTGAAGTGTCGGAACATCGATGCTGTTGATGACCTTCTGAATGGGTGTTTTCAGGATTATTGCTTGTATTTAATATAGCCCCACAAAGAGGAGTCACAGGTGTTCAGATCCAAAGAACATGGCAGCCAATCGAGGTACATACCAGTGGCCTCTGGGTACCCCAGAGACAGTATGCGGTCCCCAAGGTGCTCCTCCAGGACACCAAACAGTCTCCTGCTTTGATGGTGTCAAGCTCCACTTTGCATGTACCACATTTCATTAAAATCAGGGTCACTTTGGATAATGGGAGTGAAATCATCTTCCAAAACCTCCATGTACCATTCAGGAGTCACTGTGCCATCACCAGTTTCACCAATTATCCCATGACTGGACATTGCACATCACACAGTCACCCATTGAAGGTGAAGAGACTTTCAATCATGAAATGTGCATCCTCAGTACCCAAATGTGCCAGTTTTGTTTATTGATGAACTCACACAGATGAAAGTGGCCTTTGTCACTACACCAAACTGTAATGTGCATACTAATTCACATCGTGCCCAGTGGCCAACTGTGCAATTTGATTGACCTAACACAAACTGTTCAGAAGTTATGATGATTTCATTTCAGGTAGTTCAATAATTGGAAGAGATCAGCAGTGCCAGAATTGGATGTGATGGCCCAGGAAATCCGCTTTTGAACTAGGCTGTTGTGGTAATTATGTCCAGTGAAGTCTGAGGTGAGAATGGTGGTGTATTACTGCAGAGAGACTAAACCAGAGCAAATACATCTCTATGGGAGGGAACGGTCTTCCTGCAGAGCTGCTCACAGTCTTGAGGAATGGTTGGTGGACGCAGTTGTGGTGCAACCCATCTTTGTAGTGATCTGGGACGTGGTCTGTGGGATTCAGACCAGAAGAGCTAGCACACCATGTCATGCGTGTTTCCAAGAAAACATCAACCACCCGTGCTCTATGAGGTTGAGCATCACTGTCCTTCAGTACAAAATCCAGGCCCACAGCACTGCACAACAGCCACACATGAGGTCCTAAGATATTGTCACAATACCTGACAACAGTTAAACCTTGCCAATTCACCCACACAATTTCATGAAGAGTTGTTCGTATGGTCAACATAATTTCTGCCCACACCATTAGGGATCCTCCTCAATATCCACAATGTTTGTGTTCCAAAATTCTGTGTTACATTCCCTCCAGATACGAACCCATTGAGACTCACTTTCCAGACCAATTTGGGACTCATCTCTCAGAAGAACATTGGAACGCTGTTCAAGTGTGCAGGTGGCATGTTCACAACTCCACTCTAGATGCTTCCTTCTGTGAAGAAGCATCACAGGTACACATACAGGAAGTCTCTGACAATAAAGGCCACTCTGCTGAAGCCTTCTGTACAATGTTTGCCTCAATACAACATGTCCAGCTGATGTTGGGATGTCAGATAGCAGTTGCCGTGCAGTTGTAAGGCAATTCCACTGTGCCCTTACAGCTGAATAACGGTCTTCTC
Organism: Schistocerca cancellata; assembly: GCF_023864275.1. Classification (NCBI taxonomy): domain Eukaryota; kingdom Metazoa; phylum Arthropoda; class Insecta; order Orthoptera; family Acrididae; genus Schistocerca; species Schistocerca cancellata. Next base: position 26,063,825 of record NC_064626.1, on the reverse strand, counting down.
TTTCTGATGTCGCATGTGGTTGGTTCTGCCCTAGTCTTTGGGATACAGTTTTGGCCTGTATAAACTGTCGCCACATCTGAGAAACAACAGAACGATTCACTTTAAGTGATCGTGCCACATCAGTTTGCAGCTGTCCTGCTTCCATTCTTTGTACCTCTCCATTGCATAGAGGCTGGCAGGCATCTTTTCTGTACCATACTACACTGTCTGTGACTTTCTACACAGCGATTGTGGTTGCGAGACTGCACGACAAATACTACCCAGTTTGATGGGTGCCCTGATGTCATCGATGGAATGGTTGCCCGTACACCAGAATGTCATTTTCCGTGCAGATCACAATTGTACAGACATCTGTCGAAACTAAGTGGAGGAATAGCAGTTTGTTGCTTTAATTTTGGACATGAGTGTAAATTTTTGTCTGCTAACAGGGTAATGATGGACTTCAGAACACACCACTTGTCACTCAGTATTATTGTGATCTTGAATGTATTAATCAGTTATTTTGACAAGACTGTGATTTTCTACAATTATGCCCTGAAATAAGATCCACTCTGACTGAGATTTTACCTACCACACCTAAAATAGCTTTTCGTTGCCCTCCCTGTCTCCCCAATATCCTTGTCAGACCCTATGCTCCTTCTGTGTTGCCCACTGTGCAAAACTGGGTAAAAAAACTAGTTTTGCAAAGATGTGGTAGCCTTAATCCCCTGGATCTTGGTTATGGCTAACAACATTGGAAAAAGTTTTGTAGTTCCTTGAGAATATCAGCTTAAGAATAAGTGGTAAAAAAAGTCTGATGATCTGGCATGAGTATAAATTATAGATGTGGTCATACCCACAATTGGGACTTTTCATACCTAAAATCATGGATTCTTTACATTTTCTCAGGAACCACAATGAACAAACAGTGCTTTTATAAGCCACCTTAAGTCCACCCTGGACCACACCTAAACCAACTGATTTGCTCAATTTGCGTGGGCTAGAGGAAGCGTGTAATATTTAAATTTTGACCCTGTACTATAGGATAGTTACAGTATGCCTCTTCTTTCAACAGATACACAAATGGTCTCTAGGCCAAGTGCAGTGCAAAACACTTAGCTACTTCATCTTTGAAGGGAAGGTATACAAATTCCTGGCACAGCCACGGGCATCCACATGCCATCCTCTTCGTGGGCCACTACAGGAAACATTCCTAGCTTTCCAAACCCCTGGTGTGGTTTGTTGATGACATCATTATAATCTGGACCCAAGATCAGGTCACCTTATCTTCATTCCTCCACAACCTCAACACTTTTTCTCTCATCCACTTCGCCTAGTGGAGGAATCCATCGTGCCACCTTCCTAGATGTCAATCTGCTCCTATCAGATGGCTCCGGCCACACCTCGGTCCACATCAGACCTGCCAATGACCGACAGTACCTGCCCTTTGACAACTGCCACCCTTTCCACAATAAAAAATGCCTCCCATACAGCCCGGCCACGTGTGGTAGACACATCTGCAGTGGTGAGAACTCCCTTGTCCAATACGCTGAATGCTTCCTAAATGCCTTTGCAGACAGGCAATATCCTGTAGATCTAATTCACAAACAGATCTCCCGTGCCACATCTCCACGTGCACTTGATCCTCACATCCATCCTAGGAACCAACCACTACAAAGATGTGCTCCTTTGTCACCCAATACCACTTGGAACTGGAATGATTGAACTGCGTCCTTCATCAGGGCTTTGATTATCTATGATCATGTCCAGAAATGGCGGACATCCTACCCGAGATACTTCCATCTCCTCCCAAAGTGGTGTTCCACTTCTCAGGCAACCTCCACAACATCCTAGTCTAGCCCTATGCCACTCCCACCCCCAATCCCCTGCCGCAAGGATCATACCCCTGTGGAAGACCCAGATGCAAGATCTGCCCAATCCACCCATCCAGCATCACATACTCCAGTCCCATCACAAAGTTATCCTACTCCATTAGAGACTGGGCCACTGGTGAAAACAGCTGTTATACGAGGTGCTACGCAAAATTTTCGGGACTGATGCTGCCATCTGTTGAAAACCTTATCTTTCTACTAATGGTCATTGTCACCCTCGAAGTAGTTCCCATCTGCACATACACACTGGTCCCAGTGCTTCTGCTACTGGTCAAACATTTTCTGGAAGTCCTGTTCTTTAAGGGTGTTTATCACCACCAGCGATGCTTCTTAAATCCTCTCTAGAATATTGAACCGACAGCCTTTCAACTTGAGTTTCAGTTTTGGGAACAGGATGAAATCACAAGGTGCGAAATCTGGTGAGTGTGGTGGGTGGGGTACAACAGCTGTGTTGTTTTTTGCCAGAAAGGTCCTGATGAGCAAGCACATGTGACAGGGCGCATTGTCACGATGCAGCAGCCAGTTCCCTTGACACTAAAGTTTGGGCTTGTATCGCCACGCATTTTCTCGGAGCTGTCGCAAAACATCACAGTAGTACTCGGAATTCACTGTTTGGTTGGGTGGGATGAATTCTTTGTGCACAATTCCCTTGGTATGAAAGAAAATGATGGTCATGCTCTTCACCCGTCTCGGGTTGGGTATGTATTCGCCCTGTACATCAAGCTCGCTACGTCTAATGTTGTCTGTAAAGAAGTGTAGTTCTATAAGTGCACCACTGCGCCTCTTCACCAAATCTTGTACGATATGTTATTTTATAGTTTACGTCTCAGTCACACACATTCTAACTTTCACGTTGTCACTTACTTACATGCTGTATGCAAGTCGCTTAGTTCTTAAGTTCTGTGCTAATCGCTTTCTTTTAAGTGTACCTGTTGATACTTCTCTTTCAGACTTCTCTTAATCCTGTTGTATATACTTGGAATATACACATCACCTGTGCATATTCGCTTCTACTTGAATACTTACACTTATTTCTAACTATGTACATGCAATAGCCTGTGTTAAGTTCAAAAATTTTGTGTATTCTATGCTCCTTATGGTTTACTTTCATCACTGCGCTCATTTTCTTAAAACTACGTATGGTTAACCTAATGATATACTCTTAAAATGGGTGCTCTTTAAAGTATAGTGTCCAACTTGGAAGTAAATTCCAGAATGAGATTTTCACTCTGCAGTGGAGTGTGCGCTGATATGAAACTTCCTGGCAGATTAAAACTGTGTGCCCGACCGAGACTCGAACTCGGGACCTTTCCCTTTCGTGGGCAAGTGCTCTGTCTCTCTTCATTTTGTTTGTGTAGCTGATTTACATCATAGTAATCAGCTGATAGGTACTCCATTTCATATAGCTTCTGTTTTGTCCAGCTGGCTGTAAAAAGTTCGCACTTGTTGGTGATCTGACTCATTATTATAGAAATTAAATAAAGTTCCCTTCCTTATCCTTAATCCTTACCTATTAAAAAAAACTACACATTGATCTTGCCAAAAGCTGAGAAGCGATTCTTCTTGGTGTTGTAGCTCTCTGGGACACCCTGTGATGCCAAATGTTCATTAATATTTGTTCATATGGGCGAAAATCTGGTCTCGAAAGTGTTGTAGCTGGTTGCCTATCTGCCGCACCAGGCCGTCTCTAGTTTTAACAAGACGGCCGTAGCACTAAATTCAAGTCTTCCGATCAACACCCTTCTGCAGCTATACAGGTAATGAATCTGGAGAGACAGTGTCAGTTGTCGAGCGGCCGCACGTGCAGCAGCATCGAGACAGATTAGTTATGCCGCATTATTTTAGGAGGAGTAAGCATTGGCGTCTTACAGATTTTAAAGCAATAGACAACACTTCTATTACTACCAAGGATTTCGTAGGCGCCCAAGTCGCCTTGCATGGGCCGTTGGTGTTTTGCGGTGGAGTTTTGAACTTCACTCTCGCTAAAAAGGATACAAATGAACACAGTAATGGCTGGGTCACCGTTGCTCTTGTACGTGGACCAAAAGTTGATAAAGTAAAAGGGCTAGATAATTTCAATTCGCGTGCCATCGCTTATTGGACATTTCAGATTTGTGAAGCTTACTACAGAGATAAGGGTTCATCCTATTTATGTCGACTATGCCTTTGGTCATAAAATAAATGAATCAGAATCTGTCTCAGTGTGGGTGAAAGATGTTGACAACTGTTAAAAGATCACACTCATCAGTGATCTGACTCATTATTATAGAAACTAAATAAAGTTTCCCTCCTTATCCTTAATCCTTATCTATTAAAAAAACTATGCATTCATCTTGCCAAAAGCTGAGAAGGAAACTATACAGAGGTACTCCATCCATATCAAACCTACTAACCACCAGCAATACCTCCACTTCAACAACTGCCACCCATTCCATACCAAGAAGTCCCTTCTGTGCAGCCTATCCACGTGTCGTCGTCGCATCTGCAGTGATGAGCAGTCTCTCTCAAAATATAACGAGGGTCTCACTGAAGCCTTCACTGACCGCAATTATCCTCCCATACTTGTACAAAAACAAACCTCCCATGCCTTATCTTTCCAGTCTCCCACCACCTCAAAAAGTCCCACAGTCCAGCCACAGAGGAGCATTCCCCACGTAACTCAGTACCATCTGTGACTGGAGCAACTGAATTACATTCTCTGCCAGGGTTTCGATTACCTCTCTCAGTGCCCTGAAATGAGAAATGTCCTGCCCACTTTGCTTCCCACCCCACCTACCGTGGTATTCCACCGTCCACTGAACCTACACAATGTACTTGTCCATCCTTACACAACCCCTAGTCCCGATCCCTTAACTTATGGCTCATACACCTGTAATAGACCTAGATGCAAGACCTGTCCCATACATCCTCCTACCACCACCTACTCCAGTCCGGTCACTAACATCACCTATCCCATCAAAGGCAGGGCTACCTGTGAAACCAGTTGTGATTTACAAGCTAAGCTAAGCTGCATTCTATGTAGGCATGACAACCAACAAACTGTCTGTCCTCATAAATGGGCACCAACAAACTGTGGCCCAAAAACAAGTGGACCACCCTGTTGCTGAATACACTGCCAAACATCATATCCCTCATCTCAATGACTGCTTCACAGCCTGTGCCATATGGCTCCTTCCCACCAACACCAGCTTTTCTGAATTGTGCAGTTGGGAACTTTCCCTGCAATACATCCTACGTTCCCGTAACCCTACTGGCCTCAACCTTCATCAGTCACTGTCCTCACCCATCCAGCCCCCTCCCTGTTCCCATTCCAGCACTACACAGCCGTCATTTCATCGCCGCACCCAGTCTTTTTATTTCTCTCCTTTTCGCTACTTAGCCCCTCCCCCCTCCGCACCTTCTCTCCCGTCCTCCATCTAAACTGCAACACTTCACTGTCCGCCACCCCCACCATACTATCCCTCCCCTCCCCGCCCCGGCCTCCTCCTTACCACCACCCAGTCGCCACTCTCATCATGCACTGCTGATGCTGCTCGGAGTGTGGTTTCAGTTCTCTGAGACTGCAGACATGTGTGCAAGTTGTGTTTGCGTGAGTATGTGTGTGTGTGCATGTGTTTATGTGTGTCTACCGCTCAAAAGGCCTTAATGGCCGAAAGCTATAATTATGTGAATCTTTTTGTTGTGCCTATCGCGACTCGGCGTCTCCGCTATATGGTGAGTAGCAACTTTGCTTCTCTGGTATTGTCACATTCCATCTTGGATTTTCCATTGTTTAATTTTCTTCTAACATTCAATCTGGACTAGTATAAATGAGAACAGAAAAGAATCATATGTCTTAAAAGAGACAATCCATGAGAAGTGCATAAGTTTCTATCAGTCTTGTTCTGGTCATTTGCAACTACACGGATGGGCTCAACAACTTCCAGAAGCAACTGATAACAATTTATGTTTATTTATTTTATTTATTTATCTCTTGTTCCGGTGATCCATGTTGTGACACTATCACAGGATATGGAATGTGTCAATTTTACAAGCTTTTGGCCATAATTTATGGTAATACTTGAAACAAAACAAAAACAGTAAACTGTAACTTAGGTCCCACTACAAAAAATACATTTTAGAGATAGATAGAGATTACAAAAAAAACAGTAAACAGTAACTTAGGTTCCACTTCAAAAAATACATTTTAGAGCTAGATAAAGATTACAAAATAATAAGTGTTACAGAGAAATAAATATTGCAAAATATATGTTTACAATAAAAGTATTCGCTATTACAAATACAAATTTGTGCATACATTTGCAATTTACAATACAAGAAATGTTAAACTCTGTAGTTCAGGGACCCTTCTATTGTATAAAATGATCCTTGCAATAGGAACTGCCTTAAGGTTTTTTAAACAAGAGGTCATCGTCTACCAAACACTTAATTCTTGAAGGGAGGGCATTAAAAATCTTATAGCCACTGAAATGGACTCCTTTCTGCACCATACTTAGATTTGGCTGTTCATAGTGGATATCATGTTTCCTTCTAGTATTGTGACTGTGATATGCACTATTCAGCTGAAAGATGGATTTTTCTTTCCTTGTGAAGCACATCAAAGAGAGTATATATTGTGCAGTGGATGTAAGTATTTCAAGCTTCTTAAAAAGATTCTTGCATGTGGCTCTAGGATGGACTCCACACATGATCCTTATGGCTCTTTTTCGTACACACAGTACTTTTTAGCCAGTGGCCGATTTCCCCAAAATATAATTCCAAATGCCATAATTGCATGAAAGTAACCATAATACTCTGACTTCATGGTTTCCATATTTCTATAGGAAGAAACAATGCGCATTGCGTATGTTGCTGAACTTAGTCTTTTGCGTAGATCCAGGATGTGGTTTGACCAATTCAGTTTGCTATCAATATGCAAGCCTAGGTATTTTGAGGAATCTACCCTGGTTATTGTCTGCTCACCTACTTTTACTACTATTTCCTCATCTTTAGATGTTGTGTGGAACTGAATAAAGTTTGTTTTACAGTAATTTATAAAAAGACCACTAATGTTAAATCAGTTCACCATTTCATTCAAAACCTTATTTGCTGTTACTTCAAGTTTATCTACTGAATTATCAATAAGTAGTGTAGTGTCATCAGCGAAAATGGTGAAGCTACAATATTCCGTACAGAGAGGGAGATCATTTGTAAATATACTAAAAAGTAGGGGGTCCAGAACTTAGCCCTGCAGCACTCCACATGTGATGGCACCCCATTCTGAAGATAATTATGTTGTTAGATGTTCCCTATCCGGAACATCTAACAGTGATCTCGAACAGCCTAAGTCAAATGAAAATGAAGAAATGGACAAGGAGGAAGATAAAGATTGGCATGAATTGAAAGAAAATGATTTCACCATAGTAAAATTTCCTGCGAAAGAAAGATTCAGGTTTTTTATTGGAAAAATTGAAAGTATCTCTAATGACACCTATTAAATGACATTTCTGAGAAAGAAAGTTCTTAATGGTAATGTTTATTTTGTCTTTCCAGAAATTGGTACAAAGAAGGCACGGTAAATTTATTTTTAAAGGGATAGATGATTATGAAATTGAGTAAATACTTTTTGCATTGATTATGACATACAATAACTAAAAATTAATATTTGTTTGTCAAATTTTGTGAATGCAAGTGTTTTTATAATAAAAATCTCAAGCTTAATGTGCTTGTAAAAATTTGTTCTGTCTAGAAATCGAAAAATTTTGTTATAAATACAGCAATATATTTTTAAAAATCAAAATAGTGATCAGATTCACTCCACTGGAAGTCTCATTCCGTTCCTGCATACAAAATACACTGGTGATCGGGTTCGCCCCAACTAAGGAGGTGAAACCGATCAAAAATTAACTTAAAATAATAACTGCAATTATAAACTAAAAATAACGTAATACATTAATATATCATTATCATTGTCCAATATCACAACAGTAATTGGCGAAATAATAAAAAAAAAATAAAAAAAAAAACTGCCATTTTTGATCGGATTCACGTCATTGGTACCAGTGGTTACAAGTGACAGAAAAGCAGTTTTTTATGGTAGGGAGGGCAGGAACAAAAGCTGTTCCAAGACAGGCTGAAAATGACATTCACATCAATAAAACAGGCAGCCAGAAAGAAAATTTTAATGTACACAATTCAAGCAAACAGCCTACGATTGAAACTAGAGATACTCAAAAACTGACAGGAAAATTCGTTACATCTAGTTGTAATTCAGCCAGTGCACAAAATCAGTTACCATTATTGCATCAGAATATCTGAGAACTAAGTGGTAAGCTTAATGAGTTGCTTATGTGTGTCGAAGAATTAGAGTTGAGCAAACCAGTTGACATAATCTGCCTCTTGAACATCATGTGACCACTGGTACATATATGTTAAATGTTGCACAATTCAAGTTAGCTTCTTACTTCTGTAGAGAAAATATGGAGAAAGAAGAAGTTGCCACATTTGTCACAAACTGTTTTGATTTCAAGAATACTGATGTTAATAAATTTTGGTCAGAGCAGCACTTAGAAGCTTGTGCAACATAATTAGTATTTCATGATAAATCCTTTATAATAGTAGGTATATGCAGATCACGTTCGGGAAATTTTAACCTCTTCATAAAAAATCTGAAAGCTCTGTTGTCCCATCTCACAGTATAAACAAGGAAATGTGGTTACTGGTGATTTTAATGATCATTTATTGGAAAGCTCTGTTAGTGAACAATTATTGCAGTACGTTAACACTACCATTCAATTTAATTCCTACTGTGAACTTTGCAACTAGAATATGTAAATGCTCTGAGACTGCTATTGATGATAACTTTGTAAGAAAATCTGGGGAAAAAGTCATATCACAAAACCAATAATAAATGGGCTGTCTGATCATGACAAGCAGCATCTTGCGTTAAATGTTGATACTTGTCAGGATAAAAAAATCTATTAAATCTGAGTACATGATGGTAATAAATAAGTCGAAAATTGAGAAATTCAGGAATTTGCTCAAAGACATGAACTGGATAGATGTTTACAATACTTCTGACTCAAATGGAAAATACGAAACAGTCATTAATAAAGTTACCTCCACTACTGAAAATTGTTTTCCCCTAAAGGTAACTCAAATCCCGTAGAAGTCAAAAAATAAACTATGGATTACACGAGGAATAAAGATATCATGTGGGACACAAAGGAGACTATCTATATCTAGGAACAGCTCTGATGTTAGGTTTGTAATGCATTCCAAAGAATACTGCAAAATATTTAAGCATGTAATTCAGAAATTGAAGGAAAATGAGAAAAAGATAATTACGTCGGGCAACAAAATAAAACTGTATGGGATATAGAGAATACAGAGACAGGTGGGGCCTAAAAGGAAGAGGAACAGAAATATTAGCAGTTCCAGTTTACTGTAATATATTCACATATTTTGACAGTGTCCTGACAAGTGATCAGGATAGTGTTATATTCAAATGTTTTACTTTTTTATCTTATACCTTTTGACACGTTCCACACTCACGAAAATCATCTCATTTTTTGGGTCTGTGGAACGAAAACTGAATGTAACCTAAAGTCCACGGTATCAGAAACCAAGATTGATCCTATTAACATATACATCCGATGACGGCAATCGTTTTTAGGAAGTCTGCCATGAGAGTGCGCTTCCGTTGTGTAGATTGCGAGCTTGTCTGATATCGAGAAGTGGTCCGTGTCGATTCCTGGTACGGAAGGCGCCACAGTCGATAGACATTGTATCTGGGTGCACCCCGTGGTACCCCATTAGCCGCTGTAGGTTGTGGAGTGGGGTGTGCGGCTTTCGTTTGTCTTGGAAACCCCAGCAACGATACCACGACGAGGGTTTACGATGGTGAGGCGGCTGTCTGCATTACGCGGGCAGCTTGCCCTGGTGTGTTCGTCGCTGCGGTCCTTGGTGAGTACGGAGCGTGTTTTGATGTCCTGCACAGCGTAGTTGTAACGGAATATTGATAGTTTCTGCACAGGCCATGGATAACCTCCGTCATGATGCCGATATAAGCTTTGCATACGGAACTTGAGATTACTTACTGAAAGGATTATTCCTTGCTTATTCGGAAAATAGCGTCACTATACTCCTAGTAGGTCAAGTTTCTAATCAGTGCAGACATTAAGTACGGACTTTTGACAGTTTCTGCAGTAGCTGCTGAGGGAACTTGGGCGTCGTAGCTGCGTTCTATAGTCAAATGTGGACTCCTCGGTGCGTCAAAGACCTCGTTAAAAATTAACCACAGTTGGCAACGGTGTTGTAAGGGTACGTTCAAATTAACTAACGATGTGCAGTACATAAGTTTAAACTTAGCCTGGACGCATAGCTATTAGGTGGTAAGTAGAACTTTTCACTATAGAGGCACCTACACATGCGTCAGTTTATCGGCCGGCCGACCGCCTTATGTCGTGGCAGCCTACACACGTCCCGACAGACTGCATTCGGCGAATGCAGCGCCGGTGTGTTGCTGCGATTTGTTAACGGAAAGTCCATCGAGTTTGTTCGAAGAGGTACTGCTTCGTTTTACACAAACAGAAACTGGAGTTTGCCTTGGCTATTCTGGAGGGCACAGAAGCCTGTGGGCAAAGAAGCGGCTAGTGCAAGGAAAGAGCTTCACCCACGTTCCGCTACTTAAGCAACTGGGAGCAAAATATTTCCGTAATTATGTAAGAACGGATGAATTGTGCATTTCGGAGTTGCTGAAATAAAGCGATTTTTGACGAAAAAGGATGGTCATGTGAGGCTGGTATATAAATTTGTACCCATTGCCAGATGTTATAGGATCTCAAATTCATTGGTGTTGTATTCCCACAATTAGCAATTACTATGACTTTTGAAACCTCCAACATTATTTATAGTTGACCTGAGAAATACATCATGGCAATGCACAATTTATTAATTTGTATAGCATAAAATGAAATGCAAGTTTAAATAATTAATTTCAAATTCGAAGGAAATCTACACATGATGCTGTCGCACATTACGTAATAAATGCACCAGGTACACGGGAAATAAACCATTTACCGACTGGTAGAACTGAAGGGAAAAAAACCTAGTTTGCTCTTCGTTCATCTGAAATCGGGGAATGTAGTATGGCAATAAGGTACCCGAGGAGTCGAATATGATTTTAGCACTGATTTTATTTTATTTTTTTCTCTCTCCACCAGTTTGTTACGCAAACTGCTGACAGTGATTGCTTGGAATTGTCGTGAAACTAACAAATTTGCGTAAAATTGTCGTCCTTACGTGCAATTTCGTTGTATCGTTAGATGACTTTCACTTGTAAGAAATTTTAACATTTCGCTGATTGTAGTTTAACAGGAAGTTGGTCTTGATACCATTTGTCTTCCATATACTGCTTGGACATTAGCTTGTTCTCATACCGTCAAAATCAAAATAGAATGACTGTGCAAATAGCCGAAAGTAAATTGAGTCCATCATAAATACTTTGGTATGTAATTGTTCTGCGAATGTTTACCTCATATCGAAACAGCAAAACAACGCTGTGAGTTAGGCGCCTTCATTTTACGGGCTGATGGTGCTGTTGCCTAACCTAACTTTTGTGACAGCAGTATTTCCGGAATCGGCGTTTTCAGGATGTTACCATCACAATGTCCTCTAAGAACACAGCTATTGGTATCGGGTTTTCTGTTCCAATGGTGAAAATCAGCTTCACTGCTACTTATTTACCAGGTACAGTATACTTCGCCTTTGTCGCAACTTCGAAAAAAGTATTACTGTAGAGCAGGTGAGATGATTTAAGTCTTAAACTCGCATTTCGTGTATTAACGGAAATGCCAATCAAAAATCTGTAAATGTTAAAACGTAGAAAATAAAATTGCAATTTGATGATAGGTTAGCCAATGAGACTTAAACATTTTACTAAACTGATATCTTACGAAAAATTGTCAACCGAAATGTAACAAAGCAGATACAATCCAGAAAACTTCATGCTGAAGCCGGTGAATTGCCACTCACCTACCGGCGCGATATACTGCTTTGTCGGTATGCCTGTCGGCTGCTGTCAATGCCCGACCACCCGTCTTATCGTTCCTTTTTTGACGACTCTCTCGACCGTCAATACGGGTTGTATGTCTCTGCCCTGCTACCCCCTGGAGTTCGCTTTCGTCGCCTCCTTCAACACCTTAATTTTTCACTCCCTGCAACCTTTCGAGTGGGCGAGAGCCACACGCCACCTTGGCTCCAGGCTCAGGTCCGCGTTCACCTTGACCTCTGCTCGCTCCCGAAAGAGGTTACCCCCGGTTCGGTCTACCACTCCCGTTTTTTGGAACTTCGTTCGAAGTTCATCAATATGACTTTCATTTATACAGATGGCTCTAAGACCAATGACGGGGTCGGGTGTTCTTTTATTGTCGGGGCACAAAGTTTCAAATACCGGCTCCATGGCCATTGTTCGGTCTTCACAGCTGAGCTCTTTGCCCTCTACCAGGCTGTTATTTACATCTGCCGCCACCGACATTCTGCTTATGTCATCTGCTCCGATTCCCTGAGCGCCATCCAGAGCCTCAGTGATCCGTATCCGGTTCACCCTTTTGTGCACCGGATCCAACGCTCTCTTCGGCAGCTGGTGGTGGACGTCGGTTCTCCGGTTAGCTTTATGTGGGTCCCTGGCCATGTCGGTATCCCTGGGAACGAAGCTGCAGATGCCGCGGCCAAGGCTGCGGTCCTCCAGCCTCGGACAGCTTCTTGTTGTGTCCCTTCGTCAGATTTTAGCAGGGTTATTTGTCGGCGCATTTTATCGCTGTGGCATGCTGATTGGGCTGCCCTTACAGCCAACAAGCTTCGGGCCTTGAAACCTCTTCCCGTGGCTTGGACGTCCTCCTCACGCCCTTCTCGGCGGGAGGAGGTAGTTTTGGCCCGGTTAAGAATTGGACACTGCCGGTTCAGCCATCGCCATCTGCTGACGGCTGCGCCGGCGCCGTTCTGCCCATGTGGGCACTTGCTGACGGTCCGCCACATTTTAATGTCGTGTCCGGATTTTAACGCACTGCGTCTCGATCTTAACCTGCTATGTACTTTAGATGCCGTTTTAGCGGATGACCCACGAGCAGCTGCTCGTGTTTTTCGTTTTATCAATTTGACGAACCTCACGAAGGACATTTGATGATGCTGTTTTTTAATCCTATGCTTGTCAGTCTGTCTTTTATCGTGTTTTCCCTTTTAGTTGTTGTTTTAAACTTGTGCCTCGCGGTGCATTCTTTACGTCGTCAGGGCGCTAATGACCATTGAAATTGTGCGCCCTAAAACCACAAAAAAAAAAAAAAACCACAGCAGTCCACCCACCCCACCGCCGCCCCACATCGAACTCAGCCTTATTGTGCGGTTCGGCCCCCAAACGACCCTCCCCCCACCCCCGCCTCATAACAGACTAGTGTAACCCCAAATGTTTGCCTGGAGAAGGTGTTTGTGCAGCAATCGCCAACATGGTGTAACGGAGGTGGAGTAAGGGGAACCAGCCCGCATTCGCCGAGGCAGATGGAAAACCGCCTTAAGAACCACCTACAGGCTGGTCGGCACACCAGACCTCGACACTGCTCCGCCAGGCGGATTCTCGCCGGGGACCGGCACGCCATGCTGCGTGGGAAGCGGCGGTCCGACTCAAGATACCCATCGCTCTGCGAGGCCAGGCTCATTTCAAGTCTACTTCACTGGGGAACGGTAACTTGTGGTTAACAATGCAAATGCAGTGCCAGAAAATAAGAATACTGTCGTCATTGTAAACGACGCTATGAACTCTTTTTTTAGAGAATCGACTAGACGCTGAAAATATGCTTCCAATTTATCACGAATGTGTGAGACGAGATGGCCTGAAAAATATAAAACCATCAGACTATTTTCTCAACATTTCCCAGATGCTGTTAGAGCTTTAGAGAAATTATCTCCAGTCGGAAATAATGCAACGAGAATACCTACGTAGCAGTTGCATTCAGCGAAACCAGTGATCATCTTACCTTTAATGCAATAGCCAATTCCTCAGCAGTTTTGGGACTAGTAAGTCGGAATAACACGGGTGTTGCCCATACCGTATGGACTACGACTGCATGTTCCTTTAGACATGCATTGCAGTGACTAAGGCGTTATGAAATGTCTTCGCAGTTGTGAATATGGACAGTCATCAGACTGATGACAGTGAAAATTTGTGCCCGACCAGGATGGTAACCTGGATTTGCAGTTTACTACGAGCAGTCGCCTCACTACTTGACTATGCGGCCGTGACCCGCTCCCAGACCCTAACTGCCGTATGTCGTGCATCCATTGTGTTTATACTCGTCAAGGGAAGACGTTTTACTTGAAAGGCACTCGCCGAATATCAGGTGCTAAATGCGAAAGTGCAATGCTTGTGTTATTCAGAATGGATGGAGACTCGTCGTCAGATGTAGAAACAACTTCAGGTTTATCCCAGGGAAGTGTGTTGGGCCCTTTGCTGTTCAAGTTGTATATTAATGACCCTGCAGACAATATTAATAGTAAAATGAGGCTTTTTGCGGATGATACAGTTTTGTACAATGAAGCACTGTCTAAAAGAAGCTGCATGAATACTCAGTCAGATCTTGATAAGATTTCAATGTGGTGCAGAGACTGGCAACTTGCTTTAAATGTTCAGAAATGTAAAATTGTGCACCTCACAAAACAAACCGTAATATCCTGTGACTATAATACCAGTGAGTCACTGTTGGTACCGGACAACTCATACAAATACCTGGGTGTAACACTTCGTACGGACACGAACTGGTATGATCACATAGGCTCAGGCATGGGTAAAGCAGATGGTAGACATCGGTTTATTGGTAGAATACTGGCGAAATGCAGTCAGTCTACAAAGGAGATTGCTTACATATCACTTGTGCGACCAGCCTGCGAAAATTGCTAAAGTGTGTAGGACTGGTACCAAACAAAGCTAAGAGGAGATATTGAACGTGTACAGAGAAGGGCAACACGAAAGGTCACAGACTTGTTTAATGCATGGGAGAGTGTCACAGAGATACTGGAGGAACTGCTCTGGAAGACTCGAAGATAGACATAAACTACCCCCGAGAGTGTCTATTAACAAAGTTTCAAGAGACTGCTTTAAATGATTCTAGGAATATGGTACAGTCCCTTACGTTTCGCTGACATAGGTATCGCGAGGCCAAGATTTAAAGTAATTGCTGTACATACAGAGGCTCCAATCATTCTTCCCGCACTCCATACGTGAATGGAATGGGAAGAAACCCTAATAACTGGTACAGTGGGATGTACCGTCTCCCATGCACCTCATGGTGGTTTGCAGTGTACAGATGTAAATGTACAGCGCAACAAATATTGAACAACATGAAAAAAGGTAAATTAATTGCAAACTACGTCGTGCACACACTTTATTCAACATGTAAACGTCACTACAAATATTCGGATTTAGGTTATGACATGTTCTATGTGCCTACCATCATTGGCGATGATGTGGCGCAGACGGATAGCGAAATTCTGCATGACCCGCTGAAGTGTCGGAACATCGACGCTATCGATGACCTCCTGAATGGCTGTTTTCAGCTCGGCAGTGGTTCTGGGGTCATTTCTGTACACCTTGTCGTTAATACAGCCCCACAAAAAGGAGTCGCACGTGTTCAGCTCTGGAGAATATGGTGGCCATTCGAGGACCGTACTAGTGGGCTGTGGGGTATCCAGGACATCAGACACTCTCCTGCTTCCGTAGGGCCGAGCTCCGTCCTGCATGAACCACATCGTGTCGAAATGAGGATCACTTTGGTTAATGGGAATGAAACCATCTTCAAAAACCTTCATGTACCATTCGGCAGTCACCGTGCCATCGAGGAATATCTCACCGATTATTCCGTGACTGGGCACTGCACACCACACAGGCATACGCTGAGGGTGAAGAGACTTACGGATCGCGCGCCAGTTTTGCTTATTGGCGAACCCATCCAAATGACAGTGGGCTTCATCGCTAAACCAAACAAGGCGCATGCTAATTCTTATCATGTCCCGCGACCAACGGGGTAGTTTGAACGTCGTAACGCAAGCCGTTCACAAGTTATGAAGGTTTCATTTCATACAGCTCAATTACTGTCACCCTGTAGGTGCTGACGTGGTGTATGTGGGGACAAACCGTGAGGATCAGATCGCCATTCTGTAAGACCAACTAATCCTGACAAAGCACACTGAATGAGATAATTTGCTTTGAAACTTCACAGAGAACAATGTAACAGTTATTGAAACGAACTGCTGCATGTCCAGTATTTGCTACCGACCACTGAAAGCCTTCTGAGGCAAAGTGTATAATTTTACCCCAAATACAGAAGCACTATTTGTGACGAACATTTACCCTACGAGAAGGTAAGCACTTGTTTTCTCTGAGGGTAATGCCAGCTTTATACCTGTAAATTCCTGTGGGCTATCGGCAGGATTAGGCCGAGCAACGATCATTTGCAGGCGAGTGTTAGGCATAAACGTTTCTGGTGATTAACGCCTTTTAAATGCCCAAGGCAGACTGGGCTACACTGAGCAGTATGGCACACTGTGCAATTGGTTATATAAAATCTGTGACGTCAGGATACTATCGTAGTTCTACACACACACACACACACACACACACACACACACACACACACACACACACACACACACACACACACACACAGAGCCTACAGTCTCTTTACATCTAGCAGACTGTGAAAACTAGATGGCTGAATCGTGATAGAAAACAAGACTCACCATTTCAGTACTCTATCTTCCTCTGCAAATTTTGCCATGTCTGTAGTAATGATCGTACTTCCTCATTTTGTAGAAACCAAATATAAAGAAAATAAGAAGTTATCGTGGGTATTCTGTCTTCATACCATATTACATGCAGAATTATAACATTTGTATGTGACTGAATAAATATGTTCAGTTGATGGGGTATGGGGCAGAGTGAGCAACTTTTTCTGTGTCACAGTGAGCATAGACTGATGAGTTAAAACATTATGACCACCTGCCTAATAACTTGTATTTCGTTCCAAACACGGACGAACATCACTGATTCTGCGTGTCAGGGATCCGAAAGTTTGTTGGTAGGTTTGTGGAGGTATGTGGCATTAGATGGCTACGCAAAGGTCATGCAATTCGCGTAAACAACAGCCGCCGATTGGTGTACGCTGTGATGGCACCCGATAGCGACCCAGCTGGGTTCCACAGGACTTGCATCAGGCGAATGTGGTCGTCGAGACATCAACACGAGTTCATTATAACGCTCCTCCAACCACTGTAACACGGCTGTCTGTCTCCCTGACGCAGACAATTATACTGCAGAAAGACGACATCGCCGACTGGGAGGACCTAAAGTATGTAGGGGATCATGCAGTTCGCAGCTGTCGGCGTATCTTCGATTACTACCGCAGGTCCCGTGGAAGGAGAATGCCTCCCATAGCACAGTACCGCTCCCACCAGCTCGCGTCCCCGAGCCGCCGTTCACCTCGATGATGGCGTCTGTGGAGGCGACCATCGACCTGGTGTAGCGAAAACGTGATTCAGCCGAAGAGCCGACACGCTTCCGTTGATCGACTCTCCAATCCCGATGGTCCCCTGCCCACTGCAATCGTGACTGTCAATGTGGTTGGGTCAACAAGCGAACACGCAGGCGTGGTCTGCTACGGAGCAGCATCTTCAACAATGTACGATGGACGGTGTGCTCCGAAACAATTGTGCGTGCACCAGAGTTGTGCTCTTTGGACACAGACGCTCTACAGAGCAGACAAGCCTCCGAACCTTACGTTCTGTGAAGGGTCGCGGACGTCCGGCCATTTAGCACCTAGTGTTAGTTTCACGGTCTTTCTACTTCTTTCCGTAGATGCTCACGACAGTAGCAAGTGAACATTCGACTCGCTTCGCGTTCTTTTTCAGGACATTCGTTCACAGGTTCTGTGTAATAAGAATCTGTCCCTTGTCAGAGCTGCTCGTCTCAATGGACTTCGGCATTTGCAGTCCAATCTTCGCTAGGTTGATCCCCGTTCGTGTCTGCTCCGCTTACATACGTTAGTTACCGCGTCACGTGCCCCAGGCGGCATCCAGTGTCGCGATAGGCAGTGGTCATAATATTTTGGCTTATCAGTGTACTTGATGAAAATAAAAATGGTTCGCTACAGAGAAAGAGAAACTATTGTTGGGCTACTGCCTGTAGAAGAAATGAAGCAGGCTGTTGTGACGTATAGTTTTATATATAAAAGTTTTCGGTAACTACAGTGTCACATCTTTCAGTGTCTCACAAATTTTTATTTTTAAAGAGGATCACTTAAGACTATTTCCATGGGTTCGCCCCTCAAATTTCTCCCTCATATCACAAAATTATCGTCTGATATAGTACAAACTAAAAAAAATAAATTCCTTTTAAAGCACTGTTTCGTCTATAATTTATATTCAAAACCTTACACCTGTGTCACAGAACAAATCCTACATCGAGAATAATAAGAAGAAATGCTTCCGATAGTTATTACAGTATTTAAAAAACATCAAAATATGAACAGGCTGAAATGAACAAACAGTACATGAGACTATGTTAATCAATTCAACTGTAAGAAGCTAAGGAGCATATTATTAGCAAAATGAGAAATTTGCAAGAGTGAAATGCCGAAATCAGCACTTCTCAATTGGGAGTAAATCAAAACAATCAGAATGGCTGAAAGAGAGCACAATAACATGAGCCATAAACGAATAAGAGCTAAGCAACTAAGCAAATAAGAGAATAGGCAAAAATGAGATGCCAACAAAATGATGAGCCTGGCCGAACTCCGTCGGCACTCACATACGGTTGCGCTCGTGGCGGCGTCTAGCGGCCCGTACGCAAGTTGCGCGATTGCTGTCGCAGGTCAACCCTTAATCTATGATGTTACACTGAGAATAGGCTGTGTAATTGAAGAAGGCACAAAAGTTCTGTCAGCAGCATTACGATATAAGATATTTAGACAATCTCTTGAAAGGTTACTTATCCTCATAGAGCAACAGTAAACAAGCTGCAGTAGTTGGAAATGTACCAAAAAATACTGATAACGACACCGACAAGACAGATATAACACACACACACACACACACACACACACACACACACACACACACTGCTCCAGTTGTAACTCTGCCTGTGATTAGTAACTGTTTAAATAGCTCAATATAACTTTAAATGCGAACATTTTTAGATTAGGCTTTACCGTGACTGTTACTGACATTAAATGAAACAACAAGTTCACTGTTACCAGTCACCGTTTTATTTATTTCCACGACGCGTTTCGAAGGTTTAAACCTCCATCATCGGGTGGATTTACATTAGTAAGTATTAAATTTGTGTGTGTGTTGTGTTACGATTTTTGGAGGAACTTGTGGCACTGCCTAGTGGAGAAACGAAACGCTATTTCAGAATATGGTTTAGGATTACTTTTGACGAAAAATTAAACTGATATCTAATGGTAAACATTAAATAAGTAAACTACCGTACCTTCAGTGATCACAGGTTCCTTTTGCTGTCGTAACACATCACATGTATACTGCCACATTTGTAAACAGACGCCATATTTGTTTACAAATGTCGCAGTATACATGTGATGTGTTACGACAGCAAAAGGAACCTGTGATCACTGAAGGTAGTTTACTTATTTAATGTTTACCATTAGATATCAGTTTAATTTTTCGTCAAAAGTAATCCTAAACCATATTCTGAAATAGCGTTTCGTTTCTCCACTAGGCAGTGCCACAAGTTCCTCCAAAAATCGTAACACAACACACACACACAAATGTAATACTTACTAACGTAAATCCACCCGATGATGGAGGTTTAAACCTTCGAAACGCGTCGTGGAAATAAATAAAACGGTGACTGGTAACAGTGAACTTGTTGTTTCATTTAATAGCTCAATATACCTGGAATCACTGAAGGAATTTCCGCCTTTTCCAAAAGCAGCCACCTGTAAGAGAGCAGCTCACTTATGGAAGAAAACGAGGAGTAACAAGAATTCTTAACTGACAGCCCGGAGAAGCAGGAGTTTCTAGAACGCGAAAATGGGAAGAAAACAAACTGGTAAAACTCTCAACATTAAACAACCAACGCGCCCGTTTCTAAACGTGTCAGAAGGCAGCTTCAGCAAAGAGCAGCTCAAGAAGGCTCTGCTATTCTTCTGACGGCTGAGTTTTCGCGACTAAGAAGAACTGAACATCGAAGGTGAGCTCCAAAAGGAAGAACTAAGTTATTGTCAAAGTGGCAATCAAAGGAAAAGAAATTTTCGTAGCATATGTCAGATCAGTTAATACAAATGAAACCACTGCAATTGTGACGTATCTGCAGAAGTCATGAAACTTTGACAGACATTTTTCGCTTGCTCCAGATCCAGAAGGATGCAGAAGCACATGAAATTAGCTCCACAGGAGTCATTTGTAGACTACCAAAGACTTCCGAAGTCAGTGGCACTAAAGAAACTATAGTAATCCTTGTATTTCCTATTGACATGGATACTTACAACGCTCACTGATTTCATTATGTGCAAATTCAATGTATCAGATAATGTTTATCAAGAAAAATAAATGTGTCTAGTGTGTCTGTGGCTTTTCTTTCTGTTGCTCACTGAGGCCCACGTCAACACTCAGGGCGCGCCGTGATGGGGGTACAGTTGGGTATTTCGCATCCCTTTGGTATCAGTAATTAAGTTTCTTAAGTTCTAGTCAGGACAAAATGTATCAATTGATATGGATACTAGACGGTATAGGCTTCCTACGTGACCCAAAATAATCCACAAATATCATCAAATTTCCTCACAAAATATTCTAAAACAAAAAATGCGCCCACTGTCTCGCAGTCTCCCCAATTGAATTAGACAGTGTTTCAATATGTATTTCTGTTCCCTTTTTTTTTTAAACCATATCTCCTACTTTGGATAGTAAAGATCAACTGCTCTTCCTCCGAAATTTCCCTTACCCACCGGATCCCTGCAGCAAAGCCCAACGCCCCCGTCTCGATGCGTTTCGAAACTGGAGAACTAAAATCGGCGTCTCGATCAGACCTGCGTCGCGGCTACTGTTTAGTGTTGGATGGGACGGAGTATGGCGTGCTAAGCTTAGCACCAACATTCAACAACTTATCTCTCTTCTCCATCCACAGTTCCTATTAATTTTCAAGATTGCTACGAACTCGTGTCCTGTTTACAGTACTTTTACATACACGTAAGACGCTTCCTCTTTAAAATCTAATCCACTAGCAGTTATGGATTGACGAGTATCGAAGTCGGCCTACAAGCAATCACTGAAGAGCCAAAGCAACTGTTACACCTGCCTAACATTATGTACCAGGGCCCCCGCGAGCGCGCAGAAATGCCGCAGCACGACGTGGTACGGACTCAGACTAATGTCTGAAGGAATTGACACCATGAATCCAGCAGGGCTGCCCATAAATCCGTAAGAGTTCGAGGAGGCGCAGATCTCTTCTGAATACCACGTTCCAAGGCATCATAGATATGTTCAGTAATGTTCATGTCTCTGGAGTCTGGGGCCAGTTGAAGAGTTTAAACTCAGAATGTTCCTGGAGCCACTCTGTAGCAATTATGGACGAGTGGGGTAGCGCATTGTCCTGCTGGAATTGCCCAAGTCCGCCAGAATGAACACTGGACATGAATGAATGCGGGCGATCAGACAGGATGCTTAGGTACTTGTCACCTGTCAGAGTCGTAGCTAGATGTATCAGGGGTCCCATATCACTCCAACTACATACGCACCACACCATTACAGAGTCCATGGATTCATGAGCTTGTCTCCATACCCGTACACGATCATCTGCTGGATACAATTTGAAACGAGACTCTTCCGACCAGGCAACATGTTTCCAGCCATCAACAGTCCAATGTCGGTGTTGACGGACCCAGGGGAGGCAGCTTTGTGTCGTGCAGTCGTCAAGGCTACACGAGTGGGCCTTCGGCTCCGAAAGTCCACATCAATGCAACATAATCGAACGGTTCGCACGCTGACACTTGTTGATGGCCCAGCATTGAAATCTGCAGAAATTGGCGGAGGGGCTGCACTTCTGTCTCCAGTCGTCGTCGGTCCCGTTCCTGCAGGATCTTTCTCCGGCCGCAGCGATGTCGGAGATTTGATGTTTTCCCGGATTCCTGATATTCACGGAACAGTGGTGAAATGGTCGTACGGGAAAATCTCCACTTCATCACAAACTCGGAGGTGCTGTGTCCCATCACTTAAGTCTTGATAACCTGCCACTGTAGCAGCAGTAACCGATCTAACAGCTGCGACAGACACTCGTTGTCTTATATAGACGTTGCCGACCGCAGCGCCGTATTCTGCCTGTTTACATGTCTCTGTTTTTGAATATGCAGGCCTATACCGGTTTCTATGGCGCTTCAGAGTAGTCGGCTGTTTCGCCGTTTCTCATTTGGTATAGAGTCCCATCCGTAGTGCAACAGCGTTAGCATCTCTGTTTATGCTTACAGAGTACATCAAGTACTTTGTCTCAGCTGTGTCTACTCGGAATATGTAGAGTTGCACACAGGAGAGGAAGGAAGTACAATGTAGTAACAAGTACGTGTCCGAGAAAATGTTTTTCACACTGATCGGTCTCCCACCCTACACTCAACGCAAAACATTATTGTGAATGTAATTAACGCCATCCATATCAAACTAATAAAACATGGTAACATACGTGTGCCTAATCTTGTCTTAGTGAGAATGACAGTATGTCCAAATACAGGTTCGATTGTTGTGACTTGGCAAGACAGCCAAGCCACTATGACCGGTAGCCGAAAAGCACGCGTTTAAGCTCACGCAGGCTGGCGGGAGGTCTGGAACAGGACAATGTAATTAATATAGCCAATAAGGTACGTTGCTGCTGGAATACTTAACCTTACTCCATAATTGGTGTACATCGGTCTGACGGTACAGGCATCACAAGATAAATAGCAAATGATAATGGCGCCTTGCTAGGTCGTAGCAAATGACGTAGCTGAAGGCTATGCTAACTATCGTCTCGGCAAATGAGAGCGTAATTTGTCAGTGAACCATCTCTAGCAAAGTCGGCTGTACAACTGGGGCGAGTGCTAGGACGTCTCTCTAGACCTGCCGTGTGGCGGCGCTCGGTCTGCAATCACTGACAGTGGCGACACGCGGGTCCGACGTATACTAACGGACCGCGGCCGATTTAAAGGCTACCACCTAGCAAGTGTGGTGTCTGGCGGTCACACCACATCGATTATCTAATGTTTTTCTTCATAATGGGTGAAACGACAGTAACTGGATAAAGGTGGAGGACCGTTTGTGTAAATATCCTGCATGAAGAGAGCTAATGCTGTCGACGTAGTTGTTTTCAAATCGATAGTTCAATTAATTTTGTCCATCTTATTTCTGATTACGGTAAAATCATACGAATTTTTAAGATGATGTAACCGATGCTGACGATTGACACTAAACGTTTAATGACGTCTCTCTTTTTACGGATGACGCCCTCTTATGTCGATTCCCGCGTTCTGCTCTAACCGGACGCTGTTTATTACCCGAGGACGAAAGACTATGCTGTCATGTGGATCAGAGGTCACGCGATTCATTATTTATTTGGAGGTGGTGTCATAGAACTCATGGGTTTCTACATAAAAAATGTGGTCACGGTGTTGGACTACCAAGCAGGCGAGCCATGTTCGAACCTCCCACGTGCCAAAAACTTTCCTCTTTTTTTTTTTTGTTTTTTTCACTGTTAGCCCTATTCAAATTTGTGTTCTTATCGTGGTGTAACGTCCCTTTGCGACACTGAGGTGTAAGGAAGAGATCTATAACGACAGTTGTTTCTGCACAACTCTATCAGCAGCCGCAAGGAAGTGGCTTTCGAATGAGAACCGCAAGCGTTTGATGACAAGGAGACAAGTCAACCGAATCCTCCACCGGAAAACACGTCTTGTGTGTCATACCTAAGTCATACGTAATTTGTAGGCCTGGTGAGTGAGTGAGTGAGATACGCCTCCTTGCCCTATTTAGGTCATGATATGAATGTGATCACTCTTAAGGAAACGAAAACATAATAGTTTGTGAAACTTGCGTTCATTTGTTGCAGCTTATGTAACAATCACACAGTTTCTCGGTACTCTGTCGAAACATATGTTTCTAACGTTTTTTTGAAGTTGCGTTCCGTTTTGGAAGTTTTGAAGCTTGAATTGTTGTAACATAGTCCACACTCGTTTATTTGTTGTTTTCATTCCCGTTAGACGTCTGTATGGTATCTCGCCTGCTCTCACTACTCGTCACGTTTACTTGTGGCGGTAACGTATTCTTACATGACTCATATTCTATAACCAATGTATTGTATGAAATCTGTCAAAACTATAGAAAGAGAACAAACATTTCAATGGCCGAACGGGCAGTTCATAATGTTGTGAAGAAAATAAAAAATAAATAGAACAGTCTCGAACCTGGTTCGTCAGCTCTACAGTGCGATATCGCAACCACTTTACCGTGACGCCACAGGTGTTTAGCTGCGCTGAGTATTACACTTAAGGTTCAACCGTTCACTATTTATTTCTGCTTTTGTTTTTTACAGTTCAGTACGCCTCGTTCCTATTTTCATGCTTGGTCTGAGTTCAGTTTTTGTCGGGCTATCCACTGAACCATCATACCACGAAATGTGAGGTGGTGCGATGGGGAGTTTCCCCTGTTAGAGGCGACATCAGAAGTGAACGAGGCTTATTTGCAAACAAACTAATCTATCGCAGAGAAAAAGATAAGACATACACAGGCGATAGAATACCACCGCAGTTTACGGAATTATTACATAGCCACAAATTATATTGCAAAGGAACTGATACAACGGAAAAGAGAGTAATAACAGAAAAAAGGAACATATATGCGTGAAATAAAAAGAAGGGCTGAGAACCATGACCGCTGTCGATTTTGAGATTGTAACATGTATGCATGCTCCTGACATCTGTTAATCTTATGGTGAACGAACTACATACGAGCTAAACCCGTAAACTATATACAGGGTGTTTCAAAAAGGGCTTTACAGTTTTGGAAATTCATATAAATTCATAGTGCCTACAGAGGCGATTGTAGTCTCAGTTTGTCGGGAACTACGTAGTTTTGTCTCGCGTAGTTCGCTAGTGCCGAATCGCACCATAAGGAGCGCTAGCGGCAGTTGCGTTGAAGATGACTGCCTTCACTGGACCCGAGTGTGCTAGCTGTGTGTTTTGGTTTCAAGAATCGAAGTCGGCGACACAGTTCAGAGTAATTTCTGTACCAAGTACGCTAAAGAACCCCCTGGCATAAACGTTCTGTAGAAACAGGGTGCTCGGTAAGACACAGGCAATCATCAGGTCGTCCAAGCATATCTGACGACGTCGTTGAACGAGTGAGACAACGTTTTGTCAACAGTTCTACGAAATCGATCTGGCGTGCATCTCGCGAGCTGCAAATCCCACATACGACCGTAATGGCGTGCGTCGAGAACTGTTTGCGTTTGAAAGCGTACAGACTGACAATCATAAATGCAATAAAAGACACTGATAAAATTGCTCGCAAGAACTTGTGTGTCGATGTATTAAATCGGTTACATGATGAACATTCCTTCGACAAAATCATCTTTTCTGACGAGTCGACTTTTCACTTAAGTGGCAACGTTTACACACACAATTGTAGGATTTGGTGCAGTAAAAATCCACATCGAACATTGCAACATGTTCGTGATAACCCTAAACTGAACGTGTTTGTGCATTGGGCAAGAACGAAGTTCAAATGGCTCTGAGCACTATGGGACTCAACTTCTGAGATCGTAAGTCCCCTAGAACTTAGAACTACTTAAACCTAGCTAAACTAAGTACATCACACACATCCATGCCCGAGGCAGGATTAGAACCTGCGACTGTAGCGGTCGCGCGGTTCCAGACTGAAGCGCCGAGAACCGCTCGGCCACACTGGCCGGCAAGAACGAAGTGTACGACCATTTTTTTTCCGTGAGAGAACCATCAGCGGAATAGTGTACCTGGATATGTTACAATTCATTGTCCCAGGAAGGGGAAACTTTATTGACACATTCCTGGGGTCAGATACATCACATGATCACACTGACAGAACCACAGGCACATAGACACAGGCAACAGAGCATGCACAATGTCGGCACTAGTACAGTGTATATCCACCTTTCGCAGCAATGCAGGCTGCTATTCTCCCATGGAGACGATCGTAGAGATGCTGGATGTAGTCCTGTGGAACGGCTTGCCATGCCATTTCCACCTGGCGCCTCAGTTGGACCAGCGTTCGCGCTGGACGTGCAGACCGCGTGAGACGACGCTTCATCCAGTCCCAAACATTCTCAATGGGGGACAGATCCGGAGATCTTGCTGGCCAGGGTAGTTGACTTACACCTTCTAGAGCACGTTGGGTGGCACGGGATACATGCGGACATGCATTGTCCTGTTGGAACAGCAAGTTCCCTTGCCGGTCTAGGAATGGTAGAACGATGGGTTCGATGACGGTTTGGATGTACCGTGCACTATTCAGTGTTCCCTCGACGATCACCAGTGGTGTGCGGCCAGTGTAGGAGATCGCTCCCCACACCATGATGCCGGGTGTTGGCCCTATGTGCCTCGGTCGTATGCAGTCCTGATTGTGGCGCTCACCTGCACGGCGCCAAACACGCATACGACCATCATTGGCACCAAGGCAGAAGCGACTCTCATCGCTGAAGACGACACGTCTCCATTCGTCCCTCCATTCACGCCTGTCGCGACACCACTGGAGGCGGGCTGCACGATGTTGGGGCGTGAGCGGAAGACGGCCTAACGGTGTGCGGGACCGTAGCCCAGCTTCATGGAGACGGTTGCGAATGGTCCTCGCCGATACCCCAGGAGCAACAGTGTCCCTAATTTGCTGGGAAGTGGCGGTGCGGTCCCCTACGGCACTGCGTAGGATCCTACGGTCTTGGCGTGCATCCGTGCGTCGCTGCGGTCCGGTCCCAGGTCGACAGGCACGTGCACCTTCCGCCGACCACTGGCGACAACATCGATGTACTGTGGAGACCTCACGCCCCACGTGTTGAGCAATTCGGCGGTACGTCCACCCGGCCTCCCGCATGCCCACTATACGCCCTCGCTCAAAGTCCGTCAACTGCACATACGGTTCACGTCCACGCTGTCGCGGCATGCTACCAATGTTAAAGACTGCGATGGAGCTCCGTATGCCACGGCAAACTGGCTGACACTGACGGCGGCGGTGCACAAATGCTACGCAGCTAGCTCCATTCGACGGCCAACACCGCGGTTCCTGGTGTGTCCGCTGTGCCGTGCGTGTGATCATTGCTTGCACAGCCCTCTCGCAGTGTCCGGAGCAAGTATGGTGGGTCTGACACACCGGTGTCAATGTGTTCTTTTTTCCATTTCCAGGAGTGTATCCTTGTATGAATTGGAGCGTTTAATCCCTGCAATCTACAATTTTCAAGTGGAACGCCTCTTGCATGTTTTTCTGAGTTGGCGTGCTTTTCTAGTTTTCCCGTGCTTCCGGTAGATTTTCTAAATTTAGTGAAAGGTGCAGAACTGAATACTCCTCCTGTTTTCTGTAGAGCTTCGATATCGTGCATTTCACACAATTTGCAGAAAGCCCCACCCCGCTCGTGATCAAAGTACAACCAATTGTACTTACACTCCCATTTTTGTTGATACTTAATCTCGCGTTCAATACTTGGTTTGGAATTGCAATTTACGGATGGGCCAGAAATAGCACATTTATAGTTTGAAAACTGTGGAAGGGAAACTGAAGACTTGGTAGACTTACGCAATTCATGGTCACAATCACTAGCACTTCTTTCAGTAGACTCACACTCGTCTTTATCTTTTGCAATACACTCATTTTAATTTCTTTCTTTTCTAATAAAGTTTGTTTCGATACTGTATTCCGGCACTAACACTTCTTTTTATGTTATAAACTAAGACAGTCCACGATGTACACTAGGTAATCACGTGACACTTCCATAGTAACCTGTCGATTGTTACAACCTTACAACAGTTTCAACAATGCATTGAGTTTTTATACAACAATGAAAGCTTAGATTGTACTCGTAGAGCAACGTTGCCAAACGTCCCACTCATGGTGGAATGTACCGCTTCTTTAGGCAAAACTTGTGTATCCCCATTGACACTGCGAAAATCATTGTCAAGTGAACACAAAATTTGGTTTGAGCTTTGGACTCATCGATTAGGAAAAATCTATATGGCTATTAAATCTTGGAAATATTCCCAGAAATGCAATAAAGAAATTAAAACAATCTTTTATAATGTCAGATGTTACTTCGAATTCCGTAGCAAATACCCGGGGTCGTGTTTTGCGACATCAAGGTTATTCTTATCCGGCACTCGTATCTATACTTTGTTTGCCCTTAGAATAAAGTTCGCAGCGAGGGTGGGCTGCGTAGCTAAGGGATTAGCTTACACGTTAGGCCGGTTGGAGGTGCGGAGAGGGAAGGCGTGAGAGGAAAGGCTGACTTATTCCACAATCGGCGTTCCCAACACACCTTGCAACGCTTAGCTTTACCGCACACTTATTATTATTACTATTATTATTGCCAACACCAACAAATTACCGTCGATTGTTCTGTTTTTATTATTATACAGCAACTGCTAAGTGTTCCAAACCGAACCGATAAGTAACGAAACCAAACTATAGGGACCTAGCCGCCACCTATTGTGTTACACATTCATTTTGCTTGTAAAAACTGCACGTCGTCACTTCTCCATAGTTGACTCCAAACTTCGTTAGCAACAGCAGCTCGCGTAATTAAAAATTATCACCTGGTCTGTTAACTTGTACCGTTGTAACAAAATTTAATGTTTCACCACAACTATAGATATGATTTTTTCGGGGGGGGGGGGGGGGAAGACTTTCCCCCCTGGGCCACCCCCTGAATTCATCACTGATCTCCGTATTTATTCAACATACGTGAAGTGAGAATGTTCCGCGCCCACAGAAAGGTGCAGTTGATTTAACGCCTGTATTTTGGCTGCCAGGGATTGGCGGAAATCAGACGCTGAACTGTGACAGCTAACATCGCTCGTGCCCCTACTGCAATTCACAATTTATTAAGGTTTTGCCGAAAGCAGACAGCGCCATTCACGTTGCTAGCCGTTCGACTCGATTCAGACTGTTATTAAGAGACGACATGGGACATCGAAGAGACCCCTATATTGTTGAAAACTGCGTCACATCGCGATTGCTGTTGTTTACTGCAAGACGGTATGCGGACAATTATCGCCGTATAATTTAGAGAACTGTACACCGATCATAATAGGGGCGTAAATGGGCTGTGGCGTCTGGGGCAATTCCGCGGAGAACACCACCCTCACAGCCTTACTTCCTGCAGCACCTCATCTTTAGCTCTTCAGTGTATAAGAAATTTATACCGTGTAGGGCCCCCGCGAGCATCAAGAAGTGCCGCAACACGACGTGGCATACACTCGACTAATGGTTCAAATGGCTCTGAGCATTGTGGGACTTAACATCTGAGGTCATCAGTCCCCTAGAACTTAGAACTACTTAAACCTAACTAACCTAAGGACATCACACACATCCAGGCCCCGAGGCAGGATTCGAACCTGCGACCGTAGCGGTCGCGTGGTTCCAGACTGAAGCGCCTAGAACCGCTCGGTCACCTCGGCCGGCCGCTCGACTGACGTCTGACGTAGTGCTGGAGAGAATTGAAATCATGAATCTTGCAGGACTGTCCATAAATCTGTAAAGGTACGAGGGGGTGGAGATCTCTTCTGAACAGTATGTTGCAAGACACCCCAGTGTTTAAACTCAGAAGGGTGTTCCTGGAGCCACTGTGTAGCAAGTCTGCGGGTGTGGGGTGTCGCATTGTACTGCTGGAACAGCCCAAGTCCGTCGGAATGCACAATGGACATGGGACATGAATGGAAGCAGGTGATTAGAGGCGATGCTTACGTCTAGATACGACTCTGACAGGTGACACGTACGTATCAGGGGTACCATATCACTTCAACTGCGCATCCCCATACCATTACAGAGCCACCGCCAGCTTGAACAGCCCCCTGCTGACATGCAGGGTTCATGGATTCGTGAGGTTATCTCCATGCCCGTACATATCCATTCACTCAATACAGTTTCAAACGACGTCCAAACAGGCAACATGTTTCCAGTCATCAACAGTCCAATGTCGGTGTTGACGGGCCCAGGCAGGGAGTAAATCATTGTCGTGCAGTCATCGAGGGTACACAAGTGGGCCTCCGGCTCTGAAAGCCCATACCGATGATTTGTTTTAATGGTTTGCACGCGGACCCTTGTTGATGGCCCAGCATTGAATTCGGCAGCAATTTTCAGAAGGGTTACACTTTTCTCACGTTGAACGATTGTCTTAAGTCGTCGTTAGTCCTGTTCTTGCAGAACATTTCTGCCCGCAGTGATGTCGGAAACTTGATGTTTTCCGGGTTCCTTCTTTCCACAGTACACTCGAGAAAGGGTCGTATAGGACAACCCCCACTTCGTCGCTACCTCGGAGATGCTGAGTCCCATCGATCGTGTGCTGACTATAACACTACGTTGGAACTCGCTTAAATCTTGGTATATTCTACCTCTTTGCGTATCTCTGTGTTTAAAGCGCCAAAGAAGCTGGTACACACATGTGTATTCAGTGTACTGTCCAAACCTCACAGACGTTCCTCTGTGAAACATGCGACACCTGCACTCCTGGAAGAAAGGATATTACGGAGATTTCTCTCTTCCAGGTTTCGCAGGAGAGCTTCTGTGAAACCTGGAAGATAGAAGACAAGTAAGGCTGTGAGGACAGGTCACGAGTCCTACTTGGTTAGCTTAGCTGGTAGAGCAAAGATCCCGAGTTCGATTCTCGTTCCGGCGAGCACACCTTTAATCTGCCAGGATTTTCATATCAACGCACGTTCAGCTGCAAAGTGAAAATTTCTCTTTGGAAAGTAATTTATTTATTTTTATTTTATTTCACACGTCTAGTTCATTAGGACCAAATTGAGTAGCAAACCTCTGTGATCATGGAACGAGGAAGCACATGAAATTAACATCAGAAACCTTAACTGCAGATAACGTATAGTACATTGCGGATTATGCTAGATTTTGCTCGTCAGCTTGTAATTTTCGTAACACGTGAATTTTCTTTCTTTTATCCAGGAACTCGAGGAGTGAGCAGTTTTCTTCACGGCTTATTGAAAATGAGAGGATCTGAATACTTTATGCCTTTCTGCCCAGGAGTAAAGCAGATGCGATCCAAATGCAGATTGGATTTCTCCCTAATATTAACTGAGCGGAAAGCTTCTTCTTCCTGGGAATAAGCTAATACTGTTAACAGCGAATGGAATTGGAGAAAATATCTATTGGAATTCTGACACTGGCCTCTCAAGACTCCTGAACAGGGGTCGACAAGAGGTTTCCGGCCATGTACCACATTTTGCTCGAACTGCCTGTTTCTGAACCAAAAATACCTTATTAGAATGGGAAGAGTTACTCCAGAAGGTAATAATGTATGCTATAAATGAATAAAAATAAGGAAAGTAGACTAATTTCCGTGTTCTACTATCACTTACTGCAGTGTTGTTGTAATAGTAAATATAGCAGCATTATGTTTTTGAATAGGATCCTCAATGAGGGCCTTCCATGACAGCTTTTCTTTAGCAGCTATCCAAACTCTTAGGAATTTGGAGTGTTCAGATTCACTTATCATATGCCCATTCTGTGTAATCAGAACAACAGTTTTGATTGAATTGTCTGATAGAAACTGTAAAATTTGAGTCTTATTGTGATTTAGCATCAATTTTGTTTCTACAAGCTATGAACTTATATCTTGAAGTGTACCACTTGGTACTTTGCCTATGTTGCACTAAACATCCTTCACTATGAAACTGTGAGGTATTTCTGTTTACTGATGACACTAATCACCTGTTATTTAAAAAAAATATCATTTAGATATATAAGAAACATCCCCCAATCAGAATCCATGTCATACCTGCCCTTATTGTTGTGGATGTGTGATCTTTCGCTGTATGTTCTTAACCCTAGTACCACTAAGGGGGGGGGGGGAGGCAAAAATTGCCCACAGTATTCGTTTTATTTGTGTAATATATCTATTTGTTGGAGTGACGAAGCAAGAATTTAGGTAACTGTACAAAAATATCTAGAGTAGACTAAGTGCTGTCATATATAATTTTTATGAATTATTTAAATAATTTGCCTATTACATTTAATTTAAGTGCGGGCAGTTCCCCGCCTCCCTCCCCCCACCCAGCATCGGTGAGAGAACTTTTCTCATTGAAATATTTCTCAATGTGGCAGAAAGAAATGCAGTTTCTGACTGTTGGTACCGCTGTATTGTGTTGCCATTGTTGTTTTGAAATAAATTTCCTTTGTTGTTCGAGCATTTGTACATTACTCGCAGTTCTAATAAAATGTCTCGTCAGTATAGAGACTGTGGCAAACTCCTGCTGCATCTGCACACAACAGACAAAGTCCAAACGCAACTGGAAGCTTTGTTGGCCACAGTCAACAAGCTCCAGAGTGTCACAATGAGGTGCGGTGGGGATGGGGTGCCTGGGGCAGCCTCTGCTGCACTAGTGTGCAGGGGGGATGTCACAGCTCTCTGTCACTTAGCCGACCTCAGGTGCGACTGAGCAGGCTGGCCCACTCTCACCTCAGTGTGGGTGGCAGACTGTGTCCAGGTCTCGAGCCTCGAGGCGAAAGCCTTAAGGCGAAGGCTGCATGGGGGAAGCAGACTCCTGCCAAATCCCTTGCACTTGGCTAATAGATTCAGTGTGCTATCTGATGCTGGGGGTGGGAGGGGGGGGGGAGGAGACTGAGCCAGATCAGACTGCACCTTCTGCTAGGATAGTGGCTGCTCCTTCAGCAAGGTCTGGACAGGCACCTGGGGGTACGGGTTTGCTAGTTATTGGGAGCCCCAATGTTAGGCGGGTCATGAAGCTCCTCAGGAACATAGCGGCTAGGGCGGGGAAGAAGTCCAACGTTCACTCGGTGTGCTTGCCACGGGGCCTTGTCCAGGATGTGGAAGAGGCTCTTCCAGCGGTCATCGAGCGTGCGAGGTGCAGCCAGCTGCAGATTGCTGCAGATGTCGGCATCAACGATGCCCATCGCCGGTGGTTCCGAGGAAATCCTTGGGTCCTTTCGACGGCTGGCTAAATTGGTGAAGGCGGCCTCCATCTCTCGAGGAGTGGAAGCCAAACTGACGATCTGCAGTATCGTACCCAAGGTGGACCGGGGTCCTCTGGTTTGGAGCCGAGTGGAGGATCTAAACCAGAGGCTACGTCGACTCTGTGACGAAACTGGTTGTAGATTCCTCGACCTACGCTATGGGGTGGAAGGTTGTAGGACGTCCCTCGATAGATCAGAGGTGCACTACACGGAGGAAGCAGCTACATGGGTAGCACATTACTTGTGGCGTGCACATAGGGTTTTTTTTAGATTAAGTTGCTCCCCACGGGAAACAAACCGTTGGCCTGGAAAATTACCAGTTCATGACACTGAAGAGGGTATGCCAACTGTAAAAATTGTTAGTTCGCCTAAACAGGTCATTCCAAAAGATCTAAATATGCTAAACCTCATGTTAGTGAAATGTAAGATCCCCGAGTTACTCTCCGAAATACATAGTAGCAATGCCAATATTGTATTAGGTACCGAAAGCTGGTTGAAACCAGACATAAAAAGCAGTGAAATTTTGAACTCTGACTGGACAATGTTTAGGAAGGGTAGGACTGATGCTATGGGGGTGGTGTGTCCATTGCGGTTACAAGCTGTTTAAACGCAGCTGAGATCGATACTGTGTCAGACTGTGAAATAGTCTGGGTAAAGCTGTCAGACAAGGATTGATCATTATATTAGGATGTTTTTATAGACCACCAGCATCCGCAACAAACGTCGCACAACGTTTCAGGGAAATTCTTGAGTATATAGGAAGTAAATACCCAAATTATCCATTAGTTACAGGTGGAGACTTTAATCTAGCATCCATTAACTGGGAAAATTACGCGTTTATCACAGGGGGCAGAAGCAAAGATTCGTGTGAAGATATCCTGGGAGCGCTCTCAACATACAACCTTGAGCAATTGGTTAGAAAACCAACTCGAGATGGGAACATATTAGATATCTTGGCGACAAACAGACCTGATGTCTTTGAAGAAGTTTATCTAGAAGAAGGTATTAGCGACCATAATGTCGTTGTGGCTTCTGTGTCAGTGCAAAAAAAAAAAAAAAAAAAAAAGCGTAGAGTTTTATTGTTTAGGAAAGCAAATAAATGTGTCAATAATGAATATATTCATAGTCAGCTCCAAGCATTCACGGCGGGACTCAAAGATATTGAGTATCTTTGGTCGAAATTTAAAGGTATTGTCCACCACGTGCTACAGAAGTATGTGCCTAGCAGAAGTATAGGGAATGGAAAGGATCCACCTTGGTACAACAAACATATTAGGAAGTTGCTGAGAAAGCAGAGAATTTTGCACAGTCGTTTTAAACGTAGTCACTGCCCCGCGGACAAACAGAAATTATGCGAAATGAAAGCAGTTGTCAGAAGGACGAGGAGACACTCTTTTTAGCTAACTTGAAAGCAATATTTTATCTGCAGATTCTAAAAATAACCCCAAAATACACTCCTGGAAATTGAAATAAGAACACCGTGAATTCATTGTCCCAGGAAGGGGAAACTTTATTGACACATTCCTGGGGTCAGATACATCACATGATCACACTGACAGAACCACAGGCACATAGACACAGGCAACAGAGCATGCACAATGTCGGCACTAGTACAGTGTATATCCACCTTTCGCAGCAATGCAGGCTGCTATTCTCCCATGGAGACGATCGTAGAGATGCTGGATGTAGTCCTGTGGAACGGCTTGCCATGCCATTTCCACCTGGCGCCTCAGTTGGACCAGCGTTCGCGCTGGACGTGCAGACCGCGTGAGACGACGCTTCATCCAGTCCCAAACATTCTCAATGGGGGACAGATCCGGAGATCTTGCTGGCCAGGGTAGTTGACTTACACCTTCTAGAGCACGTTGGGTGGCACGGGATACATGCGGACATGCATTGTCCTGTTGGAACAGCAAGTTCCCTTGCCGGTCTAGGAATGGTAGAACGATGGGTTCGATGACGGTTTGGATGTACCGTGCACTATTCAGTGTTCCCTCGACGATCACCAGTGGTGTGCGGCCAGTGTAGGAGATCGCTCCCCACACCATGATGCCGGGTGTTGGCCCTATGTGCCTCGGTCGTATGCAGTCCTGATTGTGGCGCTCACCTGCACGGCGCCAAACACGCATACGACCATCATTGGCACCAAGGCAGAAGCGACTCTCATCGCTGAAGACGACACGTCTCCATTCGTCCCTCCATTCACGCCTGTCGCGACACCACTGGAGGCGGGCTGCACGATGTTGGGGCGTGAGCGGAAGACGGCCTAACGGTGTGCGGGACCGTAGCCCAGCTTCATGGAGACGGTTGCGAATGGTCCTCGCCGATACCCCAGGAGCAACAGTGTTCCTAATTTGCTGGGAAGTGGCGGTGCGGTCCCCTACGGCACTGCGTAGGATTCTACGGTCTTGGCGTGCATCCGTGCGTCGCTGCGGTCCGGTCCCAGGTCGACGGGCACGTGCACCTTCCGCCGATCACTGGCGACAACATCGATGTACTGTGGAGACCTCACGCCCCACGTGTTGAGCAATTCGGCGGTACGTCCACCCGGCCTCCCGCATGCCCACTATACGCCCTCGCTCAAAGTCCGTCAACTGCACATACGGTTCACGTCCACGCTGTCGCGGCATGCTACCAGTGTTAAAGACTGCGATGGAGCTCCGTATGCCACGGAAAACTGGCTGACACTGACGGCGGCGGTGCACAAATGCTGCGCAGCTAGCGCCATTCGACGGCCAACACCGCGGTTCCTGGTGTGTCCGCTGTGCCGTGCGTGTGAGCATTGCTTGTACAGCCCTCTCGCAGTGTCCGGAGCAAGTATGGTGGGTCTGACACACCGGTGTCAATGTGTTCTTTTTTCCATTTCCAGGAGTGTATGTTGGTCGTAAGTAAAATCTATGAACGCTACAAGTAATTCAATACCTTCTATTGCTGACAGTACGGGTAATGTAACTGATGATGATAAACAGAATGCCGAAATTCTAAACTTAGATTTCAAAAACTCGTTTACGATAGAGGACTGCAGCACCATTCCCCCTTTCAATTATCGAACAAACGAAAGGATGGCTGACATAGTGTTTAGTGTATCTGGGATTGTAAAACAGTTAAGATCCTTAGACGCCTGAGAGGCATCTGGCCCAGACGGTATCCCCGTAAGATTTTACGTTGACTATGCTAAAATATAGCACCATTCTTAGCCGTCATCTATCAGAGATCATTGGAACGGCGGAAAGTTGCACGGGACTGGAAGAAGGCCCAGGTCATAGCAATCTATAAAACGGGTAGAAAATCGGATGCACATAATTACCGGCCAATTGCACTGACATAGATTTGTTGTAGAATCATGGAACATACTTTGCGTTCAGACATAATGATCTTTCTAGACTCTGAGAAGTTCATCTGCAGAAACCAGCACGGTTATAGGAAACAGCGGTCATGCGAGACACAGCTGGCCCTCTTTGTGCATGATATACAACAGGCTCTAGATACTGGCTCCCAGGTTGATGCCATATTTCTCGACTTTCGAAAGGCTTTCGACTCAGTTCCGCACTGTCGCTTGCTACAGAAAGTGCGCGCTTACGGTGTGTCCAATGACATATGCGATTGGATAGAAAGTTTTCTAACAGACAGGGAGCAGTATGTCGTCCTGAGAAACAAGAGTAACTTCAACAGAAACAAGAGTAACTTCAACAGAAACAAGAGTAACTTCAACAGAAACAAGAGTAACTTCAACAGAAACAAGAGTAACTTCAACAGAAACAAGAGTAACTTCAACAGAAACAAGAGTAACTTCAACAGAAACAAGAGTAACTTCAGGTGTGCCCCAGGGCAGCGTAATAGGTCCTCTGCTTTTTACGATTTACATAAACGATCTGGTTGATGGTACTGACAGCGGCCTTAGACTGTTTGCCCATGATGCTGTAGTCTATAGGAAAGTAGTATCACACGAAAGTACGAAAGTTGTGAACAAATCAGTGAGGATTTGCAGAAATGACTGGCAGGTATCTCTGAATATTAGTTAGTGTGACCTACTGCGTATAACAAGGCGAAAATCTTCATTCATCATTTATTTTGCACTCATATATTAGTCTTTGGAAGCGGTAACATCAGTCAAGTGTCTGGGTGTGACCATTCGAAATGATTTCAAATGGAATGGTCAGATTACACAAGTAACAGGTAAGGCGAACTCTAGATTGCGGTTTATTGGTAGAATCCTGAAGCGATGCAGTCCTTCAACAAAGGAAATAGCTTATAATACGTTAGTTCGGCCAGTCTTAGAGTATTGTTCGTCTGTATGGGACCCTTACCAGTTGGGTCTGATTCAAGAGATTGAGAAGGTACAAAGAAGAGCGGCAATATTCGTGACTGGTACATTTAGCCATCGCGAGAGCGTTACAGATCTCATAGAACGTTGAAGTGGGACACACTTGCAGATAGACGACGCGCTAAACAGAAGGGGCTACTCACTAAATTCCGAAATCCAATCTTCACCGAGGATGTAGAGCATATATTATTACCACCACCTTTCAAATCACG
Organism: Schistocerca cancellata; assembly: GCF_023864275.1. Classification (NCBI taxonomy): domain Eukaryota; kingdom Metazoa; phylum Arthropoda; class Insecta; order Orthoptera; family Acrididae; genus Schistocerca; species Schistocerca cancellata. The sequence goes on along the minus strand of NC_064626.1, from coordinate 26,026,194 downwards.
TAATGATCATCAATCAAAGATAAGGGAAATAAGAGCTCGTACTGAGGCGTTCAGACAGTCGTTTTTCCCTCCCGCGATCCGTGAGTGGAACAGGGGGGGGGGGGGGGGGGGGGGGAATATTACTTTGGCGCGAATTGTGCCCTCCGCCACACACGGCTTGGTGGTTAGCGGAGTATATATGTAGATATGTAGATATCAGAGGTTTCTTACAGATGAAGAGATATCAGCTATAATAAATGACGCAAGTGAAGTTGATGAAATTTATCCAGAAAAAGTTGATATAGTTGTGGCATACAATAGTGACATAGCAATTGAAAATGAGTCACGTTCATGGAGTTCATCCCCTGATGAACAGTATGCAGGTGCTTCCAGCATCATTGCTACAGCAAAAAGCGGTATGGAATATATTGCTGTGCGTCCAAGGCAAGTACGCAGGTCAGTACAAAATATAGTGAATTTTCGTGAAGGTTTGACTCAAGGCAGCTTGACCTCTAGTGTGTCAGAATCTTTCAAAAAGTTTGTAACTACCGAAGTAAAGATTATCGTGGATTATATAAACCAAGAAGCTCCTAATAATAACGTAAAACTTACAACCATAGAAGAAATGTGTACACCTTCATTGGTATTTTGATACTCGTGGGCACAAATAATGAAACTAGACTGTCTCTTGAGGACTTATGGGGAAAGTACTGGGAAAGAATATCTACGTACCTACAATGAGGCGTATTCAATGTGGAGAACTTCTGTCCCTGATTAGATTTGATGATAAAGAAAGAAGAACCGAAAGACGGAAGCAGGACAAGTTTTGCCCCCTTGATGAAGTTTTCGACAAAATTGACGAAATGTTTGTGAAATACTAAGTACCGAGTGCAAATCTAACGATCGATGAAATAAGACTAAAAACAGCCGACCAGTTGCAAAGGATAAAGAAATCTTTACCTAGGTTTCGGCAGATTTAAATCTCTGTCTTCTTCAGAAGGCGGCAATTTTACATAAATATGGAATGATGTAACATCGTCGTTTTTACAAATATCTGCATAGATCCATTAGTCCAAATTAAAATATAGCCCTGAAAATAGGGTTTGTCATGTAAATAAAACTTAGTACATGGATGTAGCAGAGCTCACAAGTCGCAGATATTTGTAAAAACGACGATGTTACATCATTCCATATTTATGTAAAATTGCCGCCTTCTGAAGAAGACAGAGATTTAAATCTGCCGAAACCTAGGTAAAGATTTCTTTATCCTTTGCAACTGGTCGGCTGTTTTTAGTCTTATTACGTGGTACCGTTGCTGTTGCGCAGCTATGTTTAAAATATTGATCGATGAAATGCTCTCCGTATTTCGAAGAAGATTTCCCTTTAAGGTCTTTACGAAAGATAAGCGTGGGAAGTATGGCATATTGATTAGGATGTTATCAGATGCACACACCGTGTATGTTCTAAAAATGGAGATCTATGCAGGGAAGGATGAAGGAGCTGCCGAGGAATGGAGTGCAAACGCAGCTGTTAGACGCCTAGTGAATCCACTGGCAGGAAGTGGAAGAATTATAACAACAGATCGTTATTATACATCCACAGACGTAGTCAAGGATCTGTACAATGATGAAAAGTTAAATTTGGTGGGAACACTGAAGAGTAATAGAGGAATATAGCTCTCGACCCTGCGTCTTCTTTAGCTGTTCTGGTATGTATTTTCTAAGTTCTTATTCACAGATCCGGAAATAGGCAACACATCAGTTACCTTGGTTTCATATATCCCCAAACTGAAGCATACTAAGAATCTCCTACTTGATATGCGATCAGAAGTTTTCCCGGTGTATTTGCAATTTGAACAGTTCTCGGGTATCCGACCGGGTAGCGTCTTAATTTCTCCACAATATTTCGGCAGACGTACACGCTGCCATCTTCAGGTGGTTCCTGACGAGAGCTGTGCTGTTAAAGATGGGATGGGGCCCCTCCACGCCCGCACCAACGTGGTGACCAAACCAAAAGTTCTACTGTCACCTCCGTAAACATGTTAGTTATTTAGTAAGTGGATCACAGGATGCTGGGCTGTGATGTTGTCCGTGCGTCTGGGTGAGACTAAGCATTAACACGGTCCATCAGGTGATGGATAGTGGACGAAACGCGAGTGTGGGTAGCAATTTGAAGGGCAGAGGGGAAAAATGTGCCATGGCTCGTGCCGTGGGAAAAAATCCTCTGCGACAGTGGGATGGGTAGTAAGAGCAGTAGTGACTTACTAGCTGCGATAGCTCATGCAAGGTTGGATTTGTTAGTATAGGTATCGTGCATCATTACCGTGACAAGCGATGGCGATGTGTCCCAGTTGCTGCAGCTGCTACATTCCTGGAACAATCGAGTTTCGTTATACAGTAGTGGGAGATCGGCCATAGATCATCTCACTGTGTGGGGGATGTGTGGAGCTTGTTTGCATGCAGTGTACGGTACGGCTTCCCTGTGTGGTGCCAGTTATTCGACAGTGTATTTCAGCTGGATATCCAGTAATGGCGTCTGATTAACAGGGGCTCGCCGCCTGTGCCGTTATGTTTGCGTATGCTTGGCCATAGATGTTATGTCCTTACAAGTATGTCTTTTGGTCTTTTATGTTTCCATCTATGGTTGTGGTCGTAGTTCCCCAGATTCAGAATAAACGGGTTCTGCGAATGTCTGGAGTTTCTGTATAGTCTTGTGGCGAGTTTGTGGATTACCTCCGTGAGAGTCTCAAGTCGGTATTCCCGGTGAAGGTCCGCGATGCGTGTGTATCGTGGAGAACATTGCTTTGTTTTGTGTGAGCTGCAGACGGCGCAGGCGTGTACGCGCAGCGTATCCCCAGACAGGAGCTGCGTACGTCATCAGGGGTGGGATAAGTGTCATGTACATGGACCTCGACACCCTTCTGTTCAGTGTGTTACGCCTGTTGAGCATAGGATAGAGCTGTTTGAGCCTCGCGCTAGCTCGGTTGGTCATGTGTTGTATGTGGTCCCCCCAGAGTAATTTCCGGTCCCGCCAGACACCGAGGTATTTGACTTTCTCGCGGAAACGTATTGGACGTGCATGTAGAGTTATTGGTCTGCAGTAGCGGTGTTTGCGCAGTTGCTTCGGTCTTCTAGTGAACAGAACGGCCTCGCACTTGTCGACGTTTAACACGCCATTTCTCCAACTAAGGTTCGGCCACTCTGAGTGCAGTCTGTAGGCGTGACGTAATGTTTGATGGTTTCCAATCTTGCGCAAGGATGGCTGTGTCATCCGCGTAGATTGCCATCGTTGTGTTGTGTGTGGTTGGGAGATCGTTTATGTAGAGGTTAAACAGTAGGGGCCCTAGGATGCTTCCCTGGGGTACTCCCGCGTGTATACCGTGTCGTGTTGATTGTTTTCCCTGCACGTCAGTGTTGAAACTCCTGTCTGTGAGGCATGAGTGTATCAGACGCAGCAGCCCGTCGGGGAATCCCGCGTCGCTGAGTGTGCGGATGAGGCCGTTGTGCCATAGACGGTCGAAAGCCTTTTCGACGTCCAGGAACACCGCCCCTGTAGCTTTGTTTATGTTGAAGCCATATGTTATATGTTCAACGACCCGTAGGAGTTGTTGTGTTGTGGAGTGGTGATTCCTGAAGCCGAATTACTCAAGTGTCAGGATGTCATTTGTTAAGCAGTGCCTAGTGATGCGTTTGAGAATCACCTTCTCAACAACCTTACTGAGCGAGCTCAGAAGGCTGATGGGTCGGTAATTTTGTGGGAGGCTGTGGTCTTTCCCCGGCTTCCTGAACATCAGGACCTTGGCCATCTTCCAAAAGGCGGGGAAGTGTTGGTGTTTTAGTATGGCATTCGTTGTGTGTGTTAGGTGGTCAATTGCTTGATCCGTGAACTCCTGGAGGACACGGTTTTGAATGCCATCATGACCAGGGGCTTTCCTAGCAGCGGAATGCATTATAGCCCAGGAGACTTCGGCTGTGCTAGCATGTCGAATGTCGTCGCGCGATGGTTGGGCTAGAATGCGTGTAACCTCTTGGTCAGTAGCAAGTGTGAGCACTGGATATGATGGTACCAGGTTCGGTGTGAATGACGCTGCGAGTGTTCGGGCCATTAGTTCTGCTTTCTCTTCCGCTGAGTATGCAGGTCCGTCAGGCCCTTGAAGCGTTGGGGTGTATATTTTCTCCCTGGTGAAGTGTCGGGCCAGTTGCCACACGCCAGGTCGTGTGGTGTCCAGCCCTTCGAGTTTTTGGTTCCACTGTTGTGTTCTGTGTGTTTGTATTTTATCGTGTATGATGCCCTGTAGTCTGTTAATGTGCCGTTTGAAGTACGGACGCCTGGTGCGCTGCCATTGTCTCCTGAGGCGATTCCTCATTGAGATTAGGCCCAGGATTTCCTGGGGCAGGGCCGCACTGCGTTGTTGTGCGGTGCGATCAGGTATGGTGCCTGCCATTGCGTCCTGGACGGCGTTAGTGAGGGTTTCTACTGCCTCGTCAATTTGCGCTGTTTCGTTAATTTCGTGTATAGGTGGGATGTGGCTATCGAGCGTTTGCTTGAACAATGTCCAATTCGCACGCCCGTGGTCCAACATCTTGCGTTGTTCCGTGTGCTGCAGTGTTTCCTCAATGTATAGTATTACAGGTTGGTGGTTTGAGGGCAGATCGTTTTCAACGGCAACGTTGAGTGTCGATGTGATGCCCTTGATGAGAGCCATGTCTGTCACGTCTGGCCTGTGTCCCCTCTGATAGGGAATGTGCGTCGGTTCAGTCGGCGCCAATATAATGTAGTTTCTGCCTAGTGAATGTTCGTACAGTTTTTTGCCGTTGGGATTTCGTATGCGTGAATTCCATTCTGGGTGTCTCGCGTTCAGATCTCCAGCGACAATTAATCGCGGTGAAATGTTGAGTAATGTGCTGGTATCGCGTGTTGAAATGCCTACAGGGCTGTTGTGTACCGATATCAGTGTGGTGTAGGCTCCGTTGAACTTGACTCTGACGGCCGTAGCCTCGATTTTTTCCAGTTCAGGGAGCTCTATGTTTGTGTGCTCAATGTCTTTGTGTACGACGATTGCAGTTCCACCTGCCACGGCGTCGCCCGGTCGGTCGGTACGTGCTATGCTGTTCCGACTCCGACTCGGTTACTGTCGTGCCTACGTGAGGCACGTGTGTGGGCAGAATAAGCACTTGTGTGCTGTGCCTGCAGAACCTGAAATAAATGTTTTTGAAAAGACATCCTAACCGTTGGTGGGGTCCTCTGGTTTATCATGTGTGTCCTGGTGTTGTTGGGGAATGGGTTATTCCAGCAACAGGTCCGGCCAACGTGTAGTTGGTCGGCGGTGTGGCTGCTGGCCGGAGCCCTGAATGAGCCGATTGCGGGATTGACCCACTTTTTGATAAAACGTCAGGATACCAGTGTCTTCGTGGAGAAAGGTGGTGGGAAGGAGCAGCGCAAGCTTCAGCGCCTTGTTTTGTGCGCGCTGTAGCGCTCGTATGGAGGAGTCGGCAGCATTGCCCCACGCTACGGCCGCGTACTCTAGCACTGGGCGTACCAGTGTCAGATACAGCGTGATGCCGTGGCGCGAGGGCAATGTGGACTCCGGGTTTAATAGGGGATAGAGGGCACGAAGCCGCCCTATCGCCTTGTTTCGGATCCACTGAATGTGTGGGGCCCAGGTGAGCCGCTGGTCTAGTCTCACTCCGAGGTAGGTAGCTGTTTTTGACCACAGGATGGGGCCTCCCGCGATGTGTAAGGCTTATAGATTTGGTGGCACTCTGCGCTTCGTGAACGCCACCGCCTGGCTCTTGCCAGCGTTAAATTCAAGGCGCCACATAGTGGCCCAAGCACCAAGCGCTTCACGTCCTTGCTGGAGGCGACGCCCCGTGGTATGCGCGTTCATGCTGCGGGTGAACAGAGCAGTGTCGTCCTCGTAGAGGGCCAACTCTACTCTGTCCACTCGCGATGCGTCGGCGGTAAAGAGCGAGTAAAGTAGGGGGCCGAGTACCGACCCCTGCGGTACGCTGGCACGGATGGGTCTGTTTGTGGACCTTCCCTGTTCTGCCCGGACGTGGAAGGTCCTGGCAGATAGGTAGGACCTGAGGAGGACTCCGTGCGACGTCGGTACCCCGAGTACAAACAACTTGTAGACGAGGCCGTTATGCCACACGGAGTCGAAGGCGCGTGAGACGTCCAGGAATACCGCCCCAAGGTATTCCCTCGTCTCCAGCGCCCTCATCGCGGGTTCCACGAGGCGGAGCAGCTGGTGGGTCGTGGAGTGACCTCCGCGAAAACCAAACTGCTCGTCTGGCAGTATGTGTTCCTGGTCCACGTGTTGTAGAAGTCGCCGCACGTGTAGTCTCTCGAAAACCTTAGAGAGAAATGGGAGAAGGCTGATAGGCCTGTAGGTGGATGGCGACCGGGGGTCCTTGTCCTGCTTCGGGATGGCCACCACCTCGGCATGTTTCCACACCGAGGGGTAGATACCCGAGGCAAGGATTTGGTTAAAGACTGTGACTAGATATGGCTCGTACTCCTGGGGAAGATTCCTGAGGAGTGAGTCTGGGATGCCGTCGATGCCGCCTACCCTCCGGGCGTTGAGTGATCGGAGTTGCAGAGCGACTTCTTCGGCGGTGATGGGGTCTATGCTGTCACCTTCCTCTCGTGCGTCGAGGAAGACTGGGAGACGTTCTTCCACTACCCGGACGTGGGCCTCGTCAATTTCATCTACTACGGGCCGGAAGTTTGCCTCGAAAGTGTCCGCTAGGACACTGGCCTCGGCATCCGGCTCGCAGACGTGGTCCTGACCGAGTTGCAGGGGAGGAACGCGCTGCCTGCGGCGCAGAAAGCCTCTCACGACGCGCCATGCACTGCCGTCGTCCGGGTCGAGGGACTCGACAAGGTCGGCCCATGCTCGGTTGCGGTGTTGGCGGACGGCCGCAGTGATGGCTCGACGCAGGCGGTTTACACGGCGTTTCGTCGCTGGCTGTCTCGTTATTTGCCACTCGCGGAAGAGATGATTTTTCGCCACTATAAGCTCCCGTATCTCTTGCGGGAGGCGACGCGACCTGTCTTGTGGCTGACGAGTGCCACCAGGTGTGGCAGTCTCTGCAGCTCGCAGGAGCGCCTGGTTTAGGGAGGTGATGGCAGCTTCCGCCCCCACCTCCACCGGATCAGGGGCATCTGTGGTCTGTGGGCTGTTTAGCCAAATCGGAGCACAGTATTCGGCAGCCGAGAATACAGATGCTAAAGCAGATGTGCGGAGAGTGGAGGCAGTTGCTCCCCAGGTAGTACCACAGAGCTTTTGAATAATGTTGTTTCTTCTCTTTAATTTTTCGGCAGTCTTTGTTGGGTGCTCTTTAGAAGATAGTGTTCTGTCCTGCGTCATGCCCATGTACTTCGTTCTCAGGCATAATAAAACTCCGGTGTTTTCAAATCGAATGTTGAGTACCTTTCCTGCGAGTTTGTTGTTGAGATGGAAGCAACTAACCTCTGTGTTGGAAGCATTTGGTTTAAGTGTCCACTTACGGAAATATTCACCCATTATCTTCAGGTCTTTCGTTAGGATATCCTCAGATGCTTCAATTGTGCTACATCTTGTAGCGAGGGCCCAATCGTCAGCCTACCCGAACTTTCTTGATTGTGTTTCCGGCAGGTCTGCTAAACAGCAGTGGTGCGAGCACTGATCCTTGGGGTAAGCCGTTCTTTAGTTTTTTGATGGAACTGTAGTCAGTGTCCGTTGTTGTTGTTGTTGTGGTCTTCAGTCCTGAGACTGGTTTGATGCAGCTCTCCATGCTACTCTATCCTGTGCAAGCTTCATCATCTCCCAGTACCTACTGCAACCTACATCCTTCTGAATCTGCTTAGTGTATTCATCACTTGGTCTCCCTCTACGATTTTTACCCTCCACGCTGCCCTCCAATACTAAATTGGTGATCCCTTGATGCCTCAGAACATGTCCTACCAACCGATCCCTTCTTCTGGTCAAGTTATGCCACAAACTTCTCTTCTCCCCAATCCTATTCAATACTTCCTCATTAGTTATGTGATCTACCCATCCAATCTTCAGCATTCTTCTGTAGCACCACATTTCGAAAGCTTCTATTCTCTTCTTGTCCAAACTATTTATCGTCCATGTTTCACTTCCATACATGGCTACACTCCACACAAATACTTTCAGAAATGACTTCCTGACACTTAAACCTATACTCGATGTTAACAAATTTCTCTTCTTCAGAAACGATTTCCTTCCCATTGCCAGTCTACATTTTATATTCTCTCTACTTCGACCATCATCACTTACTTTGCTCCGCAAATAGCAAAACTCCTTTACTACTTTCAGTGTCTCATTACCTAATCTAATTCCCGCAGCATCACCCGACTTAATTCGACTACATTCCATTATCCTCTTTTTGCTTTTGTTGACGTTCATCTTATATCCTCCTTTCAAGACACTATCCATTCCGTTCAACTGCTCCTCCAAGTCCTTTGCTGTCTCTGACAGAATTACAATGTCATCGGCGAACCTCAAAGTTTTTATTTCTTCTCCATGGATTTTAATACCTACACCGAATTTTTCTTTTGTTTCCTTTACTGCTTGCTCAATATACAGATTGAATAACATCGGGGAGAGGCTACACCCTGTCTCACTCCCTTCCCAACCACTGCTTCCCTTTCATGTCCCTCGACTCTTATAACTGCCATCTGCTTTCTGTACAAATTGTAAATAGCCCTTCGCTCCCTCTATTTTATCCCTGCCACCTGTAGAATTTGAAAGAGAGTATTCCAGTCAACATTATCAAAAGCTTTCTCTAAGTCTACAAATGCTAGAAACGTAGGTTTGCCTTTTCTTAATCTAGCTTCTAAAATAAGTCGTAAGGTCAGTATTGCCCCACGTGTCCCCATATTTCTACGGAATCCAAACTGACCTTCTCCAAGGTCGGCTTCTACCAGTTTTTCCATTCGTTTGTAAAGAATTCGCATTAGTATTTTGCAGCTGTGACTTATTAAACTGATAGTTCGGTAATTTTCACATGTGTCAACACCTGCTTTCTTTGGGATTGGAATTATTATATTCTTTTTGAAGTCTGAGGGTATTTCGCCTGTCTCATACATTTTGCTCACCAGATGGTAGAGTTTTGTCAGGACTGGCTCTCCCAAGGCTGTCAGCGGTTCTAAGGGAATGTTGTCTACTCCTGGAGCTTCGTTGCGACTCAGGTCTTTCAGTGCTCTGTCAAACTCTTCACGCAGTTGATCATATCTCCAGTTTCATCTTCGTCTACATCCTCTTCCATTTCCATATATTGTCCTCAAGTACATCGCCCTTGTATAGACCCTCTATATGCTCTTTCCACATTTCTGCTTTCCCTTCTTTGCCTAGAACTGGGTGTCCATCTGAGCTCTTGATGTTCATAAAGTGGTTCTCTTTTCTCCAAAGGTTTCTTTAATTTTCCTGCAGGCAGTATCTATCTTACCCCTAGTGATATGCGCCTCTACTTCCTTGCATTTGTCCTCTAGCCATCCCTGCTTAGCCATTTTGCACTTCCTGTCGATCTCTTTTTTGAGACGTTTGTATTACTTTTTGCCTGCTTCATTTATTGCATTTTTATATTTTCTCCTTTCGTCAATTAAATTCAATATTTCTTCTGTTAGCCAAGGATTTCTATTAGCCCTCGTCTTTTTACCTACTTGATCCTCTGCTGCCTTCACTACTTCATCCCTCAAAGCTACCCATTCTTCTTCTACTGTATTTCTTTCCCCAATTCCCGTCAATTGTTCCCTTATGCTCTCCCTGAAACTCTGTACAACCTCTGGTTTATTCAGTTTATCCAGGTCCCATCTCCTTAAATTCCCACCTTTTTGCAGTTTCTTCAGTTTTAATCTACAGGTCATAACCAATAGATTATGGTCAGAGTCCACATCTGCCCCTGGAAATGTCTTACAATTTAAAACCTGGTTCCTAAATCTCTGTCTTACCATTATATAATCTATCTGATACCTTCTAGTATCTCCAGGATTCTTCCATGTATACAACCTTCTTTTATGATTCTTGAACCAAGTGTTAGCTATGATTAATTCTACCAGGCGGCTTCCTCTTTCATTTCCCTCCCCCAATCCATATTCACCCACTATGTTTCCTTCTCTCCCTTTTCCTTCTCTCCCTTTTCCTTCTCTCCCTTTTCCTTCTCTCCCTTTTCCTTCTCTCCATTTTCCTTCTCTCTCTTTTCCTTCTCTCCCTTTTCCTTCTCTCCCTTTTCCTTCTCTCCCTTTTCCTTCTCTCCCTTTTCCTTCTCTCCCTTTTCCTTCTCTCCCTTTTCCTTCTCTCCCTTTTCCTACTCTCGAATTCCGGTCACCCATGACTATTAAATTTTCGTCTCCCTTCACTATCTGAATAATTTCTTTTATTTCATCATACATTTCATCAATTTCTTCATCATTGGCAGAGCTAGTTGGCATATAAACTTGTACTACTGTAGTAAGCATGGGCTTCGTGTCTGTCTTGGCCACAATAATGCGTTCACTATGCTGTTGGTAGTAGCTTACCTGCACTCCTATTTTTTGTTCATTATTAAACCTACTCCTGCATTACCCCTTTTTGATTTTGTATTTATAACCCTGTATTCACCTGACCAGAAGTCTTGTTCCTCCTGCCACCGAACTTCACTAATTCCCACTATACCTAACTTTAACCTATCCATTTCCCTTTTTAAATTTTCTAACCTACCTGCCCAATTAAGGGATCTGACATTCCACGCTCCGATCCGTAGAACGCCAGTTTTCTTTCTCCTGATAACGACATCCTCTTTAGTAGTCCCCGCCCGGAGATCCGAATGGGGGACTATTTTACCTCCGGAATATTTTACCCAAGAGGACGCCATCATCGTTTAATCATACAGTAAAGCTGCATGCCCTCGGGAAAAATTACGGCCGTAGTTTCCCCTTGCTTTCAGCCGTTCGCAGTACCAGCACAGCCAGGCCATTTTGGTTATTGTTACAAGGCCAGATCAGTCAATCATCCAGACTGTTGCCCCTGCAACTACTGAAAAGGCTGCTGCCCCTCTTCAGGAACCACACGTTTGTCTGGCCTCTCAACAGATACCCTTCCGTTGTGGTTGCACCTACCGTACGGCTATCTGTATCGCTGAGGCACGCAAGCCTCCCCTCCAACGGCAAGGTCCATGGTTCATGGGCGCAGTGTCCATACTTACTTGGAACACCCTATCAATGAGCATGCTGTCTATTAAGCGTGCTATAGATTTGCAAGGAATTACTCGAAGAATTTTGTACATGATGCCGTCTCTCCACACAGTGTCGTAAGCTGCTGAGAGGTCAATAACGGCTACCGATGTTTTCAATTTTCTCTGGAATCCCGCCTCAATGTAAATAGTGAGTGACAACACCTGGTCAGTACAACTTCTTCCTGGCCGGAAGCCTGTCTGTTCAACTGGGATCGCCCTGAACAATTCTGGGCTAATTCTGTTATATATAAGCCTCTCTAGTAATTTGTAATTTACAGACAGCAAGGCAATTGGTGTGTAGCTTTTTGGGTTGTCAGCTGGCTTCCCAGGCTTTATAATAGCTATTACGTTAGAGCGTTTTAGTTCTTGTGGGATATTGCCAGTTGGCATGATGTTTGTGAAAAATTGAGCCAGCCATACTTTTGTATACTTGCCATAGTTTGTTATGAATTAAGGATGAACGTTGTCGAAACCTGGTGCCTTTGTTTGTTTGACATGTTTCAGAGCTTTTTCTATGTCTTCGCTAGAGAAAGGGCGAGAGTTTTCAGTTTCTGTGGCTTCATTTTTTAAGATTTTGAGTTCTCGCTTTACTCGGTTTGCATGTGTTTCATCCTTTGGTGTCCTAGACGTGTTAACTAGATGTGCAGCTATGGTATTTGCTCTTACAGCTGCTTTTGGTCTTTGTGCTGGTGGGCCGCTACCCAGTTTTCTCAGCAGTGACCATGCTTGCCTGCTAGATGTTTGGAAATTGAGGCTTTCTACAGTTTCCGTCCACTTTTGTCTTCTGGCAGCATCCAAGCTGTGAAGCAGGTCATCCGCTATTGCAAAGAGTAACAACACACTGGCTACTCTGAGCACACCGCGGAGCGTCAGTGCACAGATAACAGTGCTTTTGTTGTGGCCAGCGCAACTTTCTCAGCTGCGTATAAGTACACAGGATGAGGTTTGTCTACTGCTCGTCCCACCTCGCAGTTGCGTCCTCAGCACCAGCTACGACACAAGTTCTGTGTCCCGAGTCCTGGTGCGTTTGATCATGGGGGGGGGGGGGGGGGGGGGGCTGGCTGTCACTAGGATATCCTGCATAGTCTGTAAGCATTCAAACTGTTCGTTTGCTACGGGCTATTGTCCAGGGTCTCTCTATTCCATATTTTTTGGTATTGGTGGTAGGTTCTCCTTTGCTTTTATCGAGGATGATGTATGCACCATTTGGCCCCTTCTATAACTATCGGCATTTGGTGGGCAGTGTCATTTTACCAGTGAAGATTGGTTCACCTTTCTTTCCTACAGCGATATCTTTAATGACTTAAAATATTGCGAGTATGTTTAGCGATTGTCATTGTCACGGTTTCGTGATTGTAATGTTACGACGTGGGACCCCTGGACCATATGGATAGTCATCCAGATATTTCTGTTTAGATATACACCTGGGGATGCGGCTGTAGGCCACATAACTGGTCGTGTCGCATCAAAAATTGTCATACAATTGTCGAAGAAACCAGAAGATTGGAAGAGGGCACTAATTGTCCTGATATTCAAAAAGTGAATAGGAAGGATTGTAGGAACTACAGGGATGTCTCACCGATTCCACACGGTGCCAAGGTATATGAAAGGATCCTGGACAGCAGATTCCGAACTAGGGCTGAGAAACAAACTGAGAGGAACAGCACAGGTTCAGACTGAGCTAGCACCAGGAACACAACTATGATTTTGGGGAAGACCTCATGATTTCCTTTGTTGATACAGAAAAGGCATTTCATAGTGTGTAGAAGAAAGGTCTGAGAAGCACTAGAAAAGAAGGGAGTGGAAAAAGAAACAAGCAGAGTGGAGGAAATATACCGGCTGATCAAAAAGTCAGTATAAATTTGTAAACTTAATAAACCACGGAATAATGTAGATAGAGAGGTGAAAATTGACACACATGCTTGGAATGACATGGGGTTTTATTAGAACAAACAAAAAAAAAAAACACCCCATATTGCTAGACGCTTGAAAGATCTCTTGCGAGCATCGTTTGGTGATGATCGTGTGCTCAGCCGCCACTTTCGTCATGCTTGGCCTATCAGGTCCCCAGACCTCAGTTCGTGCGATAATTGGCTTTGGGGTTACCTGAAGTCGCAAGTGTATCGTGATCGACCGACATCTCTAGGGATGCTGAAAGACAACATCCGACGCCAATGCCTCACCATAACTCCGGACATGCTTTACAGTGCTGTTCACAACATTATTCCTCGACTACAGCTATTGTTGAGGAATGGTGGTGGACATATTGAGCATTTCCTGCATTGAACATCATCTTTGCTTTGTCTTACTTTGTTATGCTAATTATTGCTATTCTGATCAGATGAAACGCCATCTGTCGGACATTTTTTGAACGTTTGTATTTTTTTGGTTCTAATAAAACCCCATTTCATTCCAAGCATGAGTGTCAATTTGTACCTCTCTATCTACATTTGTCCGTGGTTTATTCAGTTTTCAAATTTATACTGACTTTTTGATCACCCGGTACTAAGTTGTGTGAAAATGGGGAAATAAAAGAACAGAGTGGTTTCAGCAAACAAGTGGTGTGAAACAAGGCAGTGTATTGTCATCTCTCCTCTTCAGTGTGGTCTTTGCTGAGATAATGACTAATTCGGGAGAAAACACTGGAGAAGACAATATGAAAGCAATGGTATTTGTAGATGACATGATCACCCGAGGATACATGGAGAGAGAGATTTAGGAGCACCTGGATGCTTGGGAAGAAACTGAGAGAAATTTAATGTAAACAAACGTGAAATCGTGATTACAGCTAGAAAAAAAGAAAGATAGTCCAAGTAATGGAACTGTAGGTGAACAGTTGAAGATGGTGGAAAGTGTCAAGTACTTGGAAAGTGTGGCAGAGAAAAATGGAAAAAATCAGAAAGTGATCAGTGAACATGACAGACAGGCAGAAGCCTTCCTGTGAAATGTCAGGAATCTGTTTTGGAATGAAGATGTAAAAGTAGAGAAGTGATGCATAGAATTCATTACATCCCCAATACTGATCTGTGCATGTGAAACATGAGTAATGAAGAAAAGAGGGGTAAGCAGATTACAGTCATGTAAAATGAAGTTCGTCAGAAGTAGGAATGAACGAACAAGGAGAGATAGGATGAGGAATGAAAGAGTAAGCGAAACAGTGAAAGAGGAACTCTTGTAGAGCAGGATAGAAACATTAAGACTAAGATGGTATGGATAAAGACATTGCAGAACAAGAGGATTCCCAAGAGATACACGAAATGGAGATGTGAAAGAAACGGCCATGAGGGTGAGTAAGTTGTAGATGGCTGAAAGATGTGAAGGAGTGTGTTGAGAAAAGAGGCGAGAAATGGACCATAGTGAACACAAGAAGATTGTGGGAAAACTGGATTAAATGGCGAGGCTTATTTTCCACCCAGCTCCAGCCATAAAGTTGTAAGCAGTGTTCTTTTTGCGAGATAAATTCAAGTTTTAGGAAGTCTTTTCTGAAGATGTTTGTCTGAAGTGCAGCCTTCTACATATGTGAGACATTAACAATAAACATTTTGGTCAAGAAGAGAGAAGTAGTTTTTGAGATATGGTGTTACAAAACAACGATGAAGATTAGATGAGTACATTGAATAGCTAATGAAGAGATGCTGAATTAAATTGGAGAAAACTAGAAATATATGGCACAACCTGAGTAGGAGGGTTTGCTTGACAGAACACACCCTGAGGCATCAAGGAATTGGCAACTTGGTAACTGAGGGAGGCTCAGTCTGCTGCTACAAGTTTTAATCCACCAAGGTTGGAATATAAGAAGCAGGACTGAAAGCATGGAGGCTGCAGTAGTAGGCCAAATGCAGTGATGAGATGAACACAGGATAGACTAGTATGCAGAGCTGACTCAAAACAGCCATCACAATGAACACCACAACAACATATATTCCTGCTGGGAATCTTCCAAATACTCTTTGATAGAAATCCACCTATAAATACATTAAATTTGGAACTGACATCTGTCACAATACACTGAGATTATAAGTGTTAAGCAACCTTTACAAATTCCTTTTGTCTAAATTTTTCAGAAGAATAATATTAAAAGAAACAATGGTGTGTGGAAATTTTATCTGATACGTGGCATAATAACGACTTAAACATTTCAATTGTAAACGTCTGTATCCCTACCCCCCCCCCCCCCCACCCAAAAGACATTAAAAAAGCCTTGCACAACAAAAGGACTCAAAGTACAATGCGTAAACAAATGCTGTAAAATGTTTTAATACTCTTCCACATTTAGTGTTTTATTAAATTTAATAAGGGGGTCACAACCTAACAATGAAAGACACACCCATACTATAATACTATCTGCTTACTTTGGTGTTGCCTCTACACATTATCACAGGTAACTGTCTTCAGGCATTCACCAAACTGTAAATCTTCCATTGGATTCCAAGAGGATAAAGCATAATTCGTCACTCCAAATCACTCATTTCCAGTCATTCAGTGTCCAGTGAGATCACTCTTTACACTTCTCAATCGTTCCTATGCACTGCATACAGAAATGTGTGGATTGTGGGAAGCTGCTTGACCACTGTACCCGTTCTATTTAACTCGTACACAGTCAGTATGCTACCTGAACTGCTAGTGGCCCTTTCGAAACTCACAAGTGATTCCTTTAGCAGATTTCAAGCTATTTTTTTATAACCACCCTCCGCAATGCTCGATGGTCCATGTCTGTCAGTACGTGAGTTCTCCCTGGTCTTGGTTTAGCTGTGTTGGTCCAGTGCATTGCATTGCATTTCACTTCAGTCACATCACTAGCAGTCTACTATTGCACGGTTAGAATGGTCAAAATGTCCCTGCTTGTTACTCAGGTGACATCCAGCGGTTATTCCCTGTCCAAAGACACTGAGCTCTCTGGAATGACCCATTCACCTGTTCCTGCTTCTCTACTGGCAACTAAATATTCCCCCACCACCTTTCATACTTATAGGTCTACCTCTTGAGACATATAGTGGTCAATTCTGCGTCACGTAGAGCTTTCTGGTTTGGGCAATTATAAGCTCCATGTAATGAGTTAGTACTGAAGAATAGAAGACAATGCCTTAGGTGACCACGTCTATGCAGCATTAGCTGACACCAGGCTTTGGTTAATAAACTGATATGAAGACTTGGACTTACTATTGCAATTCCAAGTGAACTGTAATCTTAAGGGATCCAATAAATCTTAATTGCTATGAAACAAACTTTACTATGAGAGCTCCATGTGATGAACAATTGAAAGTTAGAAGTTCGCTGGTCTTAGACCGTTTTTGACTTGTGTGCCTGGCTAAGAGAGATGTGTCTAAACATTATCTCATTTGAAACTTCCTGGCAGATTAAAACTGTGTGCCGGATGGAGACTCGAACTCGGGACCTTTGCCTTTCGTGGGCAAGTGCTCTACCAACTGAGCTACCCAAGCACGACTCACACCCCATCCTCGCAGCTTTACTACTGCCAGTACCTCGTCTCCTACCTTCCAAACTTAACAGAAGCTCTCCTGCTGCAGATTGAAAATCTCATTCTGGAAACATCCCCTAGGCTGTGGCTAAGCCATATCTCCACAATATCCTTTCTTTCAGGAGTGCTAGTTCTGCAGGTTCGCAGGAGAGCTTCTGTAAAGTTTGGAAGGTAGGAGACGAGGTACTGGCAGAAGTAAAGTTGCGAGGACAGGGCGTGAGTCGTGCTTGGGTAGCTCAGTTGGTAGAGCACTTGCCCGCGAAAGGCAAAGGTCCCGAGTTCGAGTCTCGGTCCGGCACACAGTTTAAATCTGCCAGGAAGTTTCATATCAGTGCACACTCCGCTGCAGAGTGAAAATCTCAATCTGGAATTACCTCATTTATTGAAGTTCCTACTGATGCCTGCACATGACTTCATACATTATGAATGCAAGAATCGTGATGCAAAGTTCTCAAAATAAGATAATACAGGGATATGCATGCTTCTATTGTAGTTCATAGCTAAAACATTCCATTCCACTCTAGAGGGTCAACTCAGATAGACAGTGTTGACATGTAAAAATTACTGGAACAATGAGTGACTCAGACTGTATCCATCTACAGGCTCCTTCAAGTGTTTTCTGTGAAACACAAATCCATTTCACATCTGCAGTGGAGGAGCTAACATGGTGGCAGCTGACCATGTGGACCAGAAATACACATCTTGGAAACACTAAATACATTCTGAAACAAAGTCTTATATAACGTATAACAAGTGTGTATATGCCCCACAACAAATGGGAAATCAGGGAAAATGCAGGAATTTTTTAGCATTCTGGAGATTTTTCATTGTTATAAATTTCAGATTATTGTAATTTTGACTGGTAAGAACTAATTACTCTAACAAAGGGCATTACTTTAGGCCGCTACTGCAGCACAATACTACAACAATAAAACAAAAATGAGAGAAAAATACGAAAATAAAACTTCATTTGCAAAGAGCGCCTACATCCAGACCAGTAATAGAAATTTAATATATTTTCTTATTCCATATTTAAATGATGGCCTTCACTTTTTACGTGTTGCAGTATTTTTTAAAATTACAAAAATTACCCTGGAAAATTAAGGCGTTTACAAATATTCCGAGGTAAAAGATGGTCATGTATCTTGGAACAATTAATCTACTGCAATTTAAACATGTTGTGATCTATAAAATCTTGTCAATCCTTTCAGACACTCTGGCTACAACTGTATACATTGAATTTTACTGCCTTTTAGTTGCAACAGACATATTCTTCCACAGTGGAAACCTCAAGAACACATTTGTGAATTTCCATCTTTTTATCATGTACATCTGCTGCCAATTGTTGGGCTTATCCGTAAAAATATCAACAAGTCACTGTAGCAGCGCACAGAAACACAAAAATGATACGTTAGGTATATTCCAATATGTAAATGAACATTATTATTATTATTCTCACAAGCTGCAACATCGTCGCGAAAAAACACAGTGACCCGTATTAGACGAAAATGAAATACGTAAAGAACTTCATTTTAAAGCAGATCCCATTAACTAACGGCTTTTCTACAAACGACGTCACGCGCCCCTACAATAGGCTAAAGAAACGTTTAACAAACAGCAGGCACACACACACACACACACACACACACACACACACACACACAAAAGAGAACCGGCAAAGATAGAATAAAAGCTATTCCTATGAAATTTAACGGTAAAATGTCCCTGCAAATAGAAAAATGTTTTAAAAAGTCTGATGTCAGATGTGGCTTTCAGGTCAGTAACACCGTAAAACTACGAATAAAACATAAATTGAAAGGGAACTATGACCTATATAATATTTGTCACAGTTACTGCAGTCAATCCTGTATACTCCAGAGCCATCAAATTTATCAAACAGGCCGCTCTTTTAAATTAAGGTTTAAAGAACACTCACAGCCACGAAACAAAACGGCTTTAGGACAGCATTCGCCTGATACTGGTCATTCCATAGGGAGCATTGAGAACGGTATGCGTATTCTTCACAGGGTGGAAAATGGGCGTGCTCTTAATTTGCTAGAGGAGCTTGAAAGTTATAAAGCAAAAATAGCCAAATAAACCGCTTAACTAGCAAAACGATTTTGTGCCCAATGCCTACTTTGCTTTATTTGACAATGTTTTAACCTAATCACACATTTTTTTTTCTTTATTGTGATTTTTATCACCTTACACAAGGCGGGCGTCAGCAGCAGAGTACGCCGCTCTTCAGCCTTGAGTTTTACGATAAGTAATACATAGAGGGGGCACAGAGAATACAATCAAAACGGCGGGCAAAACAATGTAGACACTAAAAAAAAAACACCATGGAGCCGTTCACGCTGGACGAGAAAACATCACTGACACTAGTTGACACGGCGCACATAACATGGATGTTGGCGACGGTACACGTGAACAGTGGCGGCGTGACGGCGAACAAGCACTAAACACAAACGAAGGCACACACACGAGACACTGATGGCGATGATGTCCGGCGCGCGAATGTTCACTGTGCGTGTGCGAGTCGGGGGACCTGCCAAGAGAGGAGGAGGAGGAAGGGGAGTGGGAGAGCGAGAGGGGAGAGCAGAGATGCCATGGGCAGGGGAGATAGGGGGAGAGAGGAAGGGGGAGGGCAAGCCCGGGGGAAGAGGGGTGGAGGGAGGGGATGGGGAAAAGGAAAGAGAAGGGAAGGGAAGAGAAGGGAGGGAGGGTGCCTAAAGGAAAGGACACCGGAAGTGAGGGGTGGGGCAGGCTCAAAGTTGATAGGAGGAGTAGATGGAGGGGAGGAGGATATCATCAGGGAGGGGGAGCTGGCGGAAGCCACCTTGGGAGAGAGTAAGGAGGGTGGAGAGATGGAGACCGAGTGGGACGTGGGAATACAGTCACGGCAGAGGGCGGGGATGGGAGAGGAGCGGGGAGACTAGCGGGTGAGGAGGATCGAGTTTACGGGAGGTGTACAGGATCCGTATCCTTTCAACGAAAAGGAGGTAGAAGAAGGGGATGAGATCGTACAGGATCCGCGTGGGGGAGGGGTGACGGATGCGATAGGCGAGGCGGAGAGCATGGCGTTCAAGGATTTGGAGGGATTTATAAAAGGTAGGGGGGGGGGGGGCGGAGATCCAAGCCGGATGGGCATAACAAAGGATAGGGCGGATGAGGGATTTATAGGTGTGGAGGATGGTGGAGGGGTCCAGACCCCATGTACAGCCGGAGAGGAGCTTGAGGAGACTGAGTTGGGAGCGTGCATTGGCTTGGATTGTCCGGAGGTGGGGAGTCCAGGAGAGGCGATGGTCGAGGGTGACGCCAAGGTACTTAAGGGTGGGAGTGAGGGCGATAGGATGGCCATAGATGGTGAGATAGAAATCAAGGAGGCGGAAGGAAGGGGTGGTTTTGCCTACAATGATCGCCTGGATTTTGGAGGGATTGACCTTGAGCAACCACTGCTTGCACCAAGCGGTGAACTGGTCAAGATGGGATTGGAGAAGGTGTTGGGAGTGCTGCAGGGTGGGGGCAAGGGCAAGGAAGGCGGTGTCATCGGCAAACTGGAGAAGGTGGATGGGGGGTGACGGCGGCGGCAATTCCGCCGTGTACAAAAGGTACAGAAGGGGGGAGAGGATGGAGCCTTGGGGCACACCGGCGGAGGGGAAAAAGGTGTAGGAATCTTATGGATGGTGACATAGGAAGGACGGTGGGAGAGAAAGGAGCCGATCAGATGGACGTAGTTAATGGGAAGGGCAAAGGTTTGGAGCTTGAAGAGGAGACCGGAATGCCATATGCGGTCATAAGCACATTCGAGGTCCAGGGAGAGGAAGATTGTGGAGCAATGGGAATTAAGCTGGTCGGAAGGAGATGAGTGAGGTGAAGGAGAAGGTCGTCGGAAGAGAAGGACGGCCGAAAGCCACACTGGATAACGGGAAGGAGGCGGTGCTCGCGGAGATGCTGGTGGATGTGTCGGGTGAGGATAGATTGCAGGACTTTGCTGAAGACCGAGGTAAGACTGATGGGACGGTAGGAGGAGACGGCGGACGGCGGTTTGCCAGGTTTAAGGAACATGAGGGTACGTGAAGTTTTCCACAGGTCGGGGTAGTAACCGGTGGACAGGACTACATTGTAGAGCCTGGCCAGGGTGGAGAGGAAAGAGACAGGAGCTTCACGAAGGTGACACGATCGTGACCAGGAGCGGTGTTGCGTTTTGTGCGGAGTGTAGCAATGAGATCCTGTGTAGTGATAGGGGCATTGCGTTCCGTGTGTGCAATGTTGTCCAAGTACTGGAAACCAGGAGCGAGGGGAGGGACAGAGGGGTCAGTTTCTTCGCGGATATCCGGGAAGAGGGAGTAATCGGACTGGGGATCATCGGGGATGGAAAATACATCGGAGAGGTAGGAGGCAAAGTGATTGGCCTTGCTAAGGGTGTCGGGGAAGGGGTGATCATCATGGAGAAGAGGATAGTAGGGGGAGGGTTTAGTTCCGGTAAGGCAACGGAAGGCTGACCAGAACGTGGACGAGTTGATAGGTAGGGTAGCATTTAAACGGGTGCATGTCTGTCGCCAGTCCCGGCGTTTCTTAGCCACGAACAAATTATGAATGTGTCGCTGTAGTTGCCGGTGGCGTTGTAGTGTGTCCGGGTCATGCGTGCGGAGGAAGGCACGGTAGAGACGGCGGGATTCACGGAGGAGGAGGAGGGAGGCCTGTGGGGTAAGGTAGGACGGTGGGGGTGGATGGCGACAGTAGGGACGTGGGCCTCCACGGCCTCAGACAAGGTCTGCTGGAGAAAGGAGGCGGCATGTGTGACATCGTCGGGGTGGTGGTAGGTGAAAGGGTGGCTATCGACCTGGGTGGAGAGGGTATCCCGGTAGGCATTCCAGTTGGCACGGGAATAGTCATCGACGTACTTAGGGGGAGGGTCAGTACGAGGGTCGGGGCGGGGGCGACGACCGTCTGAAATGGTGAGGAGGACAGGGAGATGGTCGCTACCAATAGGCTCCAGGACATCCACCGCTATGCAGCCAAGGAGGTTGGGGGAGGAGAGGATAACATCGGGAGTGGAGTTGGATTCGGGACGGGTGTGCTGGGGGATGGGGATGAGGTCGCCTTGAAGGGAGGAGAGGAACTGATGCCACCGCCATAACTGGTCAGCGGAACGACTATGGATGTTGAGGTTGGCGGCGATCACGTAGGAGGAGAAGGTACGGTCGATGTGGGAGAGGAAGTCGAAGGGAATAGGGGCGTTGGGGCGGACATAGATGGTGGCGCAGGTAACGGTAAGGCCGCGGAAGAAGAGACTAAGGTGGGTGTTCGGTGGGGTCGGGAATGAGAGGTTGGAGCCGAACGGGGATTTGGCGGTGATGACCAATGGCAACTCCCCCACGCACAGTTGGGATGGGATTATTGGAGCGGTGGAGCGGTGGATGGTGTGGTGGGGTTGGAGGAAGGTTTCATTGAGGAGGAAGGCATCCACGCGGTGGGTGGCAAGGATGTGCAGGAAGAGGTTCTTGTTGGCGGGAAGGGAGCGGATATTGTTGAAAAGGATACATTGCTGTCGCGCCATGACAGGGATTTAGACGAGGTTGTCAAGACGGGAGAAGGTGAAATGGGCCTGGTTGTTGGAGTAGGTGGCGTACATTTTGAGTTGGAAAATGGAACGGGCGGCGAGGGATATCTGTTGGAGGGTGTGGGGGCGCTGAAAGGGATGAACATTCTGAAGGACGATGG
The DNA here is from genome assembly GCF_023864275.1 of Schistocerca cancellata. Lineage (NCBI taxonomy): Eukaryota > Metazoa > Arthropoda > Insecta > Orthoptera > Acrididae > Schistocerca > Schistocerca cancellata. The sequence goes on along the minus strand of NC_064626.1, from coordinate 26,003,787 downwards.
TGAGGAACCTGATGATGTCCTCAGCAGTGGGGGGGGGGGGACGAAGGGAATTGCCAGGAGGGGTGGGGGCGTCCAGAAGACGGACAGGGATGGTGAGTTCAGGAGTGGTCGGAGGGGGTTGGGCTTTACACTTTTGGGAGTAGGTGGGATGGAGAGATTGCAGGTATTGCAGGAGGGAGGGGATTGAAGGTTAGGGCACTGCTGGAGGAAGTGCGCTTACCCCTAATCACACCACGCCTCTGTTATATATAGTGTATTCGCAAGTGCACGTAGTATTGAGTGTCTCACATATTTACTTCTTTTTCATACGTTTTGCGCATGACTCTGGTAGGTTCTTATTCCTTCTTTATTCATTTCATAGACTGCATTAATCAGATAATGAAGATCATCCACTGTTACGGAATCTTATCATTCTTTGCTTGCAACGGAGTGCCGCAGGGTAGGAGGGGTCCTCTGCCGGTCACGTTCCTCCAACCACTTCCCGCCTGTGCGTAACTCTGGCGTTAGCGCTAACAGAGGGCGCTGATTATGTGCAGCACTATGTTTTCTTTCATTTGTGGCTCCTTCAGCGATTTGTTTCATGGTTGTTTAATATTACCCGGTACACTATCAACAGTGTTTAATATTGATGTCATTGTCTAGAATACTGGCACTAGAGAATATGTCAACCACTGTTTTTTAACTCTTCGTCTTTTTAACAATATTACTTCTGTCGTGTTCTTTTTTTTATTGCTTTTTATTACTGTAACACATTTTATGCTTTATAAGCTTATTACAGACTTTAACTATTGTATCCCCCTTTTATTTTCGCTGTTTCAATTAATTATTGAAAACTAGTGTATGCTGACATTAGCGACATCTGGTCAACTTACTACACAAACATCTTGTGGGTACTGTACGGCAGCTTGTTTAAAACAGTAGTTTTACTGACAACATGACTCGTGCATGTGATGTGATTTATATGTATTTGACGATGCTGGTGCTGATTCCGCAAGTAACATTTGACAATGCCACTATGGCTGCAGTGCATTAGGACTTTATTTTTATGAGACAGGTATACCTCTTCATATTTAAAACGCACAAATGTAAATTTTGTCAGGACTACTTTTCAATATGCTCTATGTATTGTTCTTAAGCTGTATACAGTTTGCGAGTGTATTTATATTTTTCCCATTTTTGCTGCAGATCTGATGATGGTCGTTAAAGACCGAAACCGGTAATCTGTTAAACAGAAAAGATTGTGACCATAGACGTAAATTAAGGAAACTTATTATTATTATTATTATTTTGCATGTGGTAAACATTGAATGAACAGTTTATTTATTACAATAGCGAATATTTGAAAACAAGTTACTGTAGTCCATAAAAAAGCCAAGAGTACAAAGTATAATTTTTGTATAAATTGCATCTGACATCATTGAAAAAGATCACCTAAGAGCTTTACAGCATATAGAAAATCTTTCCTCCTCCTACAAAACGTTCAGATCTGAAAGTGTTAATAGTCTATTTCTTAAATTATTATTCTATTAGACACTAATAATCATAAAGTGAAATCAAATTAAGCATGATATTATCAAAAACCGCTTACAAGTTAAATGCATTTTGAAATAGATGCTGTCTACATCAATAGAACACTATCCCGCACTCGTACCAGTTACAGTGTATGGACAACAAAAATACAATTTTCAATGATTCGTGTAGTTTTTGACCGAATGTAACGATGTAAAATGCTGTCATAATCTACGCATCAAGAAGTATGTTGTGTTAAACGTTTAACACAGTGAGACAAATATTACTATTAGAAACTGTTTCTCTCGAGGCTATGTAACTAATGGCCCGCAAATACCGAGACTATATTCATTCAGCATATAAGAATTTGAGTACTTTGTGACTTCCGACAAGCTTTAAATATAACTTCAAAGCTATACGAAATATTTTCTCGCTGACACCATCCACAAAATGACGTAGCATGCGCTCATTTTTTTTTCTTTCCGTTTTCGCTATTCATGCAGTAAAACTTCAGCATCAGGAATAACGTTTTAATTTATTACTTCCTTACTACTAATTCTGTTCGCTGAATGTACGTGCGAAGTTGCACTTAAAGAGCCAAAGAAACTGGTACACCCACCTAATATCGTGCAGAGCCCCCATGAACACTCAGAAGTGCCGCAACACGACGTGGCAGGGACTCGACTGATGTTTGAAGTCGTGCTGGAGGGAACTGACACCATGAATCCTGCAGGGCTGTCCATAAACCCGTACGAGTACGAGACGGTGGAGATCCCTTCTGAATAGCACATTGCAAGGCATTCCAGGTATGCTCGATAATGTTTGTCTGGGAAATTTGGTGGCCAGCGGAAGTGTTTAAACTCGGAAGCGTGTTCCTGGAGCCACTCTGTAGCAATTCTGGGGTGGGGGCTGTGCGTTGTCCTGATGGCATTTTCAGAATGCGCCATGGACATGAATGGACGCAGGTGACCAGGCAGGATGCCTGCGTACGTGTCACCTGTCAGTCTGGTATCTAGACGTATCAGGGATCCCGTATCATTCCAACTGCACACGCCCCACACCATTACGGCACCAAATACTGGCTTCTACGTAAAACGGAACGCAGTTACCCCGTTTACATTCATTCAGTGTTTCAACATGAGGGCAATTCCAACGAACTTTAACCATAATTCAAATCTTTCCTACACTTTTTCTCTCTTACATGCTGATCATCAAATTTTAACACATTAAGTTATTTGTAAGGTAACCAGAGTTTGAAGGTGTCTTATTCGTAGGACTTCGATTCTTTGAAGAATTAGAAGTTTGTTGGTTGGAGAGTAATACAAATTTCCAACTTCGAGACAGGTATTGTGAAGGCATTAAAGAAATTCAGCTAATTTGCAAATATCACCGTTTCCATGGTAAGAGACCTCGTTCTGTGTCAGGGTACGAACGGTCCACGACGGACGAAATATAAATTAACTAATAAATGACTACTTATAAGCAAGCCAACAGTAGCGACATCTGGGGAGGGCGTAGGCAAACAGGTTTCTGGATGTTACTGTACCTCGGTAGCTAGTTGGCAATAATCACTATGTGGACGATGTGGCCTATTCTACACCATATTTTAAATCTGTGTGACGATGCTATGCTGATTGTTTTGGCGATGTCATTATGGCCGTATCACTTTAGGACAAGGTGTAGAAAAGGTACGTTATACCATATTTTATCTGTACATTTCCATGGTGTATGACATATTGTGATACATATTGCTGTTTTATGTTAAAAGACAAACTGCTCTCTAGAGAGATATATATATTTATATATTTTAGATCTGAAGATGGTCATTACAGACTGAAACCGATAATCGTCTAAAGAATTCATTTGTGATCAGACTGTAATAAAAAAGCATTAACCATCGACTTGCTATATAAATGGTTCTAAAAATATACAGCATTTTACACCCCACAAAATTCTGTACCTGACGAATTATGTTCCAAGTAGCTTTAATGCACTTAAATGTGTAGAACACGAAATATTTACATATGTTGCGTAAAACGCATTATGTCTAACAACAAAAACTGTAAAAAATGGCAAAAGCTACTTACTGTGATCTACAGTGCGGATTCCTTCATGTGATTCTAGAATCAGTCACTAGACCAGTAGTTCCGAAGCTTTCTTAGACGATGACTCTGAGTGCAATCAGACATTAGCTAATAACCCCCCCCCCCCCCTTCCTTCCCCCATTCCCTCCCCTCTCCACATTATCACCAACTTTAGCGTGTAACTAATATATATATATGTGTGTGTGAGTGTGTTTGTTTCAGGATGAATGATGAAGCAATTCGCAGTGTGTCGCAAGCACCACTCCCAACTCCTCCTCAGATAAGAGATCTAGTTACCCACAACGAGGGCACACACTCGCTACAAAACACACTGCTCCTGCGTTACTCCTCTCCATTGCGGCATTTACTTGACCTGCACAATGCAACCTCATCCAAATACAAACAATTTCAGATGTGTGCGTGTACTTACCGTTTGTGAATCACTTGGTTGCTGGGCCCCATATTTCTGAACTGGCACGAATTGCGTGTCCTGACACTGATAATGATTTATGTCTAACTACTCTAGTAGTAGTAGTAGTAGTCCCGTGCACGAGTTTACGTAGTCACTTCTGTGTCATGTTGTCAATTGATCTATTTGCTCCGAAACGAGTAATTAAGGAATTTCTGGACTACTGCAAGTGTAACACCATAGCTCTAATACTCTACTGATTTATTTTGCTTTTGTTTTATGTAAGGTTACATCATTGAGCTTCTGTAAATGTGTTCGATTGAATAGATAACACAGAATTGTATACTCCTTTCTTTGTACAAACATTGATGTCATGGTTTGGTTCAATGCAAAGTAGTGTATCTGTCATTTAAATGCTTGTGTCATTTGGAGGGAACAAAACTTACTGTATATGATTGTAATTTTGTGTGAATAATTTTTTTAGAAATGTCAATATGTGCAAATGTTCTGTTTTATTTAATGTATTTGGTTACTGTTATGTAAACTGCTGATCCTCACTTAGGGTTCTTAGTGAGTTTGTATGTAAAAGGTGCAGTGGTTCCCCTCGGGAACGGAACCGTGTAGCACGCGCAAATTGTGGTTGGCCTACGTAGAAAAGGTGGAACTGATAGTCAGTCGGGGACAAGCTACGAGTCTGTGCACTGCCATGTAAAAGATGCTTATTGTGCTGGTTCCGAGAGAGGCTTTTTCTGCTACTTTCCAATGCCTCGGATGGATGGATAAATAGCTGGAACTATTCTGGAATTTGTATCTATCATCGCCACCAAGAAATGACAGAGTCCAACAATTCTACCTGCAGTTGCCACCACATCGCGCAATCATTACATCGGAATACTACATTGATGTACAGTGAAGGATCAGCTTAATGGATGTGTTAGTGTGCTCAAATATAAGGTAATTTATATCTGAATTTATGTACCTACCCTGATTTTTCTCCTCATCGTAACACCTCTCAGGTTCCTCTCCGTTTGAGCCAAAGTGATTACCGAGTGTCCCTATTGAAAGAAAGTTAAAGACCAGTGTTTTTGCTAATTAATGTCTTTTGAACATAGTAAAAAGAAAGTTAAAGTTAATGTGGCAAGAAAGTGAGTTAAAGTTAATGATGCTTGCTGAAAACGATTTTCCTAGTAAAACTGCTTATTAATGTGTTGTTGCCAATTTCAAATTAAGAGTTCTTAAGGCTGAGGCTTATGTAAGTTCTACTTAGTAAATGATCACATTATTGCCTGTTGTAAATCGCAGAAGGTGAGTCAGTATCTAACATATATGTTAATTTTGTCTCTCAATGTAGTAAAAGTGGAAAACTGCAGTTGTGAAACGTTATATACCCATGTTTGCTAAGTGTTTGTCTCTCTTGTGTATTGGAAGTTCATATTAATAATATAACAGGATCCACAGTTTGTCTATTGTGTTGATGCTAGGTAACGAGTAATGGGAAGACCACTAATTATGAAAACCATAATTTCTTCATTCAAATGATAGTGAGAAGCAACCTGTTAGTGGATTCCAATTAACTTCCATTTCAAATAGTAAAGTATTTGACTGAGAGAGACTTAACCAATGTCCAATTTATGATCCTGGAGGGAATGTTAATAGTAATGTTATAAAGACCATTCAGTTTGTGTAAGCCCTGAAAATAATAGTGTGTTTCGGTATCTGTTATATTTTTGCAAATTGTTTGTGCTGCTCCAGTTGTTAGCTTCAATCTTAAAACATATGTATGTGTCAGTTCATTGCACTCGCCTGTGGCCAAGTCTAGGTTGTGTTTATCCATTAAAGTTACTCATAACTATTTTCTTGAACGAGAATGTTAATCATTCTCTTGCCTAGCTAGGCTGGCGACCGTTTTCTTTATCAGTTAAACAGTGCAGATAGGCAAAATTTAGTTTGTTACTGTTCAAACATTTACGTAATTCTGACTTTCATTTCCGATAAGCCACCTCCGTTAGGTACAACACGGTCAACCTAGCAAAATTCCTCTCAGAGGGTAACACTGTTCTGTTGCTTTATATCATTATTACTCTAACAAAATAATTCTGTTTTGCAAACTGCCTCCAGTTTCGAGGTTATGGTATAGCAGTAGCAGACAGGAGTGTTATACAAGTACTATTTACAACTTGGAGAAGACATTTTCCTGAGATATTTAGCATTTGTATGTGTGTGTCTCATGTTTATCATCAACAATGTACAGGACAAAGCATAACATATGTTTTGTGTGAACTTTTTTTTCTTTTTTTTTTCTCACGGATTGCCTTACCGAATTGGTGTAAAATATCTTGGAATTGCTGGCCTGTGTCACGACACGTAACTGCGAAGCAAGGTTAGGCTGTCAAGGAAATCCCCAGTCCGGCACAAACTGTGTGAACTGTTTCACACATCCCTGCTCAAAACTGGGATAATGGTGAGAGCTTCGGAGCGTGTGTCATCGGTTTTTAATCCAGGAACTTACTCTTGTCGTCTTTCTCTTTTTCTTTTTTTGAGCTCTTGCATCAAAGCTCATCTACATCTATACTCGGCAAGCCACCTGACAGCCTGTGGTGGAGTTACTGTCTGGTCGCCCCTTCCCTGTTCCAGTCACGTCACGAATGGTGCGTGGGAGGTAAGTCTCTGTATTAGCTCCGAGCTCTCGAATTTTCTCGCCGTGGTCATTTCACGAGATGTATGTGGGAGGAAGTTGTCTCTTTGCGGAACATACTCTCTCGGAATTTCAGTAGTAAACCTCCCGTGGTGCACAATGCCCCTCTTGCAACCTCTACCACTGGAGCTGTTGAGTATCTCCGTAATGCTCTCGCGCCTACCGATCGATCCTGTGACGAAAGGCATCTCTCTCTCTCTCTCTCTCTCTCTCTCTCTCTCTCTCTCTGTGTGTGTGTGTGTGTGTGTGTGTGTGTGTGTGTGTGTGTGTGTGTGTGTGTGTGTGTCTTCTATCAGTCCTACCTGGTAAGGGTCCCTGACACATGAACAATACTCACGAATCGGTCGAACAAGTGCCTTGTAACCCACTTCTTTCGTCGTCTAGTTACATTTCTGTAAGATTCCTCCTATGAAAGTTACTCAAGCATCTGTTTTTCTTACTATTTGTTTTATGTAGTCATTCCACTTAACGTCGCTGTGAATGGTTACTCCTAGATATATTCAGCAGTTACTGTTTTGCAGTAGTTTGTCATCACCCAGTGCTACGCCCGACATGCTTGTACATAAAGTATGTCCCGGCGGGGTCAGGGATTTTCACCTGCCTCGAGATGACTGGGTGTTTGTGTTGTCCTCATCATTTCATCATCATCCAGGAAAGTGGCGAAATTGGACTGAGCAAAGATTGGATAATTGTACGGGCGCTGATAACCACGCAGTTGAGCGCCCCACAAACCAAACATCATCATCATCATCACGTAGAGTATGTGCAGGTGTGATGGTTATCAGTGTTGTGTTCACAGTGGAATGCTCACTCCTAAGAGTGAATTAAATTAGCCCCGTCATTGACAAACTGTAGCTCGGAATAACATGTGAATAAGTCCCCAAGTTGTGAGAATACTGTACTCTAACTTAATCACGATCGGTACTTGGAATCTGATCATAGGAAACAACGAAAAACTGAGTACTTTGAAGATATTTATTATGAAAACCAACACTAGAAAATAGTTCAAATGGCTCTGAGCACTATGGGATTTAACATCTGAGGTCATCTGTCCCCTAGAAGTTAGAACTAAAACGTAACCAACGTAAGGACATCAGACACATCCATGCCCGAGGCAGGACTCGAACCTGCGACCGTAGCGGTCGCGCGGTTCCAGACTGATGCGCCTAGAACCGCTCAGCCACAGAGGCCGGCAAAACCAACACTAGAAAAAAATGCAAACTGAATACGGTTATTGACATGAAACGCTAACTCGTACTGATTAATCTAAATTTGAGATCGGCAAACATCTATGACTTGATTCGAAATCGCGTCCTCATTTATTTGACTGAAGCAGTAAGTGGTTGGTACTGATTAGGCAGGTGGTCATAATGTCCTCAGGGTTGCCACAAGTTCTGGAAATAAAGGAATATCAGGGAATATCAAACGTGTCAGGGAAATGAGGGAAATATGAAAAAAGTTGGAAAAAAACCAATTCATCTACTGAGACAAAAAAGATTTGTTTACTGAGATGTCACGCATCGTCGCTGGCTGGGCGCAGCTGAATACGTGAGCCGCTTCCCTACTCCCTCATTCTTACCGCTTCTTCTATTTCTACCATAGAGTAAATATCTCTGGAGTGAGCACTCACATGCGCAGAACAGATTTTGTGTTGTCGACTTATATTGCCGGCCTGGTCACTTGTTCTCGGGACGTCGTGTGTTTGTCCGTATAGCGCCCTGTATATTTCGAATGTCACTACATCCCTAGTACAGACGGATTCTTTTCGTACGTGTCGTGGATTATTTATATATGTTGCGCAGGTATTTCAACAGTATCCATTTGATACCGGGAATAAACCAGCTACGTAACTTTTAAGGGCAAGTGATACTGCATTCTGCTTCTTTGAGATAGGTGTCACAGTTCAGATGCACTCGATTTTTGGTAGTTTCCGGTATGATACGGCACTTTATCACTGCAAAAATGTACGTCAGGCTCTGTAGTACTATAGTCTTGCAAAACGACTTGACAGTACGCTAGTACTTTTGCAAGTGTCCGAAAAACACCGAATTTGCCACACATTAGCGATTATATCCCTGCTAATTCGTCCTTTTTTCTGCTACTTCTGCGTATTTATTTTCTCGTTTTTGCGACCTAAGGTACAATTTTTCTTACTGGTGACACTTTGGGGGCAAGTACGTAAAATGCGTTAAATAAACACTTCAGTTTATTAAATAAATAGTAGACCTAGTAAGAAGGGGGAAAAAAGGCGATCGGAGAATAAATGTACTGTAAAGCAAATACAGTTGGTCATGTAACAGTCAACCCATATAACACCATTAAGGGAAGTGGAAAGTGGCACAATTGAAAGAGTTTGGGGACATGTTTACCAATATTTTACTCTTCTTAATCAAATGGTGAGGAAAATAAATTGAAGGCAAAATACACCAAAGATGATGAATCTGTACTTTCATTAGCTACACTGTTGTGTTTTTATTTGATTTGTGCAGAAAATGTATCTAAGCTGAATGCCGAAATTGGTGGTAGGTGCTGTGAAAATTTAAAAATAGTTGGTGTAGCATCTACCTTCAGCCACACACGTCCAAATTTTTCTCTGTATAAAAATTCCTCTTCAAAGTGTTTTGAACATACTTTGGAATATTTTGAGGGGACAAAATTACTCCTCCTTAGTTTCCCGAAGGATGAACAACGAGTAAAGATGTGGCTCCAGAAAATATGTGTGATTTATATTTTAATGATTCTCCATGTCCTAGACACACTTAACATGGTCTCCTACTGTAACTTTACTATAAAGAAAAAGGTTTGGACACACATTCAATAGAATGGGAGTCTGTAATTGTCTCTGTATAATATGTATCTGTCTCGCGTCTTTCAAATCTATATACATAATCGACAAGTCACTGATAAATGCATGGAGAATAGTATTTGCTGAAACAACTAACAATTCCCTTTCCTGTTCCACTAGCAAATTTACGAAAGGAAGTGATTGTAAGCTTTTGTACTAGCCGTAATATCTATTATATAGTCATAAAATCGTAGAAAAATAGGTCTACAGAATTAAGCCTTAATTATAGTGCCTCTCGAAATTTTTAAACATAGTATCCATGAAAAGTTACTATCCCTCCTTTCACATATTTTTCTTTGCATCCGTAGCAACAACAGTAATTCACCATCGCTATTACTCTATGAACAAACCTTGAAAACACAAAATTTTAATATTATAAACTTCAAACTCTGCGGAAAGCACACACGCACAGCAAAGTCCTGGAAACACGTGACAGTCCTGGTTTAATGTTGACAATATGCGCGGAACGCATGCGCAGAGATATTTACTGTATGATTTCCGCCACTGCCGTCAGCTTGCAGTCAGTGGTGCCACCACTTCTTGCTCCTACCTTAGCACCTGCCGACGGGTGACAGGTCCACGCAAACCACTCCTCACGCCTCCCTGATATTCACCCAAGCACTCAACTCGTGCACATAAGACCGCTGTCTCCGGCCGCTGCGTCTACAATGTGTGACAGCGTGTGTACTCTATTTTCTGACAAGAGCTGTGGCTTAAAATTTAGTTGAGAGGATGATTCTCTTTCCTACATGCCTGTCTGTGGCTCAGCAATCATCTTTATGGTGGGTTGATACCCATCCTCATTATTATTGATTCCCAGTGTATATGAACAAGTTATCTGTTGCACGGACTGATCACCGCAGTCTCATTTCGTCGACATGCTGTCTGTGGCTCGTGAATAGCTGGCCACGCCAGCGGACATCCATGACGAGACAAACACGCAGGCCGTATTTGATTTGTGGGTATATTTTAACGGATCAGTCTGGCCAATCTCAAGCCCATGTTTCCCACTAATGTGCAGGCCCTGCCCATTGGATCTAGTCTCACCGAGCTGCCTGCAAGCCAGGTCTGTTTGCGTGTGGCATAATGTCGCATATTTTCGTGGTTTATACACGGACTCAGGGCTGTGGTGTTCCTTGGCAGGCCGGAGGGCACACGCAATGGATTTCAGGAATTGTGGCAGTCTCACCGCAAGTGCCGCGTTTTATAGACTCTTATTTATTCTAGTACATTTTGGCACATCGAAAGTAGTTTATACGAGGGCCATCCACAAAGTACATTACGTTTTGGAATTAAAAATAAATAAAGTATTGGAAATTTTTTTTATTATATACTGATGAAAGCCACACTTAAATACTACTTTCCTACATAGTTGCCATTTAAATTAAGGCACTTATCGTAGCGATGGACGAGCTTGGAAATTCCATCGTCGTAAAATTGGACCGCCTGCGCCTTCAACCACGTGGTTACCTCTTCTTGAAGCTGTGCGTCGTCATCAAAACGCTGCATAGCCAACCACTTCTTCATTGCTGGGAATAAGTAGAAGTCGCTCGGTGCCAGGTCGGGACTGTACGGCGGATGAGGAAACAACTCCCACTTAAAAGATTCGAGAACTTCACGCGTGGCATTTGCCGTGTGGGCCCGGGCGTTGCCGTGAATCAGCAAGATCTTTGCACAACCTCGGAAGAGCAATACAAAACAAGCGCAGGGGAAAGTTGGGCTGAGAGTTAGGCAATACTTTTGAGAATTTATTGTAGTGCCTCTTTCCAGGAAATCCACAAAAATCACACCTTTTCTGTCCCAAAAGAGGTAACCACGTGGTTGAAGGCGCAGGCGGCCGAATTTTACGACGAAGGAATTTCCAAGCTCGTCCATCGCTACGATAAGTGCCTTAATTTAAACGGCAACTATGTAGAAAAGTAGTATTTAAGTGTGGCTTTCATCTGTATATAATAAAAAAAAAATTCCAATACTTTATTTATTTTTAATTCCAAAACGTAATGTACTTTGTGGATAGCCCTCGTATATTAGAAAATACTGTTGCTGAGAGGAAGAAAATTGGGCAATCACTGAAGAAATACGTAAGTAGCGTACAAACTGCCAAAGAAAAACCACACAATATCTGTAATACAGTAGACATAAAACATTGGGTAATAACCGACAATAACATACATAGTAAAACCAAAATTTTATTGGCAGTTACCTATAGTGTTGGTTTACACAACCGTTCTCTGCCTTATCAACTTCTTTCAAGAGGCCTGCTTTTTCCAAGGTTATTTCTGAAATCGGTGAAGATATTTTAAATCTTTCTTGCGACTCCAATGATACGCGTTTTTTTTCCCACCAGATGTGTTTCGTTTTGTTGAAATAAAAAAACATCTGTGATCTTCATGAAACATATATACCATATTGCTAGCTTCCTTCATCTAGAAACAGTTCATTGCAAAAGATGTTGATATTGGCAATGGCAAGGAAAGCTTTTCTGAAGAAGAGAAATTTGTTAACATCGAGTATAGATTTAAGTGTCAAAAAGTCATTTCTGAAAGTATTTGTATGGAGTGTAGCGATGTATGGAAGTGAAACATGGACGATAAATAGTTTAGACAAGAAGAGAATAGAAGTTTTCGACATGTGGTGCTACAGAAGAATGCTGAAGATTAGATGGGTAGATCACTTAACTAATGAGGTATTGAACAGGGTTGGGGAGAAGAGGAGTTTGTGGCACAACTTGACTAGAAGAAGGGATCGGTTGGTAGGACATGTTCTGAGGCATCAAGGGATCACCAATTAAGTACTGGAGGACAGCGTGGAGGGTAAAAATCGTAGAGGGAGACCAAGAGATAAATACACTAAGCAGATTACGAAGGATGTAGGTTGCGGCAGGCACTGGGAGATGAAGAAGCTTGCACAGGATAGAGTAGCATGGAGAGCTGCATCAAACCAGTCTCAGGACTGAAGACCACAACAACAACAACTACGTTAGTACTAAAGGTTTTTTTCTCGCACGTTTAGAAATACAGAAGTCTTCACATTTTTTGTCAATTTATGTATCTTGAGATCTCAAAACTTGTCCCCCTAGAGGGCCCACAGCTCGTTTGTGGGTACGTGTGTGGCGCGCATGGGTCTCTGAGCTATTGCAGGCTGCTTTACCTTCCCCTATCTTTCTCATATCGTTATCAGGAGAACGAAAACTGGTGTTCTATGGATCGGAGCGTGAAATTTCAGATGCCTTAAACGGGCAGGTAGGTTAGAAAATTTAAAAAAGGAAATGGATAGGTTAAAGTTGGATATAGTGGGAATTAGTGAAGTTCGGTGGCCGGAGGAACAAGGCTTTTGGTCAGGTGAATACAGTGTTATAAATACAAAATCAAATAGGGGTAATGCAGGAGTAGGTTCAATACTGAATAAAACAATAGGAATGCAGGTAAGCTAATACAAACAGCACAGCGAACGCATTGTTGTGGCCAAGATACACACGAAGCCCACGCCTACGACAGTAGTACAAGTCTATATGCCAACTAGCTCTGCAGATGACGAAGAAATTGAAGAAATGTATGATGAAATAAAAGAAATTATTCAGATAGTGAAGGGAGACGAAAATTTAATAGTCATGGGTGACTGGAATTCGGTAGTAGGAAAAGGGATAGAAAGAAACATAGTAGGTGAATATGGATTGGGGGTAAGAAATGAAAGACGAAGCCGCCTGGTAGAATTTAGCGCAGAGCATAACTTAATCATAGCTAACACTTGGTTCAAGAATCATGAAAGAAGGTTGTATACATGGAAGAACCCTGGAGAGACTAAAAGGTATCAGATAGATTATATAATGGTAAGACAGAGATTTAGGAACCAGGTTTTAAATTGTAAGACATTTCCAGGGGCAGATGTGGCCTCTGACCACAATTTATTGGTTATGAACTGTAGATTAAAACTGAAGAAACCGCAAAAAGGTGGGAATTTAAGGAGATGGGACCTGGATAAACTGAAAGAACCAGAGGTTGTATAGAGTTTCAGGGAGAGCATAATGGAACAATTGACAAGAATGGGAGAAAGAAATACAGTAGAAGAAGAATGGGTAGCTTTGAGGGATGAAATAGTGAAGGCATCAGAGGATCAAGCAGGTAAAAAGACGAGGGCTAATAGAAATCCTTGGGTGACAGAAGAAATATTGAATTTAACTGACGAAAGGAGAAAATATAAAAATGCAGTAAATGAAGCAGGCAAACAAGAATACAAACGTCTCAAGCATGAGATCGACAGGAAGTGCAAAATGGCTAAGCAGGGATGGCTAGAGGACAAATGTAAGGATATAGAGGCTTATCTCACTAGAGGGAAGATAGATACTGCCTATAGGAAAATTAAAGAGACCTTTGGAGAAAAGAGAACCACTTGCATGAATATCAAGAGCTCAGATGGACACCCAGTTCTAAACAAAGAAGGGAAAGCAGAAGGGTGGAAAGAGTATATAGAGGGTCTGTACAAGGGCGATGTACTTGAGGACAATATTATGGAAATGGAAGAGGATGTAGATGAAGATGAAATGGGAGATACGATACTGCGCGAAGAGTTTGACAGAGCACTGAAAGACCTGAGTAGCAACAAAGCTCCGGAGTAGACAACATTTCCTTAGAACTACTGACAGCCTTGGAAGAGCCAGTCCTGACAAAACTCTACCATCTGGTGAGCAAAATGTATGAGACAGGCGAAATACCCTCAGACTTAAAGAAGAGTATAATAATTCCAATCCCAAAGAAAGCAGGCGTTGACAGATGTGAAAATTATCGAACTATCAGTTTAATAAGTCACGGCTGCAAAATACTAACGCGAATTATTTACAGACGAATGGAAAAACTGATAGAAGCCGACCTCGGGGAAGGTCAGTTTGGATTACGTAGAAAGATGGGAACACGTGAGGCAATGCTGACCCTGCGACTTATTTTAGAAGCTAGATTAAGAAAAGGCAAACCTACGTTTCTAGCATTTATAGACTTAGAGAAAGCTTTTGACAATGTTGACTGGAATACTCTCTTTCAAATTGTGAAGGTGGCAGCAGTAAAATACAGGGAGCGAAAGGCTATTTACAATTTGTACAGAAACCAGATGGCAGTTACAAGAGTCGAGAGACATGAAAAGCAAGCAGTGGTTGGGAAGGGAGTGAGACAGGGTTGTAGCCTCTCCCCGATGTTATTCAATCTGTATATTGAGCAAGCAGTAAAGGAAACAAAAGAAAAATTCGGAGCAGGTATTAAAATCCATGGAGAAGAAATAAAAACTTTGAGATTCGCCGATGACATTGTAATTCTGTCAGAGACAGCAAAGGACTTGGAAGAGCAGTTGAACGGAATGGACATTGTCTTGAAAGGAGGATATAAGATGAACATCAACAAAAGCAAAACGAGAGTAATGGAATGTAGTCGAATTAAGTCGGGCGATGCTGAGGGAATTAGATTAGGAAGTGAGACACTTAAAGTAGTAAAGTAGTTTTGCTATTTGGGGAGCAAAATAACTGATGATGGTCGAAGTAGAGAGGATATAAAATGTAGAATGGCAATGGGAAGGAAAGCGTTTCTGAAGAAGAGAAATTTGTTAACATCGGGTATAGATTCAAGTGTCAGGAAGTCGTTTCTGAAAGTATTTGTATGGAGTGTAGCCATGTATGGAAGTGACAAATGGACGGTAAATAGTTTGGACAAGAAGAGAATAGAAGCTTTCGAAATGTGGTGCTACAGAAGAATGCTGAAGATTAGATGGGAGGATCACATAACGAATGGGGAGGTACTGAATAGGATTGGGGAGAAGAGGAGTTTGTGGCACAACTTGACCAGAAGAAGGGATCGGTTGGTAGGACATGTTCTGAGGCATCAAGGGATCACCAGTTTACTATTGGAGGGCAGCGTGGAGGGTAAAAATCGTAGAGGGAGACCAAGAGATGAATACACTAAGCAGATTCAGAAGGATGTAGGTTGCAGTAGCTACTGGGAGATGAAGAAGCTGGCACAGGATATTGTAGCGTGGAGAGCTGCATCAAACCAGTCTCAGGACTGAAGACCACTTTAACAATAGTCTTCTCCTTCCTTCTTCGTTCCCCTGTGCTCATTTCTTTCCTTCTCTTGGTGTTCTTCTTTATGTTTGCCCGGCTATCCTCATGACATTACTTTGCCTTGCAGTTCTGGTTGGTTGGTTGCATTTTCTCCTCCTGTTTGTCTTTCCTTTTTTCGTGCCCCTTAAGGGTTTGATCTACATCTCCAAATTTGAAATCTCTAGTGGGAGCCAGATGGGGAAGAACTCCCTCCCTAGCTAGCATCTTTGGCGTGGGTTACGCTCCCCCCTCCGCTCCCTCTCGATAGCCAGTCCGTTCGAACCTGCGACCGTAGCAGCAGCGCGTTTCCGGACTGAAGCGCCTAGAACCGCTCGGCCACAGCGGCAGGCACCTGTGTCCTTATTGATTGGACACGGTAGTTTCCTTCCTGCCTCGACATGTTCACGGTTATTGAAGTTTTTGTTTATAAATTGAAGCGACAAAAGTTATGAGATAGCGATACGTACATTTACGGATGACGGCAGTATCACGTACACAAGATATTAAAGGGCAGTGCTTTGGCGGAGCTGTCCTTTGTGGTGAGGTGATTCATCTGAAAAGATTGCCGACGTGATTACGGCCGCACGACCAGAATAAACAGACGCTGAACGCGGAATGGTAGTTCGAGCTAGAAGGATGGGACATCTCATTTCGCAAATCTATACGGCATTCAGTATGCAAGAACCCGTGGTATCAACACTGTGCCGAGAATACCGCATTTCGAGCATTACGTCTCAGAGTGGACAGCGAAGTGGCCGACCGCCTTCACTTAACGACCGAGAGTAGCGGCGTTCACTCAGAGTTGTCAGTACCAACAGACTAGCAGCACTGCATGATAGAACCGCACCAGTCACTGTAGAACGTACGACGAACGTATTCGTTAGTAAAACGCGGCAAAATTTGACGTTAATGGGTTATGACAACAGAATACCGGCGCGGGCGCCTTTGCTAACAGCCCATCACCACCTGCAGCGCCTCTGCTAGGCTCGCGACCAAATGTTCAAATGTGTGTGAAATCTTATGGGACTTAACTGCTAAGGCCATCAGTCCCTATGCGTACACACTACTTAACATAAATTATCCTAAGGAAAACACACACACACACACACACACACACACACAGACACACACACACACACACACACACACACACACACACACGCCCGAAGGAGGACTCTGAATCTGATCTGAATAACCGAACACGACCCATTGGGATTTTTTGTGATCTCTCAAAGGCTTTTGATTGTGTAAATCATGAAATTCTGCTAGACAAGCTCAAGTATTGTGGCATGAGTGGGACAGTGCACAAATGGTTTAATTCGTACCTAACTGGAAGAGTGCAGAAAGTTGAAATAACTAGTTCTCATAATATGCAAAGATCAGCACATTCCTCAAACTGGGGAACTATCAAGAATGGGGTTCCACAAGGGTCAGTCTTGGGTCCTTTGTTGTTTTTAATATATATTAATGACTTGCCATTCTATATTCATGAAGAGGCAAAGTTAGTTCTCTTTGCTGATGATACAAGTATAGTAATCACACCTGACAAACATGAATTAACTGATGAAATTGTCAATACTGTCTTTCAGAAAATTACTAAGTGGTTCCTTGTAAACGGATTCTCACTGAATTTTGATAAGACACAGTACATACAGTTCCGTACAGTGAATGGTATGACGCCATTAATAAATATAGACCTTAATGAGAAGCATATAGCTAAGGTAGAATATTCCAAATTTTTAGGTGTGTCCATTGATGAGAGATTGAATTGGAAGAAACACATTGATGATCTGCTGAAACGTTTGAGTTCAGCTACTTATTCAATAAGGGTCATTGCAAATTTTGGTGATAAACATCTTAGTAAATTAGCTTACTACGCCTATTTTCACTCGTTGCTTTCATATCGCATCATATTTTGGGGTAATTCATCACTGAGGAATAAAGTATTTATTGCACAAAAGCGTGTAATCAGAATAATAGCTGGAGTCCACCCAAGATCATGCTTCAGACATTTATTTAAGGATCTAGGGATATTCACAGTAGCTTCTCAGTATGTATACTCTCTTATGAAATTTGTTATTAACAACCAAACCCAATTCAAAAGTAATAGCAGTGTGCATGACTACAATACTAGGAGAAAGGATGATCTTCACTATTGAAGATTAAATTTAACTTTGGCACAGAAAGGGGTGAATTATACTGGCACTAAAGTCTTTGGTCACTTACCAAATAGTATCAAAAGTCTGACAGATAACCAACAAGTATTTAAGAAGAAATTAAAAGAATTTCTGAATGACAACTCCTTCTACTCCATAGAGGAATTTTTAGATATAAATTTAAAAAAAATAAAAAAAATAAAAAAATAAAAAAAATAAAAATAAAAAACTCAAAAAAATGAAAAAGTTGTTATATTAACTTAAGTATGTTGTTAAATTAACTTAATTATGTCATGTATTGGAAAATGTGACTCGTTCCACATCATTACGAAATATCGTATTCATGATCCATGGAACTAGTATTAATCTAGTCTAATCTAATCTAACCTCCGCTGGGACCAGCCGCACAGTCCATGACTGCAGCGCCTTACACCGTTCGGCTAATCACGCGCGGCTGGCTCGCGACCATTTCGGTATGATATGAAGATGGAGTCTCTTTTTTCGGAAATGTCCGAAAGAACAGATGCCATCTTCATTTCGTTAAGGCTAACCTTCTTCAGTGCAGATGCACACGAATTGCCTGAACTCTTACGGGACTCCGTGGATTGCCTGCCGAGAGTAATCTGTATAATGGCAGGGACACTACGAATGTAGTGTTTGGACTATAAGTTACGAGGGTCTCACGGGGAGCGTGCCGGCGATAAGTCTCTGCAGTCGTACTAACCTCTGCGCCATCGGTGGCTCAGATCGATAGAGCATCTGCCATCTACATCTACATCTACATCCATACTCCGCAAGCCACCTGACGGTGTGTGGCGGAGGGTACCTTCAGTACCTCTATCGGTTCTCCCTTCTATTCCAGTCTCGTATTGTTCGTGGAAAGAAGGATTGTCGGTATGCCTCTGTGTGGGCTCTAATCTCTCTGATTTTATCCTCATGGTCTCTTCGCGAGATATACGTAGGAGGGAGAAATATACTGCTTGACTCTTCGGTGAAGGTATGTTCTCGAAACTTTGACAAAAGCCCGTACCGAGCTACTGAGCGTCTCTCCTGCAGAGTCTTCCACTGGAGTTTATCTATCATCTCCGTAACGCTTTCGCGATTACTAAATGATCCTGTAACGAAGCGCGCTGCTCTCCGTTGGATCTTCTCTATGTCTTGTATCAACCCTATCTGGTACGGATCCCACACTGCTGAGCAGTATTCAAGCAGTGGGCGAACAAGCGTACTGTAACCTACTTCCTTTGTTTTCGGATTGCATTTCCTTAGGATTCTTCCAATGAATCTCAGTCTGGCATCTGCTTTACCGACAATCAACATTATATGATCATTCCATTTTAAATCACTCCTAATGCGTACTCCCAGATAATTTATGGTATTAACTGCTTCCAGTTGCTGACCTGCTATTTTGTAGCTAAATGATAAAGGATCTATCTTTCTGTGTATTCGCAGCACATTACACTTGTCTACATTGAGATTCAGTTGCCATTCCCTGCACCATGCGTCAATTCGCTGAAGATCCTCCTGCATTTCAGTACAATTTTCCATTGTTACAACCTCTCGATACACCACAGCATCACCACAGCCATGTAAGCAGGAGATCCCGGATTCGAGTCCCGGTCGGGGCACACATTTTCAATTGTCCCCGGTGATGTATATCAACGCCTATCAGCAGCTAATGATATTGATTTAATTTTAATATTAATATTAATATCAATGACGCTAGACGACTGCGAGACAGTCCTGGTCAGGTGAATTCCGATTTCGGCTGGTGAGAGCTGACGGTGTGGTTCGAGAGTAGTGCAGACCTCACGAAGCCGTGCACGCAACATGTCAGCGAGGCACTGTGCAAGCTGGTGGTGGTTCCATAATGGTGTGGGTTGTGTTTACAAGGATCATTGACTGGAAACGGCGATGTTCAGCTACTTGGAGACAATTTGCAGCCATTCGTGGGCTTCATGTTTCCAAACGACGACAGAATTTTTATGGATGACAATGTGCCCTGTCACCAGGCCACAGTTGTTCATTATTAGTTTGAAGAACATTCTTGACAGTTCAGAGAATGATTTTGCCACCCCAATCGCCTGCCATGAATCCCATCGAACGCTTACGGGACATAACCGAAAGATCCCGCACCGGCAACACTTTCGCAGTTATACAGGGTAACCCATTTATCTTGACCACCCTAAATAACTGTTTGTCCAGCAGCAAATTACAAAATGTTTCAAGCAAATATTCTTTAGTCGTCAGGGGGACATCAATCAGCATGACTGCCTTCATTCCAGCTTTGTTTATTACAAAGATATGAACAGCGGTATGACTTTTTTAAATGGCGCCCTGTATTTTTTATTCGGTAATTCATTTCCTGTCCTAAAGATCTATTCAAAAATGTATCACAGTGTACCATTCACTGAAACACAACGTTATTAACTACATAACACAACATTCACGTTGACGCTCCCAGCGATTAGTGCACGTCCTCGGGGTAATGGAACACATCCACGTTGACAGAGAACAGATGTAGATATAAGCAGAATGCACACCCGTCATTCCGTCAACCATCGTCAGTTGAAGAGTTAGTCATTTTAAATACTGTTGTGTAGAGCAGGCGTACATTAAAGGCTGTTCTTCCTACAAACTGCATCGACATAACGTTTCTTTTATTGTTGTTGTTGAAGGTAGGCGAAATGCTACGCAGGCAGCGGAACTGTACAGAGAGCGAAATCCCGACGAGAACCCACCTTTCCGACGGATGTTTTCTGGTCTTGTTGCGACGCTCCAGGAAACGGGAAGTTTCAACCCACGACAACGCAGCCGTCCTGGCACTCGCACAGACGAAGCTGCCGAAGTGACTGTTCTCGCTTCCGTTGCTGTGAATCCACATGTGAGCACACGACAACTTGAACACGAGATTGGCATTCCTAAAACCAGTGTATTCGTATTCTTACAGGTCACCGGTTCCATCCTTACCATGTACACCTACATCAAGAATTGCACGGGAATGATTTCCAGAATCGTGTACAGTTCTGTCAGCGGGCACAACAGCAAATTCTCGCCAACCTGAATTACTTCTCCAATGTTCTTTTTTTGAAAAGGAACATTCATCGCTAAAGAGGACAGGTAAATACAAGGAACGTGCATTATTGGTCCAGCGACAACTCACGATGGCTTAGACAGGTGGAACATCAGCGTCAATGGAGAGTTAACATCTGGTGTGGGATGCTTGGTACTACAATTATTGGCCATTATTTGATCAATGATAGTCTAAACTGCACAGCGTATGTCAACTTCCTCAGATGAATTCTTCCCCCCCCCCCTTCCGGATGAAGTGCCGCTAAGAACCAGAATGCTTATGTGGTATCAACACGATGGATGTCCAGCACATAATGCCTTGCGTGCACGTCTTGTTCTGAACCGAAGGTATCCTGCCAGATGGATTGGTCGAGGAGGAACAGTTACTTGGCCTGTTAGGTCTCCTGATTTACATCCTCCGCACTTTTTTCTTTGGGGATGCATTAAAGACGTTGTCTATCGCGATATTCCAACAGCCGGCCAGTGTGGCCGAGCGGTTCTGGGCGTGCCAGTCTGGAACCGCGCGACCGCTACGGTCGCAGGTTCGAATCCTGCCTCGGGCATGGATGTGTGTGATGTCCTTAGGTTAGTTCGGTTTAAGTAGTTCTAAGTTCTAGGGGACTGATGACCTCAGATGTTAAGTCCCATAGTGCTCAGAGCCATTTGAACCATTTTTGATATTCCAACAACTCCAGAGGACATGCAGGAACGTATCGTGCTTGCTTGTAATTCTCTTCACCAGGCAACACTGGAAGCAGTAAATAATTGTTTCATTCAGCGAGGGCACCAGTGTATTGGTGTCCAGGGTCACCACTTTGACTCTGAGCACCTTTGCTCTACTCCTGGGCGATGGTACATGAGAGTCAATTTTGTGTTATGTTTTTACTTGGTTTTTAATTTGTTCTCCGACAACTTCAACAAGTGGACGAGTTTGTGATCCCGGGCTCAAAGTCAGGGTTGTGTCATGTAATTAATAACATTGTGCTTCAGTGAATGGTACATTGTGATACATTTCGAATAGGTGTTTAGGAGAGGAAATGAATTACCGAATAAAAATACAGGGCGCCATTTAAAAAAGTCATACCGCTGTTCATGTCTTCGTAAAAAAAAACAGAACGAAGGCAATCGTGCTGATTGATGTTCCCTTGACGGCGAAAGAACATTTGCTTGAAACATTTTGTAATTTGCATCTGGACAAACAGTTATTTAGAGTGGCCAGGATAAGTGGGACAGCCTGTATATGGCTAGAGAAGACTTGCACCGACTTGTTGACCCCATACTGGATCGAGCTGCTGTAATGTGCCAGGAAAAGGAGGTCTGACGCGTTATTAGGAGCTATCCAACGACTTTTGTCACTTCAGCGTTTATACTGCAGACAGAACAAGTAAACTAGCATATGGACAAGGGAAGAACTGTACTTTTTAACACAGCTAACGAAGGAATTTTGCGTCCGTTCATTTTGTAAACAGTGTGATCTGCGAGTCAGATGCAGCTGACAGCTGCCACTGGTGGTCGCTACGACCGCTTAGTCCACGCTGAGAACACGTACAGTACGCACGAGTGACATCATTTCTGAATTTTCAGCAGTACGTTGAACTTGGCATGTAAGACGTCGACGTTCGAAGGCATGGTCCATGTGTCAATAGCTTTACCACATTGTGAACACACGGCGCCACCAGGTGAATGATCACCTTCGAAAGTGTGTCTGTTGTGTACAGCGCTTGAACATGGCCAGCTGAATTTGGCAAATCCTTATTGGTTTACGAGGGTTGGAACTTAAATAGTGGCAACTATTTATTAACAACCGATACAAAAGAGTTACATGTTTGCACCTGTTACTGTCCTTCAGAGTAGTCACCAGCGTTGTGTAGAAACCGTTGCCAGCGATGTGGAAGGCGTAGCATACCGTTAGCAGAGCCAGTTCTGTTGATGGTGCGAATGGAGCGGTCTACTGCCTGTCGAATCTCTGCAACAGTTCTGAGGCGAATGCCACGAAGTGGTTCCTTCATCTTCGGAATCAAAGTCACTAGGACCTAAGTCCGGGGAGTATGGTGGATGGTACAGTACTTCCCAGTCCCATCGATCGAACAGAGAAGCCACAGCTTGCGCTGTATGCGCCCGCGCATTGTCGTGCA